>NW_020664440.1:3038842-3234137 GCF_002925995.2 Terrapene triunguis | reverse complement strand
GGCCCTGTCTGTATCCACCTATATAAGGACACGAGAAACCTCCCATTAAAGTCAATGGAAAAACTCCCATTAACTACAGTACCACTTAGATCAGCATCTATAGATGAAGCAAAAGTAACTCACAGGACTTTTGATTATATTCTTAGAATGCTTTTTGATGCCTGATTCTGTTAATTGGCTTGTGCACCCTAAAGTCTGAAACTGTGCACATTTTATGTAAGAGTCACAGAGTCAAACCCCAGTTTACCATTTGAGACAATGACAAACTTCTCATTGGCTCCAGTGGCAGCAGAATTGGGCTCTGTGTTTTTGTAACATAAACCAAGACCCCACTACCCAGGTTAGCGTATTATGTGGAATTGTGTGTGTACCACGATGGAAGCCTATACATTCGCAAAGAATATGTATTCATACGGGATCGCTTTTGACAAACAGGACAACCAGCATAACAGAAAATTACTGTCTTTGTATTTATTGGTGCAGAAAAAAGGCAAAGGGATCAGATATCTTGAGAGAAACATGTTGATACAGTACACCACAGTCCCATTGAATAAAACCAGTTAACCGCACTGGATGATGTCTTTGTGTTTATTATTATTATTATTACTACTACTACTATTATTTTTGCCAGTGTCTTTATTATGGATTTCAGTGGCAGCTACAGCAGGTGCTTTATCACAGAGATTACGCACAAAATTAGTTTTAAAAGCCCTAATTCTTCCTTTATAGGGGTGATGAATTCACTTCCTTATTAGAGAGAGTTCATTTCATCTGAATTATGGTAACCAGGTAGATGCCTAGAAATTTGCCTTAAGTTTATCAACCAGGTTATTTAGTTGAGTCAGTCCGAATTCTACAGTCCCAGTTTTCATGTTTTGAGTAACCCTTATGTTTGACAGCTCCCCTCAACAAAATGGGTTAGTGAAGGCTAGAAAGTAATGCTAAATGTTTCCAAGATTTTCCACTGCAAATATCATCTGTTCCCACTTGACTGTATGGTAGCTGTTCTGTAAAGTTAAAGGACTCCTATAGTCAATAACTCCAAAAATGTCCTTTCCTAATTCACACGGCCCACTTCTCTGAGTTATACAGCTCTTATAGCAGATCAGATGACGTGTGCTCCTTACACTCATCCTTACTATTTATTTTTTCCTTTTAAAGAAAAAAAAGGGGAGAAAATAATGCTGAATAAATACATTTTGCCTTTTTAAAATGTGGCCATAAAAATAGGCAGTAATAGGAAATTCTCTGAATAAATCATCCCCAAAGAGCTGATAGCATGAATCCCTGAAGGTTGGTTTCTGGAATTGCCTGCCTGTGTTAGTTCTGGATCCTACTAGGTCATCAATATTCCTCTGAAACTTGATCACAGTGGGCCTGATTCTACCGTCACTTAAGGCCCAGTCCAACACTCACTGAAGTCTAGGGAAGGACTTCCATTGTCTCCTACAAATTTTGGATCAAGCCCTTTATCATGTTTTACTCCTGATTTACACCAGAGTAAGCAAGAGAAGAATCAGCCCCTTCATGTTGGAGAGTTAGCAAATAATGAAATGATGGCAATTACTGTACATAACACACATTTTCCTGCTTACATTTTACCAGTTCTCCATCTAAGAGATTTATAGCACATTGGTGATTGTGTAAATGTTCTCTGACATTAATAATGAGTCTATAATAGCTTTTTATGTTGATATCTTTACAGCTTATTTTGACAGTAGAAATCACAAACGTGTTCTTTGCTAACTGTGCATAGTTTGGGACCCTTGTAATTCTTCCTGGTTTTGTGTTGACTTCCTTGTCGAGCTGTGGAGCAATGACACTACAAAGCAATAGGAGAATAAGCAGTATGTGTATACTGAATTCAGCTATTCTGTATTTTTTTCCCTAGATACTTATGGGCCATTGGTAAAAACGTTTGGAAGAGATGGAAGAAAAGGTTCTTTGTGCTGGTCCAGGTAACATTTCAGCTAAAAATTAGTGTTAAATTTAAGACTGATCGGTGGATTTAAGTTTGTTTTCATAATCATTTGAATTTTAACACTAATTGGTGGTATTGTTAAATCTGTTCTCATAATAATCTGAAATTTTTATAAAACATTTTCTAAAGTATCATTTGGGCAGCCGTGGGGTTCTCAACTTTGTCACAGAGCAAAGGTTCCAAAGGAAAATAGCCTCTTGAAGACACGTCCGCTTGCAACCTCCAAATCCAAATCCATAGCATTCCTGCAGCTCCCGTGGTGCTTGGTAACATGAGGAAGTAATATTAGGGCAGGATAAGATACTGTGATTTGTGCTGTTGGGTGCAGATTCTCCATTTTGTACCTGTGGGATGAAATTCTGGCTCCTCTGAAGTCAACGGAAACTTTGCCATTGTCAGCCATGGGGCTCACATTTCACCCAGGTGTTTATCTCCTCTCCCTGCGTTTGAGCCATCACAGTTATCAGTACTGAACATCCTGTCATTCAGCCCTTACTGGTCACTGTGCAATGTCTTTCTTTCTTCCTATACTTTTTTTTTTTACCCCTCCACTTTTAGTGTCATCTGTAAGTTCAGTCATGGTTGAGTTTCGTTCAAAGAAACCAAAAAAACAAAAACAAACCAGGCAGAAAGCAGGCGCCACCCTGCAGAGACTTGTTTGGGTTTTTTGTTAAGTGAGTTGGTCCAGAAAGTACCCTGTAAACTCTAGAAAAGTCTTGGTCTGGGCAACAGCTGGGTAGGAAGGGTGTCTTCTTGGAGTGTTTGATCCTTCACCACTGTCAGAGAAGCAGTTCCATTGACCATCTGGAAATGCTGTATAAACCAGCCGTGGTCTGTCAGTCACAGCTTCGGGACTCTATCCACTCTGGCTAGACAAAGCAGCTGGAAACCTAGCAGATCCAGCTCCACTGATGATTCCCCCAGTGGAGAGGACATGTCTAATAAAAATGAAGTGTGGCCAGGGTGGATTTGGGGTGTAGCCATGTCCATGTGTTGCCTTTGGAGCTGTCGTCAGGTGTAAGGACAGCCCTGAAGTGAACCACTAAGGTAGAAAAAAGCTATCCTGGGCAATGGTCCTGTGCTGAGAACAGCTTGGCTAGACCAGAGAATCCATGCCAGAGAGAGAGAGAGAATGTAAGGCCTGATTCTGATTTCATTTACACCAGTGCAGATCAGGAGTAATCAAGTTAATGGGTGTAATCTTGCTCCCATTGAAGTCAATGGCAAACTTTCAGTAGGGTTAGGATTGCACTCCATGTGTGAAACTGTTGGATTTGATTCTCATTTTGCACAAAGTTTCAAATTTCAGTCTGAATTCCATTGCCTTTGCTGCTTGACTTAACACTCGTTAAGGAGGGGACAATGGATTACAACTTCCATGTCATACAGCTCACTCTTTATGTGTATAAATCTTAATTTATAAAGAGGTCATTCTGCTTTGGTACTATTCAATATTTTCATTAGTAACTTGGATAATGGAGTGAAGAGTATGCTCATAAAATTTGCGGACCAAGCTGGGAGGGGTTGCAAGCATTCTGGTGGAAAAGAGTAGAATTCAAAATGACCTTAACAAATTGGAGAAATGTTCTGAATTCAACAAGATGAAATTCAGTAACGATAAAAGGGCAAAGTACTTCACATAAGAAGGAAAAATCAAATGCACAATTACAAAATGGTGAATAACTGGCTAGGTGGTATTATTGCTGAAAAGGATCTGGGGGTTGTAGTGGACCAAAAATTGAATGAGTCAACAATGTGACGCAGTTGCAAAGCAGGATAATATAATTCTGGGGTGTGTTAACAGGAGTGTCATATGTAAAACACGGGTGATAAAAGTCCTGCTCTACTCGGCAACGGTGAGGCCTCAGCTGAAGTACAGTGTCCAGTTCTGGGCCCACACTTTAAGAACAATGTGGACATATTGGAGAGAGTCCAGAGAAGAGCAACAAAAGTGATAAAAGGTTTAGAAAACCTGACCTCTGAGGGGAGGTTAAAAAACCGGACATGTTTAGTCTTGAGAAAAGAAGGGGGAACCTGATAACAGTCTTCAAATATGTTAAGGGCTGTTAAGAAGAGGATGGTGGTCAGTTGTTCTCCATGTCCACTGAAGGTAGGACAAGAAGTAGTGGTCTCAATGTACACCAAGGGAGATTTAGGAAACACTTCCTAATTCTAAGTTCTGGAATAGGCTTCTGAGGGAGGTTGTGGAATCGCTGTCACCGGAGGTTTTTAAGAACAAGTTTGGCGAAACACCTGATTCTGCCTCAGCACAAAGGGCTGGACTTGATGACTTTTCGAGATCCCGTCCAGCCCTACATTGATATGATTCTATGGCACATTGTTAAAAATGCCAGTTTACACCACAGCCAGTGGAACTGCACCAGTGTTAAACCAGCAGTGAGAGGATTGCTTAGCATTGTCACTGTAGACAAAGCGCAATTGGTTTCGATGGTAATTGGGAGCCCTTGGTATCTTGCAGGAGGCCCTCAGCTTGTCACAGGCCTAGGCTCTCGGAAACTAAACCTTAAACTGTTTCAGGCTTAATTACTGATAAAGGAAACTACTATGTCAAGGCATTTGGGGAGAAAACAAAGCATTATTAATGACCCTTTATGTGCAGAAGACACAGAAACACATGCATAGATAATCTGATGCTAAATATTTTACGGTGCTATTTTCTTTATTATATTCTGTGTCTGAATTAACAACCATATGGCAATATAATTGGCAATGAAACTGGCAATTGGATTATCCTTTAGCATTGAATTATAGTTATCAATTCAAACTTTGTCTCTTCTTTTCTTGTGCACTGGAATTCTCCAAACCAGAAGCCTTACTCAGAGAAGTAGCTCTTAATCCAGGGACTCTCTCTCCTTCATTGCAGGGTCCTCTGGGGAGGTTCCTTTGGCATTGCTTGGAAAGCAAGGTCTGGGCATAACTAGAAATAAATAAATGAAGAATAATTGTGAATAAGCTTTTGCAGGGTTGGACCCTAATCTCCCCATCTAATGAGAAAAGCCAATCCCATTTGTCTCACACAGAGTCCTTATTCTGATCCTTTCCACATTATTATAATTATTTGTATGGGTTTGGATTTTGTGCATTCCTTAGCATGAGTCTCACTACTAATCATATATGCGAGCATCCCATATGTGAGAGCATGGTGTTAAACACATGAAGCCAGGCCACATTTTCGAATGATACTAGGTCTTTATTCTTCAAATGGTGTGAGTAAGATCATCATTTGGCCTAGTGGGACAGTTCGCTTGAGTAAAGCAAGCAGGATTTAGCCACTGAGAAAATTGCACTTCTATAGTCCGCATCAGAAATTCCAGCTGCCATAACAACTGCTCTGTTATGTCACTTTGTTAATGTGAAATGTTCTGCTGTATGTCAAATATAAACAACAAATGCACTCTGTCCTGTCCCTTAGATGTAGCTCAGGCCCATTGAACTTGTCAGCAGGCAATAAAGATTGAATAAAAATATTTTGATCTCCGTATGTTTGTCATTTGCTTTTCATGGGATGCTAAGGATGGCTGCTGGTATTAACACTGACTGGAAGCAAAGGCACTGGTGCCTGTAATTCACTGGATTCTGCTAAATGTACTGAGCGTGATAATGGTTAATTATATAGAGAATGAAGGATGGGGAGCGGTGATGCATGAGGCTAGACACCTGTGGTGGAGTTCTGCGGAGTCTCCAGAACCAAGAGATGGAATTCGAAACATACCCGCGTCTTGTGGTACAACATCTAGATAGGATGGGTCTTATGTACCATATATACGTTGGGGGAGAGGGAGAGGTGTTCTGTCTTCCCGGTTATAGTTAGCCATGTGGGGAGGATTAGACTTTATATCTGAGTTTATGTCTGTGGGTTGTAATTGTAATGTTTCTAAAGGACTCCAAAAGAAGGATAGGGGAGCTTTTAGGCAGTGGTCCTGCCGTTGGATCAGCATGGGTGCAAGGAGCTGCCTGTTTGGCTGCAACTACCATGCCCAGTTGTGGCATTTTTGAATTTTATATAAATCTGAACGAATCAATAAACGTGGTTGCCTTCTCTTCTTCTGTCCTCTCCCTTTCCTCCCCCCCACTTTGCTCCTTCTTTTGCTTCTCCTCTCCCCTCCGTTCAAGTCCAGTGTATGCTCCCAGTACAGCTTCAGCCCCACCATAAGTAATTTTTGCTGTGGGGTCTGAGAGCAGTTAAGTTTTTCCCTCTCCATTTGGAGGGGAGAGCAAATCCTAGGCATGTCGTCACAGGAGAAATTCACAGGGGTGATATTGCTGCCATGTATTAGCCCTTTGTTCATAGATTGCAAGTATTTATTAGAGTACTTGATGCACATCTGGAATGTTTTATATGGGATAAAAAGTGGCTTCCATTCGAGTAATGGGATATTGCACAAGAAGCCAGAAGGAGATGCTTTCCAGGAGGCAAGTCCGCTTTTAGTTGTCTTCAGTGTGAAAGTGCAGTTATGATTTTACTCACATTTAAAAATGTGAGAGGAGAGTAATAATTCATTTATAGTTTGGCTAAAACAATCATTTTCATTTTTTACTGGGGCTCTCTGTGTATAAGTGCTCAGATATTACAGTGATGAGGGCTATGAAAGTACCTAAATGGATGGATAGATAAATGATTAGCTGGTGTGTAGAGGAGAAATGGTTCCTTTGCTCAATTTCTATGTTTTGTGTATTGTGCTCGCTAATATACACTCCCTTTCTGCATGCAGGTGTGTGTCACTACGTGTCTCACAAAACAGTCTCCTGTACTTGCTCTGCTAACACACCACCGTGTATTAGAGGACAGGATTGAATCCAATAGATACAATTTTCTCTTGAGTGTGTCGCCCACCTCCCTTATAGCATGTGCCACCCTTTGAGATGAGCAGCAGAAGAGCAGAATACTGATTAGATGTAAATTACATGGCAGAGACTCGTTACTTGCCTCATTTAAAATTCCAAGATATGCAGTGTGAAAATGATGGCAGAATATGGCCCTAAGGTTGGATGGAAACAACCTCGCAAGTGAAGAAACTGCTTGGTAAAGTCAATCCTAATGCCAGTGGCTGTGGTAAGCAGTGAAATCTTTTAGATCAAAGTTTTACCATGACTGGTTGAAAAAGGTAGTACACATTCATCCGAGTATATATGAGCCCATCACTGACTTTATAAATGTCTCCCAACTGGCTGCTTCAGCTAAATGTACTCAGCATGCGAATTTCAACCAGCTGGCTGTTGTGGTCCTTGAGAGGCAATATAACATGCTTAGAGCATGCAGAGCTGGAATTCGTGTATAGCATACAGCAATGCACTGCAGGACATAATGAAATGAACAGGAGTTAATACTCATGTTGGTTTTGTTGGCTACAATAGAAAATTCACAATTGATTGTAATTCTTAAGGGCAAGAGAATTAATTACTTTGAGATTTCAGACTGAATCTATTTTTGTCATGTCATCTTCGCGATAACCCCGTTTTGATTCTCTGGCAGCATGTGGGAAGTAACACTTTACAGTACCTGGATGACATGTCTGCCGTGTAGCTTGAAGCAATTTTCAACTGATTGTGTCTGATGATGTTTGTAGAACATTTTGGAACCAGATCAACTTGCTGTAGATTAAAAACAGTTGCCGGGTCTGTGCCTGGATCTATAGTTCTAGTGACAGACTCTCTAAACTCACTATAATTTAGACTAACAGTGACAGCTCCTGCTTTCAGCAAAACTCAGTTGATTCTGGGTAAGAGAAGATGAAATGAGCATTTGGCAATGCCCAATAACTAACAGTAATTCCATAAAAACAGAATACTTTAAACAGACATGCTGGCTCATCACGGTAGAATTCTGACAGTAAGGGCCCAAATACGCAGCTCTTACCTGTGTAGATTGGTGTAAGTGGCACTACTTGCATAGATTTCCTGGATTCAAATCTGCCCTTGGGAACACATTCTCACAACTCCCGTGAAAAAGTTAATGTGCTTGTTATGTGTGGTAGGTCCGATTGCTACCTTTAAACATTTAGAAATTGAATGTAAAGAGTAATTTATTGATATCTGACATTGTGTTCTGGTCTGTAGTGTTTTTTAGGTTAAGATAGAGTGCCCATTACGTTCATTTATGTCAATATGTCAATATATCTATCTGGAACCAGAGGACTAAAGTCTTCTGTCACTGTAGAAAACTGCACTGCAGCCGGAAGTATTTTAGTACAGTTTCTCTCCGCTTGGAAGAAAATATTTGTTGTTCATATAGAAATGGTCCATTTCGGAATTCCTCATTGTCCCTTCAGTAGTGAGGAACCGAGATGAAACTGAATAAGCTGTGTTGTACTCAAAGTGAGGTACAGAAATGAACAAGTATGTACAAAGTTCTAGGAAAAGCGGTGTCAGACAGAATTGGTGTATTTGATTGTTAAGGAGCAATTAAAAACAGTACTCATGAATATACATCCGTCCCATTTATTAATTATTAGAAATATACACCTGGTGAAGGAATACGGTGAAACGAATAAGTAAAATCTAATTTGCCAATCTAAAATCAGTGACCCTTGTCATTTCTCTCCTGTTTTCTCTGTTTTCCCTTTTCTTGTTCTCTTTGTCCCTTTCTCTGTCTCTCACCTTTTGTTCTTCTTCCTTTCTTGTCTGTTTCTTACTAAAAGGAATATTCCTCTCCATTCTGTCTCCCTTTCATCCCCCTCCCTGTCTGTTCCTTTCCCTCTTTTCCCCGCTTGTACCCCTCAACTTTGGCTCTGTGTGAACCTTGCAGGCTGTCAAGTGAATCTTGTGCGTTAGTCGTTCCTCCTGGCAGGCCACTCACAAACCTCCATACAGAGTAGACCACTGGTAAGCTCAGACAGGTTAGGGGCTGATGTAGACAAGGTGCAATCTCCATCCAATTCTGCAGTGCTATCCAATGGAGAAGAAATCTGTGGTTACACAACAGGCAATGTGGATTCTCTTCTCCCACCCAGACATCCCAAAGAAAAAACGCTGCATCCAGACATCTCCGTGGGTTTAAAAATAGTAACGGCCCATTTCAATTCCTGTGGAGGGCCCAGTCTGACCCTCTGAAATGAACCTGGAATATAAATCTCCCAGTAAGCAAATTTGTAGAGAATCGTTCTTAGACTGAGTGTGATGATCCCATCCCTCATGGAATAGAAAGATTTGAATTTTATCACTAGATGTGGTGTCAGCTTGTTTCTGAACCCAGGGGTAAATACTTCAGGGCCAGCACTTGTGCATAGACAGCTCCTTTTGTGTCTCAATCCTTCGTCTCATCTACCTGAGCTGTTTTAAATGTGAATATTCTGTACTGCTCCTGCACAGTTAATACTTTTCGTGACTAGCAATGACAGCATATTACTGTCTCATCTGATACCAATGAGACCTTGACATGCCATCTTCCAAGAACCTTAAAATAAGAGTGTCTAGCGTATTCGTACTGAGTTTGGCCTTGTTGGGAGCTTTATGGAAGTTCCATGATTATGTTCTTAGAAGCCTATTCTCCTCCCCATGGTATCAGAGAGGATTTCTGCAGTAACTCCCAGGAGTGCTAATGGAAAAGAGCAAACCAACTCTACATCTACACACAGGAGTTGCACTGGTTTAACTAAGGTTGGATACTGCACTAATTGAGCTTAAACGTCTTTGACTTTGAGTGTAGACAATCTTATGCTGGTTTGAACATGGCTTATATCTGTGTAGCTTATATCTGTTAAATAATACAATGGGGCAAGCTACACCAATTTAAGCTCAGTTTAAACCCATGGAAGAGTGTCTACACAGAAAGCTGAAGTGGTTTAAGCTTACTTGATACAGCATCACACCTTTAGCTAAACCTGCGTAACTTTCTGTGTGGAGCAGACCTCGGTGAGATTTCATGAAAATGCATTTACTTGCAATACTGTAAAACTTTATTACACAGTTCCACATTGGGCTGTCCTCTGAACTCTCTACTTCTGAATATTGTCTTGCCTTTAAAAGCGCTTTATAGTTCTGGTGCTACTTAAAGGTATGTCTGCATTGCAGTTGGAGAGGTGATTGCATGTAGACATGTGCCCAAGCTAGCTTTAATCTAGTCAATGCAGTACCAATTGCAATGAAGGCACAGCGTCATGGGCTTGAGCGCAGGCTGCACGTGTAGACAAACTTTAGGTCTCGGACCTCATCTCTTTCTATGGTATCGCCCCTCTTGTTCCCTGTATTCTCTTTCAACCCTTTTACTTGGACACCAATTACTGCACACCAGGAAACATCCATCAGCTCCCTCAAAGCGACTTTTAAAAACTACTTATTCCATGAAGCTTTCCAGTCATTCTGTTTGTTTTTACTTTGCATTGTACTTACTCGTGCCTTTAGACAGTAAACTTTTCAAGGGAGGGACTTATTTCTTGGCACCCTTCCTCTATTGCATAGCCCTTTGCTCACTTACATTGCTATATAAATCATATTTTAAACTTGTCCAGAGGACAGTGGCTTTTGGACACTTCTGTTTTCATTTGACTCATCTTACTTTTCCTGTCATATGACATGTAACCTCTCTCTCTCATGTAAATTAACCCTATGGTAAGTGCTCAAAATCCTGTTATACCACCAATATAAATCATTAGTTACATTAAAGATCAAAAAAACAAATAGGAGATGAATGAAAACCTGTAGACTAAGATTTGGGCTTGAATTTTTAAAAAATCTATTTCAATTACAGTACCATAACATGGGGAAATATTTTTTTGGTTATGTCAGGCTGAGAAAAGGAAGGTTATTGGAGTTCAAAGGTAATAAAAAAAAACCCTTAGTCTTACCAAAATAAAATATGTAACAACAGTGCAATTACATGTTTTAATACTTCATGAACTCTATTCTTGGTAAGTAGAATGTTCCAAGCCACAGATGGAGCTCTAACAAGAAAGTTTCCTTGGATCAGTAGAATGAGAGTAGTGGTATTATTTGTATAATATTGTAAAATTAGAAATACTGACTAAAGTGTGAATATATGTGTGTAAAATATGTGTGTGTACATAGTTGATTTGGCTGGTTTCTTATTGGGAATGAAGAATATTTTCTGTGTGCAAGAACTCTGAGATGCAATATATGCATAGTAAAGAGAGTCTGAAAATCAGCACCCACTTTCTGGGTTAGAGAAGTTATTCTGAACTAGAGAAGCGTTGTTGTATGTTGCTATAACTGTTGCAGGAAATAAACACAAGTTGTATCACTAGAGGTTGATGTTAGATTAAAATTGAATCACTCCAAAATTAATTTTTTCTTGACATCCCTAATTTCAGAAGGTAACTACTTGTAGAGTAATACAATTCTCATTATTTTCATGAAGTAATTGAGAGCTACCAATAGTAAATAATCACTAATAAATTTAGCAGTTTGTCCAGCAGGTGGCAGCAATATACTACATGTAAAGTACAACTGATTGAAAAATAAATTCAAGAGTGCTCTAAATTCTGTGTTTGTAGGCACTAAGCTTAATTTTAAATGTATTATTGTTTTTACAGTCTTTTTAATTATTGAATAGCTAGGAAGGTTGAGTACATAATTTCAATCAAAGTTCATGCCAAATGCTTATGTCTAGTATGCATCTGAAAACAATATCTGTTGGTTGTTGCTCAGTATTCTTACTGGTGGTAGTAAACAATGAACTTAACAGGTCACTAGTATCTGTCTTTTAATCTTATTCCCACAAATGTGCGGGCTGTAGATTTTTAAGAGCTGTTCCTGAGAATAAGTTGCCATAATGAAAAAATTCTTATGAGTGCATGACAGTATTTAACACGAACCAGTAGAGGGCAGCAGTGTATCGAGCAGTGATTGAGCAGTGATCTAATCTGCTTGCAAGTAGTTTCATGTCTACAGCTTTAAATAAATAGCATTTTATGAGCGATAGATGCCACAAAAATATATGCTGCATGTATATTTATACTAGAGCAATGTCTCTGTAGTTTGGAGGCAAATCTCTGAGCTGCTTGGCTGCCGTGGAGAGCGAACACTTGCACACAGACTGTCTTTCAAGATGTTTCCGCACTTCCAAAAAATGACGAACACGATCCATTAATATAAGAGTTTTAAGGAACCACATGAAGTCAAAGTTTCATCCAGAGGTCAACAAAATGTCTAAACTCATAAAATTATGTAAGGAATCCAGGCTCTGACACAACCTTAACAAAGTCATTTGAAATCATTTGACAGTAAATTTCCCTGTAAGTTCCTAGCCTAAAGCATGGAGAATCCTTTGCTTTCTAACAGTCTTCTTTCAGACATTCCAGATTTTAAAATGCTAAGTACAAGTTGGGTCTTGATGCAGCCTGATGGCCTCCTAAAGGCAATTTGAGAGCTGACGGAGATCCCGGAAGCTGAAAAGGCTTCCATCAAGAACTTGACATTGAATGTATCGTGTCATACAGATGGTAACTCAGAGGAGTGAGAGCTGCCATTTACAGCACTGATGACAACAACTGCAGAGATCAGTGGGATTTTAAGATTGCTTTAATATGACTGGCACCTAGCAATTTAGCTCACATTGTTTGTGACAGGGTGTCACTCTGGCACTTGTCTGAGATGAATGATAGAGTTTTTAAAGCATGTCGCTTCCTCTTTTAGGGAAATAAAAAAACATATGTATCAATGCAGAGAATTAGGAATCGGCTGTAAAAGAATGTGTAAGAAAATGTTTTGCTAAGCATGTTAAAGTCATAGTCTGGCAACGATCAATAAGAAAATAAAATCTCCTTCTTGATCAGTAAATGAGGCTATGCCCTGTGCAAAACTCCAGTTATTGAACATCATTTGTAAGCATTTACACTTTGAATCTCCCTGTTGTGGTAGCGTGGTGCCATCTTAGCTTTGTGGTTTTCTTCAGGTTAGTCAATATACGTTTGCTATGTGCAGTTACCGGGAGAAAAAAGCCGAACCTCAAGAACTACTGCAACTTGACGGATACACAGTGGACTACACTGACCCACAGCCAGGTATGAGGAAAGGTGACCGGTTTTTGCGAAGAGATAAAGCTTGTCACATTTATGAAACTGCAAAATATAGCTGCAAAATCAGATCCTTTTTTTTTTCCCTGTCTTTGTAGCTAAGCCGTGACTGGTTGTCTTATACATATGTTTGTGTTTATACTGATCGTTATCTATTCAAAACTTGAAAACCACACAGCCTCTAAGTTGATTTGGGGAAACCAGCTGAAGATGAAATATTATCAAATGTCTTTCTTCATGGCACAGAGGCTGGCATTTTCACAGGAACCTAAGGGGGTTAGGTACTCCCAGTAAAACCAGTAGGAACTGAGTTTCTAACTGAGCTAGTCACCTCTGAAAATCCCAGCCTAAGCCTTCAAGTTATTCTCCACTGACACACACGCACTCCCCTCCTATGCCAACCAATGTACCTGTTTTCATCATAAAAAAATAATACTTACAAGACCAGAGTGTCATTTTCACTGATCTGGCTTTTCCAGGGCCTTTCCTGTACCTGTTTGTATACACAATAGTCCACTTCCTGATCCCTTTTCTCATGCTGAGTAGCACCACACCTTACTGATTTCAATGGAACCACTTGTCAACGACAGTGCTACTCATCATCGGGCTCTGGTTCTCTGTGCTGAGTTGTGGCACTGCATTCCCATCTGAGCAGATGGGATATGCTACTTTGGGCTGTTGGGAGCTCAGCTGTTCTTCAAAGATGACCAGCTCAGCTTTGTGAAGAACTAGGAAGGACCGCACCACTCCACTCTGAAATCATGGCCACAGCGGTGTCAGTGGTAAAACTCCCATTGGCTTCAGTGGGGCTGGGATTGTACAGATTGAGATTACTGTAGACAGAGGAATGCATGTGTTCGTCCCTCTTAAATGGACTTCAGCAAGTAGCCAGAAAACAGCTGCTAAGGATCTGATTCTCTTACTCCAGGTTTACACTGTTGTAACTGAGGTCAGAATCTGGCCCCAAATCAGGGAGCGAGAAAGAAACAAACATGCACCCTCTGGAAAAGAGAAATGCATGAAGCCCTGTCCCCACCCCGAGTCTCGTTTCAAAGATGAGAATTGGTCGGGGGTTGTATTAAGGGCACGGCGGATAGCGGGAGTTTTGCTTGAAAAAGGACTACAGCACCAGGCCCAAACACCTGATGTCAAGAGAAGGGCTGGTAAATGTTATATATAACTGACATCTAGCTTCTGTAAAAACAATCTAATGCTCCATTAGACTGTTAAGATCAAACAGTGCGAAAAGTTTCTTAAACCCTTTGACACACATTGTGCTCCCAGCAACACCAACGCAACTTGTTGACTCTAAAGTCAATCGAGTTATTTTGGAGTAACTGAGAGCAGCTGATACACACACACTGATATAGCTATCCTAGGGAGGTGGTGGATTCTCCATCACTGGCGGTCTTTACATCAAGATTGGATGTTACTTTTTAAAAGGAATGTTTTGGCTCAATGGGCTGAAAGCAAGAATCACTGGGTGAAATTCTACACCCTGTGTTATGCAGAATGATCAGTTCTGCTGTTAAGCTCTGCGAATCTCTGTTACCACGTTAAAATGTTTTGTTTTTTTCTCCTGCCAGGTTTGGAGGGTGGCAGAACATTTTTCAATGCAGTGAAAGAAGGAGACACAGTGATTTTCGCAAGTGATGATGAACAGGACCGTATCCTGTGGGTTCAAGCCATGTACCGGGCCACCGGCCAGTCCCACAAACCTGTGCCACCGACCCAAGTTCAAAAGCTTAATGCTAAGGGAGGAAATGTTCCCCAGCTAGATGCCCCAATCTCTCAATTTTGTAAGTAAATAAAGTTCTCCTAGACAGCAGAAGTCTCTGATGGAAAGAGTTTCTGCACTGATGTGAATAAATATTCAGACACAAAATTCCAACTTTTTGAAATATTTTTTTTGTGATTTCTAAGCTGCTCTTACATCAGTGAATTCATAACCAGTTAACCTTGTGTTTTACCCACAATCAAACTCAAGAAACAAATTATGAGGGGAGATTGTAAAATGAGTATCTTAAAATGCAATACTTGATAGAAGAGAGATTCTGGGAGAAACATTTTCAATAGGGCTAAAGCCCAACCTTCTCTTTTACGGGAATGCTTTTCCCATCCACAAGAAGAAAGTCACAGGTCCAGATCAGCGAATTTGATTTGCACCAGAGATCAGGTACTTAGAGGTGCAAGTGCCCAGATTTACACCCACAATCCAATTGCACATTCAAAAACATAGGTACAATTGTGAAGGTGCAAAACTCACCCACAAAAGGAGGCTCCCTGTTGAAAACTTAAACTATGGGAAAGTGTGTGGTATTTTTATTAGGTTGCTTTTACAGATCAGATAGATGTGAATTTTCATCTTATAACTCTTGATTATCTGCACATGCTGTGTGTTTGTTCATAGTTTGCTTAATTTTATATTTAGCATGATTCTTTTTGCCTTGTCAATATGATCTGATTTTAAACTAAACAAAAATCCATTATTTAAACAATCATAAGAAGCCAACACAAGTAAAAAAAGGATGAATGAGGTGCACATTTTTTCTTGACCATATCTTAGTACCACCTTTCATAGCTCTTAATTGTGGACGTGTATCTCCCTTTAACTTCAACAAGAATTATGCATGTGCATCAAGGTAAAATAAGGAAAAGACCATAAATTCCTTAAGAAATTCTTCTATTTAAATCAACTTTACATTTAAAATTGAAGAGCAATTAAAATAGGATCTATAGAACTGTAATTGTTTTGAATATTTTGACATGATCAAGGAATTTAGAACTATATTTTCCATATAAGGTGAAATCTACTTAGGGTTAACATCATTTGGGCTTTTTTTTTAAAATCAGGATTTAATATACTAGTCTCGGGATTTATAAGAACTATATTTCCAGTCCCCATAGAATACAATTATGGGACATGTAGAACATGTAGACTATTGGACCTTTTTTACTGTGCTTCATGTACTTGCATATTTTGGACTCTATTCTGCACCGCATATCTTGTGTCCCCTTATAACATCAATGAGAACATAGCATGATACAGCTTGGTCAATGCATATTACGTGTTTTCCCTTCTGTGATCCTGCTTCTGACCTTACAGAATCAAAATTCCCATTGACCTACGGGGTCATTGACTTAACTAAGGACTGAAGGATTGGACCCTAGAATGGCATGGGGCCATGAAAGAGAGTGTAGATAACTGACTAACAGGAGCATCTTACATATTGGGAGATTTAACCCATATGTCTTGTGCTTATTCAATAGACCTGTCTGGGGCATGGTGATCTTGGTGCAATCACAAGGATCATATTTTCACCCACCCAAATTCTTTGTCAAAAGGTTCTTCAAAATCCTGTCCTCCTTGCATCCGTTTGTGGGGCAAAACTTTTTTGGTCAGTAGCCATTTTCGTAAGTATCGTAAGCAAGCAGCAAGGAAGAGGGGTGGAGCAAGGAGCCGAGTGTGGCTCCCTGATGCTAGGGCTGGTTCAGTGCCAGCTGTGGCATATTTTAGGGCAGCCTCAGAGCTACTGCAAAGTATGTTAGCGGGTAGCATCCTGTAAGGGGCTGCCTGTCGGCACGGTTGCTATAGACCGGCAGCCCTGGGCACAGCCCTTCTCTTCCCAACATAACCCTATACCAGACCTGGCATAAGAGCTGACTATGCCGACCGAGGAGTCTTTTTGGTCTGCAAGAGCAGCACAAAGGGGCCATACTTGGGGAGGGAGTCTGGCCCACGTGTTTGCCGGTCCCCATTCTCAGACACCTTTTTCCTTAACAAATATACACTAATCAAAGGCATTTGCAGTAGGCCTTTCCCACCACCTTACAGGAACTGAAGACAACGAGTACCAAGGGGTGTAACTCAGAGCCACACTCTGCCCATGGTCAGGGCCCGCATCCTGTCCTCTGTGACCTCAGCATACGCACCCAAGGGGCTGAGTAAGCAGGACTGTACCCATTGTACTGGTAGGTAAACTGAGATGGAGAGGTTCAGCGATTTGCCTGTGAGTGAGTGGCAGGGTCAGGAACAGAACACAGGAATCCTAGCTTCTTCTAACCATTACACAACCCTCCATCAAAGACTTGGGGCATGCCCCTTCATTCTCCCACGCTCTGTATATTACCATACACTAGCCATACATACAGGTGTAGAAACTCCACAAGTTCGAACTTGCACTTCCCTTCTCATTCTTCCACCGAGGCTGGGTTCTCGCCTCCCTCCTCCCAACTAAAGAAGCCAGGATCTTAGACCCCTAAACTCATCCTCTGTGATCAATTAGAGTAAAGAGCCATCCCTGCAGACCCCTCTGTTCTTCTCAGGGCCTTGTTCCATCCTCACCAGCCTCAGATCTGAAGCCTTTGGCCTCTACGCTACCACCAAGACTCGTTGGCAGAATGGTTTCCACACCACTTTTGCTGTCGTTGGAGCCCCTTACTGCTAAAGTTGCTAAAAAAACCTCTTCAAGAGGGTAATTCCAAAGTGCAGAGTTGGGAACCCCGACAAACGCCTGCATATTTCTTCCACCGTATCTAGAGGAACGGATCCTCCTCCACAAGCGACGAGGGGAAAGCGGAAAACATGCCAGAGCCCAGATTCATCCACGCATTTCAGCTGCTCTCTGCCGATGGCAGCAGTAAGGAGCTAGGCCCAATGGCTTATTTTTGTATGCCTGTATATTAGTGTATGTTCTGTGGACAGAATACTGCGCTCATTTAAAAGATCATTGGGTAGTAAAATACATGCAGCTTAAGTCATAAAAAGCAGAAGCGAGTCCTTCATGCACACATGACGTTTACAGTCAAGTGTTTTGGTTATAGATAGAGATCTGGATTAAATCTTTTAACTTCTAACAAATCAAGTATTGCATTTTAAAAAGGGGGGTTGGTTTGCTGGGGGTGGGTTGTTTTATTTGTTGTGTTGCCTGCAGAAAGGTAAGGACTACTGTTAAGCACTTTATTCTTGTGCATTTAACTATATACCTTGCAGATCTTATTTTTTCTTGCTTATTATAGGGTAAAGTTCTTGGCAAACGAAGCACTTGCAAGAAAGTAAATGTTAAAGCAGTGTCTCTATAAATTGTTTTGTTATTGCTTTCCTGGGCAGAGTAAGCAGCTTAAAGATGGTAGAACTGTTTTCTGTTATACACACACGCACACACACAAATCCAACACCCCAGTCTTGTTATGTAGCTGTCTGTTAAACAGAAACTTGAGAACAACACATTTTGCAGTGGGGAAACTTGGGAGTAATGCTGAATTCATTTGGTTCCCACATAATTTGACTTAGCAAATATAAACTTTATGCATTACTCAACTTGTCTTCTAACTGGCTAGCAACACTTGACTTTGAAATAAACAAACAGCTCTAAGCAAGGGTGGAGTGTATTTTTTGTGCAATTTAAATACTGGAAAAAAATAGATCCTGCTATTCATTAATTTGAGTATGACTCTACAATCCCTTTTACGTGGGTGAAACAGCACCTGTTAGACTGAGAATTTCTGCCTTTTTATTGTTGTTTTGCTACAATTTAAAAGAAAAAAATACACTAACACAAAGCTATACTTTTTCTCAAATATTTGCATTTATAAGAGAAAAATCCCAAAGCCATGCTTGTTTACTGTTGAAATGATGTACAGTACTGTAGTTAATAATGCTGCCAAGATATATTACACCCTTTGGCAATATATTAAGCTTCATAAAAGTGGTCACTTGTATGGGAGCACCAATCTTTGTCCATTCTATGTCAGTAGTACATTAAACCAAAAAAAATCATACTCAGCTTTCATTTTTTGAAAAAAATTTCTTTTAAACGTTAAAGATTGGTCAGTAATTGTTTTACATACCACTTGTGATTATACTTCATTTTTAATGTGTGTTTATATTTAATGGCTGTTAATCACATCATATACCAAGAGTTGGCTGTTTTGAGAATTGTAATTATTTGTTCCACCATAATTAATGGCTAGGTTTATTGAGCTTCATAAGAAATTTTCAGCTGTAAGTGTTGTCGTTGTTTTGGGGGATTTTTTTTAAGTTTTCTTTTTCATTCTTTGCTTGAACCCAAGTACTTTAGCGCTAGGTTAGGGTTCCTGTCTGCTTTCCTGAGCCTTGTTGCTAGTCTTTATGTTATTCTGGTTTGTTCCTTCTTACCCTGCTAACTTCTAGCTGGACTCAAGGGTAAGTGCTTCCCTGTAGCTAGCACAGCTCAGATAATCAGACTAGATTATCTGACATATGCAATGTGCTTATTTTTCACTTAAATCTTTCTCATGTTTAGATTTTGTAGTAAAACTTTCCATGTTATTTTCCTGAATTTAGGTTTGAAATGTAACTTTCCATACTGAAATTAGGATGCATGTGATGTTTGCATAATTGCCTTCTCTTCCTGGCTTTCACGTTGGCATCAATTGATCCTCTTAGTAAAGCCAATCATTAACATTTCCTATTTTTCATTCCAAGATGTAAATATTAATTAACATCACAATAAATCTGTAAATAATACCTTTTTTTGTTTCATGGAATTTACATCTAGTTGACTGCTTAATGCCTGAAAACAGATCATTTTGCACTCTATCATTTTTTTCCGTTCCAATTATTAGCATGGTGTAGTGCACCAGCAGTGTGGGGGTAACCATGGACACCTCAAAGAATAGAAAGGTAGGGTAGTAAACCTGAAGAGGCCTAACTGAGCAAGACAAGGTGTACTTCAAAGAAACAAAACCCAAAACAGAAAGACATTCCTTGCACATCCAAGCATGAGTCTTCATGGTTTGACAGTTTCTGATCATGTAAAATCAATAGTGGGTTATTCTGAAAACAAACTGTAGCCCTTTGTTTACTATATATATTTCCAGACAGGAAAGACAATCCACTATGCGTTAAAATAGTTTAGTCACAATAGGGACTCTTCCTATTCCCAAAAACAAATATACTTGAATGTTTAACATGTGGTCTCAAATGTCATTTTTATATCAAAGAAATGCTTTTTTAAGTATAATAATTAAGAAAATTGCTATAAGAGCTTTTTATCCTCTTTTTGTTATTTTCCTATAAAGATACCTATTTAAACAGAAAGATCATAGTTTAAACTTGTGGAATAAATTTTTTTTCCTCAGTTATTTGTTCAGTCTTAAATAAAATATACACTGTACTAATTCTTTATTCATGTTTAAAACGCTGTTCCTCAAACACATGGTGAGTGCATACTTTACTTAAGAGGGAGTAGAAGCTGTTGGTCATGAGAGCTGGCAAATATGTATTTGGAGTATTCTGAATGCGATTATGAGAAGGAGCAGGTGGTATCTACCCTCCTGAGCATTAAACAATACTCCTTTTTTTTTCTTGCATAAATGTACCCCCAGGTTGCAGGCAGAATTTCTTTACCCCTTCTTAGCAGATACTACTTTTTCTTTTCTTTTATCTTTTAAATTTTTTGGATGTCTGATGAGGATTCTGATCCAACTTTGCCACACAACGTTGACTTGGTAAAAATTAAGGATTTAAACACTTTTTAAAGAAAGAAAGAAAGAATGAATTTGCGTCTGATGTGCTTTAATTGCTTTATTTTATATATATATATAAATCTCATGAGAACATTATGTCTTCTTGTATTGTCAACTTGCAGATGCTACATATCAGGAATGCAGTATTAAAATATTAATTCACTTCTCACATAACTTGCATGAATTTAAAATAGACTATATATCGCTTTTTTGTGTTTTAAAAAGCATGAATGACTTATTAAAACAGTTGTATATTTCCCCATCATTAAATTCAAAATATTTAAAAAAACATTTAAAAAAAATATTTTATCCTAGAAGTAGCATTTCTCTAAGATCTAATTTTTACTTATTCTGTGAACCACTTGGTTTTATCACATATTATAAACTGTAATTCACTTAACTACTGAACCTTGAATAACTTAGATTTCATTTAAAAATATAGTATAATTAATAATTTACAGTAAAATGATTTACTCACTATTAAATCTTTAAAATGAAGTTGTAAAATATGTTTTCATATCCAGTAGAGGGAAAAGTAAAAACCAAGTAAGAAAAAGTGTGACAGACTTGTCTCATTATTTAAAGCAGCAGTAACAATACTAAAAATGAGCTCTTGTAACTTTGGGCATGTAGATAACTTCATTCACCTGAGTAGTCCCGTTGCTCTCAGTGGGTTAGGTGAGTAAAGCTACATGCATAAGTGTTTGCAGAGAGGGACATAATCATGGTAAAATATGAAATATTAATTGGATTGACTTACGATCAGTGGTAACGTTATATCGTACATAAAGAGGAAGGGACACAAATATCATTGCCAGCAATTCAGTAAGAAACAACAATATGGGGCTTTAAGTCCTATTTAATTAATTTATTTATTTGACTAGAACACTAGCAGCGTGAGCTAGTGTTTTCAGTTCTACAGATTCAAGCAAACCTCAGTTCCTAGGCACTTTCTTTTGGTGTTTTGTTAACAAGTAGTCATTCTGAGAGCCTCTGTAAGTTCTGCTTAATCTATGAGACCATGAAGAAATTTAGCTGTTCCTCAAAGCATGCAGTCAACTGTGTGGCACAACACAATGAGCAGGGAGTTCGCCTGCAGTTCTGCTTGCCCTCTCTCCCACTGTTGTGCATAGCTGAAGAAGAGTTAAGTTACTGAAAAACTTAGCGTTGTAGTCTGACCATGCCAATAAAGACTCTTCTAGAAATATCTGTAAATGAATAGCTGCCATCAATCATTGTCATTCCTTTATTTCATGTCTCCTGATGAGGTTGACTAGTGTCATTGTTTGTTACCGTCCAAACCACATCTTCATTCTTGTAATGTCAAGCAGATATGACAAGTACACATTTTCCAGATGAGTAGGATACAAAGTCACCTTTTAATTTACAGTTTTATAAACAAATGTGTTGTAAAATTTACTGGATGTTCAGTTGCCCTTGGTACTCAAACAAAGTCACTCATTACTGAAAATAAATAATTTGGAGTTGGAAATTCTTACAATAAAATGGCTACCCATAGCCTTTTATAACAAGAATTCTTTTATGGAGCTTGTCCCCAGTTGTGAACTGCAGCAGTCTTAACAAAATCTGCCTAAATTCTTACTGTAGCAAAAGACACCAGGGGGAAAAAAACAAAACAAAAACACAAATAGCAAGAAAGGGATGTTTGACCTTTTTGTCTGTTGCTTTTAATTGACTGTCGTAAATAACAGAAGGACTGCCCTAATAGAACAGAGTGGTGGGGCATTTTTTTTTCTTCCTTTTTTTTCATATCTATGTCTTACTGACATTGACAGATTTTTAAGACTATGACTTCAAACATATATACAAAATATGTGTTTGACAGAGAACCACAGTAAGGATAGCTAAGGCAGACAAGATAGACATGCCAGTTTTTTGTAATGCTACAAGTAGAATAAAATGAAATTGCAATAAGAGAAATGTATTAAGAAGGGCAATAATGTAAATTTCAAAGTTTAGCATAAAAGGCTATAGCATAGTTTTCAAGAACGAAGGTTAATAGAGTTTGTGATGCCAATATAACTTTACTCACAGTCTAAGATGTAAAACAACTTTTTTTGGCCAGTAGCATAATGTTGTCTTGGGGCCTTGAATAAAGAAGTGCCAACTAACTTGGCAAAGCACCTTGGAAAGGGATTGTAAATTACAGAAACAGCACATAACACTCTCTTTTTCTTTGTATTTAATTATCATTGTTATAAGAACAGATTAGAGTCATAAGGCCAAACTACTGATTTATTAAAAGTGTTTACAAATTATATGTACAATTTGGGTCTGAGTTTGAGCCATCTACCTTTATTTTGTAATTTGCTTAAAGGCGCGTTCAAGCGGTACAAATTGTTTATTTTGAAAGATGACTGTTTTATATAAAAATCATTATTTTACATACAGATATAGTTGTTACTTTAAAATCTTGAGTGCCTGTCTGAGGTGGCTGGGGCAATGTATTTATGCTTTGCTTTTTCCTAGGTAGGTAAATGTTTTTAGTATAATTGGCTTTTAAAATTCAGTTTTAGGAATAATTTTAAAAAAATCAAGATACAAAAACAAATTGCAGATTGAGTGGTGCATTTATTTTGTAATGTAAAATAATTCAGTGAGCGAAGGCAAACTTAGTGTAGGGTTGTAATTATTTTATCTACTGAGACATATCCTAAATGGTCCAGAGAATTTTGAGCAGCTAGACCAGTGCAATATTTTTATTTAAGTTAAATATGTGTGTGCGTAACATGCAATAGAATCATTTTCCAAAGACATCTCCAATTCAAATCCCATTTGATTTTCATGAAAGACCTCCTCTTGAAAGCATAATTTCCTCATTTCAATCCAAGATGGTGGTTTGTGCGCACCTAATCCTGCAGTCTACCTACGTAAAACAACTACTGGACATGATGAGTGGTTTTGTGTAGACGAGAGCTGCAGCATTGAACCACGATGAGGACTGCTGTCGTGAAGCTTACTTTCTGTGCCAGAAATGGTCACATTTTCAATAATTTTAATGAGCAGAACTCATGCAAATTGCCCTTCTTTGGAATACATCTTGGTCAGTCAAGCTCATAAAATACCATCTACGGTAACTGTCTCTTCATGTGGTCATTCTGAGCCCGTCAGATCTTTGGGGGGATAGAGAGGATTTCAAGTGGGTACATACTTGGGAGCTGGGTAAGGCATTGCTTTGCAAAGACTAATTAAAGTATAATTATCTTTGGGGTCAATTTACTACAGTGCAGTGGAATTTGGCAAGAGCCTACTGACCACTGAACTTTGTGAGCTGTGCCTAGGGACCTGTATAGGTCCTCTGCTCTAGGGTGTAGATTGCTTGTAAACTTATATTTGATCAGAGAGGTCTCAAAAACCATGAGCAGATCCTTAGCTCCATTGAAGTCAGTTAAACTATGAGATTAACACCATCGAAGGATCTGCCCCAGGTCCCTCTCGTGAACAGAAGTTGAAAGGCATCCCAGGTCAGTGTGAAAGGGAGAAAGTAGCAGTAATTTATAGTTACCTATTTTCTAGCAGATCAGTTTAAAGAGGTTCAACAAAAAAAGGGGGAAATGGCCCTTAAAACTTCTAGTTGGGTTACTCAAGGCTAAGAAAGTATCCTCTTTGCTAAACAACAAGATTGACAGTGCACCCTGGCTCATAATTGAAAAGTAATAAAATATCTGAGCAGAACTGGCAAATTAAGGCCTCCAGCCAGTTTGTCAGCTTGCAGTCTACTCGAGGAAATTTGAGAGCAGCAGTCTACTAAAAAAAAAGCCTTGATATTTCTGTTAAAATTGTAACGCTATTTTATGGGCACTAGATGTGGAATTGAAAACAGCAGATACAAAACCTTTAGTAGTGTATTCATATTAATCAAATCGATCTTGGCCCAGAGGGACAGAAAGGATGGGGCATAATCTGTCAAAATAGATAGAAACCAGCCTATTGGTGTGTTGATAGTGCGCTACAATGAGAGACCCAAGGTTGGGGTGCACTTTAGATCCTATGCCGTAGGCTGGTGGAGACTAAATGTGTCATGGAGGCGATGTGCTAATTCTCCATGTTGGGGAGGCTGCCCCACACCTCGGAGCCAACACACACACACTAGCTAATCCGTAGGCAGCATCAACTCTAAATGGACCTGCTGTTTCACTCTTCATGCTGGATGCATGGAGTCACAGGGAGGGAAAAACCAGTTGGGGGTCAGGTATTAGGCAGATAGATGGCAAATGGGAATTTTTATGTTGAACAAAATAGAAAAAGTTAGCCCCAGTACTGTAACATACGTTCTAAACCACCGTACCTGTTCAGCAGATTTCTAATCAAAACGATTACAAGCTCCTGCCATATTAAGTATTGCTTGCAGTTAATTGAAATGTTACGTTTTGAATCTATGTTGTCATTCTAATGGGCAACGCTATCAATATATTTAACTACAGAATATCAAGAAAAATGTAGACAATGTCTCCTATAATAGATGGAATATCTATGGATTTAGACATTCCCAAGACATCTTGTAAAATGACACCGTCTTCCATAGGTTAATTTTAAATCTTTAATTAATCTTCTATTTAACATAATTCTTTGCTTCCATATAAGTCTTACTTCTATTTTTTTTTTAAGTTGCATATTTTTGTGTCTGATTGGAAAGGGTTAGTTTGGTTTAGAAACAAATATAAATACCAAATTAGTAGCAAGAAACACGAAATTTTAATTTACTGTGGTTTTGTGCTCTTTCAGCCACCGTAATTGTTTCAAGACCACACAGTTCCCCTAGGAGTTGTAAACAGAGTGAGATTTAAACCCTGCTCTATTTGTGAGGGATTTGGCAAGAACCCATGTAGCAGGAAACTTGAGTAAATGCAAAAAGAGAGTGGAAAGTGTCTTTTAATTTAGTCATTTTCCATAGAACAAAGCTACTGCCTAGGGATCTCTCCTTGGCCACACCTACACTGAATATTTTGTTTTGGTTCCACTGGTGAAGTTAGTATAATTTTAGTTATATATGTTGAGATTAATTAGTTAGCCCCTAGGAGTTTGTGCCGATAGACGTCACCCACATCAGAGAAGTGTGAAGACGTTGAGGCTATTAATTCACAAAAGATGGCAGCTCATAATCCTAGCAGAGTAAATTCTGTCTGTCTGTTGAAATGGCTAACTCAATCTGCACACGATCAGGCTACTTCCTTCGTGACAACAAACTACATCTCAATTTAACTTATCAGCAATGCTTAAATGAGCATCTTTTTTATTTCATTGAGATAGCATTTAAAAGCTGTTGTAACAAAATCTGAGATTGGGGGAGACAAATATTGGCATTTTGATGCAAAAAATTATAGCTGGTTTTATATCTAGAAAACCTAGTAAATTTAGAGAAATTGCTACAGACATAACTTTACTAGAATGGCAGAATCTATTATATAATTAATCTCAAATAACTAAATAGGAGTTAATTTACTTTTGCAAGCCAAAAATCTGTTAGCTTATTGTGTTTTGTAAGATACAGAATAAGTTATTGGGTTTGTGTTCTGTTTTTAAATACAGAATAAATGCACTATAAAGAGCAGTTGACAAGATGTTAATTCTAAAAGCTTTGGCCTGAATGCAATAAGATAGTCAAAACGTGATGCAAGTTGACAATGGGAGGTGAAGAATATATTTTGGGGAAATAAAAGTTAATGGCAATATAGGGGATGAGAATTATTTAGCTTTCATGCTTCATGGTGTATATTTTTCTCTCTCGTGTATATGTCAAATAGAATGTGCTGTATTTCTCTAAATTGTGTCTTTCTCTATATGTATAAATGAACAGATGCAGATAGAGCTCAAAAGCATGGCATGGATGAATTTATCTCTTCCAACCCCTGTAACTTTGACCACGCTTCACTCTTTGAGATGGTTCAGCGCCTCACTTTGGACCACAGACTTAATGATTCGTATTCTTGTCTGGCAAGTATATTCTTTGGTCTATAGTGATATAAACACCAGGAAAGAAAGTCAGAGCTTGTGCAAGTGGGGGCTGCTCCCATGTTGCCTGAGGAGTGGTCCCTGCTTTTGCCAGCTCTGAAGTTGGTCCCCCGCGGTATTTATTTTTAAGAGGCAATATACCCTGAACTTACTGTTGTTCGACTGCAGTAGCGATTCTGTGTTACCATTTATATTTGCACTTTTTATAATGTTATCTCCTGCAAAGACAAACTCACAGCTGGGGAAATATTATAGACAGCAGCAATGATATTTTTCAGTTTGCACCATTGCCTTACAGATGATGGTACAGGAGAAAAAGGAATCTGTACGGTCCCATCCCCCTTGTCAGTAGAGTTACACCAGAATACATGTGCCCCAGTATTTGTATGTACTGATGAATAGGGTTCCAAGCAGCTAACAGTTTGCTCTGTCTGAGAAGTTACCAGATGTTGGGCATGATCCTGTAATCTGTATTCATTCAGGAGTCCTGTTGTCGGGATCACTCACATAAGAAAGGATTGCAGGATCTGGTCCAGTGTGTTATAACACCGATTAAACAGAAAAAAAATATTAAGATTGTCCAAATATGACTTGTCATCTTTGTTATTTGGCTGGTCAGCACTCAACCCAATGGGCCCCTGATCTTTGATTGCGGTTCCTTGCTTCTACAATAATACAAATAAATACTAATGTACAGGACTTGTACAGTGGATTTCTAGAATGAACAGTAACTTACCGTGTTTGAAATGCTATAAGAGCCAGAGCCCTTAGAAGTCAGTGGGAGCCTTTCCATAGACCTGAGTGGTTTTTGGACCAGGCCCGATATGCAGATGGCATTCTAGAGGGGTTAGGTCCTGATCCCACCTGAGTGCACCCTGGGTCTGTTCCTATGCCAAGCAGCAGTACAACTTGGGTCTCCCTTTACAAATAATGCACGGAAATCTCAGCAGAAGAGTTAACTCTTTATGTACATGGAATGTTTGGTGTGCCAAAAATCTTCACCTTCTACCAATGGCATAAGCTCGGAAATTGAAGCTTTCTTGTATTGGAAGCAAGTGATACTCCTGTAAACCACCCAGAGGTTGTCATTGGGATTAAACATTTTTTTCACCTAGCCAGTCCCTCTACACCCAGGGCTCTCTTGTATTTTGTCAGTGACCTATACCCATCTTACCGCATCCAGGAACTCATCTTCTCCAATGGACTAAGGGGATGGTGATGGTGAGATGAAGGAAAGTTGATTCTAAGTGGTAGTTCTCATCCTGTTCTCCCAAGCAGTGTAGGACAACCATGTAGGACAGGAGTCCTCTGCCTCCTTTAGTAGAATTATTGTCATCACTCGGAGCAGCAGGAAGAGGCTCCCTTGAAACAGTAACAGCTCCTGCTAATGCCAAGACTTTGTTCTGATGCTAGCTGTTCATTAGGGGGTTTGCTTATGCGTTTTCAGTTGTGCTGCATGTGTCAGGGAATAGATGGGAAGGTCTGGGGTCCTCTTTGTTGTCCTCAGTTGCTGCATGTTTGCTCGGTCCTGGTGGTGGGAGTCCAGGAAGGGACCAGGCTGAGCAAGTTTTCAGGTGAGCTTCCATGTTCACCTTGGAGAAGCATTAGGAGTGCTCAGAAGGAGTAATTGGGAGGTTGGGTTTATGGGTCTGAGGCGGTCTGCGTTCTGCTCTGCAGCCCCTCACTTCTTGTGCAGCTGATCTCTGGGGGTCCTTGCAGGATGCCAAGGAGGTCTGCTCAAGGGGTAGGGAGGGGCTGGTGGAAATCCCCCTGTTGGGAGGTTATTGATAGAGCAGGCGGGGAAAGGACATTTGTCAGGCACAGAGCATGGATCCCACTATCTCACATGTGAGGGGCAATGGCAAGCAGTAACCCCGGCATGCAGCGTCTGCTTACTCAGGCATGGCTGGTTGCGAATAAGACCAACCCCATCCCATTAGGTCTTACTGGCTGGCTTGTGACTAGTTTGACTTAATTAGATTTTGGGAACATTTGGAGAGTTTCGACCAGTCGCTTGTGAAACAGACTCACAGCTGGGGGAGAAGCATAGAAGCCATTATTGACAAGATTGTTAATGTCTCTCTTCAAGAGGAAAGCTGCCAGCCACACTTCTTATTATTAAAGAGGTGTTTGGGCCCTTGCTTAAGAAGCCACTAGAGCGATGGGGCTCATATAAGCCCCAAGGCACATGGATCTTTGCAGCTCAGTCTCGCCATTTACCATCCTGTCTCAAACCTCCCCATTTTAAGGAATGTGATGATGGACCCTTTCTGGCCACACTTGGATTCCACAGGTTGCTTTCCTTCCTTTCAGTGTGGCTTCACACCTGGCTGTGGAACTGAGGCTGTGTTTACCTCAAAGATTGATTTACTTCGTAAAAAGAATCTGTGTTGACCTTCAGCAGCTTTTGATGCCATTGGCCATAAAGTTTTGTTGACTTGTCTGGGCAATGTTGTAAGAATGGCTCTTCGGTAGCTTCCCCCTTTTCTTTCCAAATGGTTCCAGAAGGGTGATGGGCAGTGGCTCTTCCTCCCATAGGACTTCAGTGTGCAGGGTCCCACAGAATTCTTCGCTTGTCACATCTGTTGTTCAGTGTGTGCGAATGTTGACTGGCACTGCTGGAGGAGGTGGTGAGAAAGATAGAGAACAATACTCAGTTCTGTCCCCTTTCCACTGAACCCAGATTGCAGTCTCCTGGGACAGGTATCTGTATGAAAACAACCTGGCTATGACCCATCTCCGATAAGACAGAAATGATGCTTGTTGGCAGAGAGAAGCATTTAAGGAAAAGGAGCAGGAGTCTTGCCCGTGCCATTTATTGAGTGCATCTACCCGCCGTTCACCAGAGTATACACGGTTATGGCCATGGGGTCCTCTTGCTACTGGATTTTCAATTAGGAGAGCTGCCTTTCATCTTCTGGCCAGGAGACTGCAGCTATTCCTCTCTAATGTTGAGCTCACAGAAGTACCCATGCCTTTGGTACCTTCAGCTTGGACACTTGCCTTCTACTTAGGGGTACCCTTGAAATTTACACAGAAGCTGGATGCCTCCATTCTCCCCCTATGGAACATGCTCCCTCCGTGGTCCACTTCTCCCAGGATGCCCCTGCAACCAGGAAATCCCCACAAGGCACCACACTACTCAGTCAAAATGGAGACTGTTACATCATGGGAGAGGCAGTCTACCGGGAATCCCAGCCCATTGGAGACAGTGGGGCCCTGAACTTCAACTCCCATGAGGCAGTTCACCACAATAGGGTTTAATGTGAAACCTATTTGAAGCTAAATATTTTTTTTTTTGTTTTCTCAATGGAAAAATAGAAAAATTTCAGCAGAATCTAAGTCCCACGGAGAGTTTCAATTTTGCAGAAACTCCATTGTCCATTAAAAAAAAAATAAAGTTAACTGTTCATATGGAGAATTCCTGAGCACCGTCTCTATAACTGATGCCAAGTGTTCTCTTTCCATTTCCTGAGTGGTGCCTGCTACCCTTAGCATTTCTGTCCAGGCTTCTCATTCGCTTCTGGGTGCAATTCGCGTTGTTGATGAGTATCATTAGAACGCTCAGTGGTCTAGAGCGCGGCTACATTCCGTCACGTTATACCCCATCACAGCAGCGAAGAACAGTTCGGAGACCTTCTGACAGTTTGAACACTGCATGGCTGGCCTGAGGTGTGAGGCCCAGACATGTACACTCTGGTGCACAAGGCAAAAACCCAGTAGGGGGCCAGGAGCTGCCTGAGGGCGTGGGGGAATGCATGTAAAAAAGCTACCAGCCTTTCAGTAATGTTTCCTACAAATCCTGGATCCTGCACTGGGCTGGACAGAGAGCAGCATATACTACCACTTTGCAGCCTCTGCTTTGTAGCTATACCACAAGAGGAACAAAGGAGAAAGTTGCCACGTGCCTCTGTACCCCGGACTCTACTGTTTTTAAAGAAATGTAGCTTTGCTTGGGAGTAAGTGCGTTTCCTCTCCCAGTTCTGCAAGGGTTCTTCCCTCCTGTTGCCAGATTGGAGGAGTCTGCTCCCCAACCTACGGCTGTTATGGAATAAAGAGCAGCCCGTTTGTCCTCCTCCTGACTGCCACACATCCACTTTGATTTGGGGACGAAGACATTTTCCGACAAGTGGGCCCCCTTCAGCTCCCCGTCTGAGCTCTGGTTTTGGAGTCCTCAGCTAGGGAATCGTGTTATAAGGCTGTGCACTGAGTCCCGGTAAGGCTCTTTCCAGGGTTTCTGTCATTCTGCCATGGAAGAGGCTGCCCCCGGCGACAATGCTCAGCATCTTTCCTTCTGTCACGCCCAGGAGTCTGGGACTCTGCTGTGAAAGAGGGAGCAAGCGGCAGCAGTTCTGGAATAAAGAGCAGCCTCCGTAGCTGCAGGCCCTGAAAGGTTCACGACGCTTCCACAGGCTCCACAGCCAGAGAAGCAAGTCTAGATAACTCCCTGGGCCCGATCCTGTCATCTTTCTCCCGCCATAACTCAAGGGTGAAATCCTGGCCCCATTGAACTCAATTGGAGTCTCTTCTCTGACTTCAGTGGGGCCTGGATCTCCCCCCTCTCCCGCCCCCAAAGGATCAGATCCATTGTAGGACATTCATTGCATCGCCACGACATGAATCATAGGTAATGTAAACTGTTGTGGCAGCGTCGCCTACTGAGCCTGGCCACTGCCTCAGGATCTCCCAACCTTCCAGCCCAGTTCGTTTGCGGTTGTGACATGGCCATCTGGCTATGCCATTATCGAAAAAGTCCACTCCTGCCAGGGTAGCCACGCCCAAAACAAAACATCTTCAGCCCAGTCTCAAGCTGTCTCTCCTTCCTGAGGGTCTGTCTTCTCTCTTCAGCCCCTCCTGGGCTCATTTGAGACCTTCCCTGCTCTCTCTTGAGCAGTGACTCTCAGCACTTCCTACCTGGAGTCTCCCTCCTCTCTCTGGCACTCCTGCAGGATTCTGTCTAATCTTCACCCCTGAAGGGGTCTGATTTACCTCCTGACCTGCCTGTCATGTGTCTTTGCTCATTTTCTCTACCTGGGGAGGTGAGCTAAGTGTGCCACAGGTGGGGCTGACCCCAGTCGTCCTGTGACAATGCCTCAGAAGCCACAGATCTACCTTTCAAGTTAATTCTTACACTCTCTTCTGGTTCCCTCTTCTACAAAGTCCTCAGTTTTGCGGGGGGTGGGAGGAGAGAAGGAGGATAAAAGATCAACGCATGAAACAAAGGGAAACAGAGAAAGACAAGGAAATTGACTTTCACCCTGGACCCAAGGACCAGAAAAGACCAATTGAAACAATGGACTTCTACAGGCATCTCTTCTGCATTATTCTGTATCTTAATTTTCTGGTGATCCCAGTAATAAAATGAACTGTATCTATTTCCTATATCCATGATTTTCCCCCTCATTATTTCAATGCTTTTTTCAATCTGTTTTGGAGTTGGCCCAACAAGGATGAGCAAATCCCTTTCTATGTCTTTTGACTGAGCTCTTAATTGATATTTCTTTCAACTCTTTTCCAAGCAGCTATTTTGGCATCTAGAAAAGATTTGGTGTCATCTGAGTGGTAGAAAATATATTTTAATCTTTCACAGCAGCGTTGTTTCTAAGATGTAGCATTTGGGGTAGCAGATGGGGTGGCAAAGAAGTTGCCTACAGGGGCAGTGCACTGCCTCAACCACTCTCCCGCCCGCTGCAGGAACTTTTCAATTAAAAGAGGAAAGATTTTGCAGTTTGATGCATTCCAGAGCTGCATCTTACCGATGGTTTAGCACCCACATTTCCATGTCAATATTGATGGGTTTGCAGCATTTTAAAAGGGTTCTGTGAGAAAAGCCTTATTCTAGCTAATGACTTCACAGACTGGTGCTGCATGTTCTACTTTCGCTGTCCCCAAAGAGTCTAATCCGAGTGGCTCCTCACAGAAATGAGGGAAATGTGAATCCTCCAGTTCTGATACCGTAGAACCTTGTTTGTGTGTCTTTGGTTCATTCCTATACTTGCCAGATACAGAGATAAAAGTCATTACTGAATAATTATCTGCTCTTACCAGGGGAAGAGCGTAATACAACATCTCCCCCACGACAGTGTTGTTAATATTTTGTGCTGTTTCGATATACAAGTCTTTGGCTGCCCTTAAAGATAAACGAATCTTCTAACGATAAATATTGAGTACTGGCATGAACTAGAATAGTTGAAACATTTTTCAGCATTTTGAATTACATTTATCTTAAATGTTACTCTAATGCTTTTTCATTGCAATTATCCTGTGTATTATTTGAGTTAGGAATGATAGAGCCCACTTCCTTGTCTTTTGCCAACCATTAGGTTTGCATTGTCTATAAGAACAGTAGAGCATTACATCTCCAAATCAAATAACTCTTGTGTTTAACATCTTCTATTTAAAATCAAGTCTCTTTATTTCTAAACAGGGCTGGTTCAGTCCTGGCCAGGTATTTGTGCTAGATGAGTATTGTGCACGTAATGGAGTCAGAGGCTGTCACAGACATCTCTGCTACCTCAAAGATTTACTAGAACGAGCAGAAAACGGAGCTATGATTGACCCCACCTTGCTTCACTACAGCTTTGCCTTTTGTGCATCACATGTTCATGGCAACAGGTAAGGAATCATTTATATCTAGCAACTAAATGCCAGCAAGGGATGACTTTGTAGGTTTCCTTGGATTATGCACAACAATCCCCAACTTGTTTTCATACTGGATGTTTGGCAGCAGCTCTTCTGATGGCATAATTGGTTTGTTTGTTTGTTTCTTTGCTTGTTGAAATGAAAGCAATACAAATGTGCATACAGAATCCAAAATGATAATTTTTAACTTTTTTACTCAGAAAACTCCAAGATACACTTCTTGTTAATGTATATGTGGGTGCATAACTGAAATCTGTATCATCGTCATACGTGCATAAATGGATATAAAGAATGTATTACATTGACTTTAATTAATGTATTAGAGCGTCCAACAAGTTACCACAGGTAGCGTTTTCGCCAGCACTTGAGTTCCATTTTCAAACATGATTTAGGCACTTAGGAGCCTACGTCCAATTGAAAGTTGGCTCCTAACTTGCTTAAGCATTGTTGAAAATTTCCCCCCACATCTTATTGTTGTTGCAGAGCAATTTCAAGTTCGTAGTTTGCTTGTTTTCTTCTCTCAAATGTACTGTGGCAAAAAGTGTAGCAGTGCTATGTTTCCTTTTCTATATTGTTTTATTTACAGCTAGAGTAGCTGTTGCAGCTTCTTGCATTGAGGTTTTTTTCCAAGTTGCATTATATACTCTGAGATGTCGCACTCTATTCTGCATATGCTACTGAATAACAGACAAAATAATTATGTGTTTTTGTAAACTCTCCGTTAAACATCATCCAGAATTATGATACACATTGTCTGGATTTCATATTGTGAGACAGCCATGCGATACACTGTTAATTTTATACATCTTGTCATGGAAACAGAGTTTTTAGTTTCTTGTTTTCTTTTTAGTTCTGACTTTCTTTTGTAAGTTTGTATCTTTAGCTGTTTATTATTTGGTTTGGTTTGTTTTCTTTCATTTATTTTTTCATGCTTTCTTCTGCTTCTTTCACTTTTGTTGCTGGCTTTACCCTGTGCATTTAAACTCATCCCAACCATTCCCCAAAGTCAACAAATGACAGAGTTACTTGGTGGGTCACAAGCAAATGCAGACTGCGAGGGGGGCAAAATGGTTAATCCCTCTGCCACTGAAGTGGAGACAAAAAAGGATTCCAAAAAGGAGTCCAAAAAAAGGAAAGATTCCAAATCGCAGCCGAATCCAGAGCCTAAAAGGTAAGAGAGAGAGACCACGGCACAGAATTGTATTCTGTAATCTATAGGAACTTTTCAATCACTGAGCACACTGGGCACTTTGCATTTCCAATATTTACCTGGTTCCGAAGCTTTGAAAAGGCAGATTTAATAATATGATAGTAAAAGAACATCCAGCAATTTGGGGAACCAGTGAGTTTGTGATTTTTCAAATGTGTATTAGAAATAGAGTATTCAAAACAGAAATGAAACAGAGAGGCTACCAGTGAAAAAAGAGTGCCTGTCACTACAAGGTTATTAATGGCAGTTTTCTGCGCCTTAATAGTAATTCCACTATCCACAGGACGCATTACTGCAGAGACCTAACTCTGTTTTGAGGATATATAGGGCCTGATCGAAAATGTACTGAAGTAAATCAGAGCTTTGCATTTTACTTTCATGGACTTTGGATCATACTTTACAGCAGCCAAGGGTTCATACGTCTGACTTAGAAACCAAAGACTGAGTGCCTTACCTAGGGACATGTTACATTCTCCTGGACTTGCCATTTTTGAGTCAAGATTGGATGTCTTTCTGAACCCTGTGCTCTAGTTCAAATGGAAGTTATGGGCTTGATGCAGAAATTAGTGGAATTATTGGGTGAGGTTCTCTGGCCTGCATTACGCAGAAAGTCAGGCTGGATTGTCACAGTGGTCCCTCCTGGCCCTAAAAAATCTGTAAATCTGTACCTTTAATTTATTATTATGGCTCAGACAGAAATCAGAGTATCTAAGTTCCTTAGATTCCTTGTTGTGATTCCTTTTTGAAAGAATATTCAGGCTATGTGCGTGATTTGTTTTAGAGCCAGGCTAGACTGACACACAGCTGGGGAAAACTGATACTTATTTATGTGCTACCTAATCACCAGTTACCAGTGTATTTGTGTGTATAAAGCCCGTCTATCTTTGACAGTCTCCTTTTCCCACCTTTCGTTTGTTGCTTGCTTTCTTAGGTCTTAAGCCTGCAGTCTGCTCTACCTAGACAGACCCTTAGCTTATTGCAGAGTCAAAGCCCTACCTTGTAAGCTCTTTGGGGTAGGCATCACATCTTGCTCTGTGATTGTACAGCACTTAGAACAATGTTGTAATATAAATACTAAATAATAATAAATTACATCGTTATTTGTGCGCCCAACTCTTTGGGGAAAAGTATCATTTGAACATACACATTAAGATATATACAGTCAATATCTTTGCTATTTAACAAAAACGTATTACTTTTGTCATAAACATGGATATATTAATTGAACTTTCTTTAGAAACTGGATGTTATTCACTTTTAGAGGGCAAAAAAACAACTGGTGGTTTAGCTTTCTCGGGAATGAGGTTGGCTGTCAGTCAGACTATGCCACTCCAGTAATGAAGGTCGAATAGAGAGAGAATTCTATGTGGCTATCAATCTCCTATATTAGCAATAGACAGTGATGGAGCTGAGGTGGGTTGTCTGTTTGTATTGTGTTTGTGTAAGGTCAGACAGTGAGACAACAGTAGCTTGCAGTCAGTGAGAAAGTGCAGAGAGAATGTGATTCAGATGTTCAGGACAGCCTGAAGGTCAGGACTGACAGAATGACAGGCCATCATAGAGAAGAAACTAACTAGCTGCTGTCCAGGGTCCTGCTTCATGAATACCGCCTTGTTATCTGATCAGTGTCAGTGCAGGACAGGAACAAAACGGCTGCTGTTAAAAATACACCTCTAGCTTTGCTGTGACCCTATTGCCATATCATGTGAAATGGTCAAAAACCAATATGGGTGATATTTCGAAACACTACTGCAGTCCGTTTTTCCTTGACCTCGACTTTTTTTTAAGCTGATGAGTTGTTAGACCTTTGAAATCTCGAAATACCTACTCCAAAAGGACACTATAAATTATTGCCATCTGCATAGTTGAATCCATTAACTTTTCTGTTAATTTTACCCATACTTTAAAAATAAACATAAAAAAGCGACAGTTCATTGTAATTTTTTATCCCAAGTTTTGCCTTCTGCAAACATCTGTATGCATGATATATGGGAGTGTCATAGATATAGATACCAATCATGATTGTGCAAAACCTACTAACCCTAGTTACCATAACTAATTACAGTTCACTGCAATTAAGGAAATTATTAGTGATACTTCTTCACTATACTTAAGGGCGCAACATCAGTGGATGCCCTTAAAAAGTTCCACCAAGTTGAAAGATTTTACCAGTTCTAATGGAAATCTGGTAGAAATCATTCAAATTGGTAGAATTTTGTAAAGGCACACCCATTTGGATCTATTTGCTTTAGGTACTTATGTGGGCCCCATTACTGTAATATTGACCATCTCACAGTCCGTTAATGTAATTATCCTCACAACACTCCACGAGACAAGGAAGTGCCATTAACCCTGTTCTGCAGATGGATAAGAAAGGCACAGAGAGATTTGTGATTTGCACAAAGTTACACAGGAATTGTCTGGTGAATCAGGGACGTGAACCCATATCTCAGGCTAGTGCCCTAACCACTGGACCATTCTACCTCTCCCTTTTTAAGATTTCCCTACTTAGGGTTTTATTCCTTGACTACAAACACAGCTGTTGCCAATTGACCCATGTAAAAACAATTTTAAAATTCAAATTGGTTAGAGTGGGCAAAAACATTGCTGCTTTTGTGGTTTTATATACCGTATATACTCGATCATAAGCTGGTTCGTTTATAAGCCGACCCGCTTCTCTGGTACTTCCCTTTTTTACTAAAAAAAATTCAGCTTATGAACGAGTATATACGGTACTTTTTTTGTCCTTATGTATTGAAAATGTAACTACAGATTTGTGTATGTAAAAGTTAAGGACTGGATTAGTGGATGTTGAGCCCATCACCACTTGGACTTCATATTGAATCTGGTCCCAGTTGGTGGTGAGGGAACGTTGTGATTCTCTGACAGCTGGTCAGTGCTCTGTGTGAAATGAGCTGGTGTTCGGCCCAGTTTCTCAGTCCCATCATCAAACATCCACACGATCAATTATCTCACTATAATTTGCCCCATTTTTGCACACAGGTGGATTGGTGCACTGCCCTTCCAGCAGTCACTGTGTTTCAGAAACACTAAATTCACTTTCAAAATGAAATCAAAATTGGCATCCCCTGCAGCTGTTGCCTTTGCAGATTTTCAACCGTTGTCAGACTCCAGAACTATTACCGTTTTGAAGTCGTTTGTGGAACGTCTGGAATTCAATATCTGCATTACATTGTAGAGCATTCTCAATTATGTCTCCTTAATATTTGGTTTATATCATACAACAAGAATTTCATAGAGCTGGTTGAAAAATGGGAAACAGTTTTTACAAATTTTTCATGAAAAAACATCATAGAAATTTCAAAAACTTTCAACCAGCTCCAGACATTCGTTACATCTCTGTATGCTCTCTTTGGAGATTATATTTATTCTTTGATTAATAGATCCGTAGTGGACATGTTGCATCAGAGAGCCATAGGTTAACAAAACCGTACTACAGGTAATGTCAGACTCTTTATTATTTCCTGGATGCATATATTAGCCAGAGCCATAATAGGTATGTATTGATAAAGTACATGTTATTGATGTCTTCAAAACGCAGTCTGTCGTACAGGCTGAGATGATGCATTGTGCCAGTGATCCACAGATTAAATAGTGTCGTGTTACATGCTGACATGATACATTACCATGGGTATAGGAGAGGAAAATGTGCCAGGGAAGCATCCACGCAGTCCAAGCATGGTTCTTTGGGGATGCATGTTGCACTTGAGAAGGAATGAGCCTTGATTCAGCTCTGCATATCCACAAAGCACCAAAGCCTGGACTGAAATTAGGAGAAAAGAGAAGTGAAATAAGAGCCAAAGCTATAGCAATGAATCGGGCCGTCTTTTTATTATTGTCCCATGTGGCTGATTAAGGTTGGGCCACATATCTATGTTAAAAGTCCCCTTAAGAAAAAATACAGAAAAAAAGGACTATACAGTCTTGAGGATATAATATAAATTCACAGGAGCAAGAAGGATTGGATTGGATGAAGTTGAAACTTAATGGCCAGCCCTTTAAAGGGAGTCCCAGTGCAGTTGGTGGGACACTCTGCAGATGTATGGATTTGTCTGTAGGGCTACCGTTGTACCATTAGTGCCCTGGACTATAAATCCCATAATAGTCTGTGATGCTAGATATAAGCTATGTGTTGCACCTGGCTGCAAAGGACTGAGTTGAAGATAGCATCTGCCTTATCTTAGATTTCCCTTTTGTTAGTTAAAATCAGATTATTTGCATTAATTTTTGACATAATTTATTTTATCATCTCTGATGTGTGTGAAACACATGCAGAGATTTGGTTACTGCATCTAAGGAGTATTTTCCCCAATGATAAAGCTTAAAGTAGTTAAGCATAAAAGGTGGAAGAGATTTTTTTTTTATTTATAAGCCTCTTCGTTTTTCAGACAGGCTAATGTCAAAGAGATTAACCCAAAGGAGCTATACTGTAGATTTATAATTGCATACAAATGCATGTTATTGCTTCATATATTAGTCTTTGTTAAAAATGATTTTGATATATTTGTTTTAGCAGCATAACTAGCCCTGAGGGCCTCCGGGTATAATTAGAAAAGGGCATGGTGGGGGAGGTGTGGCTTACCGAATGAAGCATTGGCCTTAGGATCACAGGTCCTAATTATAATTTATAATTAACCCTGTGATTTGCACAACAGTCTAAACTAAAGAAAGAAAATCTTTTTACAGTTTGACATGAAAATGTGTGTGTTTGTTTTTTAATTTCACAACCTGCTTTTTTTGGTTGTTTTCATACTTTAAAAATAAAAAGTTGAAGAAAAATAGGAAACTATACATAGATTGAAGAATAGCATGTAAAACTTTTCCCGTGAAATATTTATATTAAGCACTGACAAATCTGCAGGTGATAACATAAAGCTATAATCAAAAGAGTTATCTTTGAAAATGTGCTGTTGGGGATTACTAAATATAAATTTATACAAAATGTGTTTTTTTATTTCTGCCCTCCCCCCACTATTTAAACCAGACTCCTCTAATTTTCCTGGCAGGATCAATATAGGATCAGATGAAAATCTGTTACCATTCAAATCGGAGACATTTATGTTGTATGTTGATCTAAATCCATAGAAAGAAAGAGACATAGACACTGTGTGCGTGTGTGTGTGTGTGTGTGTGTGTGTGTACACAATTATATTTAAATACAATATAGGTGCAACACTTCTTTCACTGTTTCTCTCCTACCACTCCTACTACTGTCTACCCCAGCGCAATATAAACCATACATAGTCACTGTGAATATGTGTGTTAGTTTTCTACAGTTGTGTTTTAGCTAAAATGTATTGTGCAAATTTTGTTTGCTGCAGAAAGCTGTGATTCCATATATAAATTAAACATCCAGTATAAAGTTGATGGGAAACCTTTGTTAAATAAAAAGAGTTAATACCAGCATGAATAAGAAAATTAATTTATGAGATTTCACCTTCTTTTGAGAATGTCTTTAAGGACTATCAATTGTGCATGTTATGACAAGGGAATTATCTAGAACACAGAAGTGAATGTGACATTATAGAAAGGATAGCTTATATAACCCTTAGTTTGCTTAGCAAATGGAAAAATAAATATGCTTCAAAATTATTCAGTTTTCAAATATATTTGACAAATGTTTTGATTTTAATTAGGTTTCAGAAATTATCACGTTAATAAATTAGGTGCAGGGCTTTTGACGGTGTTTTATATAGTTCTACCAGTATCCTTGCATTTGTCACTAATTAATGAGTTCCTAATGCTTCAGCTTCTGGGGAGATGAGCAACAAAAATTAACATAACTAGTAAATCTGAAGATGTGCAGCTGGGTTATAGTATTTGAAATTTGACAAAACCATTGGAAGTATTATTATTTGTGACATGGCTCAAGATGGGAGATTGTGAGGAGAGTAAAGATGACAGAACTGGTGCTAACCACTGTGACAACAACTTGAAAAGCAGCCGACATGACATCTTTCCTATCATGCTGCCGAAAATGTCAACTTTGTGAAGGACAGTGAGAAAATGGTTTGCCGAAAATTTGAAAGGTAGATTCAAGAGATGCTCATCATGTCAGATGTAATATAGTCCACAGCTGTTTGAGAAAGGAAGTCCTTGCAGTTGTGATGGCTCTTAGTTGGCAGGCCCTTCCAGACATCCGTGCTGCTCCAAAAATGGCTACAGTTGACCTGTAGATTGTCTCAAGTTTGTAGTAGAATGATATGCAAGGGTGAGTTGTTGTTTATCTAGCATGCAGTTTAGTAGAACAACGTAGGGTGCATAAGGTAACTTTTTAATTGTATTAAAATGGCTGAATTTGGCATTGTGTCTTCTGATAAAGATCAAGAAAAATGCAAGGCCTAACTATTTATTATGACCGAAGTGTGGTGAATATTTGAAAATATATATATATATAGTCTGCGTGTAGCTAGATAGTTACATTTTTGTCTCAATGCAAACCGTTTGGGCATTATATCTTAACTTAGATGAGTTGTGGACATATATTAACTCTAGTCCAACAAGGTTTGGACCCGGCCACGTGCCCACATAGAGTTCCTAACAGTATCAGTGCTTTAGACTGAAAACTGCCAGAGCACTGAACATTTAGACTGCCGCTCCAAATTGTAATGACGCAGTTGTGCCAAAGCATTGCAAGTGTCTGAAATTGGTGTTGCCTGGCAAGTGCTAAAATAGCTAGATCAAACAGAATTAAAGCCTGATTCAGAGCCCGTTGAACTCAGTGGAAATATTTCAGTGGCTTCAAGTGGGCTTTGGATCAACCCTACGTACAACTCTGGACGCTATCCCACTGAAGACAGTGGAAAATGTGCTGGGACTTTGAATAGAGTGTCCCTTGCTGGGTTAAACAGCTTACAGTGATATTTTACATTAATAATTTGACTTAAAAGAGGGGCTGAAAATTTATAAAACTAGTATTATTTAACAGAGAAACATCTTGACACATGTTCTATCCCCTAGAAAATAAGTCTGCATTTAAACTCCTGAGTCTTCTGTGGCCTTTTCAGTAAATCTTTTACTTTGAGGGCTATTGACCCAACAAATGGCAACATCATTTTCAGAACTTTTCCAGTTCATCAGCGTATTGTTCTTAGTTTGGGCTCTTTACAGTCAATGTTTTGTGGCTACATCGGTTGTCAGTTGCTGATACAATTGACCTCCATGAAACTCTATGACATATATGGGTTTTGTGCATCTGTGCAGATGTGCGCCCAAAACTCAAATGAGGACTTCAATGACACAGAGTATTTATCATGGAGTATCTTGAAAAATCTGCCACTCTACTGGCAAGCAAACTAGATTCCCCAATGTACACAGCAGTGCTGGCGTGCGTAACTGATGGCATGAACTAGATCTGAATTTGAATACTAATTATTTCTGGAATTTTGGATTAAAATATACTAAAAATGTTCAGCAGCTGTGTTTTAAAATCAATGTCTAACTGGATTTACCTGGCTTACCTGCGTCTTCAAAACAACTAGACCTAATTATGTACCGGTACTAATGAGACCAAATCCATTCTTCCATAATTGTTTAATAAATGTGTTTTCCAGCTAAAATTTTATATTCCATAGTTCAGCCTAAATAAAATTTTTACAGCTGAGCTTGGCAAATAAATGATAGGAAACACTGGAACTTATGGAAACACTGATTAAATTTAAAAATATTCACTGTCATCTGGGCCTTTTAATATGTCCAGGATATAAGTGTTATTTAATGTAGCTTTAGGACTTACATATAGTGAAAGGAAAATCAATTAAGATTGTGTTAGCATCTCTGTTTGGATTTGTTAAGAGAACTTTTTACCTGTATTCTAACAGCAGAGCTAATATTTATGATATTAAGAGGTTTCTGTATCTGAGGTCAGTGAAACATGAGTGTACAGATTGTAATTTTTCTTTTAGTTTAGGGCCTTTTGATTCTTTAAAAGGAAAATAAAGCTAACCAATTAACCCCTGACAGGAGGTTCGTTAGAAGCTGCGTAATCCCTTGCCAAGCCTTTTGTATAACCAAACTAGTCTAGTACTAAGGATTTACACAGCTTAAGCTGAACGCTGGAGGAGGCCTTTAAGGAAGAACATTTGTTCAATTTTAAGACATCTTACGTTACCTAAAGAGAGACTGTGCTGATATAGGCTACACGGTAATACACAAATCTGTATACTTTGCCTGTCAATAATAGAAACTAGTGATGTTTATTGTCTGGGTTGCTGATTCCTTTGGTGAATGGATTAGACTAGCCCAATTCAGCGATTATGCTGTGGCGTGTATTTCTCTGGGGAGGGGGAGAAGGGGGCATGTGTGCAGAGGATGCTGATTTCTGCTCACACATTGGTGCAAATCAGGAGTCAGTTTAAATCAGCAGAGTTCAAAGATGTAAAAACAGAACGTAAGCACAATCAGGCACAGGGACTCTCCATATTATCTATCAACATTACAGGTGAAGAATGGAAGAGATGATTGCATGCGCACTGTGCTCGGTGAAAGATGGGAAATACCCCAAGGTAGCTACTTGTGGCTGCCTTATTCATAATGCAGTCCTGTGCATTAACAAAATAATAAAAGTGTAACAAATATTCATTGAAGAGCTGCTTTGATGGAATGTGTTAGCTTTTATGAAATTCTTAAATTCCTGAAAAGGGACATTATTTTTGGAAATGCAAAATGTACATTGATCTTGGAGCATATATTTCAGTGTGTGCTCCTTCCTTTTACATGATAAAATGTTGTAAAGTGATTCAGTGGACATGAACGAGTGCTGTATTTTTATATTCCATTTGTACGTGAGTTTATCGTCACTATTCTTTTATGCTGTGAACCATATTTTAAATTTGATAAATGTGAATATGATTATTTCTGTAGAAATGAATAACATATTGAGCCAAACAGGACTTACAGGCAGTCCTTACTTAATGAACATTCCCATTGTAGTATTTATATATGTATCTGTGAATATATATATATACACATATATGTGTGTATTTTTAGAGAGAACTACATTTTTCCAGGTTTTTCTGCAGTAAACAAAAATATAGTGATTTCACTATTTAAAAACATGCATACCGTAATTTTAAAATGAGTATTTATTTTATTCTGAGATATGCTTTCTAAACAATCACGCTGCTTTATCCATTAGTGTTTCTTTGCATGGCACATGCACTATATCCTGGATCTAATAGTCGATGACATCCATTTCCAAAAACTGCAATATCTTGTTTGCCGTACAGATGACTTACCAGGGTCATGAGGTGAAGCTTGAGTCATTCATGGCATTTTTCCTTCAGGCCTGATGGAATAGGAACTGTAACTGTAGAAGAGAAAGAACGTTTTGAAGAAATCAAGGAGCGGCTTCGCTTGCTTCTGGAGAATCAGATCACCCATTTTAGGTAAAGGCAGAGACTCCTGGTTTAAAGCGAGAGAGGATGCATTTCCTCAAGACTCCATCCCATAAAAGATGAGTCTTTTAGATTTCAAAGGCTGCAGCTTATTATAATTCTGCATAAGTAATATGCACAATGTAAAATAACTTGGTACATTAGGGTGCCAAAACTTGCAGCTGCAGAAGACATGAATATGTTCATAGCTGATAAACAGAAGGCTTAACCTTTTAAAGGTATTTCAACTCAATTTGCCCACATAGGCACAGCAAGAAGGAGAGGACTCATATTTGACAATTAAATAGTTCTAAGCAAATAATTAAAGACCCTGTGATCTTTATTTCTTCCTCTTTCCCATCCCCTTCTCCTTAACACATTCTGCTATCTACTCCCATCTCTTCCTAGTACAAAGAAAGGCAGGGTTTTTTTCATGGATGGTTTAATTTTGGGAATAATGGATATCACCAATCTGAAAGCAGGGAGGTGAGTTGCCTCCTATCAAACTAGCCTTTTCATACAGTGGTCAACCCCAATTCTCAAGGTGAGAGATGATGTAACTCTCGATGCAAACTCAATGCCATGACCACTCTTAGCTTGCAACTCTCAAAAATAAAATAGTCAGCATAACCAATTAGTTATGACCTATGTGATTATGATGAGATCACTAATTTCTGGTCCTGTCCTTGTCAGTGCCCTTTTTCCTTTTATTGCAAGGAGATGATATGTAACCCCTTCCTAGTAGATGTAGCCACTCTCCCTCCCAGTTGGCAGCCAGATTTCATAAAGTGGCAGATCTACCAGCCCTTAGTAGTCATCCAGCATTTAGTTTTCCCTGTGCTTGAAGCATAAGGGTATATCCTCTGGGCTGTGGAGCACATCATGGAAAATATTTCTGAGATTTCCTAACAATCCCACTGAGGCACCTGATCAAAATTACTCTTTCAGGCCTTGATCCCGTCTCTTGGGCCCACATGGTGCCACTTGACGGGTAGAGGCCTAATTCAGGGAAGCGAGAACAAAGCCCTCGCCCAGCCACCCAGTCTTTCTTATCAGATCACTTTTAAGCTTATTGGTATATTTGCCCATGTGCATTTGAGTTAATCTTTAAAATTGGGTGTTTTTCTAGGTATTGCTTTCCATTTGGCCGACCCGAAGGTGCGTTGAAAGCTACTCTATCCCTACTGGAAAGGGTAAGCATCACAATAACAAAGGCAGGTTAAAATTCCTATGTTCCTATTCAATCATACAGTAGAGTTTATGTGGCAATTAGATTTATGCATAGATATACACACAAATTGAATTAGATAACGTTACAGTATCTGCTCGTTCATGGGCATGAGTACATTTTTGGTGTTGTAATTACACCCTGTAATGCAATGTACAGAGAATTCTAAATATTATGAATTGTGGGCCTAATTCTCTAGTCAGTTAGACCAGTTTTGTATCCCAAGATGATGCAAACTAAGGAACGAGGATTCAATGGAATTATACTGGCATAAAACTGGTATAATGGGGTGATCAATCAGACCCTTTAAATGTAATGTTGAAAACTTGTCTGAATGAGTAACAGTTCTAAAAAGCTTCATGTCACTGAATAAAGTAGTTGCTTGCAGAAAAAGTACATGAATTAACTCTGCAGTGACACCTTTGGTCGGGTCACCGGTGGGGTCTGAACCTACGACTTCTGGATCTACAAGCGTGAGTTTCTGCTGCTTGATCAAAGGGATCAAGTGCACTAAGAGTTTTAAACTTTATTATGTAGGCTGGCCACTAGAGGTGAGCCACATAGAGAAAGATAGCCACACTGGGTTAGTGTTGGGTACACATGCGTTTGTCAAACAAACAAAAAAAGATCAATGATGTGTGTGCCACAACAAATCAGTTTTTCTTATGTCCAGGTTCTGATGAAAGACATAGTTACTCCTGTCCCTCAAGAGGAGGTAAAAACAGTCATCCGTAAATGCTTGGAGCAAGCTGCTTTAGTCAACTATACTAGACTATCAGAGTATGCCAAAATTGAAGGTAAGGCAATTACTTTATGGTGTTAAAATGTTACTATGTTTCTGTGTGGGAACTATAGCTAGCAGTTATTTAAAACAATGAATTAACTATTTATGTGCTTGACAATAAAACTGAAGTCAAAGGGAATATGGAATTGGCTAGGAAATGTATTTGTGGTGTTTGTTTTTTAAGAATTAAGAGCAGAGGTTAGCGAAATCTTTCTTTTTCTAGGAAAAAGCGATGAAATGGTTAACAGAATCATAGCTTCTTCTGAGCACTGCGCGTTTGGTACAGCATTCATTCTCGTGTCTTTGTTTAAAAAAAATGAGAAGTACATGGGATGTCATGTTTGTAGCTGAAAAGGATAATGCTGCTAATTACTTGAGACAGTGGAGTTCAGGGAACAATCAAAATATAAGAAGCTAAGAAATGTTTTATCTCTGCTTAATTGTTTGTAGCCAACTTAAAATGTCTTTTTCTGGGATGTGTTTCACTGCCTTTGCTTTGTGAATAGTGGAAGTCATCAGTTGATCCCGTTCTTGCATCAGATTTCATTCTTGTCACTCTAAATCCAGCATAGCTGATATTATTGACCTTTTAAGTTATGGGGGAATAATAACTGGTGACCAGAGACACATGTAGCCATCAAAAAGACATTTTAAAACTTGCTGGAGGATATGTGTTTTGCTGGAGCTCGATGATCAGCTAGTTCTTTACATGTTAATCAGATTTCATTGTTACCTTGTTGGCTGCTATACAGCAATTTGAAACTCCTACACAACTTTACAAGTGCTTGTAACTGAAAGCTGTATGTTCAAAAAGAATTGTTTTACTCTGGATTTTGGTCTTCCGTTGTGTGTGAAATATAAAGCTTTACTAAAGCTAGATTCACATTGTACACCTCTAAGACATTACTGAAAGAAAAAAAAATCACCATCCGATTTGTTCCTAGCCCTTGTTTACATGAGGGCCTGGGTTATTATATGTCAAATTTTCTCGGTTCTGTACATGATATGTCCTCTCTTTTTCTATTTTTTCTGTCTGACAATGCAAATTGTGTACCAGTGGTAATGAATTCATTGTTATGCATCCAGTGAGAAACACTTAAGAATTGGGCACTAAAAGGATGTTTATCAACTCTTGACTTGGTAATGAGTGACAAAAATAGAGAAGGATTGAAGGTTTAATAAGCACTGTATTATCAGGCAATTTATCCAAGTACTCAACTTCACAGGATATGTTAATTGGTGTATTCTGTAAAATGCAATGTTGAAATAGACTTGACGACGGAGAAGGACTCAGAATCAAAAAGCAACTTTTGTTTTGATGGATGCTTCTACCAAATGCTGGCTTCCCTAGGTCTCTGTGTAAATATCACTAACCTGTTGGTAAGATTTGCTCTCTTCTTTCAGATAAATCTATGCAAAAACAAACTTTATGATCTGTAAGTAAAAATGCATTCACTTCCAAAGTAGAACAGTTAGTGTGTACTTTCCTTTTGTGCCTCAATTCTTCTTGGTTGTGTTAATTATCTGCCCTCTTTTTCGCACTGTGACTTTTAGGTCTGGGAATACTTTGAAGCAACAAACTTTTTTTTTTCCAGCTACCTTTTCAGAGAAATACTTCATTCCACACTACCTGCTCTCCTCTGCTTCTCTCCTTCCTTATTCGTGATTGGCCACAGCCACTTTTCTATATTGTCTCTATAAAAGTGGTTGTGACACCAATTTCAAAGCATGCTGGGATTGTTAATTCAAACAACCCAACATCCACCAGCTGCATGCATCAGGTTTTCGCTCATGAGCATAGTCCACTACAAGCTAAAATAGTTTGTAAAAAATAAATTATCTACATGTGATGCATTTCTCTATACAAATATGATTTTGACATTAAAAAGCTTCTATTTGAATATCCAAACATTTAAGAAATACTTGTAACAGCTGAGGAAATATCGGTCACAGCACTGCTTGAGGCTATGTTTATGAAGAAATACCTGTAAAAGCCTTAGATACTGAAGGCTAAAATCCTTAGTATCTTGGAGCCTTAAATCAATAGAATTCTATTTCCCTTTATTCATGATGTTTTGATCATTATATTCTTGCAAACAATTCAAAATAAACCTTTAGAATCATGGTCACAACCTCTTTTGTGACTCATGGGCATGCTGAATGGTTAATCCAGTAGATTTCCAATTTTAAATCTCCTTTTTTTCTTTTATCCTGTGTGTATCCCAAAATACTCTACAGCTATTTTCCTTTTAAGCTAATGTAAAGTTTTCCTCTGACCTATGACCTATAACCTCTTTACCTCTGACCTAAGCCTCTTGCATGCCCAAATCCTCTTTTATAGGGAAAAAGAGAGAAATGTATGAGCATCCTGTCTTCTGCTTGGCCTCTCAAGTGATGGATTTAACCATTCGTGAGTACCTACCACCCTCCTCTCCATGCTGTCTTCACTCTTTCTGTTTTCATTACTTCAAGAAAATCCAGATCCAAACCAACTCACTTTCCTTGCTTCAAGTCTTTTAGCATTGGCTTGTCTGTTGCTTCTGTCTGTGAAACCCAGTGTGAGAAGTCCAGTCACTTTTTATCAGCCTAAAACAGGTTAGACAATTAAGCCATTTGTTTGTGATAAACTCAGATTGTTTGTAAGTTTTTTCAGTTATTCTTTATGTCTGTGACCTGAATGCATTTTTACTTTGCTTCTGTGTAACCCCAATTTGTAAAGTGCTTTTGTCACTGGTACACAATGGAAAGGTAGCAGCTCCACTGGGGAACAATGAGCTAGAGGTCAGATAAAGGACATTTGGAAAAAGCCGTCCCTTTTCCTGTGTATAAGATCTTTAAACAATCCTGTGTATAAGATCATATGAAGCTGTCCTTTCTCTGTACATCAGATCTTACATGTCTTCTGTCTGTTATCTCTCAAGCAGAAATGCTTTCCTTGTTCTCTTTCTAGATTTTATTTATTCTTTTACACCAAGCTCTGGGTGGAACATATGAACTTGTTGCTTGGTGAGCTCGTGTATGTTCTCAGAGCTTAGTTCACTAAGTTTACTGATTTTCTATTTGTGCAGCATTTTCTTTCACCTCTGTGAAAGGAGTCTTTTTTGGTGATACCATGCTTCTTGGTGGTGGGAGTCACTGGGCAACTTATTTTCTTTTCAAATGTCATATATCACACATAACTGGGGGGCATTTTGGTCCACTTGCTCATTAATCCTGCATATCTGTTCTTGTTTCTCTCTTTTCTCTCCTTGTTGCTCTCTCTCTTTCATATAGAGAATCAAAAGGATGCAGGTGAACAATTGTATATGTATTATCAATTGCTAGGACTGTTGAGTTATATTTATCTTTGTTTTCTTTTTCATAGCTCCTTAAGATATGTACTCCTATAGACTGGAGATGGAGTTACAATAATACTTAAGGAGTTAATTTGTGCTGTCTCAACATACATACTATCTTTTACTTCTCCCTTAAGATATAGTGTAGAGCAGAAGTATTTAATAGTGAAGGTACAACCTAATATGGAGGTTTATTTATAGTGAAGAGAAAGTTTCTTGTTTTCCAAAGGAACTAAAACAAATTTTTGGCAGAAAAAAGTTTGGATGATTTGGCCTTTCATGTAAATCACCTAATAAGCACATTTATAACTAAACTAATCTTCATTTTTGTTTTTCATATCTTCTGTTTTATGCCCTATTTGGGAGAAAATGGTTTATTTGTTAATGTGTAACTAACACTACAGTTAGACAGAAGTCGTGTTTGTCTTTTTTGTTCGTAACATGTTGGTAACATGTAATGAAACAAGAGTGCAGGTCAGATAAATACCATTAAAATGGACTTCTTCTCAGGAGTGATTCTGGAGTCGCAACATGCCAATGTGTTCATTACTGTTACATACCCGGGTCCTTCGTTTGAAAGTTCTTGAGATCTGAACTGTTAGGGGTTTTTTCTAAGTCGGTATTTATGTGTTGTGGAAAAGGATACACTCGATTTCAAAACCTGTTTCTAGAAAGAAATTGGTTTTAAAAAGAAACACAGCATGTTGGGCCTAATTCTGCTCTGGGCTCGGGGGCGCCTCTTTCACTAATAGCGTTAGGAGTGGCCCCTCTGTTATTTGGCCCAGTATCTTTTCATTTTTTGTTATATTTGTGGTATTGGTAACAGGCCCTAGTAACAACAACAAAAAGTAATTGTTCAGAAAACAAAGCATGGATTTTCTCTTTATATAAGTCCACAAGAAGCACGCCCCAAAAAAGTAGTATATGATATTTTCAGGTGCACCCATAACAAATAATTACATTGGATTTAATTGAGCATAGATCCCAGTGTATCAGTAAAATAAGGACCATGGCCATCATCTTTTTATGACTAGACACAGACTTATGACTTGGTTAATATCAGGGAAATTAGATGGGGCATTTCAGAGGGCCCCATTTACCTAAAACACACAGGGTTTATGTTGCTTGAACCCAGCGAAGGACACACGGAGCCAAATCCTATTTCCCTCACGGAACCCTGACCTATTTTAACTAAATGGGGGCCAAATGTGAATGCTACTGCTCTAAATGTTTCTTTCTCTCGAGCAAGAATAAAATTGAGATACTGAAAATAACTGCATAACTCCCCCCCTCACCAAACATCACCCCCATGCATTTCCTGACTCCTTCCCAAAGTGCACCTAGCTTCTCCTCTTCCCTTTAGAAATAATGTGTGGTTTTAAATAGAACATTAAAGAGAATAATATGCTAAAACAATTCAGGATTAATAATCTGTGTTAATTATTAATAAAACAAAAACTCAGATGAAGGCGTGCAAAGCCCTGGAAGGGTTTCCCTCTGGCTATTTACAGGAATTGAGAATTCATTGTTCCTTTAGAAAGGAATTGCTGGAGCCTAGCATCCCAGGAGTACAAGAATTGTGAAATGCAGGGCAGTCATCAAAAAAGTGCTGAGGATTTAAAGGGCCCGATTCTCATTTACACCAAGACTATGTGACACTGCTATAGTGGTGTAAAAGTGGCTTTATTGCAAATGCAAATCCAACCCAGGGTATTTAGATTGTTTTACTTGGCAATTAATAGTTTACAATAAACTTACTTCTCCAGTTTTTTTGGACACAGTACTCGTATAATTCTGTTTGGATTTAGTCTTTGGTACTTGGTTCTTCTGAGGAGGACAGTGGAGGTGAGAAAAGGAGGGGAGCAGGTGGCAGCAGCAAATGGCAACAGGTGTGTTTGATGCAAACGCAGCAGGAGAATGAGACATGGGCATAAATGATGCAGTTAAAGGTCAGCCACAATGTAACAGCACAGCCTGGTCCAATGCACTATAAATGCTTCGCCACAAAAGGGGATTGGGCTACTGTTAACCTCATCCCCTCCCCTCTATCCTCCTCTTGTCCGAGGAAGCAAGGTTCCAACGAATGGGTTCTTCATTGTGTCCACAGTAGGCAAACAGACGCCCCCACTGCCTAGCCCAGTCCCTGTCAATGGGTGACACGTATTGTTAATGGTCCCTGCAAACCAGACTCCTGTGCTGGCTCACCTCCATAGCAGTAGCAATGGCAAATCAGCACAAAACCATTCCTGATGTTATTGGTGATCAGCTGAAGCTCAAAGCACATGGGGCTGGGAGAAGATTGGCACCAGCCCAAATGGTGCCAAGAGCTGGGAGCGCCCTTTTTATGCCCCATTCCCCACCATGTGGAGCAGAGGGCAAGCCAGCGGTGACCCCAGCAGAGCACTCAAACTGCCCAGTCAGAGCATCTTGGTGGAGGGGAAGAGGCTCCTCAGGGCAGCCAAGAAGAGAAATGAGCAACATAGAGAGACAGGCAGCCCTGCTCTTCCTTCTTCCAATCCAACAAGATCCCCAAGGAGGAGGGACGTCACTCCCTGCCCGTCCCATCGAGCCCCCATTCCCATGACCAGAGCAGGTGTTTCTTTTGCTTTCCGCTGCTGGGCAGGAGCGGAATAGCATTTGCGCTTACTCGAGGAGTCCGTGTTCCAAAGAGCTGTGCGGACTGTCTGCTGGTAGTGTGGGATTACTATTCAGAGCGGAGCCAATACAAATTTCTTCAGTTCCCAGTGGGCTTGATCCAAAGTTAATAGAAAGGCGGCCCATCAGCTTTAATGGGCTTTGGCTCTCGCCCCAAGACTCGAGACAACATGTAAATGAGTGACTCTTATCTGCAGCCTCTGATCAGCCTTTGCCAGGGTTCTTAACAGCAGCATTGTATCCTTGAACTAACAGGTTGATTCCTGGAGGCCTCCTATCTCCAAGCCACACACCAACACCAATTTATAATCCAACTCCTAATATATTTTTTACTTAAAATATTCTCAGTCTCCATGCAGCAGAAGAAACCCCATCCCCTCCACCACTGTTTTTGTGTCTGTTGTTTATTCTTTAGGGGTATGTCTACACTACCCGCCGGATCGGCGGGCAGCGATCGATCCAGCGCGGGTCGATTTACCGTGTCTAGTCTAGACACGATAAATTGATCCCCAAGTGCTCTCCCATCAACTCCTGTACGCCACCGCCGTGAGAGGCACAGGCGGAGTCGACGGGGGAGCGGCAGCAAGTCGACTCACCGCGGTGAAGACACCACGGTAAGTCGATCTAAGTACGTCGACTTCAGCTACGTGAGTCACGTAGCTGAAGTTGCGTAACTTAGATCAATTCCCCCCCCAAGTGTAGACCAGCCCTAAGACTCTCACTAGTCACTTAGGGGAATCCCATTAAAGCCTTCCCCCACTGTTTAATGTCAGTGGATTGTCCCCTGTGCAGAGGGCAGCCGTGGCTAGTGATGAGGGAGTCAATGGTTCCAAGTCCCACCAAGTGAATCTCATCTCTTCTTCAAAACAACCTTGTGACAGATGCTGTGCTTCTCCCCTTCTCTCCAGCAGCACCACGGGGAGAGCGGCTGAGCCTCAGGCTGGCCGAAAGTTTTCCATACAATTGTTTTTCGATGGAAAACCGGATTGTCAGCTACACACATTTTTTTTGTATGAAAAGTGTCCGTTTTCCACAGAATTTTCTTTTCTATACACACACAGCCCCCAGAACTGACACGTTTTCACGTTTCAGTCAAAGCCAAAGTACTTCAAATCAGATATTCTGCTATGGTGACCCGTGGGATCTGTAGTTCAATTTCCTCACGTCCCCATTCTCCTTATGGACAGGGCTCCCCAGCCGGTCTATGTCTCCCACGATGCACCTCCTCACCCACCAATCGGGGAGACCATGGAGCATCATGTGAAATGTAGTCTGAACAAGGGGCCTGGCCTATAGAAGAGAATGGGGGAATGATGCACCCAAACTTATAACTCCCACAATGCACTCTGGTGGCATTTCAGAACCAAACTCTTTCTGTTTTTGTTCAAAATACTTAATTTAATTTTTTTATGTTTTTCCCCCCAAAAGTTAAGATTTTCAGAGGAGAAGGATAACAAAATTTCTGACCAGCTCTTCAGCAGACAGTGGGCTGGTGGAGGGGAGAAGTATTTGGAAACATCTAGCTCCTACAATGCAGCAGCCTAGGATGTGGTCGGGGCGGGAAGATTGGTGGCCTCTAGCCCCTGAGATACCTCCAGACTCTCAGGAGCAGCAGGGGCCCAGAACTGAGGCAGGGGGAGGGATGAGCAGGGGAAGCCTGTGATTTCAAAGAGGCATTGGCCAGGGGCTAGCGAGGAGTTGAAAGGGGTGCAGGACCCACAAGAAGGGAGAGGGTAGGGAGTGGTTGGGGCTTGCCTGCTCGTTTTCTAGAGCAGTGGGGGTTGGAATTACAGACCAGGAGCTATTGGGGCTAGGGCAGGATGCATTTACCAGGGGGAGGAAGGGCCCCAAATCATTTAGTCACTGACATTATTTGGAAGTTCAGAATTGATTTTGTGTGGGGAGGGTGGGCTCAGCAATATATTTGTAAGGAAGTGGGGAGGAGATGTAATTGGCAGACGCTCCACTTCTTTGGGGCATCATCCAGCACTGATGAGGCTAAGCACGAGGCCTAAGCACCACATGAGTGCCACCTGAGTCCTCAAAATAGGGCTTGAGTGGTGCAGGGGCCTAGTGCTGACCTTAAACCCTGGGCTGCCTGTCCCCTTTCCTGAGCTTGCTCGTTGTATTCCTGCCGTGTCACCAGAGATAACCGTATTCTGTGTGTTGGCAGGCGGATCGCCACGATTCCATAGCCTGCATGAATCGTGTTGGGGAGGAGGGCCAGACCACCCTGCGCTGAATGGCATGCGGCCATCACAAGGGAGCCTGGCAGACCCCAAGCATTATTGGTCTCCACTAATGTGAATCCCGGAATGTCTCACAGTTCAGCGCTCACAGAGTCAAATGTGTAAGGCATTCGTTTGAGAGAAATACGGCCGCTGAGAAACGCAGAAGAGGCCATTTTGCCAAACTCATTTTTTATAATTACAGCTGGGTGGATAACATGCATTGTTTTTTAATAAATATTAGCATTTTTAAATGAATTCCCTTCAGCCATTCTCACTCCCCTTCTGTAGTCGCTAAGTTTTACCGGTATGGCTGTTTGTGGGTCTCATACTCAGAAGTTGCATGCGTAACCCACATGCCTCCTGGGTGTGGTGCTCTGTCCCATCTAGTGGTACCGAGGCCACTTAGAGAGAGATTAATGAGTCTGCTCTACAGCTTTAGCTAAGGGCTATGTGGCTTTTAGCTCATGCAGTAGCGGCTCATGCATTTAGCTCCAGAGGTTCCCAGGTTCAATCCCGCACAGCACCCACTGGGGTCTGTCAGTGTTACACATGCACAAATCCATCACCCTGCTTGGAAGAGTTTACCATCTCTAGTGAGTAGCACCCAAGAAATATTACAGAAAGTATGTACCCAAAATAACGGTGCCTTTTTTTTTAATGTGTCTGTTACACTAGTTGCTGTATACAGCATCCTGGGAGAAAACCCTGCAACCTTTACTCACCTAAGTAATTCATATTCTTACAAGTGGTCCAATTGCCAGACTAGGCCCTATAAGTTTCTTATTTGTCCGGCTAATAGCTGGGAGGCAACAATCTGCCAGCTAGTGAGTGAGTAACACCAGGCTGATGCCTTTCTGTTAATAACTCAGATTTGTAAGTCAGTCAGACACACATTAATGAACACGATAAAATATTTCTCGGGTTAAAGCAAATTAATATTGGAATGGAATAAAAAAAATAATGGGGAAGAAAAAGTGTTGGGGGAAATCAAGTGAAACTAAATCTGCCTCCCTGAAAAAAAATTGCCGTAGTACTGTTGAATTTAGTGAACGTTGTAATGTTAAAGCATCCAGAGCTGTTCTTCTAGCAAATTACTGGTGCTAAATATTAACCCAAAAACTTCAAGGAATCAAATAAGGTTGTACATATATAGCTATCTGGGAGTCACATCCAGCAAAGCACTTAAGCTCATGTGTAACTTTACCTAAGTAGTGGCATTGAAAGTCATGGGACTACTTGTGTGCTTAAAGTTTAGCATGTGCTTAAGTGCTTTTTTGGATCAGGGCCAAAAAAAAATTTTAATTTCCTTACGTTACAATCATAGGGCCAGCAAAGATGGAAGTAACACAAAAAGTCTCAGTCTAGAATAGAAGTAGCGATGAGATTTCTTCCTGCTGATCCAAAAGGTAAGAGAAACCACTACAGCTAAGCCATTCCCGGCTGCTGTGATGAGATTCCGGCCCTGCAGCCGCTGCTTTACTCAGACTTCAAGCAAAAGCCCAGGATTTGGCTCTTAAAAAGTAAAAGAAATAAAAGCATCGAACACTTGGTGACTCAGTGAGTTGTTTGGCCTCACCATAATGAACCTGCCTTCATACATGGCACACTCCATCACATGTTACAATTGGGTGTGGTCGTTTCTCCCCAAGAGAAGGCTGCAGTATGCTGGGCAGGATTGAAGTGTATTTGGTGGAATGAGGAATCTCTCACTCACCCACCGGGACAATTTGCTGACAACCACGCAACAAAAGTCTCTTTTAAGCCGTCTCACGTATATTTTAATAGTGACATGCGAAGGCCTGCACCATTAGGTATCTTTGTACACTGCCTTCTTTCTTTTCTCCTCTTCTGCTTTTGGCGCTTCCACAAAAATAGAAAACCATTGAGGTTGTACTATCCAGGCTTGTTCAACAGCTTCAGGATCCAGATGCCAATAAAGCCTGAAATATATTTTTCATCTGGGTATTGTAGGCATCTAGGTCTGGAACAATCCATAGATATTTCAGCTGCTGGCAGTGCAGTAGCTGGAAACATATTTGAGGCTTATGCAGGGTCAGATTACTGCAGGACTTGAACTGCCTGCTTCTCCTGGATGCAGTTTTCCTCTGGCTTTGGTACTGTTCTGAAAAACTGTCTGTCTCTATGACACGCCAGTCACATTATGGGAACCAAACAGAGTAAATTGTATAGAGAGGTGTTACCGTAACATGGCTAATGGATGCATCTGGGAGCCAAGGTATAGTAGCTGTCTATTAGAATTACCTCCCATCCTGGGATCCTTATGCAAACTTCCTTTTGTAATGTTTTGCTGTGAAATAGTCTCTTTAAATATGTGAGCTGAATTTAAGGGCCATCAGTATGTAGCTGAGTTGACTTCCTCTTGAAACGTTGAATCCGAATGAAAATCTGTAGTATCATTCCCTAAAGGCATATAATTTTCATTAGGTGGGGGGGTGTACGGAACATTTTTGAGAAAGGGGCCCTTCTGGTAGATGGCAAATAAGGATCAAGTTGTTTCTGGAGTTGATTGAATAGATTTGTTTCAACTGCTAGCAGAAAAAAATAATGTTTTTAAGCCAAGGCTCTACATTAAATCATTTAACATCTTAAAGGAATGCAGGGCATGTGTGTCTGAAACTTTTACTCTTTAATGGATGGTTTATGAGAATATATTTGTCTATACCCTGGTAATTTCTATAACACTGTCAGAATTAAAAGCAACCACAAATCCACTTTGTGTAAACCAGCAGCCAAATTAATTTACCCCCTCCCTTGGAAAATGCAAGCAAAATGGAAAGAACTTTTGGCAACAGAATGTCCAGATAAATATGCCAGATTCCTTACAAACAAAATAATTAAAATAGTCACAATACAGTACTTGGGCTATTAAAAATGTGTTATTAAATATAACGGTAACTATAGCACCAGTATATTCATGATATATGATTTGTCTATGTGTATGCAGAAGGAAAGGCTATTTTCATAGAATTTTTGCTATGCTGATATTGTAAACTATATGACAGATGGGTCAAGTCCTGATTGCAGTATTCTAACATTTGGAATAGCAAGTAACATATTTGATAGAGCTGGCAAGTTTTATATATGATTCAACCCAGAATATAAAAGCCACTAGAATTCCAAGTTGAAAATAATTAAATGAGCTGGAAACAATCAGAAACCACACATTTTTTAAAGTGACAGATTTTTTTACATGTTTAAATTGCACGAAGAATGCAAGAATATTTTATAGCTCCTTTTCACCAACAGTGGTGTTTAAGTCTGAAATCTGTAATTGGTCTTTGCAAAGCAATTAATTCCTATGTTCATTGTTTCGCTATTAAACCTCACAATAGTCATTGGGGCACCTTCAATAGGGAACCTTTCTTACCATTATAGGGTGCAAAAACCAGGCAATATTATTTCAGATTTCTCACACACACCTGTAAGTTTTAAATTATCATACTAAACTCCTCCTTTTTGCACTTGGCTACATGAAATACAATTAGCATACCACTGAATTTTAAGCATCTTGATTGCAAAGCACTGTAACATCATAGAATCTGGTGACTTCTAAAATGTTTGTTGTCAAATGGTGTTATAATTGTGTAATACTTCAAGTAACGATAAGGAGCTTATTCCATTTGTGTTTTATCATTTCTGCTTGCTTTTCTTTCAAAGTTTACATCTTTTAGTCACTGTTTATGACGTCGTATGTCTCTTTACTTTTGGTGTGTCTCTCTCCATCACTGACAAACAGCTCGTCCAGCTAAGCCTAAACGTAAGCCACCGGCTGGGCCATCACCATCCATTCAAACTCAGCCTAACATGATCAATCAGATGCTCAAAGGCATACCTAGACAAACACCAAGTACTGTCACCGTTTTTCCTTTTTTTTATTCAACCGTCTTCTAGTTTAGTGTTTTTTCGTTGTTTTAGTTTAGTTTAATATTAGGAAGCTAGTTCTACTGTAAGGATTTTTTAAACTATCTAGCACAACCAAGTAGGCTTTTAGAGACGTAGAAATAGTAGTACTTATTTCAGAATGTCCACATTTTCTGTCTAGCAATGTCTGACATATGCAACATTTTCAAATATCAACGTCAGCACAAAATAACATTGTTGTTGCATAACATTTTGCATGATAACGATGAATATGTATGAGCTTTAAACGATGTTGTATGAAATGTTTGATAAGTATATGGTATACGTTTCATTTAACTGTCAGTGCTCCAGCTATCTCAACAGAATATTCTGATGTATAGTAACTTACCCAGGGAAATATTTAAAATAAGAAAAAAAAAAAAAAAAGATTGACATCTGTTGGCTGCCAAAGTTGATAAAGCAAAATATTTTCTTTAAAGACAGCATCTCTGAGCAGTTGTTCTTATTAACACTTTTGTCTTTTAGTTGTGTTTGAGAGCAGATCACTGCCACGAATGAAAGAACAAACCATACCAGGATTTATACTGCTTGTGTTGCAGTCAATGTCAAAGCTCCCATTGACTTCAGTGCTGTGGGGAAAGCACCCATGTATTTTGGAAGGTTTTTGTGACCTGTTATTGCACAAAAGAAAAACGCTGTCTCTGCTGAGGCATTTGCATGGATAAAAGAAAGAATGACAAGTTAATAATTAGCTCTCCATTCAGTATTTGCCTTGAGAAAATATGTGAAAGGAAACATGGGGAACACTTTTCAAACTGGGGCAGGGGATAGGGTGACCAGACAGCAAGTGTGAAAAATTGGGACGGGGTAGGGGGTAATAGACAAAGCCCCAAATATCGGGACTGTCCCTATAAAATTGGACATCTGATCACCCTAGCAGGGGATGACCCTAAAGTCCATATTTAGTGCCCAACCCATCAGAACATCTGCACAAAAACTACTTCACAGGATTGGGGCCCTTGGTGCCACATAAATAGAAATGATCTGATTTTTAAAGGAACCGAACATCTATTGCTCCCATTGATTTTAGGTTTAGATGCTCATCACTTTTTTAAAACTCAAGGCACCGACATAGATGCCTAACTGTGGACTTAGGTCCTTAATTTTAGGCTTCTGATATTGAAAATTTTGACCATTGTTTTTAATGAGAAACCATTTAACTATAGGGATGTGTTCAAAAAAAGTTTCAGGTGAAATCCTGGCCCTGTTAACAGTCAACATCAAAACTCCCATAGACTTCAGAGGGGCCAAAACAGCTTCCATAATTCTTCCAGGCCCCGATTCAGCAAAGCACTTACATCTTTGCTTAACTTTAAGTTCGTGTTTAAGTCAATCCGGTACGACTAGAATTTTCTGCAGCATCTTAAGGAGATAGGCAGCCAGCTCCAGTTGAATTTCAGCTGGTTCCCTCTGGCTCCTTTGAAAATCCCAGTCTAGTGCCTTGGGATGGGCCATTAAGTGCTTTGCTGAATTGGGGATTAGTTAAACTGCATTTACACCACTTTAATTCTGTAAGGCCTGGTCTACACCTAAAAGTTAGGTCAACATAACTACAGCTGTGTTTCAGACCCCTGCACACTATAGCTCTACCAGCCTAACCCCCAAGGTAGACACAGAGTGCTTCCATCACCCTACCTATTGTTGCTCAGGGAGATGGAGTTCCTACAGTGATGGCAAACCCCTTCTGTCCCTGTTGGAAGCATCCACACTATGGCACTACAGCAGTATAGCTACGGTGCCATCGCTCTGCCCCGCTAGTGCTGGCATGGCTTTAGGGTGCCTGCAGAGGGATTTAATGCAGTTTAACTTATCCACTTTAAATTCACATGTTTAGTGAATTCGGGTTAACATTCCTGAGTGTTCCCATGTAGACAAGCCCTAAGTCAGTTTTTCACAGCTGTGAGCCACTGGTTTTTGTTCTTAGGGACCCATCTCATGGGCTGCCTACACTACAGGCCTTCCAGTGGCACAGCCACTGTAAGCTCTCCCGTGTAGCCTTTCTATGCTGATGGGAGAGAGCTCTCCCATTGGCATAATTAATCGCAGCGAGCAGCGGTAGCTATGTCGGCAAGAGAGCGCTGTCCACACCGGTGCTTTTATCAGTGAAACTTATATCAGTCAGAGGGGTGTGTTTTTCACACCCCTGACTGACAAAAGTTTTACCAACAGAAGTGCTAGTGCAGACGTAGCCACTGTTGCCTTTGCCCAGCTCCTTGGACTTTTTCATTGATATCTGGATTATTAATGAGTGGTGGGGTTTATATATTTATTTATTTATTCAGATTTCTAATGAAATATTCCGAAAGGTGTTTGTCTACTGTACATAACATTTAATATACTGATGCATAAGCATTAGTATAAGATGTACATAAGCATTAGGTTGACTTCATTTTAGAAGGTTTGGAGAATACTGCAAGATAGTATGAAATAGCTCTGCGTTTTCTCCACCTTCCTTCGGTATTTGAACTCATGTGTGATTTATTTAAGGGATTTTATGCTTTAAAGTTGAATATGTTTTCCCATAAAACTGTACTTATAAACACATGGTCTGATTTACCACCGTGTCCTTCCAACTTTACTCAAGCATAACTCCCTTGTTTTCGGTGTAGTTATATCTAGGAGTAACCAGTGGTGAATTGGACCTGCAATTTTTATTCTATATAGTTGGGCCCACGTATAAAGTTTCTACAAGTTTGACATTTCTTTTTATTTTATTCCCCATTATATATATAAGTAATATCTCTTAAATGGGTAAAATCTTTCAGAACAGTAGAATCTTTTTAAGCGCACCCATTGTATATCATTGAAATTAATGTATCACTGTTATATTCAACAACTTATTTTTTTAAAAGCTCCATTTAAACAAAACTCTAAAAATTATGTGTACGTCAAATATATAATAGCACAGTCTAACCAGAAAGATACATATTGTCATTCTGTTAATAGATAGATGCTGTCTCTATGGAATTTGCTGTTCTATTAATTTGAATTAATAAAGTGTCACCAACACAAAATGGAAAGTAAAACAATTCATATAGTATTTTGAAATTCAGAGCTGGAGCACTGTGTTTTCATAGTACAAATAACAAATGTGGCTTTACGGTTTGCTCAGTACTAATTATAGAGCATTTAACACTTGCATGAAAAGATTTTTAGAGTTATTAACTATTATGGAACTTTTTCCACTTAAATCTATTGGCCATACGTCTAGCCTCTCGTGTTTCACTCCATTTTAACTCAAGTTCTTCTACTACAGAAAATGTAGGCCGGTTAGTCACTCCTGCCAAAAAGCTAGAAGATACAATACGTCTGGCAGAACTGGTAATTGAAGTTCTACAGCAGAATGAAGAACACCATGCAGAGGTGAGTAGCAGGGCTCTAGCATGACTTTGGACAGGATCTTGTTGGTTTTGGAGAGCTTTGTCCATTTCGCTGTGCTGAATGTTGAACCACACCATGTGGTTTCATATCACTGGTAAAGCCACCTGGTCTTCTTAAATAACTGTCAAAATATAATTGCAGAAAAAATAAACTTGGGGAAGTCAGTTTTTAGAGGAGGGGAGAGGTTACGCAAAATTGGCCAGATTCTGCTCTCGTCAGTGAGAGCTGAATCTGGCCAACCCACCGGACTAATCACAATATAAAGTCTGTCCACTTTCAAGAAGGGTCATGGGTTTCCAAAAAGTCATGTTTATACTTCCAAGCATAATGAAATGAATCAGTTTCAACCCCATCCAAACAGCATTCCCTTGTCACCATTTGTGTAGCAAAGAAAAAGCACCACAAATGTTCACGCTATTTTTGGTCTGTTTCTTTCTATATAAAATTCTTTTAACAATTTTTTTGTTTCTTTTTTACTTGTGTCATTGGATATGATGATCTTCTTTTACTCACTGTGACTTTTCAGTAAGCTACGCCTTTCTCAGCCTGTTTGGAGTATCCTGGTTGTGCTGTGGCTGAAATGAATTGTCCTCTGTTACTGAATATATAGGTTATCCAATACTTAGCAAAATGAAAAATAGCTTTATTCTTCAAAGCCGTCTAGCAGAAAGATTCTTGTTTTAATAAGACTTTTAAACAGGGAATCCATAATCACTAAAATATCCAAAATATATGAGAACCTCAGTAGCATAGGTCTTGATCTTGTGACCACTTAAACACGTGAGTAATTGCATTGAGGCATATAACCTCATTGATGAGATGTCATGAGATTTTCATCTCGGTGGGACTACCCACATGAGTAAAGTTACACGTGTGTAAGAATATACAGGATCAGGCCCTTAGTTCTCTGCAAATCCAGTACTCTGTGATAATTGTCGTTAAGCTGATCATTTTCAAACTCAGATTTAACCATTATTTGTTTATAACTTTAGTATTGTTACAATCATTCACTATTTTCTCTTCTCCTTCACATTTTTAAATATATATATATATATATATATTGCATTAAATAAATTTGATAAATAATGTCACAATCACCGAAAAAAAATCATTCTGATGTATATTAAATTTACAGTACAATCTAACTTATTTCTACAACACAACCATCCACGAGTCCCAACTAATGCCTGATTGCATATTTAAATTTCCTCCCTGTTTTTCTACTGTTCATTCAATCTTGGATGATCCTGGCAGGGGAAAGAGGTATGTGACTAAACTGAATGAAATGAGTCACCTCCTGTCATATTTCGTGCATGCCCTCTCGGTGCCATGTTTCCTAATGGGATTTTACCTGGGTTATCCTTGCTTTGTAACTTTGATCCAAGGAATGTAACAGCAACTTCAGAGTGACTGCTTGTGGAATTGGTAGCCCCCCACAGAGGGGTAAATGTGGGACAGTATCCAGTCCAAGCATGTAACAATGAGTATATTTTACAAGCACTGCAGTTACATCCCAACACAACCCTTACCTGCCTGGAATCTTTCCTCAGCCTGTTGTTACCTATGTTGTTCTGCATTTACCTGATCTATAGTACACCACTGCAATTATGAAATAAGTAATAAACAGTTAGGGTGACAATAGTCTTCCTTTAATTTTGTCTTTGTGTGTACTGTAGTAGATATACAGTCTTTATATAGAGAGAGAGAATATACTGTGGTGAAGAGTGAAATAATCTTTATTTTCGTTTATTTGGGAGGCTAGCTGTAAGAGTCGGAAAGAGCAGAATGCCACAGAGCTACATGTGAATTGTGATAGACTGTCTACAGAAAATAATACTTTATTCCACTCATCACCGTCATATATTCTATGTACACACTGTAAGGAAAGAACTCTCTTTGTTTTTTAATGCTAGTTATTTTTATAATGGCAGTATGTTGTGAGGCAAGTGGCTATGATGCTGGGCATGTGTTCTGTCCGCTACATTGAGAAGATAAAAATATGCGTCATGGTTTCAGAACAGAAGGGTTTAATCAGAGACCGCGTGTTTGTGGCAATAGGAGGAGAACATGTATACTCTGCTCCTACTTTGGATGATGATCTGAAAGGGTGACATTCATCCCTGTCCAGAGGGCCAACACAAAGTCTTATTTTGAGGGGTCTAAGGGTCTGTCTACACTGCAATTAGACACCCGAGTCTGGCCTGTGCCAGCTGACTTGGGCTCACGCAACCTGGGCTAAGGGGCTGTTTCATTATAGTGTAAATGGTCAGGCTCAAGTTGCAGCCCAAGCTCTGGGACCCTCCCATCTCTCAGGGTCCTAAATCCTGGGCTCCAGCCTACGTCTACACCACAATTAAACTGCCCCTTAGCCCAAACCCAAATCAGCTGGCACGGGCCAGACTTGGGTGTCTAATTGCAGTGTAGACATACTAAGTGGGACTTAAGGAATTGTGCTGACCACTGCCCATAGGGTGAATTTCACCCCAATGAGGAAAGCAATAGGTTGAATGTGGTTTTATCATGTGGCTTTTATGGTATGTACAACTATATCCACATTATTTCCTTTGTTATTGTGCAATATCTTGTTGAGATTTCATGAGATTTTGCCAAATAACTGCACTGTACTCAAAGGAGACACCTGCAGGGATATTTATATGTAAGCTCAATTATCAGGAGTGTTACGCACTGTGACATTTTAGAAATGTCTTCTCAGTATCTTACATATGGTCGAAAAAAGTCTTCACGGTTAAGTTCAAGATTTTCTGTCTACGTTTTCTGCTTATATCAATGTAACTAAGTCTACCTTGTGGGCTTAATTACTCCAAATCAGTTTTCACATGCGTTTTTTTTTTTTCTGTTCACCTGGAGTTAGTAAAGACCACCCACGACGATAGAGATGACTCATATGTCTAGTTGGATATCCCTCAAGAAAACGAAGTTGTCACTTACTGGAGAAATGCCAGGATCAGTAGCATTTGCACATTGAAATTAGTCCGTTTTGTTCTAGCATGTGAATGCATGTAAACATGCCAACAATACACATTACAGACTCATAAAACAAATCTGAGAGCCCCCAAATGGCCACTACCCTATGGGAAAAATTTGAAAAATATTAACTTGGAGAAATTATATTTTATTAAGTTGTTTTTGTTAGTCACAATAAGAAATAAAATTGCCCAGACAAAAGTGCAGAAGAAACATCCATTGTACAGTATGTACACAACTATAATACATGAGAGCTTAGACTCATGTCATTTCTCTCATCAGGTGTCTCCAAAGTTGATTCTCCTCCACATGGAAGAATGATTGTAAATGTCATAAGACCTAAGCCTTCATGTATCTTTAATCTTGCCCTCTCTCTCTCTATGTATATGTATGTATATGTATATATGTATTTTAACTCTTTGAAGATATGCATATATACATGTGTATCTGTGTGTAAGATATACAATATTAGGTGTGTTTGTCTAGAAAGCACACTTTTTTCCTTAAATCATATTGAAGCAAAGCAGGTAAGTAGATGGTTGATAAAATTGAAAGAGATTTTTGAGTGATGAAATGTTACTTCTCTCATTTCAAGAAATTAGTGCCTAGCTGTGAAGGGGTGGGAGGATCCCAGACATGAGTTGGATAATTATGAAGGTAGAATTTGATAATTCCAGCAGAAATAAAAGTATGACTGTGTTTTTCACAAGTGATCACATATAGATTTTCTTGTTAATTTCTTTAAAAAAAAATTCTTTCTCATGAAAGCAGGTTTTCTTGCAGCACTCTTAAATAAATATTTTGGGATTTGTTGGAGAAAATATTATTTTTCTCCCCCCAAAATAGTGATTTTGTTCATCTTCATGGACAGAGTTACTAATAGGATTCTTAGCACTCAGATCCATTTGCTAATAACTTGGCAAGGGGACAGCATTTTATATTCTTAAGAAACAAAGCCTAGCCAGAAAAAATGTGGCATCGCAAGTATCAACTCTTCCAAACTAGTTTTAAAAAATTGTTTTAAAGGGACACTGTCAACCACCATAGGTTTTATGTTTTTTACCTTTGGAGAAAATTTGAGCAGACGTTGAAAGCAGAATTGATTCCTGCCACTTTTGCTTCAGATGATCTCGCTGTTGGAGAATATTGTGTAAAAATATCCAACCCACCATCACATCAAAGCAGCATTTTCACATCTCTCTCTCTCTCCCTTTTGGACATGAACCCCAGAGAGAGCCGCTAACAGCACTGGTTCACACTCAGCGGTGCTGAGCGGCCTCGCACTGTTCATGGCAGTCGTAGAACAACTAGTCAGCAATCACGTTAGCAAAAGTCCAAGACGGTCTTTGCATCTGACCCTGGGCTTACTGAACATCCATGGGGGCAGATTTTTTTTCAGTGATGGCGCGTGTGATGGATGTCAGTTTGCAGTCTGCCCAGACTAAGGGGCTGCGTGTTGCTGAGTTGGAGAATTTCTTCGTGCTGCTCCAGGGAGGAAGTGAAACTGCACCAGATCTATACCCAGTGCAGCATGTGTTCCCCAGCGTGCCAGCACAGATCTGCTACTGGGCATTAATTGGTGGGGGCGGAGGGCTGGAGCTAAGGTTTCTCCCATTCTCCACCCTCTCTCTCCTCTTCCTGCCCACTGGAGCAAGGGAGTGGAGCTGCTCTGCAGAGCCTGCTTCCCTCCGAGTGCAGGAAATGGTGCTATGATGCACCAGTGCAAGGGCTAAGGGCACACCTTCCTGCCCCTCATTCCCTGGTGCTGGCACACAAGGCAGGCCACACTTATACAATTATACACACAGTTGGCCTGATTCTTTACTCTTTTCCACTGGTTTTATGCTGGTGTGACTCTGTTGAGGTCAGTGGAGTTAGAGTGGCATAAAATTGGGATAGTGAAATGGAGACTCAGTCCCATGGCTTTGTAGCTTGTGTAGCTGGAAGCTGAGTACAAGGGAGACCAAATGGGAAACTATTCAAGGGATTCTGCCGTTGGCAGGAATGTTGTTATGAGGTACAGGCAGGGCCGCCAAGAGCGGGTTCGGGCCCCGGTGAAAAAATTTTTTCGGGCCCCCCAGCAAGGGCGGACCGGCTAAACAGGCTGATGGGGGGGGTGAGCCGGGCCCCGGGCCCCCTTCTGGACCACCAGGCCCCAGTAATTTGTACCGGCTTCCCCCCCCCCTTGTCGGCTCTGGGTACAGGTACCTGTATATGGCAAAACGCCCTCCTTAGTCTAATGGATGATTAACGTTAGGCTCTGCAACATTCTAAAACAAGCTCAATAATAGGGATTAATGAACAAATGCTGCTGTCATTGATGTCAATGGCAGAACTTCAATGCATGCAAGCCCTAAGAAAGATAGAAATCCATTCTGTCCATTCACGTCTGACAGAAACTTACTCCTTCCAGGAGGCAAAAATACATATTCCTGGCTAACAGGAATAACATATTCCTGGCTAACATTCTCTTTAAATTGACACATTTATTCTCAGTCTTCTTTGTTCCATCTTTCTAGTCTGGTGCCTATTTATTAGGTTTCTTTCTCTTGGAAAGTCTGGGATGATATTTCTTAGGTAGACACTTTAAATCTTTGAGTAGTTTCCTATCACCTAAAAATTACTGCACACGGTCCTATTGACAGCACCGCTCATACTGCATGTTCCCAGCCAGAAGTGATTACTAAACACGCATGCCTGCGTTTGAAACACATTCGCATCTGAGCCATGTATGATGTGAATGTCACTTCAGAGAACCTGTACAGTGAATTTTAAGGACCCATGTGCATGAAAATGAGTTACTTCACTGATATTTTTTGGTTTTCAAGTTTATATATGTTTCCTGCCTCAGTAAAGTCCTGGCTTGATTTTGATGTTTTAAGACTGGTATCCTGACATGTCTATAACATAGTTCTGAAATTGGTTACAAATTCATTTTCATAATAAGTGGCGTTGTAAATAATGCTAGTAAGTTTAAAGAGCTTTATACCTAACCATGTAAAATGAAAGGTGCTGTAGTAATTTTTACTGGTGATGCTTGAAATATTTCTAGATAAGAGATTTAGGAAAGACTATGAAAGTGCAGGCTTCTAGCATTTCAAGATGAACAGTAATAGCAAATCCAAATACATTGAAAAACCATTGAAAAACGTAGCAGAAAACCCACAAACACAGTGAAGAAACTCCCAGTTTCTATACCTTAGAATAAGAACTAGTTGACTCCTCCAGTAAATAGCATGATTCAAGAAAAATCTTAGTGAGTTATTGTAAATTGAACAGACATACCTTTCCTGTCATGTTACACCTGATTATTCGTACAGTGCAGTTCTGAATGTATGCGCTATGAGACATTTCTGTATCAAAATGGTAGGTGATTTGCACTGTACATGCCGTGGCTAACATTTGAAAGCACTGTTCTCTTTACAATAAAGCTGGTTTTCCCTGGGATGCACATTTGTTTTTACGATAAATGGTCTCATCTCCTTGACTGTGCTTTAATAGAGCTAATACATTTCTTTATTATTATTATTTTTTTCTACCACATTTTAAGGCCTTTGCGTGGTGGTCAGACTTAATGGTTGAACATGCAGAAACCTTCCTGTCATTGTTTGCGGTGGATATGGACGCTGCGTTAGAGGTGCAACCCCCAGACACGTGGGACAGCTTTCCACTATTTCAGCTGCTCAATGATTTCCTCCGTGCTGACTGTATGTATTGTATTTTGACCCTGTATTTTTGATAGGGCAAATCTGCCAGGTTATTGATGCTATTTCCGGCTTTTCCATACTGGACAGAAAACCAGGATGGGGTGGTACTTTAAAACAAATGTATCCGTTTAATTTTGTGATTACCTTAGGGAAAAATTGCTGCGTATATCATTTATTTATTTTACTTTAATATAAAAAAAATCTTTTCCTGCCTTTCATTTGCTCAGGAATTTGTTTTAAGTAAAGATAAATTCCTGTTCAAAGTCAGGGAGTGGAACTTCTGTAATGTCCTATTCACTCAGGTTCCATGGCGGTGAGTGCATTATTGATGGTTAGTAAATTTATTAAGCATTTCTACCTGCACCATATTTTACAAAATATGGAGTCTCTCCCCCACCCCCCACCCCCACACCCCAAAGAGCTTAAGGAAAGGAAAGACATCTGGGTTTTATATTGAGTAAAATAAATGACATACGGTTGCTTTATACGCAAGAGAAATGCAAAGAAGCATGGTTAGCAGTGGATTGAACTGTTTTCTCTCTTGTCATGTTACATGCTGGTAGGACAGGTGAGATTTCCAGAAGCGCCCCCTATTGGCCTAACTCTGCTCCCTTTGAAGCCAATGCTGTTAATTCCCGTTAACTGCCATGGGAGCAGAATTAGGCCAATTCTGAGTGCTCTTGGAAATCCCACGCAGTGCCGTCCAGTCCCATCTGACCCATGTTAGTAAATTAGACCCCAATCTTGCAAAAAGAGCCTATTGCAGGATCCAGGCCTTAATTAGCTTCTTATGACATGCCTAATGAGTGTTGAGGTTCCTCTTAGGAGAAAAACAATTTCCTGAATAAGAGAAGTGATTCTCTAATGAAGCACTGATTTCCCAGCCTGCACAGGCAGTGATGTTTACCACACTCTGTTTCATTTGTACTCTTTTTATAACAGCAAATAGTACATAATTGTTTTGTTATCTCTAAGTTTGATACTAATGGAGAAGAGCTACTGTTTGATTGTTCCAGTTAAGAGCTCAATCCTGCTGTGTTTATCACTGATCTTGGTGGTTCAGGACTCCCAGTGCAAACTACAGTTATGAAATTTCTTCATATTAGCCAGCATATTCATTGTGTAATAAAATGCCACTACTTGTGGGTTGTTACAGAGGATTCAGTAACAATAGTTTCTTACTATACTTTTATTTATCTATTCTAGATAATTTGTGCAATGGAAAATTCCACAAACACCTTCAAGACCTGTTTGCTCCACTTGTTGTTAGATATGTCGATCTGATGGAGTCCTCAATTGCACAATCAATTCACAGGGGCTTTGAGCGGGAATCATGGGAGCCAGTAAAGTAAGGAAATCTCCTTTGATACAATCGGAGTTTGGGTGCAAATGGATGGAGATTCGTACAGAGATGAAGTAGTAAACACTAGATTGGACATCCAGCAAATGCCTTATATTTTCTAGTACAATCCTAAAAATATAAGGCCTAATTTGTTAAGGGTTTTAAAGGTTTATGAAAAAAAAATATGTGATTTTTTTTTAGTGAAATACTGACTTAAGTTGAACACTTTAGCTGTGCAAATGGAAATATGAGAAACGTGAAATCCTCTCATTTTGCTTGGCTTTTTAGATCTTACTACCCAATCTAAAAAGCCTTTTCCAATGCTGCTCTTAAATACAAATAGCTTCTTTTCAGAACAAAAACCTTGCTTTACTGTGTTCGGTCCAGCCCTATACATTGGGTGGGTCACTATTGCAATTTTTATTCCAAAAACTCATTTTTTTCCACCCACCCTGTGAAGGGATAATGCAGAGATGTGCTTCGTCAGTTCAGCACCACTGCTGATCGCTGGATTGATTTTTTTAAATGCAATCTGTGAAGGGCACCAGCGCAAGATACTGCTTTAAAGCTATGCGCTTTCAGAAATAAACATCTTTAAACCAGGTTCGGGAGAGATCCTGGAGGTACCTGCCCTAAAGGGAAACTTGGTGTGCTATAAAACTACTGTGGAGCAGAAATTAGAGGGAAGATTTGAGCAAAACTATTTACTGATCTCATAGAAGCGATAGCTTAAAACTAAGAAATAAATGTAGTGAGAGACCAAACTCTTAGCCTAAGATCTGTGCAATTTTGAAAACATAAAGTCCTTTAAAACAATGGCAATTTTACAGTATAATTATTACTTCTTAAGTTTCTAAGCATTGCAGAATACTGTCATGCTTGTTCCAAGAAGGCATGGTTAGATACTATGAAAGACGTGTATCCTTAAAAAAAATTAAAACAGTAAACTGAAAGATACCCAGTATAGGATATTGTTCTTCTCTGAAAAGTTACTATGTAAAAGGGGTGTGTGTCTTTCAGTGTTTTCCATACCAAAAAGAGATTCCATACCAGTTAAAAGAGATTTTGTGCAGACAGCCGGCCCTCCAAATTCAACCTGGAATATGATTATCTAGGATGGTTCTTGCTTTCTAGTACATCACCACCAGCAGTAAAGGTTTTGTGTGCCAAATTAGGCCCTCATTTACTCCCGTGCAATCCCTCTTTTCAGTCATTTATCCCTGTTACAGAGGGGTAAATGACTGCAACTCAGTATTCCATTATGTCGATACATGAGAAGGAATAGAAGAATCCAGCTCACTTTCCCTTTGCTGTCTTGGATTTGCAGTGTTAAGAGGATTAAAAACACTAAAAAATCATTTTTTACTCTAAAATAAGCTGATGTAACTCTGAAAATACACAGGAAATTGATCTTTGAGTGGCAAAATGCCATTTTTACATAATAATTTCTTCAGCTAGAACTGCATTTTAAAGTTAGCATTAGCTTTAATTTTGCAGCATGACTTTAGTAATAGATATGTTATAAAATTGGTGCAATCACTTCATGTAACCATACTACTTAACCATGCATTTGACAAATAATTAGCTCTTTTTATTTTATTTGTTTTAAATCAGAAACTTGAATATGTTTAAAAATAATGAATATTTTTGGTTTTAACTAACCTTAGACTCAAATATAGATTTATATAAATGTATGGTTTTGTAACAACATTTGGGTTTTGAAATGTTTTCTCAATGTTTTGGATATGTGGAACATAATCGCTTTCAAAATTAAAGTAGGGAGTTTCTGATATGTTAATGCTATAATTTTAATGTCTCCTTCAAGTTATGAAAACTTCTTTTCTTAGTCTAATGTTTCACTTTGAGACTAATCTTTCTCATAGAGTGGACTGGGATGCTTAAAAGTGCTTTGACACGGAGTATGTATTCTGTTCATGGAAAGCTTATGTTCCTTTAGTGAAAACATGCATTTTAATAATTTTTTTCACTAGCAGATATTTCATTCTTAGTTTACCAGAGCGAGAGAGTTGTTAAAGATAACTCATTGGGATTTGACATAAAGCCAGTGAACATATCTGTGCAAAACATAGAGAACAATATGCACTGCGTGAAGGAAAATAGGGAATCGTATTCCGATCTTACTGATGATCGTTTGGGGCATGGTTCAGAACTAGATGTTAAGGAATCTTCTTTCACTGTCTCATGGGCAGTGTGCTATTCTTTACCAGACTGGATGTTTTCCTAGAAGATCTGCTCTAGGAATTATTTTGGGGCAGTTCTCTGGCCTGTGCTATACAGGAGGTCAGACTAGATAATCACAATGGTCCCTTCTGGCCTTGGACTCTATGAATCCACAATAAACCTGCAAGCAGACTCAACGTAACAGATGTATTTTACTTACTCTCCCCAACTCCACCACATACCTCCTCTTTCAGCTACCCATTCACACTATCAGACAGTTGATTTCTTTGGGCTATTTGTCCTATTTTGCAGCTCTACGGAGGTGACAATTGGTAACCACCACTTCATATTTCCCAGATGAGTGCACGATATTGTTTACACACTGATATTTGCCTGTATTTACATTCACAAGAAAGACTGAAATAAATAGCATTCTAATACTGCAACAGTGCAAAAGACACTAACTTGACCTTCTCCTGTTACACTATTGCATAGTAATGTAGCAGCAACAATGGAAATGATACTGCTAAAAACATAAAACATCTTTGCCCTTGGAAAATTCTGCACAGCTTTACTCAGCTTTGAAGAAAGGCTTTCAACTTGGCCTGAAGAGGTGAAGCTGAATACATGTCTACTGCTATCCTGCTTTAGATCTTTACATCAAATTGTGAGAGTGAAATCCCATTACCTCGTGACAGCCAGGAAATTATTCCACAGCATAGTCTTTTTAAAAGGCTTCTCTATGCTCATGCTTGCAATCAAGGCTGAAGTATATGTTCCTATATAACCTGACCAGATGGCAGTAGACAAGCATGTCATCTTTATATTTTCATTGCTGGATACTGTTCACCTTATGCTACGACTAGCTGGGTATAGAATCATATAAACAGTAAGATAGATGCCATTAAATATTGAAAACACTGAAGAAAAAATGTCCACATAATTTTCTCATGCGGGCTGTGTAATCTGACTCTTTTGCACAAGCTCTGAGTAGCTGTAGAACTTATGAGCATGGGTTACCTGCCCTGTAACAGTTTGCACAGCTGGTATGTCTGTGCAAAACTATGCAGAGAAAATGAAACGAAGTGAAACAGCAAACCTTATCACAGAGAGTGTCAGTTAGATCTGTTTCCAGATTGGTTTAGTATATAAAGTCAGGTGAGAGGCAGCCTCATGCCCTTAGCTTTTTTTCCACTAGCTTCTCAGTGAGCTCTGAAATACATAGCAACCACCAGACACCTAAATGTATACTGGTTGCAGAGCACTTAGCAGATGACGTCCTCTTGAGCAGACCGTCGGGTAATGACCACTGCTGGCCTTTTGAGTTGGTTTGGTAGAAAATTGTACAAATCTCTTCTGGGACACCCGAACGACCAGAAAAGTAACTTCTGTAACATTGTAGAAGTCACTGGATTTTAGTACAAGACGGTCAGTCTCAGCACTTCTTTTCAATTTGCAAGTTGAATTTGCATACTGAAAACCCAACCAAATGGCCACGCTTTATTAAGGATTCATTGGTAAGCAGGTTATAAAAGGAAAATAAGATGTTGTAATAAATGGTCCATCAATTATTATAGATTGTTATAGAGTCCAACAGGTTGCTTATAACTTAATCTCTCTGTGCTTCTGTTCCCCATCTGTAAAATGGGGCTAATAACCTTAAAGGATGGGCTAGTGGGTGGAGCACTGGACTCTGTGACTTAGGAGATATGGTTTCTGTTCCTAGCTCTGCCACTGGCCCAGTGGGTGAACTTGGACAAGCACTTCCCTGCTTTGTGCCTCAGTTTCCCTATCTGTAAATTGGGGATAATGGTACTGACCCACTTTGTTAATGCTCTGTGATCTACTGAGGGAAGATGCACTATACAAGAGATAGGTATTGTTATGATACCCATTACTTATAACTATCTACAACGCTTTATACTCCTGTACCTATAACCATCCAAAACACATACTGCTAATGATGTTAACATTTGTTAATCATTTGTTAACCCTTTATAAACGTATCCTTAATATATTAATATAACATGTGACCAATTAAACAGCATGAGTATATCAGCAAGTCAGACAGAACAGGTGAGGTTGTCCTGCTAGAGAGATGTCCTGAGAAAAAGTGGCCTGCCAAGAAAAAGTTCTTGTAGGTGTATATTATTTACGGTTATCAAGCCACAGACAGAGCAAAGATTTTGCTACTAACTTCACTGATATGCCCCTAGTACTGAAGCCTTTGTAGAAAGACTACCACTTGGATTGGTTCAGCATTTACAGTAATCAAATAGAATTTCTAGAGGAATAGCTGATCAGTAAGTGATTTCAGGGTACCTGTGGGAACTGAACGTTTAAGCACCAACAAGTCTCTAATTTATTTACATGTTCTGTACCTAGGTGGGCTAACTCAATAAAAACTCCACGGTTTTCTGGCCACTCTGTTATATCAATTGCATAGTATGGCATTTATTATGTAGTTTCTTATGCATTTTTACTGGTTTTCTGTGGTCAATACTACAACAGGGAAAGTGAACTTTTTAATTTATTTTCATAGGGTACATTACCATGATGCCATTAGTCACTGATAGCGTGGCTGTGATGAGGTTTTTATAGCTAGACAATGGAGGTGTGAATTGTGGAAATGTAGAAAATAGAAAAAATTGGGAGTAAATAGAAGAACAGTGCAAAATGAGCTGTGCAATCTGACAGAACTTCCCTTATCACATACATTAGGCCCCAGTTCTGAAACTGAATCCTCGTAGACCAACCAACCCTCTGCCACCAATGAGCTGAGTGTCACCTCCGTCAGACTGCTGGATTGGGGCCAAATTTAACATCTTGTATTAAAATAGATATGGGCTGATTTTTAGAAGCAGCTTCCCATTTTGTACCTGTCATTTTATGGCCTGAATAAATGCAGACACAAATATTTATGGATGATATTGATGTCATTTACGGATCTAGCTACCTGATTGCAGGTGCAAATCAGATCATTAGATGTGTAAATGAGATCAGTTGCACCTGCAAAATTGTGACTGCAAAGGAGAAGGCTTTTTTCAAAATCAGGCCCTGTGTGTTAACATTACACTACATACACTACATTATTTTGCTGTTAAAAGTTGTAACTTATCCTTGCAAGGGCCACAGCGCATCAGCAAAATAATGTGTTGTGTAAAAGAAATATGTTTAAATGTGAATACAGTATAGTATTTTCTGTGGAAAATCATTTTAATAATACAATGTTTTAATGAATATGACACTAAGTATCTTCTTGAATTTTTAGTATTAAAAACAAAGGGGTTTTTTTATTTATGTGTTCACCATCTGGCTAATCTCTTTCAGTTGCTCTTCCTTATACATTTATATGTTATCCATCCCTTGCTATTTTTGATTTATTCAATATCAATATTAACTACACGGACATACCATTCCTAAAGATCTAACGATTTCTCAGTCATTATGAAATAGGTGTATCATTTGAAAATCATATTCACTTTAAGAGGCATATACGCACCTGAATGGAAACTGGATGGTTTTGTTGCATGAGAAGGCTCCTATATATGTTTCTTCATTCATAAGGAGAACAAGCAGATAGTGTGAAGTCAAATTTACCAGAAACATAAATAAATCAGAAAGCATCTTTTTCACCCCAAAATGACATTAAACTGTATTTTTCCCTGGACGTGGAACTTTGTTCAAAAGTTAAGAATGAAAATCCAAGTCATTCTGCCTCTTGGCTGTGTAACTAATGCCTTGAAATGCAGTTACTGGCTGATTCTTGTAACGATACCGTTTAAACGTGTTATTGCATTAGCAATTTTATATCCAGTATTGTTGATGCAATTATGTGTATCTTTGTTTTCTGATATAATAAGATTGACCATAAGAAATGCAGCTCAAACATGTATTTACACCTATAGCAAATTGCTAATATAATTTAATTGCTCCATTGGAAGAGGAGAACATGAAATTATACAGTTTTGCAGGATGGCCGTTAAAGCCGCCTAGAAGACAATAGCTGTATAGGGCGTGGAAGAGACCTTCCAAAGCAGAGTTCCGGAATGACCATCCTCTGTGTTCATATTGCTGAGCCAGACGATTAAGGCTGGATTAATTTTTAAAACATCTCATAAACTTGAGAGGCTAAATGCCTGAAACTGCATGAATTCCAGTCACTGGCAAAGCCTCCCCTGACTGCACTGCTACAGAATTAAGCATTAAATCTGGTGTCCTGACTCGGGTTTTACTGTCTCCTTCCTCAAACTCCCAGTGGGAATAAAGACACAATAAAAACTGAGCCGGGACTTCTGGATTTGCCTTTGAAATGAGGCTGTAAAGCATGTTCTTGGTTTATGCCCTAATATGCTCTGTAAAGGCAGAAAGAGAGAGTTTTCTGAAAATGACTTACGTCTTGTTGATCAGATAGCGCAAGGAATAAACTTCCCAAATTCTACATCTTCCAGATACCAAAACCCCATGTTCATGTAAAATATTGTTATGACGAGATGCTTTTAAAATACGGTTATAGCTATTTTAACCAATGTAGGGACATTAAAATGTTTCTGGATGTTTTGGAAACCCTGGGCATGCAGCGTCATTTTACTGTACGTTGTTTCTGGAAAGCATATTACATTAAACCACCTTGTATTTAATAGACAAAATCATTTTTTAAAAGTTCTCTTTCATGTAATAATTGTGCATCTTGAGAATGCTATTAAATTCATAATGCCCAGCTATACATCCTTCAGAAATTGACCATTGAGTACATCCCAGGGCCCCATTTCCAAGTGGGAAACATTCACACACAAATCTCATGCTAAGAAATCAGGATCTGTTCATAATTCTCTGCATACCACACTGAAAACATACACCTAGATGTCAGTGCACATTATAAAGTGTTCCTCCCCCCTGATCGTTAGGCCATGATCTAGCAAACAAAGACACACAGGGAGATTCTTGCACCTGCGGTGCCCCACAAGGGTCTGCATGCATGGATACAGTTGCAAGATTGGAATCTTTCTCTTCTGGTTGGTGGAACAGCATTCATGTGCTCCAAATGAAAACAAATCTATAACATTTGGAGAGAGCAGGGCAAATGGGGAGTTTTCATTAAGGAGAAAAGCCTGGCTCCATTGAGTTCAATGGCAAAACTCCCATTGATTTCAGTGGAGCCAGGATTTCACCGTCAGTGTTTACTACTTTGAACCCTGATTCCAAGACAAAACCTTTAAAATTCCTGACAGGTCTTTCAGTGTAGCTGTTTCATATATCCACCCAATCTAAATGTTGATATAAGAATTCAGATTTGCTTGCTCGTGGTATATTTTTTAAATTAAAAGCTACTTTCTGTGCTCTGAAATTGTATCAGGACCTGTAAATTAAGTTATTTTGTGTGGGTGTTTGAGTAGTTTGTTAATTTGCGGCTTTGTGATTTTTCTTCTTTTGTTGATTTTTTGAAGTAACTTGCTTTTTATCGCAGACTAAAAAAATAGCCACACTTAAGCCTCCCATATTCATGCTTCTTTCTGAAATGTTTTGCTTTAGTTTTTTGACTGTTGTCTTGCTGTGAACTTTGCAGATTTGTTTGAGTGTCACGTGCTTCTGCTACATCTGCATTGTCACTGTTATGGTATTTTTCTTTCTGTCTGTTTCTTCCACAGGAGTTTAACAAGTAATCTGCCCAATGTGAATCTACCAAATGTGAATCTCCCTAAAGTACCAAATCTACCAGTTAACATCCCACTAGGCATCCCACAAATGCCTAGCTTTTCTGCACCGTCATGGATGGCTGCTATATATGATTCTGAGTGTGTATTGAGTTCACATTAGATCTCATTTAAATTTAAAGTAATCTTGGCATGGATATGTGTTGTTTGTTTCTGTGCATTATATATAACTTTAAAAGAGTGACAGAGATAGATAATTAGATATTTTACTAAATGAGGCAACCCTTATGTATTTCTGGCATGTACATTAGAAGTTTTCATAAATATTGAGACTTTGTCTTACGCCCGCTGGAAGCTTGAGCAAGCGTCTCACTTCACAAAATAATTGTTGACAGTGGGCTGTAGTCCTGTTGGAGTATAAACTACAGTACTTAAAATATGAGCTGACATGTCTCAAAAGATAGGATGAACCAACTGCAGTGCAAGTTGACTAATTTCCATGGACCAGATGTAGATCTAAAAGTGAGTTTTTATTTTTCTGCAAGTTCCTTACTGCCTGGAATTCTTGTACAATATTTCAAACAAAGGGGGGAGGCATCTATAAGGATTCTTATGCATGACATGGGGAGCCCAAATGGTAATTGAATTCTAGAACCTCCAACCTCAATACTTAAAAATCATTCTGAATGTCTTGAATCAAATGTAGGAAATCAAACAGGGCCCAAGTCACTAGTATGTAATAACCAGTGCTCTGCGTTCCTGTGCCTAACACAAGATTGTTAACCTTGTGACTGTCCTATGATGTAGGACACATACTCAATGAAGAGGCATGATAGATGCATGTTTTTCAGTTTAGGTCATGTGACTTCTGTAATTATGGTGGGTCCCCCTTAACAGTCACAGCCATTGAGTGGTGCCAGAGATTGATACCCAAAGGGATAAACAAAGCTGTCACTGCGTGTTGGGCCGTCATTCTCATAACATTTACTAGCATAAAAATTGAGACTTTCTAAGTTCTCACTTCAAATTGCTCAACTTTACTTAGTGTTACATGGCAGAAGGATTATCTCAGCCAGTCAAAGCACAGGGATATTGGACAGTTTCTGAGCTGCCCATGTCCTGTTGTTTTTTGACAGCCATGCAGTATGCACACCCTGGTGCTTTGACTCAGAAATCCACACCCACCTGCTACGCTAATATGTACCTCACTTCTCACGAACTCCCACCTCCCAACCGCTCTCCTGCTCCTCATAAACCACCTTCCTCCTGAGGAAAGTTCAAAGTCGCCAGCACCGCCCCAGATGGCCACTTTGTTTTAATAAATGCTACTTGTATTCTCTCCCTACTCCCTCACTCCTTCTGTGACCATCCATTCCCCATCCTTTCTTCCCTCTTAAAAGCTGAAAGGGGAGAAATGCCAGGCCATGCCAGGCCAGGCCAGCAAAGCACCAAGGTCCCAATTCATGAAAGGAGCCCACTGCAGGAAGGTTAACTTTAAGCACATGCTTACATGCTTCTCTGAATCATGGCCTCAATCACACGTGTCCGTTTAAGCACATGAGTACCATGGAGGTCAGTAAGGCTACACATGTGCTTAACGTTAAGCGTGTGCTTTCAGCAAAGCTTTTTGTGTTGCTAAGGGTTAGGATCCCCAGAATAACTTGCCAAGCAGCAGCACCTTAGGGTACATCTGCACAGCAGCTGGGAAATGTAATTCCCAGCTCGGGTAGATGTACACACACTAGCTCTGCTCGAGCTAGTACCTACATATAGCAGTGTGTCCGCAGTGCAGGCCGGTGACTCAGTCTAGCCACCCAAGTACCATCCCCCCCATCCCTCTGGGTATGTGCTTTCCCGAAGAGGGAAAGAGAGGCAGTGTTAAAATTGCTGCTAGGTTCGCTTCCCTGAGCTGCGTGCTCTACACAGCCTGGTAAACCAATACTCAGAGCAATCTAAATTAAACCTGAAAACAAACAAAGTCTGACAAATCTACAGTGGAGTCACATCATAGGCGCATTTAACTTAGCGATTTTAACTATACGCGCTCGGCAAAACAAAACAAAAAAGAGAAAAATAACAATTTAAATACTGTACCTGTAGTGCGGGTGATTCCACCCGCCATTCCACTCAATGAGCGTTTGACTATACGCAATTTTCACCTTACGTGCTGACTTCAGAACGTAACCCCCGCGTAAGATGCGACTCCCCTGTATATCATGCTTTGATCTTTTTCTTATACCAGAGCTGCTGATAGGTTGACATGCTTATTGATTTGTTTAAATTAAATAAATTAAATTAATGGAGATATCCTATCTCCTAGAACTGGAAGGGACCTTGCAAGGTCATTGAGTCCAGCCCCCTGCCTTCACTAGCAGGACCAAGTACTGATTTTGCCCCAGATCCCTAAGTGGCCCCCCTCAAGGATTGAACTCACAACCCTGGGTTTAGCAGGCCAATGCTCAAACCACTGAGCTATCCCTCCCCCCTTAAATACAAATTCTTTGTATTTAAGAATAAATTGTCACTTTACCCAAAGATGAAAAGTCTCACAGTAACAATAAACATCGACTTTTTATTCGGCAGGAAGGGTGGCAGAGGCGGGCTATGGTCCAGGTACAGGAAACTACACGTAATTTACATCTACACCTGGATTCTACTGAATATGCTCTATACTAATACTAATGAACTGGAGGCAAAGCCAATGCCCTTTTATTTTTAAAAAATTGAAATATTAGAGTAATTTGCGTTTCAAAGAAATACAACTCATATTCATGCTAAGTTGGCTGTATTAAAGGCTAGATTAGGCAGTATCTGTAAATAATACTTGAAAGTTTGTCTTACTTTTTTCTCTGTGCATGCTCTGTGATCTTGTTTTTGAAAAGATAAGAATCAAGACATGACAGTAAAGTTGACAGTCATCTTTAATAAAACTAAAGCTTAAGTGTGAAAGGCATTTTGCAAATTTCTATGTGATCAAAGCAATTTTGGTGCTATTGCACTAACAATGAACAGTTCATTTTGGACATAACATAGAATATTACTTTCCTCCCAGGAAAACCTAATAATGAGCTGTTCAAAAGAAGAAAAAAATACTGAGAGTAATTTTTTTGAAAATTCTGAAACCAGATGGGTGTCATAATGTTGTTGTAATAAATACCAATTATTGCATTCATGTGTATTTAATTATTTAAAACATAAATTCATGCAGTTCCAAAACTGGGATTAGATTAGAAAAAGTTTAATTATTCCTAAGCATAGGTCTCAAACAGAAGAAACTACAAATGTAGCTAGGTTGACTCTCAGGGCTGTGCTATTGAAGTTCCACAACATAGTTTTTTGACTAAAGATACCATTTAAGGAAATGCCTGATTCTCTATCTTTTCAGTGTCCCAGTTCCCTTGTACCCATTCACAGTTCATTATTAAAGACTTGTTTCAGTGTTACCTCTCCCTTAGTGTCAGATACATCTGTTCCTACTTCTGAGCTGATTCGTTCTTTAAATTGTTACCTTTGTTAGCACAAGCCCTCACAGGACCCCTCTAGCATGTTGGGAGTATGGTTTTCACCTGGCAGTAGCCATGTATGCATCGGCTACGTTTTCCTCTGTAGCATTAACTCAATGCAGCTGGCATCTGTCACAATAGAAACACCCTTCCTCATCTGTTTCTATAGACGATGTCAGCACAAGTGGTAATGCATGGTGTGTTAAACATCTTATCAATTACTGTGTTAGCATTAGTGGTATGCGAGGAGGGGGTTAAAACTCTTGAAGATCTCTTGGTAATTGTCATGAAAAAGAGAGAGAGAGAAAAAAGGGTTATAGATAAATTTTTCTGCACCAACAAAACACAATCAAGGCCTGTATTTTATTCTGTAAGTGGAGGTTTTAGACACAATTATAGTTGAAAAGAACCAAAGTAGCTATACACAACGAGCCTGAAGCGTCCCATCTGTGCAGAGGAGTGGGTAAGACTATGCACTTTGGAAAGAATTCAGACTTTTGCAACAGACCAAAGACATTGCAAAAAAATAGAAATTAAAAAAAAAAAAATCTGTTGTCCTGTAGATGCCTTCGCAAGAGGCTGATCTGTGAGATGTGGAGTAGTCAACCTAACCAAAACTCTTTCACATGAGATGTCTAGTGTTCTTAGTTCAATTGACTTACCCTGATTTTTTTCCAGCTGTTCAAGAGATAAGGTGTGTCCTCGCTCACCACTTGTTAGCACTGTCCTTTACCTGGTAAATGTTGGGGAAAAAATTAAAAATATATCATTTGAAGGAAAAAAATGCATGAAACCCTACATTTGAATAACTGCATACATTCATGTACTGTAGTTATTGTCCGTCAAGGGTTTTCTACTACAAATTTGAGCCTTAATTTTGAATAATCACATATGTCAATGTGGTTATTAGCTAAGGCTGATTTTTACCATACACACTTTTTCCAGTTAATGTGCGTAATTCATAATTTTGTCTTATCATCTGGTCTGGAAAGATTTGTGAGTTATAACAGCAAGGTAGACTAGGCAAATGTATGGTAAAACTCAAAAGCCTGATGATGGAGATTACCCAGCATTGTTCTGTGTATTAAGCCACTGTATGCCCTCAACTTGTACAAGAATGGTCTCCACATCAGGTTTCCAATAGCAGGGTCCTGGGGATGACTTCTGTTTTCATTTTACCCTGCCAGCAATGGATCAGGAACCTCTGAAGATCTGTTTTGGAAACTTGATGCCCTGCAGACCTTCATTCGGGATTTACACTGGCCTGAGGAAGAATTTGGAAAGCACCTAGAACAGCGTCTAAAACTTATGGCAAGTGACATGATCGAGTCTTGTGTTAAGAGGTACGTCTGAACAATGGAACTGGAAGGGTCTGTAGTAGCAGATCACAAGAAATTGTTGGGGGCGGGGGGGTTGCCCTATCTTATTGGAAAAGAGGGGGCTGTACTTTACCTTTCAGCTTGACTTCAGCCATTATCTTTTTAAGCCCTAATTTATTTCCATCCAAGACAGGCTTGGTGGTAGCACACTTTTTATCTCTGCAAATTATTGACCTCTAAAAGGCAACATCTTTTAAATGTAGGCTTTAGACAATGCCTATTTCCAATAAGGCAACAAACCCCCCGCCCTTACTTCAGGCTTTCTCTGCTGTTGTTTATTGTGCGCCTCCTCTGGGGTCAGGTTTGGGTAACACATTAGGGCGCAGGATTGTTGAATGCTGTAGGAGTAGCCCTGTGTGCTATCTCAGCACCCACATGGGTGACCGACAAAGGAGACTGTGCCATTCAGAGAACCAGTCAGGCTTTCCAGCTGCCTTTGATTGAAAAAAGTCATCACTGCCAATGCCACCTCATATGATATGCTCCTGCCGAGCCTCTGAAGCACAGCGTACACCTTAAAGGAACTCTTACGGATATGTTAACAGCAGTCATTTTGGTAAGGAAACATCCAGGCTATATTGTCCCGTTACCCACCACTGTTTCTGTTTGGTTGGTTAGTTTCAGAAGGAGGTGACGGGGGTGGGGGGAAAGAAATGAATGTCGCATCCTCGGGCATGAGAAAAGCAAATGGCAAAAGAACAGGTAGAGGCAGATGAAAGCCTCAGCAGGTATGTGCAGGTGGCTCTGTGCCACCGTTGTCTGGCTGCACTGCAAGTGCAAGCATGTGTTTTAATGTTCTCTGATTCCTGGCCGCTTGGATCCACAACCTCCCCATCCGCGAAGTGCAGACATTTGGGCTCAGAAATTGGAACTCAGAACAAATGGCGGTTATAGGGTGGCTTTGCTGCTGTGAAATAAAACACAGCGTACAGATAATCGGATTAAAGGCCAAAGCCCACAGCTTTTATTGAAATACAGTAACTCCCACTGCGGGTTATCTGGCAGCCAATTGGCCCTGCAATGCCAGGTAATGTTAAAACTTGAGGAGAGCCATCCTGTCATGGGCACCAAAGAGATGCATTTTCCCATGCTACAGCCCTCAAACTATCCCAGCCTCTGGGAGGAACATCATTCCTCTGTCCACAACGAGCCCCTCCCCCAGAGCGTATGGAAGTAAGGCCCTCCTCCATGCTCTGGGCTGTTCCTCCCTCCATTTTCAGCACATCTCTTCTGAACCCTGTGCAGCCATTTTACAGCTTCTACCATCTCAAGCTGAGCTTGGCCAGGGCCCTTTCAAGTTGCCTGCATTAACAGCAAACACCCCAGTCTTTGTAGCATTGTGCAAGGGAATTTATCCTGATCTGCGCCATTGCAGGCTAAGGTGCCAACTTCCCTTTCTGCAACCAAGGTGGGACCTGCCTTTGGGCATCAGTGCTTCATTCTTCTGTACCAACCAGATCTCGCTGCAGGAGGTTCTGGGCGAAGGCGGTAGAGAAAACGTATCGGTGCACTGGCAGGCAAAAACTCTTTCCCAGTCCCCGATACTGTGATCAGATTCATCCTGAGCCTGTGAGCGAGGACCAGTCTGAAAAATCTCATGCTCATGAAGTCAGTCATCCCCCAGCTTCCCTTATATTAACACCATTAAAAGGTCCCTTTTCCTGACCCCAAGGGAGGGCGAGTAGGAAACACTGCATGCAGCCAGCGAGGGAGTGAGAATGGCCCCTGCTCTCAGCAACAGCTTCTCTTAGCACTTGCCAGCCTGGGGAGAGGCAATTTGTATCCATATGTACAAGGGCCACCCAGCACCAGCCTCTTGCTGCCAATTCCCTGCACCACTGCCACATCGCAGGAAGGCCATAGCAGCCAGCAAGGTCAACCTTCCCCACCCTAGCAAAACAAACAAGGGAAAGGGAAAAAGAGAGGGAGACGTGAGATGCCCACAGACGGTATCAATTTCCCAGCACTGTCCCCAGGTCTCAGCAAGGTCTGTTCCCACAGAGGTACAGATCTTCATTCACATGTAAACCTTTGGGTGTTGATAAAGTCTCCTTCCTGATCATCCAAAAGGCATGTTTAACTGTCAACGTAGTGCAGTCTCTTATTCTGTATTGTCCTGCAGATGCAAACTGCACAATAGGTCATAAAGATTCGTTAATTACGTTGTCCCTTCTTTAAAGGTCTTGTGATACCTGTGGCATTAGAAAAGCTCCTCTTTCTTGCTCTGCCGGTATATTGTCTGATATAAATGCTGAGTGTCTTGAGTTGTTCCCTTTGTCTGACTCTGTTCTCTAAGAGCCAACTGAAAATAGATGCATCAGTCTGAACCTCTAGTTAGCATTATGTAAATTGTAAATATTAGACTAAGGAAATAACTAAGAGGAGTTTAGCGGTTCTACACCACAGAAAAATTGTAGGATTATTCCTGAAGAAGGATAGCAGCTGGCTTGCGGCTCAGTCCTTTTAGCCGTAAAGAGGATTCTTCTTGGGTTGGATTTCTCTTGCTTCTCCGTGCTTTTGCTTTGACTTGGCTCACCTACCAGCATGTGTCCATGCAATACAGTGCTCTGCTCTTTATTGGCCATTCAGTGTGCCTCCCGGCTCCATGACCATGACATTTCTTTTCTCTTTCTTTTAAAATAACTAGCCCTTCCAGTGCTATACCTTGGGGAGTAGCTTGGGGTATTCTGTACCTCAGAGTACTTCTGTTATACACTTTAGTTTCCCTTTTAAATACATTTACTGTAATTAGAGAACAGTTCATGATGATGCTTTAGAAGTGGGCCTGATCGTGCTCATCTTTCCAGGCAGACACAAAACCATGGTCCTGCTCATTTAAAGATTCCATCACCTAGCGTCCACATCAGGGTGCTAACCCCTGTGCTCTGGCTAACGTCTGGTAATGGTAATTACATCAGGCTCAATCCACTGCTGGCGTTAGCCAATGATGCTGTGCTCCCTGCTTACACCAATTGTAAATTTGGCTCATTCTGTCAACCTGTATTTCCCTAGCAGTTCCAGTTTGACGCGGTATTTTTCTTCACTTCTTCCTCTAACCTACAGCTCACTCTTGCCGTGCACTGTTGAACAGCTGCCACGTTTCACAAGTGGCTGCACCTCAGTGTGGGGGAACTGCGCTCCCCTATCAACACCCTGACTCTGCTATCAAAGCCAAGCTGTACGGCCCATGTGCTCATACAGATCTGATTACAGAATCAAGAGCTTCATTTATAGATATGAGCCTACACTTCCATAGCTCTTTCTGATCCTGAAAGGTCAGAGGTATTAGGTGTAATTGATATTATTTGTTTCTAATTCCAGGCTCCTCTATTAATTTGTTGATACAGGCCCACTGATGATGTGATTCTGTGTTGTATTTCTAATAATGAATATAATACTCCCTTAACTACAAAGTCCCTCTAACATTTTGCATTCAGAGAATTCAGGAATCGGGACATTACTCATTATGCTAAAAGTATTCCCAATATGAAATACTGGAGCCACTTATGGCCCAGTAAGTATTTTAAAATTATTGTCAACCAATCCTGCAGTCTTTAGTCAGACAAAACTCTTATTGAAATAAAAAATTTAACTCCCACTCAAATTTTAACTGAATAAAATTTAGCAAGGACAACAGAATTTGTGTGTGTGTAATTACACACGTGCACTATTTTACAACTGACTTTTTGTAAAGGTATCCTGGTACGTATGTGTTTGTTTTTCAAAGAAACAACATCTAGGAACATTTGTAAAATCAAAGAAAGTTTCAGGCAAGCAATAACACTGTGAAAAGATAGAATTGCAATAATCCAGCAGTGGCCTTCCAGTTAAGCAATTAACAGGTTTGTATCATCTGTGTTTAGTATTAGCAGCAAAGAGTCCTGTGGCACCTTATAGACTAACAGACGTATAGGAGCATGAGCTTTCGTGGGTGAATACCCACTTCTTCGGATGCATGTAGTGGAAATTACACTATACATCTGTTAGTCTATAAGGTGCCACAGGACTTTGCTGCTTTTACAGATCCAGACTAACACGGCTATCCCTTTGATACTTGTGTTTAGTATTGTGTACCAATAGACAGAATTTCCTTTAATTCATCACGTTTACATTTACTGTTTGATTGCATTTCAACTGTAGGTATAAATTAGCCCAAACAGTCCAAATTATAGGTGTACACTTTTAACACTTCTATTTGTAATCTCATCACACTGCTTACCAAGTATGAGAAAGAGGTGGTTTCTCTGAGACCGTTACATACTTTAACTGTAGCACAGAGTGTTTCTTTTTAAATTGGAAAATCATTTTTAGTAAAACACATTTGAAATAGTTGTATTCTACCATTTACGGTAGCATTAAATTTTCTCTTTCACTAAGCATCGTGTTCCATATATTATTAGCTACAGTATCTTAAACACCAACTGAAATGGTCTTTTCCTACTTTCTTTACTAGAACCAGGATTGCATTTGAAGTAAAGCTGCAAAAAACCAGTCGATCAACAGATTTCCGAGTCCCCCAGTCAATATGCACCATGTTTAATGTTATGGTTGACGCCAAAGCTCAATCAACAAAACTTTGCAGTATGGAAATGGGCCAAGAGGTAAAAATGCAAATTATTTTTTATATAATTTAGAGAAAACTTAATGAATTTTCCCATCTCCTATTCTGCTAGTTTCAGAAACATTCTAACAATTCGGGATTTTAGCCTTCCGTATAGAGTATGCCAATGAATATTCAGGGTCTCTCCATCAAATAAATATAATGGATATGGACATTCAGAATTCCAGTCATTTACTAGTGATGGTTGGCAAGGATTGTGGTGTGTGTAAGGCACCTTTAAAGCCTGCTAATGCATGATGAATATGTTTATTGAGTCATTAACACCACCTTGGAGCCAGAGCCAAAAAGCTGGATATTTACATGTAGTCACCAAATTTATAAGCTATGACTATTTTGAGTAGACAAACAGGAAGAAAACAAAAGTATTAAACTGTTTGTTTTGTTAAAAAGACAACTTCCTAAAATATATTTGAATTCCACCTGATTTGACTTCCTTGAATATTGGCTGAAATCAGCAAGTTTTATGATCCCAATTATCCAGGTTCTTAATGACTCAAGGTTTCAAAAACAATCCAGTTTTGATCACTTGCTGATCAATTTTGTTCCTTGTAGAGACATTGTTGCAGCTTGAAAATTCTGTATTTAATATTCAAAGTAGAAAGACACGCTAAATTGGGCTAGATTAAATGCATCATCATGATCATTGTGCTCCAATGGCTTTAAGCCAAGTTATATATTCATATGCCAGGCTCGAATCAATTCAGAACTATTGCTTGGATCTCCTATCTTGTTGCCAATGGGTGTCTCCTAGATAAGATCTTCCACTACAGCTTTACATGTTCGGAATTTATAATAAATCATTGCAAGTTGTTTGTTCTTTTTAATTATTTATCTCACTCTGATCTATAATCCTCTTTAAGGGTCTGACCCAAAGCTCATTCGAGTCAGTGGGAGTTTGACTTTGGGTCAGGCCCATTGTCCTTTATTTTTTTATGTTTTCAGTTGTAACATTTTGTTTGTGACAGTCTCTTTCGGGGGAAGAGGAGTTTCAAGCTTTTGATTGTTGAGTTTCTTTCCTCAGCCACCTATCCAATTTAGGGCACGTACTAAATGGACTCTCGTCAGCCCAAGGCATGACTATTAGGCTGGTTGGTGGAATCACAACATTTCCGCTCCCCGGTTGTTTCTCCATTCTTGCCCTCCATCTCCTCTTTTATCCCCCAGTTCTTCAACCCCACAACAGCCATGTTGGCTGCTTCCTATCAGCCAGGAGGGTGAGCATTGCAATACCTTCATCTACTCTTCGATACACGGCAAATCAAGCACTAAATCTTAGTGAATTAAATTAGTGGGAGGAGTGACATTTCTGAGCTCAGGCAGACTCCCACAGTACATGGGATACTACAGGGCTAGCTAGTTATGTTAATAAAAATGGTCAAGTCTGTTACCCAGTAACACGAGGATCTGATAGCATTGGCTAAATCCAGAAGTAGTGCTGGTGGGAGTTGTGTATATTTCCTCATACATCCTTCAATACGGCAGTTTCCTTTGAACTATATGTGTCAGTGCATGATGGAGGCCACCAGACCCATTTTGCATTTGGCCTGAGACAAATCTAAGATCTTCAGAGATCAAAGCCCTGCATTCAACCCACTTAGCCACTCAACTATTCTCTGTTGCGCCAAGAGCAAGCATAAGTCTCTGGAAATCTTTGTGTGCTTCTTTAAGAAGGTATTTGGTATAGTAGCTTGGAGATAACATAACGATGGTGTGAAACAGCAGTTGCTGTGCTAGGATGTTTTTAACAAATAGCTGCACTAATAGACCTGTAAATCAGATGTAAATTATCAGTGCATACGTTACTGTTTAGGACTGCAGTACTCATACACCCTTCTTGAGCTTTGCTTCTTTTTAATGAATGTTCCTACCCTCATCCTGACTTTCTCTGCTCACACCACTCCATTTTGGGAGCTACCTCCCCTCCTCTTGAAGTTGTGTGAACCTCTGGGTTGAACCATTTATATTTGGAGGATGAAAAGGTTGATAAAGATTAAAATATGAGAAAGAGAGAGTGTGTGTTTGTAATTGTTGTGTCCAGAAATGCTACTCCAGCTATTCCATTCCAATTCTAAGCTAAACTTAGAGACTGTCGTCAAATAGACTAAAAGCATGTAACCCCCAAATCAGAAACCAGATATCAATTTGGCCTCCTCACACCCTGTTATAACTCACTGTGGGTGAAGTTCACCCCAATGCACATGGCCATATAAGATTTCTGCATCACGTAAGTCTTTCTTAACTCCTTAAAAATAGGGCTTTAAGTGGTTCAAAGGTTTTGTGCTGAACTCCTGTACAGAGGTGAATTTCTGTCCATGAACAGCTCATGAATAATCTTTAGGTTCAATGTTCACCCAACAACAACTAGCAAACAAGTTCATACAAATTGTGATCTATTGGCAGGTTTTTCATGAACAAAAAAAGGGGTAAAATTGTCAAATCAATTGTTCAAATGTCATAGTTTTCCCAGCTCTAGTCAAAGTAGACACTGCTTGGAAACATACCATCAATTTTTATCACAGTGAAAGCCACACACTAGGACAGACCAACTCTTTTGAGCTATGTTTTGACCTAACTTTTACCTACAAGCCCTTTCTTTTAAAACTATCTTACAGACGTATGAATTGTTTGATGCATTTTAAAAGTATTACTGTATTGAAAACATACCCATCGTCTCATTTCCATGTCCTTATATCTAAAGGCAGCTGTTAAAACATTTGGTAAACATACTTTACCATCTTAAATATTTATTTTTCCTCTGAATTTTTAATACATCAATGGGTATAAATTTATGTATTAAATGTTTCTCAGTTGGTCTAGTATGTTTTTATTTAATACCCAAGGTCAGATGGTCCTAACAGAAATACAGCATACACACAATCTGTTACATGACAAGGCAAAATATGCATCACGTGAAGTCAAGTGGAGTAATTTTAGTATAGGGATTGTGGATTTTATTCATTTATCTAATAGCGAATTGTGATTAACGCTCTCAAAAGTTTTTGTTAAATTGAATGAAAAAGATCAATTATTTAACCTCAAACCAGATGCATTCTCATAAGAAATATCAGGATCTGTAGAGTATGAAACAGACTTCTGCAAAAGAAGCATTTTCTTAGAAATCCTTTTGTGCCAGATCCAGAACACAACCTTTTCCTAGTTGGATAATTATTACAAGGGGAGGGTCAAATGGATTTCCATCTGCAGTTTCAGGATTGACTCTCAAGTAGGGAAAGCCAGTAATGCAGGAGCTTTGGCAGTAGAGGTATGCCAATATAGTACATGCAAAAAATGAAGCAGGTGACATTTCCCAATCATTTTTGCCAGGTGTCTCAGAAATGCTTTGTATTTCAGAAGCCCCAAACCTGGACTGGGCCGCAGACACTGCATGCGGCACGACCAGCACTAAGCTGCCCTAAATCCAACCTTGCCTGCCATGGGACGAACACCAGAGGCAGGGATCATCTGTCTTAGAGCTTCTTATACACCCTTCCCTGCAGCCAGCTTAGGCAGCATGGCCAGGAGAAAGATGACACATGGCCAAAGCCTTTTTGTGCCCCCCAGCTGCCATCGTGCCCGCTTGGGGGCGCTGGCAATCTTACAGCAGGAGACCAGCCAGGAGTCTGGCATCCCCAGAAGCAATGGAGGACAAAGGTGGCTTAAAGCATTCCCCTCTCCTGAGCTGAGCTGGGATGTGCAGAGCTGGTAGGGCCCAGGATTGGGGCTGCTGTGGCCAGGGGGTTGATAAACAGTTTGAGTTTGGCCTAAAAACCTAACGGGCCAAATACCGACCTGGTGTTAAGGTTTGGCTCCAGTGGAATTCCACTTACTTATGCTAGCTCTGAATTTGGCCTCCTATGTTCAGAATGAGGAGCAGTCTCCACCACTGGACAGCAGCTGGGGGAGGCCACGACCCTTCCTGACAGCAGCTGCGATGGATGGTTTGCTGTATAGGGCCCCTCTTTGAAAATCTTTCACCTTCTCGGGCTCCATGTTAGTGCTCTCCATGCAGTTCTTATTTGCTTTGTAAACAAGCTTTTAATTGAAAATCTATTTGCCAGTACTTTTCACACTGTATTTTTTTACACACACCTAGCCATTCTTTTAGTTAAAACCCATGATTTATCCCATGACAATGAACAGCAACAAACTTCACCCCCACCTCCAGCAAACAAAACTCCTTCATTAAAATAATATGCTAATGAGGCAAATGAAGCATGTCTTTGGGGCTAATATGCAAGACCTAAAATTGAGTGGATGGAACTTTGATTTAAACTCAGCCCGTCACCATTTACAATGGGCCATGTCTTCAAAAGCCCATGTGCACTTCTGTGCACACCCGGCTTGTCCGTTGGTGAGCTCCAGCACCCACATGACCAGTCCTGCTTTGCATTTTCCCATGTAATCCCACTCTCTGTGCACACACTGGAGTTGAGTTAGGTGTGCACATAATCACGCTCATAAATTAGTGCACATGCTTTCCAAAATGGGGCCCAAATTACATAGCTCTATAAGTGACTATAGCATTTGATGCAAGCTTCATTGTTCTGCACTTACTTGGTAGCACGTGAATACTCAAAAGGGTTACGACCTCCAAGTTGCTTCCACTAGGGTGTGCTGAAGACACTACCTGCAACATGTCTTTCATTCACTGGCATGCCACTCCCCGGCAGCGCTGCCTGCATCCCACCAGCCATCCGCCACCCTGAGTAAATATCTGCAAACATGGTAGTGGCTACTGCAGATACAGAGATCCCGCATGGAGAAGTTGCAGCGGAAAGGAGAGCGTATGTTCCCGCAGGAAAGAGATGGAGAAACTTACAAGTCTCCACCCCCCAAAATGAAACGGAGCAGTAATAGTAATTCTGAAGATAACAAACAAGGGAGATGGCACCTCCGCCTCCAGCAAGCCTGGGAAGAACTTCTCAGATTCTGCTTATGGCTCATACTGCCATTGCTTACTACTGGAAGCACTTCTGCCAGACAGCCGCTAACCCCTGCTCAGACGAGATCTGATGCACACTGCATTCTGTCTCTCAAATGGCTGTCAAACTTGGGAGATGTTTGGGACAGGTCAGTGGGGGCTAGGTCAGACGCCCCCTTGCCAGCCTATAGATGTAACAGGCAGGTGCAAGCAGACACTACTGCTGACTGTGGTTTTAATTCACCATCCTCTCACCACCTTCCCTTCCCCCAACCTCGAGCACCAGCACCCGGTCAGACTCCCTTTCAGCCACCTCCTATTCTGCCTGCACCATCCCGACTCACACCACTGCCGTGTTCCATCAGACCCTCAGCTGCTCTTCCCAGCTTCATCGTCCTCTCGCTGCTTTCTCCACTCCACATGGCACCTGGCCAGTCTCTCTCCCAGATGTGGGTGGAGCCTTCCCCACCCATGCGGGAGTTGTCACATTCCACAGGTGCCTTCTGCTCTGTTTCCGGGACTTCCCAACTGATAGAAGATGCAGTCAGCGGGAGGAGAACATGGAGAAAACTCCACCTCTCCAGATACATGCCGAATTCCGTTCCTATTCACCATCTCTTCATACAGGTCCTGGCCCAAGGTGGGGGATGCACCCTCTGGATTCAACCCAGCTCCTCTGGGTGCGCCCCTGAGCTCCACAGTTGCAGCTGCCTTTCCTGATTGATGTGAGATCTCCAGATTTTAAAGTACTGCCAAATAGGTTCTGATGAGTAAATGAAATGTAGCTACATACATAAGAATATTTGTCATGTAACTATGGTTACTATAAGGCATTGATACAGATTTTGGACCCACAAAGCAGGACATTGAAACAAAAATTCTTCGGGAGGCAAATGTTTGTTTATACAAAAATAGTTTTTTGCCACTAAATTGCCCCAGCCACTAAATGGCACATATGGAAGTGGGCAAGCCCCACCCTGGTATTTGGGGGCTCTCATCTTTACTTGGTCTGTCCACAAGGTTCAGCCAAATGCTCACTCCATTACTTCTTAATCTGGCTTGTGAGGGGTGCTAGATTTTGGAGGTCAGAGGCTGCACCACTTGACACACCTGTCCTAGTCCAGTGCCAAGACTGATCATCTCGACTCCAGTCCACCTACCTTGAAACTCAGCTGTAAAATTGTACTTATTGTTGCTGTCCGGCTTCCAAGTGCAATGAAAACAAGTCCTTGTGCTTTCTCAGCGGAGACGTACAGTATGTGTTCTGTGTGAGATCATTTCCCCTCCTCTCCCCCCCCCCCCCCCCCCCCCCCCCCCGTCCCGCTTTTACCTCCTATAAAGATTACAGGTATTCTCTGGTATTTCAGTTAAACGAGTTTTTATTCACGTTTCATTTTTCTGTGCAAGCTGCTGCTTTTTTCATGGCCCCATTGAATTAGGTCCCCCGTTTTTTGAAAATTTTATGTTATTTATTATTTATCTTCATGTGTTCTTTTTCCTGTCTTCTGCACCTTCCTCTTAATTTCTGTCCCCAATCATCTGAAAGTTTGCTAAAGAGTGGGTAAGTGTGTCCTACATTTTTTTAATTTTTTCCAAGTTCCTGTAATCATATGTTATTGTTTTATTGCAAAAGAAAATATAGAGCAGTTCAAAATGATAGAAACTACCTAGTAAATGTTGAGGGACCAGTGTCCAACACTTTGAATTGCCCTCATAGCCTTTGTTTCCCCAAAGCATGATTAGTGTTTATAGCAGATTTGTCTCTTTCAATGTAATTTGATGTTAATATTTTAAAACAATATTAATGCAAACAAGTGGCAATGCATATAGGGACTAAGATCACGACTTTAAATTTCCTATTTAAAAATCAAATGTTTTATGTTGGAAAATATATATTTTTCAATTCATTGAAAATAAGAATATGTAGGTTTTTGATAATTAAATCCTCTAACTGAAGTTTTTCTACATTAGCCAAAAAATGTTTTGTACCTATTATAGCCAGACCACATTGAACTGTGGTTATATCAGAGCTCAAAAGCTAAGTGAGGTTTGGTCTGGTTGGTATTGGACGGGAGGTGCCGTGGAAAAACCTAGATGCTGCAAGGACTGGTGCTCGTCAGTCAGTAGGTGGCGCTCTTTCCAGTGCACCAATGCTGAACCAGTGGGCCAGAATGGCACTAGCAGAATGCTGGTGGAGGTGCATGAGACGAAACACAGATCTTGATTATGTTATGATCATAAAGGCATCAATACAACAAGCATTTAAATAAGTGCTTAACGTTAAGCACTTGCTTCTGTGCCACTGAACCTGAACACATGCTAAAGGGTCTGTGTCCACTGCATCGGGGAATGATTTGCACTGCTGATTTGCACTAGCAGGGCTTGCCCTAGTGCACTAAAAATAGCTGTTTAGACACCCTAAGGTGTCACCCTGGCTTAGACACCCTGGCTTCAGAGCCCAAGCTCCAGCCTGCGCTGCAATGTCAAAGCAACATCTACACAGCTATTCTGAGCGTGCTAACTCAGAACCCCGCTAGCACACGTCTCTGGACCCAGGCTGGGAACTCAGTCCCAGAGGCAGTATGGCCCTACCCAAAGTGCTTTGCTGAAACGGAGCCTAACAGATTCTATAGCACTTTCTGCAAGTGCAGCGGCGTTCCTCCAACGGTTCTGGATATTCCAGTTACAGCCTCTTTTCTTTAAAATGTCACCCTTACCGTTCCTTCCGCAGAAGGCCATCGCTGCCTTGCCGAAGCTCCCACGGGGCGTGGCTGTGCCCTGGGAAAATTGCCACATTCTATCCCAGTGGTGGCTGCGTTTCAATAGGCAGTTAAATTGTTCCTTTATAAAGTGAATTAGTTAACATTGGTACAACACTGTAGAAAGCCCTAGAAGCAGCAACTATTATATTTGTACACATGGGATATAAGGGCCAAAGTCCCCCCCTCAGACACATACATTTAGCTCCTAGTAGTGCTTAATCTGTGCCAGGTCCGAACCCCGGCACCTCTGGGCCGGGCAGTTCATAGCCTCCCAGCACCTCCGGGCTTGGCAGTTCAGAGCCCGGCACCTCCGGGATCAGCAGTTCAGAGCCCCGGCACCTCCGGGCCTGGCAGTTCAGAGCCCCGGCACCTCCGGGCCTGGCAGTTCAGAGCCCGGCACCTCCGGGATCAGCAGTTCAGAGCCTGGCGCCTCCGGGCCTGGCAGTTCATAGCCCCCCAGCACCTCTGGGCCTGGCAGTTCAGAGCCCCGGCACCTCCGGGCCTGGCAGTTCAGAGCCCTGGGACCTCCGGGCCTGGCGGTTCAGAGCCCCGGCACCTCCGGGCCTGACAGTTCATAGCCCCCCAGCACCTCCGGGCCTGGCAGTTCAGAGCCCCAGCACCTCCGGGCCTGACAGTTCAGAGCCCCGGCACCTCCGGGCCTGGCAGTTCAGAGCCCCCCAGCACCTCCGGGCCTGGCAGTTCAGAGCCCCCCGGCACCTCTGGGCTTGCTGCATCAGTTATGAATATAAAAAAATTGCTTGAGTCCCGGCACCAAATTATGCACTGGCTCCTATTGGTGTAAGTGGAGCTGCGTGCATATTTCAGAGGTTTGCTCGTGCTTTGAAAGTGCGATCAGATTTTCCTGAATTAAAAATCGTGTATAAATGTAAGTAATTACTATCCACATCAGTGGAGCAGAGGGTAATAAACTGCTTGTTTCTTTTTTTGATACTTTTACAAATTCTGTTTACCAAGGGAAGAGCCTAACAAACACAGTGCCATCACTTGATCAATGCTAATATTTACCTCTGCCTTTTCTCTTTTTTTTTTTTTCTTAGCACCAGTACCATTCAAAAATAGATGAACTAATTGAAGAAACCGTCAAAGAAATGATAACACTCTTAGTGGCAAAGGTAACCTTTGGCTTCAGGTGAAATGATTCACTGTTAACATCACTTTTTTTTATATGTGCATTTCCATTAAAATGTGACACATTAAGAAGTTGAATTGGCTTGTTGTTTCTCGCGGGAAAGCTCATGCATCACTCATTCCTTTCATCATGACTCTCTGATGATTGGGAGTTGCCTGGGATACAATACGCCGTTGAGCAGGATTGAAAAATGGGGCCAAAAAAATACAGTTTTAAGGAAGCATCTATGGATTTGTGTCCACCATCTTGTGTTCACAGACACCCACAGTCACGCACACAAACTGCACTCGCTAGGGGGCACTATTACATACTGAGAGAAGGATTTCCCTCTGCATAGACCATGAAGACATCTGTCCCACTGACACACCAAATGCACGCAAAAAGTTGTGCTCATAAAATTGTATTCTTTTTTGTAGGGGCTAGGTTGAGCCTCATTTAACAAGTTGATCCATGACATTGTGGTACCAAGAAACATTCCAAAATGTCTATTTAGGTCATGAGCAGTTTGGGACACTATGTGCATATGGAGCATCTAGCAGAGTTCTGATCTTGGTTGGGGCAGTCTATGGCATTATGGTACCAAGAAACACATTCCAAAATATCATGTTCACTTGTATGGAAATTGATTTTTAATGCGAGTGGTCTGATATGTCAGATGTTTAAATTTAGATGTGCTCATCTCTCAGCTCTGAAATAACGTGGTGATAAGTACTAGGACAGATACATAGATAGGTAGGGTACATGTCCAAACTGCTTGTTCTCTAGTTTCAAACTGAGAACAATATTGCAAACCAGATGTCAGCCATCACTGTTACTCAGTGTGAAGATCTTTAAACATAGTCTCCCAACATATGCCAGTCTGAGTCTCCTGCAAGACAGACCACATGGCACCTCCTTGAACCCTCTCACTGGGACCATGAGCCATCTGACCTCCCCTCTTAGGAGTGGGTGTTCATTGGCTCCCACTAGAGGGAGCACAAGCTCTCCAACATTACCCAGAAAGGAGACAAGGTAACCAATATCACCCAGGTGATTTATATCATTAGAGGTAAGCTGCGTAGTGCCAAAAAAGTTTTTGACATTCATTCCCTGCATAAATGCTATGCAAGACATAGTCCTGAATTTAGAGCACAGGTTATCAGTTATAGACAATCTGAGCTTGGTCCTGCTCTCACTTACATCATTGTAAACCTTGCTTTTGTTGGCATTAATCCTGATTTAACCCATTATAAATCAGATCAGAATCTCTCCCTCTATGTTTAAAAGTGACTGAAATATTTTCCTTTTCAATAGTTTGTCACCATTCTGGAAGGAGTCCTGGCCAAACTGTCCAGATACGATGAAGGGACATTGTTTTCTTCTTTTTTGTCATTTACTGTGAGTAGAGAAAATCTGTTTCTTTTGGTTTTTTGGTTGGTTTCCTATTTTTTACTATAAACTCATTCAGGTCTTCTAATAGATTATTTGGGGAATAACCCTTTTTTTTTAATGCTATTTTAACACTGTAAGAGCTCAAAAAATAAGCAAACAGCTTGCTACGTACACACCAAGCTTAACGTAAATAGCTGATAACACTGGATTACCTTGCTGTAATAAAGTTAAAAGATATTCAAACACCATATTGAAGTAGAAAGGAAGAGCCTGGAGCACTGGGCCTGGTGCAAGACCTGAGGCCTGAACTAGAGGCTGTGAACCAAAGTCAGGCCATGTATTAAAGCAGATGCTTACAAGTTGACTGTCCGGAACGTGAACTTGGCAAAGTTGCTGCTAGTGTTGCTAAAACATAGGCACTCCTAAGAAGTACTAGGCACTAGATAGTTATGTAAATACATTACAGAAGGCTAGTACAAATACACCCCAATCTAGTACAAGGTAAGATAGTTTGACAGAATAATGATTTGCAATGTTTTGTCCAAAATATCAGGAACAAGGTACAAGGGGAGGTAACAAACAGATGACATGAAAAGCATATAGTGGCACGTAACTTGTTTGTCTCAGTCTATAAATGTCGGGGTACCTCGCCTTAATCCTTTGTGTGGCCGAGGGGACAGCAGAAACTCCCACTGCTGACTGAGCCGCTCCTTGCCACAGGGCACTCGTGTTAATGTACTTGTGCAAGTTGTGTGAGTCATTAGGACTGTGCATTGAGGGCAATAAACCTGGCCCAGTGCCTTTGTCACCAAACTGTGCCTGTGGTCTTTCTCTGAGTAACATTGAGGTCTGCTGAGCTAGCAGGCTGCGGTCTCTGCTAGTGCTAATAACACCGGAGCTCCAAGGACAGAAGCACTGAGCAGTTGTAACAGCTTAGGAGCCTTGACAGCATGCCTCAGCAACAACATTCCACCCTTCTACACGTTAGGTGTTGGAGCTACTCTTCTGAGCAGCATTTGCAGGGAGGAGGGGATTGCACTATTTGTCTGACTTTCTAAGTCAAAAGAAGGGTTATCACATATGTGTTTCAAACCCTACCCTTAGCAGCTGGGGAGCTGCACATTTCAAGAAGCAATATCATATGAAACTTGAACAGTCCCATATTGCTTCTGAAAGAAGAGAGGATAGGAAAATAATGGCATGAGGGTATAAATTCTCAGCACAGTGCGCCAAGCCTCTGAAACCACATTTCATTTCTAAGAAACATCACAGAGCTAAAACACTGCTCCTCCCACTAAACGTCAACCTGTAACATTGACTGCTTTTCTGGCAACAGAATGGATGTGAATGGTATTCTTGTATGAATACAGTTTACAAATCTTGTCTTGTTAACAACTAAGTCTTACAAGTGCCAAGCTGTATTACGCATTTGTTTTGATAATTGCAGAGGAAGGACACACAAGGGCCAGTTTTCAAAGGTCCTCTGAAAATGGACCCCGTAAAATTTGCAAGGACATCTCTTTGCAACAGTAAAACTTTTCATGTGAGCTTCAACACAGGTTTTATGTTTTTGACTAGATGACCTGTTGAGGTCCCTTCCAGCCCTTCATTTCTATTTTCTGTGATTCTATTTCTACTCCCAAACGGCTGCACAAATACCTCCTTTGCACCTATGTGTGTGAATAATTTTGTGAGTGTGCTTTGGAAACTTCTTTCCATCAGGCCCAATTACAAATACACGTAAAGCCTCTGTATCTTGCAATCACCAGTAATTCAACTGAGAGTGGGCAGGAGACTTCACGCTCATTACAGTTGCGCATTATCGATATTCTCACATGTAGAGTCCATCCCATGACCTATAGTACTGGTGTGACCTCTCATTCCACAGGCCTCTACGAAATCATTTAAGTATGAATTTCATGTCTCGGCCAGATTTCCCTGGACCAGGATTTGTATTCTCCCATCTCAAATTTCTGGGAATTTTAGAAGAAGTAAGACCACATACAGCTCCCACTCATCTCGTTGTCACCAGCACAGCTCCCTCAGTGTCACTGACCTTGGTGGGACTGTAGAGTCGTCTTTGCCATGAAGAGATCTTCAGCAATATCTTGCAGTTGATTCATCACGAACTGACTGTCCCTATAAACTCAGGCATGCATGCCTTCTCCATTCTCTTTTGTTTAACTCCATGAGGCTAATCCCCCCTTTCTTTGTGTTTTGGTGGTTCTTTGTCCCGTGCTCCCTTGTCCTGTTGCTTCGCCCTCACTGACCTAGAATCCCCTTGAACACTCTGGTGTTGTTAAAACAAAACAATGGGTAGTGTTCGTTTTCACCGGGAGTTCCTCTCTTGCAGAGAGGGGTGGAGGGCTGAGGCTGGCTGTCTTCCTTCATCTTAGTGTATTGCAGAAGATTCTAAGTGCGCTTCTGTGCCAACAGCAGAGGTTGTGGAGGCGGCAGCTTTTCAGGCATCGGAAGTGCCAGCATCAGCCTGGGTAGACAGTGTAATGTGCAATTCTTCCTTCTCTGCAAATCCAAGCTGTTCCTTGGTGGATGCTGCATCTCTCACACCACATCATACTGTTTACACCGAATGGTTTGACTTGTGCTGCTCCCTTCTACTGCTGTGTGAATGGAATCCCTATCTCCATGTCTGAATTGCGAAGCGCAATGGGAGGCGGACAGATACTTGGATTTTGACCAAGTGGCTGTGGCTTGACTAAGCCGTGGAACTCTTTGCAGGATAACTACTGGGAAGCAACCTGTCCTGGCAGCTGTGGAAGGGGAGAAGGCAACGGCCATCCCAAGCTGTCCCCAGCATTCCCCGTGTTCGATGTTCGAAAACCAAACCTGGCTTAACCTACCCTCTCAAAACCAAGGCTTGCCGCCCTGTGCGGGTTGCTGCATGAAGAAACCACTGACTCTCACGTGAGATCTAAGGTCTTCTCGCAAAACTTCCCCCCCTGTGCTCTGAAGGAGATTTGGTGCGATTTGTAGAGAAGTGGCAAAAACCGCAACGCCTTTGGGTTTGGATAAACCAGCCAGCACCACCAAGGGTTGTCCCTTGAACCTGTGCCCACTGCCACGGATGTCACAAGGCTTCAGGCTAGCTGACGTAGCCTATCTGTATCTGAGCAATCAGCTCTCAGCCCACATGGAGATTCCACAGTGAACAGATCTGCTGTGACACCCAAGAGATGCGCGCTGTCGAGATGAAAGAGTCTGGGGCAGCCATGGGCCATGCTTTCATGCTTCAGCACCGAGCCCTCAGCTGCATGGGCAAATGATCTCATAACCCAGTAAATGCCCCGGACCTTCTCCCAGGCAAGCCTCGAAACGGTGTATTGGATGGAAATAGGAGTCTCGGGTCTCTGGGGAAGAGCACCAGCAAAGAATTAAGGCAGACAGATAGTTCCCTAGCAGCATCGTGCTAAAGGTGTACGGTTGATTAAAGCGTGGTGAGGGGGGCAGTGCAAACCGGCCAGAGGTGCAGGGCTCCTTCGCACCCCACTGAGAATAACACAAGCCCTGGCCAGATGAAAATACTAATAACTTTGAGGCTGGGGGAGAACAGGGAGCAAGCTGAGCGGCAGTAACAGGAGGGACAAAGCAGGGAGAGCCTGTTGAGAAACAGTGACCCTGCAAGTGGAGGATGGCTTAAGCTGATCAGCTGGTGGGGAAGTGGGTGCTGGCATGCACTGGCAATGCCGATGGTGTGGGCATGGAAGGGCATCTGCAGGAAGAGTATTGGTGCAGGGGAGATCTCCTGAACACCGGTCAGATGTAAGCACGGCCAAGCACAGGTCTTAGGAGGGAGGCCAGAGGGAGAGGAGAGTTCTATCAGGAGGAAGCTGAGAAGCGGGGACAGCTTCAGCGAAGCCTCCCTGGACACTGCTCAGTTGTAGAGAATGATCTGTCCCCCCAAATCAAGCGTGGTTCCCCGGCAGCAGTGGCCAAGGAGTGGAAGGCAGTAAACAAAAGGAAACCCCCAAAGGCTGCACATCAGGGATCAGGTCTGGGTCCAGTTCTGTTCACTGTCTTCATCAATGATTTAGATAATGGCATAGAGAGTACACTTATAAGGTTTGCAGATGATACCAAGCTGGGAGGGGTTGCAAGTGCTTTGGGGGGTAGGATTATAATTCAAAATTATCTGGGAAAACTGGGAAAATGGTCTGAAGTAAATAGAATTAAATTCAATAAGGACAAATGCAAAGTACTCCACTTAGGAAGGAACAATCAGTTGCACACAGACAAAACGGGAAATGACTGCCTAGGAAGGAGTACTGCGGAAAGGGATCTGGGGGTCATAGTGGATCACAAGCTAAATATGAGTCAACAGTGTAACACTATTGCAAAAAAAGCAAACATCATTCTGGGCTGTATTAGCAGGAGTGTTGTAAGCAAGACATGAGAAGTAATTCTCCCCCTCTACTCTGCGCTGATTAGGCCACATCTGGAGTATTGTGTCCAGTTCTGGGCACCACATTTCAGGAAAGATGTGGACAAATTGGAGAAAGTCCAGAGAAGAGCAACAAAAATGATTAAAGGTCTAGAAAACATGACCTATGAGGAAAGATTTTAAAAAATGGGTTTGTTTAGTCTGGGAAAGAGAAGACTGAGAGGGGACATAACAGTTTTCAAGTACATAACAGGTTTTTTACAAGGAGGAGGGAGAAGAATTGTTCTTCTTAACCTCTGAGGATAGGACAAGAAGCAATGGGCTTAAATTGCATCAAGGGCGGTTTAGGTTGGACATTAGGAAAAACTTCCTAACTGTCAGGGTGGTTAAGCACTGGAATAAATTGCCCAGGGAGGTTGTGGAATCTCCGTCATTGGAGATTTTTAAGAGCAGGTTGGACAACACCTGTCAGGGAAGCTCTAGATAATACTTAGTCCTGCCATGAGTGCAGGGGACTGGACTAGATGACCTCTCAAGGTCCCTTACAATCCTGTGCGTCTATGATCAGTAAGGAGGGCGGAGGAGTTGGCTGCTCTTAGCAAAGAGCCCTAGTGCACTGCGGCAACAATGTGCATCTGACAACAGGGAGGGGTGGGCAGGACATAGCCCCGGGCCACCTTTATTGTGTTAGGCTGTGACTGAGGAGAGCGCTAAAGCACTTGCTTAACACAGTCACTGAAATCCTGCTCTGGTAGAGAGACCTCCCTGAATCGGGGTTTTAGAGAGTTTAGAAGTATTCGAATGAAGCTGTTTCCCATACCCCCCAGCGGGTGGGGCCAGTCCTGCCCTGAACTCCTTCCACTCCCGCTGGCCTCACTGGGGCACTCCTCACGCTGCAGGATTGAGCTGTATCTTCTCGGGCAGGGAAGGTGCCTGTTTTCTGTTGGGAAAGCACCTCGTACCCCAGGGATGCGAATGGAACTAGAGAATAGTCAGTAGCACTCGACAGGTGTCCCAGCCCCTATATGCTGCCCTCGGGAAGGTTCTGCTGAGCAGCACAATTTCCTGCCATAGTAGCAGCATTTTCTGTGTTTCGTATGTGCAGTGACATAAAGAGAAGCTATCGCTCGTTACAGCGGAGTAGTGCTGCCTCCCATGTTTTTGCCCTGTGTGAACAAATAAAACAGTGCTATGGTCCAAACGTTTTAATTCTCGAAAGCAGTAATCTTCCTCCCCCTCCTACCAACTCCTTCCATCACATGTGTTCCAGTCTCAGAAATGACATGTACTCGGGGGTCTTCTGACAGACGGTTTTATCACCTAGTAGGAAATCCTTATTTTCAATTCTTGCCTTGAAATTCAATATTAACTTAATATAATTGCTGTAAAGTCCTCACTAGCCACCTCATTATAAAGAGCTTCAGAATGAAAATACCCTTCTGCATTTGGCCAGACTTTTTTTTTTTTTAAGTCAAATGTTTCTCTGTATCGGTAGTCCAGTCATTTGATGGGTGTCTGTCTGTGACGTTCCACTGAGTCACAAGCAATGGCAGCTGTTTAATCTGGATGGCCTCTTTCATTGAGCAGCAAAGAATTACAATGATGTTAATTAAAACTAAAGAGCGTATATTACCCCAGGGAGAGATGGAAAAGGTCTCATCCTTGTTCTTCACAAATTTTTATGGTAAACTGAGACATTTCATGGAAAAGTCACATAATTTGTGAAAAACTGCAGCCTAGCAAAACTCACACAACGTCTGGTTGTTTGGAAACTTCACTAAATGTAGCCAAATCTTACTTTAGAGAAAAACAAGTCATTATTCACTTTGTTGGTTTTTTTTAAAAAGCAGCTTAGCTTTTTGTGGGTGGAGAGAAGATTGTGGAAGGAAGACTGCATTTTTCTCATTACATCTTTCCTTGGGGAGGAAGGATTGTCCCATGATTAGGTGCTAATCCAGGATTTAAGAGAACCAGGTTCAAGTCCCTGGTCTACGGGAGACTCCCTGTGGGAACGTCTACACAGCCCGCAGCCCTGAGCCATCCAGGCCAGGTTGACAAAGTGGGGCTACCGCTGCTGTGCTAAAAATAGCTACGTGGCAGCTCAGGCTCCAGTCAGATCCTTCATCTATCCAAGTCAATGGCAAAGCTTCCATTGCCGCCCACAGGGCAGGAACCAGCTCATCGGTTGACCAGTGGGGACAGTAGCACCGTCCTACCTCCGCAGGGGGTTGTGAGGATGAATACACTGACGATTGTGAAGTGCGGCAGGCCATGTCGATACCACAGAGAGACGGAAAGGTTTATTTTTGCTGAAGTTCCGTGTCTTGTCATTTCTGGCATTGCTTTTTATGAGTTTTAGTCCTTAAAGCCAGAAGGGATCATTATGCACATCCATTCGGAGCCTCCTGGATGAATCTCACTCGGTAATTCCTGCATCGAACTCATTGCTACAGCTAGAGCTGTTTCACGTGTCATTTTAAACCTTTAAGAGGACTGCGGGTGACTCTCGTGCCCATTTTGAGATCCAGTGGGCTGGCTTTTTGTGTCCTTATAATTGTGCCCATCTAGTTCCAGGCCCACTTGGTAGGGTTTTGAAAATATCCAGGGCTTGCCCCTGTTCTTTCACCCCAGTTTGGGGGTCTTAGTGCTGGAAATGCTTGAAATGTTACTCTCAGCAGTCACCACCGCTCTGGTCTTTTGTATCGCCTCGTTTTGCTTAATTATTCACACACACGCACCTCATACACTCCATACAAATACATCCACCCACTCACACATTCTGTCTCACACATACAGTCAGCCCCTCATTCAGGACACATAATTTATTCATCCCAAGATGCAACTGTGTGCATGTTATATTTAGGCTGTTTTAATGGTAGCTTTAGAAATATTTAAAAAGCAGGTGAGCTTTTACACCCAAACAAGGATGATGAGCCCATCTTATCCTAATTAAAAGCATAAGCTTCATGGAAGATCTCAGCTGTGAGCCTTCCAGATGGGCTGCATTATGGTACCGTTGTAAGAGGGTCTCTCTCTATCCAGCTGGGAATTGCTCAGTCTGAAAAGTTGAACTTGAAAGTCATGGAACTCCTGTATCCTTTGCCAGCTATGGCTGACATACAGGCTTATGCGTTCTGTTTTATGAAGGGCAGCAGAGAAGTAGCAAGTGTTTTGGGTCTTGTCATTGTCAGATATCTGGAAACATACCACAGCCTCCAGATTATCAACATGATCTTTAAATGTGAGCTTTGAAGAGGAGAACATAAGAAATTATCCAGTGGACTGTTGGCATCCTGAAAGGCAGGACTGCCCCTTGGTCATAGCCTTTTTTAGGGCTGTTCCCAGACTACACAAGCTCTGCAACCCATGGACTTGACCTGGAATCCTCTTCAGTGTCAGGGCCAGTTGGGAGGGAGAAAAAAGATCTCCGCATTCAGACACCAGCAGCAAAAGCAGAGTGGAAAAACATGGGTGCCCCCTTCAGCAGCTTGGGACCTTCCACCTGCTTCGTGCCCTACAAATGGAAAAGCCATTTGTCATGTAAGCTGGTTAAAAAAACCAAGTAAAGGGTAAACATCCCCACCCTCCGACCTGCAGAGGGGGGCTAAGGGTTGCGTGAGTTCAGATAGAAAGATACATTATTGTGCACTTATATGTGGCTTTTGCCTCAGCGTTTTTCATACTCCAACAGTTCTTCTTTCCTGGAATTGGTTGCAAAATCTCTGAGGCAGAAGCTGTTGAAATGGAAGCTGCATACATGGAAGCTATTTGTGGTGGGTTGGTCAGTTCCTGCCACTATTTTTTTAATTAAATTTTAATTTAAATTAGGTCTGTCGAGCGATTAAAAAAGCTAATTGTTATTACTCGCATTGTTAATAATGGAATACCATTTATTTAAATATTTTTGGATTTTTTCTACATTTTCAAATATATTGATTTCAGTTACAACACAGAATACTAGGTGTACAGTACTCACTTTATATTTATTTTTATTACAAATATTTGCACTGTAAAAAACAAAAGAAATCCTTATTTTCTATTTCACCTAATACAAGTACTGTAGTGCAATCTCTTTATCATGAAAGTTGAACTTACAAATGTAGAATTATGTACAAAAAATAACTGCATTGAAAAAGAAAACAATGTAAAACTTTAGAGTCAACAAGTCCACTCAGTCCTACTTCTTGTTCAGCCAATCGCTCAGACAAACAAACTTGGTTACAATTTTCAGGAGATAATGCTGCCTCCTCCTTGTTTACAATGTCACCTGAAAGTGAGAACAGGCAGGAGCGGCACGAGGGTTTTTGCCGCCCTAGGCGGCAGCGCTCCTCCTCTGAGCATTCGGCGGTGGGGGTCCTTCCACTCCACGTCTTCGGGGCCCTTCGGCGGCGGGTCCCGGAGCGAGTGAAGGATCCGCCGCCGAAGGGCCCCGAAGACACGTAGCGGAAGAACCCCCGCCGCCGAATTGCTGCCGAGGACAGCAAAATGCCGCCCCCCAAATCCTGCCGCCCTAGGCGACCGCCTAGGTTCACCTAGTGGAAGCGCCGGCCCTGAGAACAGGCATTCGCATGGCACTGTTGTAGCCGGTGTCACAAGATATTTACGTGCCAGATGCGCTAAAGATTCATATGTCCCTTCATCTTCAACCACCATTCCATAGGACATGTGTCCATGCTGATGATGGGTTCTGCTCGATAAGGATCCAAAGCAGTGCGGACTGACGCATGTTCATTTTCATCATCTGAGTCAGATGCCACCAGCAGAAGGTTGATTTTCTTTTTTTGTGGTTCGGGTTCTGTAGTTTCCGCATCTGAGTGTTGCTCTTTTAAGACTTCTGAAAGCTTGCTCCACACCTCGTCCCTCTTAGATTTTGGAAGGCGCTTCAGATTCTTAAACCTTGGGTCGAGTGCTGTAGCTATTTTTAGAAATCTCACATTAGTATATTCTTTGCGTTTTGTCAAATCTGCTGTGAAAGTGTTCTTAAAACAAACATGTGCTGGGTCATCATCCGAGACTGCTATAACATGAAATATATACATAATGTGGGTAAAACAGAGCTGAAGACATACAGTTCTCCCCCAAGGAGTTCAGTCACAAATTTAATGAATGCATTATTTTTTTTAACGAGCATCATCAGCATGGAAGCATGTCCTCTGCAATGGTGGCCGAAGCATGAAGGGGCGTACGAATGTTTAGCATATCTGGCATATAAATACCTTGCAATGCCGGCTACAAAAATGCCATGCGAACGCCTGTCCTCACTTTCAGGTGACATTGTAAATAAGAAGCAGGCAGCAGCGTCTCCTGTAAATGTAAAGAAACTTGTTTGTCTGAGCGATTGGCTGAACAAGAAGTAGGACTGAGTGGACTATAGTCTCTAAAGTTTTACATTGTTTTGGTTTTGAGTGCAGTTATGTAACAAACAAAAAAATCTACATTTGTAAGTTGCACTTAAATGATAAAGAGATTGCACTACAGTACTTGTATGAGGTGAATTGAAAACTACTATTTCTTGTGTTTTAGTTTTACAGTGCAAATATTTGTAATAAAAATAATAATATAAAGTGAGCACTGTACACTTTGTATTCTGTGCTGTAATAGAAATCGATATATTTGAAAATGTAGAAAAACATCCAAAAAGATGTAATGAATTTCAATTGGTATTCTATTGTTTAACAATGAAATTAATCACAATTAATTTTTTTAATCGTAGTTAATTTTTTAGAGTTAATCGCGTCAGTTAACTGCGATTAATCGACAGCCCTAATTTAAATGTAACTTAAATTTTTGAGTGAGCTTAATCCCAGCTTGACAGCCCTGAACTCTTCAGTCTGTGTGCCGAGGGCAGTCACAGTGCAGGCCTGCATGGGCCTCCTCATCCACACGCCTCGGTGCTGTATTGGACGGGGAGTATTTGGGTGCCTTGGCTGACTGGCCTGGATCTGCCAGCAAGGGCTCCAGTGGTCTTGGATTTCCTTAGGATGTGGACAGTTGTTTACTTTGAACTGGAATGAAGCCACCAAGTTGTCATGCTGTGATAATAACTTTTGGCTACTAGGTTTGCACTGATTCCACTGCCAATCCCTTGAGCCATCCATTCCCCCCAAAAAACTGTTCACAAAAATACATTCCCCTGTCCTATTTCCAGTCATTAGCCAGCCAGCCTCCAGGACTCCTGTGTGCACCCCAGCTCCACACTCCCACCCCGCTTGCTTGTCTGGGTACGACCTCCTCAGTGACCTAGGAGTTGTGCAGCTGAGGATACCTGCCTTAGCCACATATATTAAAATCTGACTCATGTCATGAGAGTTGAGAACAAGGCCCTGCTCGTTGGCAGCATTAAGCCCCCAGAGAAATAATAAAGCAAACATATTTCTGTTGGCCTTTTCCAGAATCCCTGTACCTCCCCCTGCTCATGGAGAAAAAGGAGAAGGAGAACTCCCACACCATCATCTGCTGCAATTTGTGCCTTAGCGACAGTAAAGCCACCTCTCTTGGGTTTTTGGGGTTTTTTTAAACCACCATTACGTATAGATTGAAACAGGAAATGTATCACTTTAGCATCATTTTTTCCATCAGCATCAAGTTGTACTAATGTTATCTTTAGATATTATTGTATGTATTAAACGTCAACATTAGTCTAAAGTCTAGTTTTTTTCCTTTACAGGTGAAGGCGGCTTCCAAATACGTCGATGTACCTGTAAGCACAATTTAAACATTGCCTTCTGTCTTAATAACTTGCATTGTGTTTTGGTTTTCCTGCACATGTAACAACCCCTCAGTGTGGGTTGTCAGCTGCTATTGAACCTAGGACTTTCAGTGTGATAAGCGTAGGATTCTAACACTTGAGCTGAAAGGAGGACCTGCGGTAGCTGGTGTCAATATTAAACATTTATCCTATGGAGACCTGCAACTAGGCAGGGATACGTAACTAATGGACTTCACATAGTATCAAATAGGTACCGTATTTACACAAGGGATTTGGGTCACTGCAAAAAATTAGTAGCAGTACATTCTGTAATTTTTTTGTGTTCTATAATTTTTTTCATTGAAACTTGCCTATATAAAATAGAGTGTAATTGCAGAGAGAAAAGTCTAGAACGTGTTAGAGCTGAGCCAAAATATATCTAACACACTTGCTAGCCTGTTTTATTTTTATTCTTCTAATTGCTGGCATATTTTACTCTTTCAGAAAATGCTTTTCGTCTTAACTTTAGGGAAATGGTGGTAAGTTAGCAGTGTGTGTATATGGGAAACAGTGTTGATGAAAATAAAAAATAACCAAATTTGCTCACGTTTGCAGTTGTTAAAGAAAAATTGTACATTGGCTCCTCTAATTAGAGCTTAACACATAAGGAAGAGAGCCCTTCAAGTTCTTAGATAAAGCGCTTAAGTTGCCAGAAATTTACATTTAAATTGAGTTTAAGTGCAGTATATGAATGCTAGTTGGAGTTAGGGATTACTGCTGATAAACGAGGTTACATTTACAGACAGAGTTTGTGCTGAGTATTTACAAATAAAAACAAGTACAGGGGAGTCGCATCTTACACGCGGGTTAGGTTCTGAAGTCAGCACGTAAGGCAAAAATCGCATATAGTCAAACGCTCATTGAGTGGAATGGCGGGCGAAATCGCCCGCACTACAGGTACAGTATTTAAATTGTTATTTTTCTCTCTTTTTTTCTGTTGTTTTGCCGAGCACGTATAGTTAAAATCGCGTAAGTTAAATGCACCTATGATGCGACTCCACTGTAGACTTAAATACATCAATCCAAATTCTGCCCTCAGCCACACCAGTGTAAATTGAGTTAACTCCATGGAAATCAATGAAATGTACATGCGGCCTTGAAAATGCACCAGGTTAGCTAGACAGGGTTACTTCAGTGTGTGTGTGACACACACCACTTACTATGGAGGTGACATACTTGCATGGGCGTGGATCGAGCTGGCGCACTAAAAACCGAATGTAGCCGTGCTCGCCACCCCAAGTACGCACCTCAAGTCTCTGGTGGGCACGCCCTTGGGGGAGCTAGGTCCTCCTGCCTCTCTCACTGCTGCAGCTGCCTTCTCGTTTGAGGGCACTAGCTCAGCCAGAACTAGTGTGAGTAACGCATCCTCAACTCCAAGTGTAGATAACCCCAGAGAAGTGTTTCCATTTCCTTACCCCAAATGTGGAGTTTCCCTCCCCAAGTACACCTTCCTTGGGTCCAGTATGGGCAAGATTTAGTCCCAGGCAAGTCAGAGCTTTTCTCTGCATAAAAATGTCCTGGCTTTAAAGTTTGGTATGTCGTGGCCCTTGAGGGGTAGAAGTGGGCCATTCATAACACTGGGAAAGGGCAGCTTTTAACCTCCCAGTGGGACTCAGCAGTCACATGCATGTAAAGAGCTTGAGGTGTCCGACCTTACAAATGTCTAGGCTTCTAAGTCACTGAGGCACATTTGACACTTTCAGCTGCTAGGACTTCAGATACAGAAAAGTACAGTGAGTACAGCATTCCGAGGTGGAGGGTTACAAGAAAGAGTCCCAGTAAAATCGTATATAACTCTCAAACATTTCCAAAATAGATTTTCCTGTAAAATAAACGATGGTGTCATGTAGTATCAAGGGTTTCTTGGCATTCCTTTGGGATGCCTTGCACAATGCTCATGGCTTACCCCATGTGAGCAGTTCACTCCAACCTCATTCTAATAAAACCTTTACACCCCACCATCAGCTGTTACACACACACACACAAACACACACACACGTCCACCAATATACTCGTGCACGTGTGTGACCACATATTTGGTTACCTGGACTCTGTTTTGTTTCAATTTTATGATCAGTCACTAAATATTACAACTTTGTGACATACAACAGTTGTTGTTACCGATACCGCAGGACACCCTGTCTCCAAGGCTTTAATTTTGAATTTCTTTACCTGCTTGTCCGATTAAGATTTGTCCACAGCAAGACAGTGCCGGAGTCCATAGTTCAACGTGTAATTAAGGTAGCTGTGAAGAGCCTTTCTCTTTCCAGATCAGAAAATTAAGAGGCAAAATGCTCCTTAAAGAGTTCAAACAGTCCAGTTGTGTTGTCAAGGTAGAGAATGGAAAAGAAATATCAGAGCTACAACACCTCTTACAACACTGTCATTAATGTGCATTTTATGTGATTGTATAGCAAAGCCAGCATCACTTGGAGAGGACTGAGCTGTTCAGGAGGCATAAGGAAATAGATTTAAAATAACCCTTTATCCATAGATGTTTGGCTGATGTATACTAACTTTTTTTGTGTGAAACGAGATGACACAATATATCTGCGTGGAAATGTCAAAGAACAATATCTAACTTTTTGAGAAGAGTTCTCTGTGAATATAGGCTTCCACTTGTATCGCAATGTTTCCTGAAGCCTGGACTCCATCATTTAGTTAATATGGGCCAGATTCTACTCACACACAGGTTTAATATTGGTGAAACACCATTAACTTAGATCAGGGGTCGGCAACCTTTTGGAAGTGGTGTGCCGAGTCTTCATTTATTCACTCTGATTTAAGGTTTCGCGTGCCAGTCATACATTTTAACCTTTTTAGAAGGTCTCTTTCTATAAGTCTATAATATATAACTAAACTATTGTTGTATGTAAAGTAAATAAGGTTTTTAAAATGTTTAAGAAGCTTCATTTATAATGAAATTAAAATGCAGAGCCCCCCGGACCGGTGGCCGGGACCCGGGCAGTGTGAGTGCCACTGAAAATCAGCTCGCGTGCCATCGGTTGCCTACCCCTGACTTAGATGGAGCTAGCCTTCCTTTTCACCAGTGTAAGCGAAAGCAGCATCCGCAGTAGGAGTGAGCCACAGTATCTCTCGGTGAAGTGCAGAGAAAACCACATTTGATTATGGGTTCCTGCTCTAGGGAAAAGAGAAATATCCTGTTATTGAGCAGATAAGCCATCACTTACGTCTAATTTCAGAAACTTGTTTTGTATCAAAAAATTGCAACACTTATAGTGCCACCATGAAACTGGCACAATCAGTGTGCTGCACATTGCTTCAAAGTATAACACTTGACTACTGCCGCATTTGTGTTGTCCTCATTGGTTTTCAAATTAATACCTTGTCATTGTTTCAGTAGGTGTTAAGAAATGTTACTGGCATCCCAAGGGCCAAGCATTGGCCCTTTGCTTGATAATTGTTTGCTTTGTATTAAAAAACTCCTTTCCCACTGCTTTCCAAACGGTCCTCATTTTCACCCTGGAAATTACACAGAAGTGTTAACTAACTTCAATTTACAGTGGCTGACAATCACATCTTAGAGAGAACCGATACTTTGTGATCTGAGGTAAATCACAGTAATGAAAACTAATGACACTCGTTATTAACAAACTTACAATGTGCCATGGAAATTTAAGGTTCTGTGGCAGGTCTTGTAATGACTCATGTTACAGTATTTTAATGGGTTTCCTTTGAGATCAGTTTGATTTCAACATATCAAGCAGTGTGAACTCAATGGGTTTTTTAGTATATTTCTCCCTCTCCATCTACTTCAGTTACCGTCTCCTTTAAAGAAAATATCAAAAGTATCACTGGCTTTCACAAATCTAATGTACTTATAAGTTAAGGTTTAAAACCAATGAACATATTTGGCCATATGTACAGACATAACTACAGCTCTAGGTATCCTAGAAATGTAGCACAGATTTAGACATGTTGGGAAATTAGCTGATTTATGATTTAACTAGTTTATTTTAAAATATAAGTCCATGTTCAAGCAAAAGTCTAAGTTTTAAACAACAAAGAAATGTGATTTTGGTGTGAATAATAAAATGTTCATTGCTTACTACACACATTCTCACACCTTAGGAGAAGAAACAAGAGACTAGCGCTGGGTGTTAGCTTTCTAACTTCATATAACAGAGGGTTTGCATATAGAAGGTGACACTGAAAAACCACAGCGTGATTTGTTGTTTCATTAATTAGGTCAACAATACCAAACATAGCACGAGAACTTCCTGGCATCAGTGTGTCAAGGAAAGGCTTTATTCATCCGAGTAGCTTCCCTCTAGGCAAAAAAAGCAAGCGAGATAGTGTGTTTACATGATCTTGTGCTGCACAAGCTGCATAGACAGAGTGGCTCGTTGGCTTTGCGGCATACAAAGCAGCCAGCCGTGGTATCAGTTTCTGGCACCCAAGTGTACTGTAGGTATCAACGGGGCGTGTGGTGCAAAGCAACAGTTTAAGGACAAAAGGGAGCTTGAGGAGAGGAACAACAGCAACAGGACTACATAAAGGAGCTGCCTTATATGAAGATGTTTATGTTTTTCTTTCTCTCTCTTCTTTTCTTCCATACAGAAGCCGGGGATGGATGTTGCTGATGCCTATGTGACATTTGTTCGCCACTCTCAGGATGTCTTGCGTGATAAGGTCAATGAGGAGATGTATATAGAAAGGTTATTTGATGTAAGTAAATGCCTTCTCCTCCTTGGAAACCAAGCAGGAGACTCCCCCAAAATGTGACAAAATAAGACAGGAGGATAAGTCACATTTTGAGAAAATTCATTGGTTATAGATTACAAAACAAAAAATCTTTCCTTTCCTTCTGACTAAGGCTCTTATCTGCTGTCCGCCTGCTCTAATTCTGTACTCTGATCTACTGTGTCCTGGTCTTTATGTGTGTGGTTTGTAAGATAACAGCATCTTTTAAGCCAATACTTACTATGTTAAGTTTGTGAGAAATCTTCCTATAAGAGGAACATCTTGGTCATTGTTCTTATCATTAAAATCCGAGCCAATTTTATGGCAGATGTGTTAGTCGGGGACCATCTCTTTGGTATGTTAATTAATTGTTTCTGACTGCCCAGCACTCAAAACTTGAAAATGAACTCTGCTACATATTTATATTTTTTTAAAATGACCAAAAGATAGCTGATAAAATCCGTATTTTCATACTCAGAAGGACTACGTTGTGGTGTCTAGCACCAGATGTAAAAGCTATAATATGGTCTCCCTGGGGAAAATGGGATGGTTGCTCTAGTCAAAAGGACACAGATTTTCAGGAGTTTTGTCCCCTTTGGACCCCGCCCCCTGCACCAAATTAATTGATAACATGTAAAAGAGAACATTGACCTTGATGCCCAGCAGCCTACATTTATTTTAAATATGAATGCATGTTAACTGATGTACCTGTCTCTCTCTCTGTTGCTTTTGTTGTGTGACACACTTTCTGTCCTTGTAGCTATTGTTCACTGAAGGTTTTATGTTTATGGCAAGCACTTAACATTAGTGTTTCAGTCACTTCTAGGATCTTTGTTTATATATTGATTTCTGTGACTGTGTGAAACAGCTTACATTCAAACTTTCTTTTCTTTCACCTCTCAGCAACATCATTTTTCAGTCTTCTGGCTCTAGAATGTTAATAACTTTATATGCTTTGTTTACTTACTCATTTGCTTCCACAGTGTGTAGGGAAGGCTTTTTTTTCCCCAATCAAATGCCTTCTTTACTTGATATTCTTCTTTCTTCACATCATCTTTCCCTTAGAAACCTCTTCTTACTTTATAATTCCCACTCTTTCTTTCACTGATATCCTATCAGATTAAAATGGAACTTATCTCTCATGTCAAATGTTTTATCACATTATATCAAGTGGCATGAATTAGAGTCAAATAATCTTCCTGTGTACATCTACTAGCATGGCCCATATCCACTGAGAATGCCTCATTCATGCATAAAGCACACTAGTGACTCCTTAATGCTCTATGCGTGCTCACTCTTCAAAGAATTTAAAGAACAGAATGCCAGATATAAACCACCCATCCAGTAAGCATTGAAAAAAAGGACACAGTCCTTTTTGCAGCAGGTCCACTAGCGCATTGCACATCTATGTTGAATTTTATTCCATAAGCAGTAAATTTTCAGAGATCAGCTGGGTTGTTCTTTTCAATGCCTTAGTTGCCTTTCCTTTGATCAGTTTCTTAAGATTCGCAGTTGTGTGGTTTTTAGAACTTTGTGTCATTAGCTCTAAAAATCTGTCACTGACCTGAGTATTTATTTGTTTGATCCAATCATTCTTAGGATCATAAAACCATATTTTGGTTAAATTAGCAATAAAAAAAATAAGAATAGAAGGCAAAAGTACAGAATTCCCTCCCACCTCCCCTCCCCCCCCCCCCACACACACATTTTTCATAAGCTATACCTTTCCTAACCTGTTAGGCAGGTAAATGATAAAGGATTTTATTAATAGTAATAAATCCTATAATATTTACATTTCTACATATGTTTTTACATAACTGCGTGCAGCTATCAAGGCATTGTGGAAGAGCAATTCACTTTTTGCTCTGATGTGTTAGCAATTCAATTCTGGGACCAAATCCTGCTGACTACATTCCTCTGTGTCTCACTCAAATGTATCTCCTCACATGAGTAAGGTGCACAGGATTGGATCCTTTATTTCGATATATGGGATTAGAATGCACTAGACTTTCAAAGGTAGCAACCTTAATTACTTAAAACTGTGTTTTAAACTGGCTGCTCTCACTATTGCAAAATTGTTTCTGAAAGAAATGCATATTTCCCAAGTTCAGCCCTAAGCTAAAGGACAAGGTGCTGACCCCACTGACTGAACTAGTAATAGCAGTGCAATTAAATTGGGGCCCGATCCTGCACACCCTTAATACTGGACACAGTGGTGAATGCTGTGTGATGCTAGCATGGTTCCCAGTGGTGAAGGGTTTCAGGATTGGGCCCTTCAGTGTCAATTCACAGAAATCCATCACCTAGAAATGGTTTGTTGCAGTATCTGTAATTGAATTTCCCACATGCTCATTTTCTACACTTTAGCAGCACAGCATCAGTTTGGGAACAGTTTGCATTGTTTCAGTCAGTTTTCCTAAATGTGCCCAGCCCTGCTCCTGTGAAAGTTGGTGATAAGCTCCCATGGATTTAATGGGTTCAGCATCACATCCATATGTTTTCTTTTGTTTTGTTTTTATATAGACATCTTGGTCCAGGTTTTACTCTCGGTTATGCCCACGCAGCCAAAGGCAGACTTTGGCCACTTTTGCTCACTGTGTTGTGAAGTATGAGTAATAAAGCAAACCAGTTGTGTATAAAACCTAGAATATTCTTGAAGTATTCACCCCTTAATTTCATGGAGCTAAACATTGTGGCCAACTAGTTTTATTTATCTTCTTTGTTAATCCCAGTGATAGATTTCTATAAAACTGTCAGGTTTGTCAAGGCGTTTTTTTGTTTTTTGGGGGGGTCCAGCAGGTACAGTTTTAAGAAAGATGGAGAATGAATAATCAACATTTGTATTATAAAATAGAAATATCCTTTTAAAAATATGTGTGGGCTGATTCTGCTCTCATTCGCATCAGTATATTTTAGGAGTGACACTCTTGCAGTCTGTGGAGTTGCAGCAGTGTGAGTGAGGCCAGAGTCAGATCAGAATTTGAAATCTGGATAGAGACGTCAATTAACATTTTGCAGGCCACAGCCTCAACTGGGATAAATCAACATAGCTCAATTAACCTTAATACAGCTATGCCTATTTATTCCAGCTGAGAATCTGGCCCTACATTTTTAGTGTATCATGTTAACTCCCTGGCCATGTGTAGTGACCAGGCCAAAATCTTCCTGTCACATGTGTGCTGCAACCTCATTGATTTCACTGGGGTTTCAGGATTGTCAAGAAGGATATAGGGATAAGGATATAGGGATAGATCCTCCTCCCATGCAAGTCACTGGAAAAACTCCCATTGACTTGACTGGTGCAAAATCAAGCCCATAATTTGGTCCATTACATGTTCCACTTTTTTGTAGCTCCTGGTGGTTTTGGTTCCTCCCTCTTCTCACCTGGTATTTCCGTTTATTTGCTCTGTTTGTTTTCTACCATTAAAAAAGGCTGGATACTATTAGTTATACCACGTTCCCAACAATATTTGAGGTAATATTCTTAGTGCTCATTGTGCCAGTACCTGCATAGCAGAACTGTGCTCTTTGGTGGATATTGGTGCTTGCAGAAGATTAAAATGTAGACCACACAGCAGGATTAAGATAATCTCCTTTATTCTGTAAATTAGTCAGTTTTTTCCCTGCAGTAAAGTCATCATCTTAATTTTTAATATCTGCATTCTCTGGGTCATTAAAGGAACAGATTGTGAAATTCTGCTGGTAATCAAAAGCTAACTAGGATTTTTTATTATTTTATTTTTGAATAGTGCCTATTTACTGCAGATTAACATGATTTATTTATTTGGCCTGTCCCACACTAAACTGGTAATATTTTTTAAAGAGACAAGGAGGGTGAGGTAATATCTTTTATTGGACCAAGAAGAGCTCTGTGTGGCTCAAAAGCTTGTGTCTCTCCCCAACAGAAGTTGATCCAGTAAACGATATTACCCCAGCTGCCTTGTCTCTCCAATATCCTGGGAATAACACGGCTACAACTACACTGCATACAATATTTGTTAAAGCTACAATACTGTAACATGGCTCACTGGTACAGAGAACTAATAAGAGAAGAATTTAAGAACAGCTTATTGACATCTGTTCACGCTCTTTGTTTATGTGCATGTCTCTGTATGTTCATGTGGTTTAAAAAATTGTATGATGCTTTGAAAAAAGAGAAGTTGCAAACTCAGTTTAGTGTAATAGTTTGCAGCTTTGTCTCTGAAGGGTGATTTTTGACATACAGATGGTCCCCGACTTATGCAAGCATTCGGTTCCGGAACGCCTTGTGTAACTCGAATTTTGCGTAAGTGGGAAACGTTACGCAAAAAGAAAAGGGAAAAAATCCTCCTATTTCTAGCTTACAGAACTTTTTCCGTAAGTGTGGATTTGCGGAAGTTGGGTTTGCGTAACCCAGGGGGCGTCTGTATTTGATTGTTTCAAATACGAAGTGTGGGCAAGATGGGCTTGAGGTATGTCATGGACCTGAAAAAAGGTGACTGATCTTGCAGTCATAGAGGCCAATCCTGTGTAGTTCTGAGCCCTCTCAACTGAGGGCACTCAGCATCTTTTAGGACCAGGCCCCTACACAGCCAGAATTCCCTTTGAGGCCAGCGGGAGATTTGCCTGCAAAGATTAGTGCCTTTAATGATGATAGTTTACAGATTTGGATCTGCATACGTAGTTTATGTATTTTCCAGCCAATCAGAACCTATCTGATCACAAAACTATATGGTGGACCTGTTGATATTATAATCACTAGCCTGGCTTTTGCCTAACTAGCAAAATACTGATGTCTTGGTCACAGGGGTGTAGCTAGTGTACAAAAGGCTGTTGAATGTAGAGAAAGCAACCATGGTTCCTGTGAATTTCAGGATATTGATGCAAACCTCCGAAGTCCATAAATAGCGCAGATGGTATTTTTTCTTTCTCATGATTAATTCAATATCTTACCCAAAAAAAACCCAAAACATGCTTTTGATATGAGAGATCAGATCATCAAGAGAAGCTCCTAAGATTGCAAGATCTAAACAAAAATTAATTTATTTTTTTCCTCCATGTACTTCTTCAAGACACAAGCCTGAGTAGAAGATAAGGATTAAAACAGATGTGCTTAGTGCTAGTTCATCTGCTTAAATCTAGCAGTCTCTGAGATCAGTGATTAAAAAGCCATCTCTAACTTTGATGAAATCCACTGCAATGGTAATATTGTGTCTTTGATAGCTTTCTTATGGGCCTCGTGTCCGCCTAAACCGGACATAGAAAACATTTGACTGGAGATGATACATGGATTATATGGGTCAATTATACACTTAATCTGCCTTCTGGGGATTAAATGTGCATAGATTGACTCTGTGTATTTGGCTTGTCCTTGGCAGTTATCAGATCAGTAAGGTTGCCCTTACTGAAAAGTCTGGTAAGAACTTAATCATGCAGTGATACCGTCCTGATGATGCAGTCGTAGTTACAGTGCTAACTGCTCTGTACATTTGCAGAAGGCTTGACTTACCATTTTACTGTCACATTATACATTCAGCTGCCTCCGAACTCTATGTGCAGACAGTTATAGCCTGGATACTCGTTGTTAAAGGAGTGGTTTAAAATACCTTCAGGAAGCCTCTGTGTATTTGCAGGAAAAATGAGGGTGTTTTGATGTTGACGCACAGAGGCAAATGGAAATCAGTGGGTTTGAGGGATGTAGGTGAGGAAGCCAGGGAGGGAGGGCAGAGTAAGGCAGTTCACCCCCATGGTTGCTTGTCGGAGAGAGGATCTTCAGCTTTGATGGGACAGTCACCCCAGCATCCGGCATCTGCAATTGGAGGCTCTGACACAGCTTTTCAAGATGGGGCCATTTGGCCCCTTCACCCTCCCCACCTGCCAGGGAGATCCCAGAGCACCTCATGCTGGAACATCATGGGATGTGCTGCCTCCCCCACCTCTATACACTGGTTAGGGGCCCAGAATCGGGATCAAGAAACCTGGGTCCTATTCCCAGCCTTGCCATTGTGGTCTTAGCCAAGTCAGCTCAGCTCCCTGCCCCTCAACTCCGCCATCTCTGATACAGGGATCAGGCTTGTCCCCTGGCAAAGTGCTCTGTGCAATGGCAGCAGGAATAGACCTCCATGCCCATGAGTCCAGCCGGCGCACAGCTCTGGGGATGCATGAGACAGGATTTGGTCCCGTATTTTTAAAAGGCAATTATACTAAATATTAATTGATTCATGAATGTAAAACGTATCACGTCAATACAAGTCGGAATCGAAGGAGTGCTGACGTTTAAAAAAGAAACTTCGGCACAAATGACTTGGACCCCAGATCAGCAGTTAGCATTGGCTTCTGTGGGACTACTCATGTGCTTAAAGAGACGCACGTGCCCAAGTACCCTGCTGAATCCGCACTTCGTATACTCCTAAATATATGGAAATTCGCAGTGGGGATATTGACAGCTATAGAAGAAGCTTGTGCAGCTGGCTGATCGAACCTTAGAAAACCGCTACTTTTCTTCCTATACAGCCAGCCTGCTCACTGGGGCACCAATTCTCCTACTTCCATCCCGAGACTGCCTCCCTGTGCTGTTTCTTCTTCAGCTGCTTCTGTCTAAGAAAGAGTCAATTTTAAAGTGAAGAAAATAAAGCAGATTGGCCTTGGGAAATACTGCATTGTTTTAAGCATGTCTTTAAAAGAGTTACTTTTAATGCAGCCTTTGTTTTTTCAGTTAAGGCATAATGTTTGAATCAGTTGAAGTCACGTCAATTGAATTTTTTACTCATAGAAAGGAGAGTCGGATTGCAGGTACTGTGCTTCATGGCAGTTGAGTAAAAACCGTAAAGTACATTGTGGTGAAAAATATTGTCTGTATACAGCTATTGCTGCCCTGGGGAAGAAGAACATTGTATACCCTCCTTTATGAATAGGGGTTTTTTACCCAACAAAAAGGCATGTTTCAAACCCACATGCAGGGTCATGCTATTTCAGAGCTGACCCCTTCGTCTTTTGGAGTTCATATGCAAAGCATGTTTTTAAAAAGGACAAGAGGTGTTTAATAGGCTTATTAATCATGGCAAAAGGGAGGAGAAGACCTGTTTTCGTACTGTTCCTGCCCACAAGCTGCCCAAGGTAGTTAGGACTTGTTCCGGAATAGGATCTTGCCTAGTAAATGTATTCCGGTAACAAGGTTTATTCTTTCATGAAGTATTCATTTAAGTAGGTTTCATTTAATTTATTTTAGGGAGCCTCTTAATAAAATAAGTCCTAGATCTGTCACTGGATTTTACATGTGTGTAAGAGTTTTTCCCTCTAAATGTCTTTATCAGAACAGCTTTTCGTGTTTCAGTAGACATTTGGTGAAGACAGTTAATTTGTTTTCTTTTCCAGAGGAGATTGTTCCATTAATCATTCTAAGAAGTCAGACTGATTGCTCTGTTACGTTAGGTCAGCATAGTCTTGCTAACATGATCTGCACAGTGCTTTTTAGCGTTGGAGAATATTCTTTTTATGGCAGACTGTAAGCAACAGACTCTTTATTTTGCCATTAAAAAAATATCCAAGGTACATTTTGTGGAAGGAATATTGTCACGTTGCATTACAGAAGACAAATCGTCCTAAATTCTGAAATGAGAGGTCAGTTAGCTTAACAACGTAGTCTTTCCTGCTTAGCCAACATAGATTGTTGGATTAGAGCTGTGTGTACATATTTATCACTGTGCAATATATGCAAGTCATGTAGGGCCAGATTATTAAAGTTATGCAGATAGTGAGATTTTCAAAAATGCCTAGGTACCTAACTCCCATTGCTGGGGGCAACTGTGAGGGGTAAGGTGGCTTGCCACCTTAGGTCCTAGTTGAATTTTCAAGAGCACCTATTCGCAGCTTTTAAATACCTTTGAAAATCTGGCCCTTAGCACACTGTGAGATCTGCTTGTCTATTTGTATTTAAGAGTGTTTTTAACTAATTTGAGCTTCCAGTTGGTAGTTAGTCTAGAATGAGAACCTACGGGTCCAATCTTGCATTTCTTGTGACCCCAAAAGCCCCATTGATTTCCACTGAAATTTTGCAAGCCCAAGGAAAGCACGACTGGGTCAAAGTTTAAGTGTGAAGATATCAGGAGTGTTGTGTGTAAGACACGGGAGGTAATTGTCCCACTCTATTCTGCACTGGTAAAGCTCATCTGGAGAGCTGTGTCCAGTTCTGGGCACCACACTTTAGGGAAGATGTGGACAAATTGGAGAGAGTCCAGAGGACAGCAACCAAAATGATCAAAGGTTTAGAAAACCTAATGTATGAGAAAAGGATAAAATAATTGGGCATGTTTAATCCTGAGAAAAGAAGACTGAGGGGGACTCTGATAAGCTTCAAATATGTTAAGAGCTGTTATAAAGAGGATGGGGTCAATTGTTCTTTATGTCCAGTGAAGCGAGGACAAGAAGTAATGGCCTTAGTCAGCAGCAAGAGAGATGTAGGTTAGATATTAGGCAAAAAGTTTCTGACTCTCAGGATAGTTAAGCTCTGGAACAGGCTTCCAAGGGAGGTTGTGGAATCCCCGTCATTGGAGGTTTTTAAGAACAAGTTGGACAAACACCTGTCAGGGATGATCTAAGTTTACTTGGTCCTGCCTCAGCGAAGGGGGCAGGACTTGATGACCTCACAAGGTCCCTTCCAACCCTGCATGTCTATAATTCTGTAATCAATAGTTAGCTCTCTCGTGACACGAAATAGTCATGATACTCAAGTGAGAAAATATTTTAGCATTGGAATCTGAGACTTTGTAGATAAGTCAGTGGCAAAACGAACAATTCTGTTTCCCCCCCCCCCCAATCCTATATTCCACTGGGCAAATCCTTTTTCCACCCCGCTCCTTTGTGTGCATAGAAGTCCCAGCATGCAGTGGGACAGCTACACATGGGGAACAGGGAGTTCCCGTGTGCAGCACAGAGTGGGTTTTTCCAAGACAAGTCTGGGGAGAACCAGAGCAGGAGCTGAGCGGGTAGGTCTTTGACTATCCAGATCTGTTGACCTAACCTCATGCACGTTTGTCAGGGATAATAGAAGGATCTGCTGCAGGGCTGAGGCAACAGCTGTCATCACAGAGTGGTCCACTCCCTTCCCATGGCCTGTGGAGCAGGCTTCCTTACACCCGTGTACAGCATACGCTGTGTGCTGGGAGGAGGATTGGGCCCTCCGCACTGACAATGAAGGATTGTTTGATGTCCAATAGCTTCTTCATGCCTCGTTCCCTTTTCTCTCTGCAGACAAGTCCCCCACAATTGCTCCCAGGGTAGCAAGTGAGCCAGTGGTGCATGTTAGATTAGCAGTTATAGGCCACTTCATTTCTCTTGATCTGCAGCCCTTTTCTTTCCCCAAGATTCCTTTAAACCTCGCCCTGCACTTATGATATCAGCGTACAAAAATGCTTACCAAGAGCTGGAAAAGAAATATCTTTTCTCTGTCCTGAAATCCCATGTACGATACCAGGGGATCCTTTTCTCCCCATTCACTCTTTTCCAGTTCACAGTTAATACCTAGGCAGCCTTTAACTACACTTTTTGGAATGTGCAGGCTATACAAGAGAACTCAATGAAAGGTTCCCAGCTCCAGTTTGTGACGTCTTTTGATTCAGTTCTAGTGTTAAAATCTAAAAACCCCTGTACAATTAAAGTATTGTATAACATACATTGCATCTTATTAATCAACATTACATCCAATTATACTGTCATTGTATTATATTGCTTTGACAAACAAAGGGCTGGGCTCTTTACAAAAATGTTACGTAGCTATTATGTTTAACCAGGCTCTTTATATGGGAACCTCGGTTTAAAATGTCAACATCTTTTCTTTAAAAAACAATTAAAAAAACACAAGTGGAGAATGCAGAAAACAGTATTGCAATCTATATTCCATCTTTTTTATGCAAAAACTATTTTATCAAAATTGCAAATAATGTAAAATTTGGTGGGGGCAAAATCATTCGGGGCAGTGATCACTTGTGTGTAAAATGCCATGCTACAAGCACTGTGAGTTTTGCACAGCTGTATCTGCTTGGGAGGAAGAGAAGGACAGGTACCCAGGAACAAAGCATGTCAGTACACCCAGACCACATTTAGGGCCAGATCCTGTAAACACGTACCACTTTACTCATCCGAGTAGCCCTATTGACTAGGGGTGGATAACCAGCATTGACTCTGGTGGGACTACATGTCTGAGTAGAGTTACCCCCGAGCATTTGGAGGATTAGGGCCCTAGAGAACAACTTGAAGAGGCATGTGTCCTTTGGAATTAATTGCTGCAAACACTGGGTGGGGTTACAATTCATGGGTGAGGTGCAATACCCTACGTCAGAAAAGCCACCATTCAGGGCCCACGGGGCATCTGTGATCCAAGAGGACCCCCCCACACACGCACAGGTGCTCCAGCTATTCCCTGGATCTCATGACTCCCTCAGTCACAACCCAGAAGCAATTTTTAAGACCCATATCCTGCAACTGTCCCTGCCTGGCAGACCCCTGCACCTGCAGGGAGCCAGGGCTCTGTCTGGACACAGTTGCAGTATTGGAGTCTGAGGCCATCTGGTTGCAACAAGTGAGTGTATTGGATCCCCATGTCTTTTACACCTCTGCACGGGCTTTGTTTTTAAGAATTAAACATGTATTCAACTGCATTCTTCCCACCTTCGAATCCTACAGGCAATTGGTTTTGTCCAGGAGAAGCGTTATAAATCTTCAATGGCCAGGACTTTTGTTTTACCTGTCATCAGAAAAACAGCATCTTCTTCAACACAACCACACCAGGCTAGGGGATTGGTTCCATCATAACTCAGGAGAGCGCCACTTTCTCAGGCCCTGTCCCTGGAAACACACGTGTGCTTAACTTTACTCACCCGAGTCATCCCACCGACTTCAGTGAGCTGCCAGCAGTCCTCACACACTCCTGCATAGGTTCACCAGCGTGTGCTTTATTTACAATGGGCTATATAAGTCCTTCTCCCCCCATGACATAAGGCTTTGACCTTCTCCCTAGGCACAGAGGGAAAGGGGGAGAAAATCTCCCCTCCCCGAGAGCCTGGGCTGCTCTGGCCCTTCCATCGGGTCTTCCCCTCTTTCCCCTTCCTCTTCCTGTATCTTTTTTAACTGTCCTCAGCTGAGGAGCTGAATCACTTTAATTGGTTAATCACCTGGTGTTTAACCAATTATCTCCTCAGTTTGGCCCAGGTGGGGATGCTTACGAAGTGCACAGAGTGATGAGTTCACCGTAGGCTACTCACACTCGGCGACACGCCCCTTCCTACAGTAAGTCGCTTTTTCCTTTGACGTCCCCCATCCAAGTGCTGTTGAGACTGGGCACTGCTTCTTTTACTGGCTCTAAGGAGACGACAGACCCAGGTGGTGAGACTTCACGATGCTGAGCTGGATGGGACTTGTGTGGCTAAATCCTATGCAACTATTTGGAAATGTAGAGGAAACTATAGGGTTTACGAATTGTGTGATAAATATAAAGCTCAGATTGTTTTCACAACTGTCCCAGTGTCGTGAAGGTGCAGGAGTTAATGCCTCCAGTTGGCTTTTTTTAAACTCTCTCTCTCTCTCTCTGTTGAAATCTGTGCTTGGATGACGTTAAGGAGCTGAATGGCTTCAGAGGCACTATAATTTGGCTTTAAGGAGCCTTAACCCATCCTAGAGTGCTTAGGTGGCGTTGTACAAAATGTATTCTAATTGTTAATTAATTGTATGAAGCACAGAGCCCTAAATGCAGAAGCTCTCCATGAATGAAATGATTCGGATGTTTACGATTTATTTATAACGTAAGTGCGAGACCAGATATATGCATACAAAATACAAAGCAAAAAAAACCCCAGATTAGAGACGTCTTTTTCCATTAATAAAAGTGGGAGTTGCGTGTCTAATCTCATAAGCACAGCGCTGAACATTTACAACCAACAAGTCCATTTGCTAGTGACACCAGGAAGTTCTATATGGACCTTCCATTAGCACTGACGGGAATGATATGCAAGAGACCCCTTCAAATCAAACTTAAACCCAGTTAAGGGTGAAACTCCATCCTTAACTCACCCTCTTGCTGAGGTCCTCAAACAGTGGGTGATCTTAGCTACCATATGTACTACAAAAAGCCTGCTGTACTTAAACACAACTGTGTGTGAGTTTCAGCTTTCACTCTGAATTTCCTTCCTTGTTGTGTCTAAGGCATTCCGTGTACATGATTCAAACAACGTTTTTGTGGTTTCTTTTGAAAAAGATGGTGTAATTCAATGCCATTTACATCCTAGACAGATGATTAATAGTTCAGGGTAGCGGCTTGATCCTATTATGTAAGGCTGACACTGTGGTATTATTAAATAATAATACAAATGATTTTAATATCAATCCCCTTTGACTTTATACCCTGCCCACATAGTTAAGCTTTCAATGTGAATGAGATTTCACAGCCAAGGAATAATACAGGGGAAAAAACAGTCAGAAGTTACAGAGCAGCAGGGTTGTAGGAACTATTCTAAATGTATCTGCAGTGAAATCATTATAGTATTATTAAAAAAAATCTTTGCTGAAATGTAAATCTGTAGTCTTAGCAAAGCACTTCAGTCCCTTATTTAAACCAGGGTTCATTATTATTATTGCTTATGCTATACCATAGATGTCCATGGTGCTTTAACAATATAATAGTAATAAATAAAAACATAGCACTATCATTTAGCACTTACTGAGCTAAATGTTAGCAAAAAATAATTGAAGGGATATTGCTTATCAAGAGGAAAATTTGCCACTAACATAGACCCCTATCCTGCGAAATCTTTACTTACTGAAGTCCTTACTCTTGTGAGCAAGGTACTGTTTGCTGTTCTATAGTGTCTTAAATAAGGCGTGTACCCAAAATATTATTGAAATGTGCATTCTGTTTCTGAAGGTAACCCAGTTGGAAATCCCTACTGGAAGGTAAGCTAGCGCATCACAAATTGTTACCAAAAAAAACCAGTTATCAACTTTTATATTTTAAAAGAAACAACGCATAAAAGAATAGCGTGAGCTATAAAATTATGTGTTTTATAATAGAAAGACAGCTGTCTCTGCATACCCTTTCGGTTATGCCTTGTTATTGTGTGGTCTGTGGTGGTATACAGAAAGACAGCCACCTTTTTAAGTACTCTGTAGAATATTTAGTTACTCAGAGATCAGATACTCTTATTGTATGGTCCATGGTGGTATAACAGAAAGATAGCTATTTATATATTCTTTCTCAATAGTGCCTGTGAGTTTATAGCCTGTGGTGATAGTAGTGGAGAATTTGATATATACAATATTGGTGTATATCCAATTGTTTGTGAACATCAGAAGTTTTGAAACTTGGTTGTAATCGAGGAATATAAGCATAAGCTTGAAAGGCTAAAGAGCAGAAAGACCCACACATAAATGCTATTATGTACTTAATGAGGCAGGGGTTTAAAAAAAAATCAGCCACACAAGTTGGTTTTATCAAAGAAAATGTATAAATAACAACCAGTGATTCAAACTGCTTTACAAAGAAAAAGCCGGGGGAAATGAAGCTAGCACTTCACTTGTGGCATCCAGATAATAGTATTTACTACACTAATCTTTTTGGCTTAGAGATTGACAATCAATATATTATTATCAACAAGCATTAACACACACAAAAAGCTTCCATTTCTCTTTTTCGTGAACCCTGTCCCTAAGTCCTTTAAATGTAATTAAAACTGGACAGCCCTCCCAATAGTGCAAATTACACTTAAAATAATATTAAATATTTGTACTGGGTGAAGACAAAAGTGTTGGCTTGTGCAGTTGGTTGAAAACGCGCACACACACACACACACACAGAAAAAAATTTGAGCTAATCAAAGTTAAAATAAAGTCTCTCTCCCTCTCTCTCTCCCAAGACTACTGTCTATAACATGTTGTTCCTTATAGAAAGTGGGATATGGTGGCATTTGCTTGATTAACTTGCTCGACAAAAGTGACAGCTGCTGTGGGTGCATGTAGATAAGCTGCACAGCGCAGTTCCGCCTTTGTACATCTGTCAGCAGAAAAGGAAGACTAAAGAGTGAAAAGAGACAAATTGGTCCCAAAAGGCAATCCATTCAACTTAGGAGGTTTGCTCTATTCAGGCACTCACTGTGAATCTCAAGTACTAGGTAGCTTATTCAATTTCATTCATTCTTTAGAATGAACCCACAAGTGTTTAATTTCTTATTCTGCCCGATAAAAGGGGGAGCTTTTTTTATTGGAAGCATTAATTGTCAGACTAGCTGATCAATGCTTACAACATTAACTCGTCATTCATTTTCTGTTTAACTATTTGGGGGATCTGTAATGTGGTAACTTCTCACTGACTTCTCGGATTGCTGTCTGAAAAATCCAAAAATATGCCGACATACAGCTCTGTGAACCGGGGCCTGTGCCGAGGAGAGCAAGGAGTGAAGCCTACAGGCCAGATCCTCAGCAGGTGTAAATCATCATAGGCCACTGATTTTATTATTGGCATTGCCGTAGCACCTAGGAACCCCAGTCACTGTTACGCCAGGTGCTGTACAAACACATGGAGCTTCATCGATTTACACTGGCTGGAGGAGTGATCCCGACATGTGCCTGGTTACACAGACAGGTGTCCTGGCTCAGAAAGGTAATATCCTCTGCAGAAGAGTTACTCAAAGATCAGCTTCCTAACGAGGGGGGGGGGGAGGCCTGCAAGCATGGCAGCCTGCAATAATGATAATAGCAAAATATGGTTTTCATTGAGAAACTGGAAGAAAAGTTTATAAACTAGTGGGAAGGGCACTAATGTGTGGGTAGGTCTCAGCAGGGCAGAGACGTTTCTCTTTTTGTGGCAGAAGTTTCTCTGTTCCCATCTTCTAATTGACGCTGGCGGATTGTTGTTAAATTCATGAGTCTCGGGGGGCAGCAGCTCTTTACATCCACACCAGTCTTTGCCACCATCCTACTCCGCAACTTAGGCCTGGTCTACACTACGGGATTAATTCGGATTTAGCAGCGTTAATTCGAATTAACCCTTCACCCGTCCACACAACAGAGCCATTTAGTTTGAATTAAAGGGCGCTTTAAATCGATTTCTGTACTCCACCTCGACGAGCGGAGTAGCGCCAAAATCGATTTTGTTAATTCGAATTAGGGTTAGTGTGGCCACCACCACCGAATTAATGTGGTTAAAATTAATGGGGTAGTGTGGCCGCACACCACCGAATTAATGTGGTTAAAAACCGAATTAATGTGCTTAGTGTGGCCGCGCACAATCGAATTTATACAAACTGTTTCCCAAATTCGAATTATCTAAATTCGGATTAATCCCGTAGTGTAGACATACCCTTAGTTGCAGTCTCAATCTCTCTGGTCTAGGCATTTCTATGTGCCCTCCACTGTGGTGCCTAGAAATTCACGGCCCTTCTCCCCCACCCCCTCAGCACTGTGCCTGCGGCTCACCCCTCAGGGATTCTAGGAGGAAGTGTACTTAACCTTTTTGTGCTGGGGTGTCTATTAACCCTGTAACAGGCTGCACCCGGAGGAGAGTCAGGGCTGATACAGGCTAATGGCAGATGAAGCCCAGCTAGGGGAAGCGCTGGGACAGGCAGAAAGAGAGGAAGTTGGTGTTTAGAGGAGGTGGCGGGAAGGAATTCTGCTGCCACTCCCTAGAGAAGAAGGGGAGTTGGCAAGAGACAAGGAGGAAAATAAGCCCTGGGATCGTGTCTTGGACCGCAGACTCTGGCAGGACCCCAAGGGAGGGAAGTCGCCACAGGGAGCAGAGGAAGCTCTGGTGGTGACCCAGGGGTAGGGCAGAAGATAAGGAAAAGTAGGAAGAAGCTCAGGGAAAGAGCAACAGGGTCTGGGATTGCTAGTTGTAGGGTCCCTTGGCTGGAAGCTGGGGAAGCGGGAGGGCCCGGGGTCCCCTACCGTCCCCTGGGAAAGTGGCACAGTCTGGGCAGTGGAGCGGAAGACTGCCTGAGACACTTTGTCCAGAAGAATTTTGTGTCCCCAGAAGAGGAAAGCTATAATGACCTGGCTGAAGGGCCCAGCCACGAAGGGGGACAAATCAAGTCAGAGAGAGGGAGACAGCCCAGGGGGCGTGCAACCAAAGGAGGGCGCATCTGACTGGTCGAGAACTAATCCCCTGGGGCGCCACAAGGAGGCGCCCCAGCGGTGCGTAGTTACACTTCCACAGAAAATAAGACAGTTCTTCCCATAATGCTGTAGCCTCTGCTTAGAGCAAAGGCCTTGGGGCTAGATCTGCTGGTCTGGCTGAGCTCTGTTCAGTGCAGGACGTGGGGAGGGGGAAGCCAGAGATGGCATTACACCACCTTTCCCCCACCCCTTCCGATCCAGTTTTGCACCCTGATGCAACTTAGAGCAGCCTTAGGACAGAGCAGGGCCAAAGATCTGACCCCAAAGGTTGCCATCAAACCCAGCTCTCTCGCATGGTAGTGCCTTTGGGCTAGCCCAGAACTGAACTTTTTTAAAATGAGCATGTGTAAAATATAATGTTCCTGATTTTCCACCCACTCATGCTTATCATCATCTACACCTGGGCAAAACCGGTGTAAACCCCACCTCTACCACTGGTAACGTTCTACATCCAATTTGCATAGGTGTCAATGACTATGCAAGGGCGAAGGTAGTGGAGACCCACTCTGCTACTGAGGTGCACACCTGGGGTTTTAAAGGTTACCTAAAGTAAATTTTGCTCTGGTGAAGTCACCCCACAGGGAGTCGCATGATTTTGCACGTGACACTTTTCTACAAAGATAAAGGTGTGAAAGATGCATCAGTCACGCCCTGGGCAGTTACCATTTGGATCAGTCACTTTTGCAAAGTTCTTACATTCTGTCGTTCCCAGCATACCCTGTCTGAGTTGTCATTCGTCTCCTGTTCACGGCGGAGAGCCAGTTCAGCTGTCTCGCGGTAGCACAATGTGCTACCGTGCGCGACTCTGAGTGTGAGACTACAGCTGAGTCCTTCACATCTGGGTTGGTGGGTCTGAGAAGCAACATGGAGCCAGCATGCCCGGTCACAGTGGGCAGGGGAAAAGCCATGTTGTTCCTCAGCAAGCCTCACTTAGGGGACTGAGAGAGAACACTGAGAGACTCCACAAGAACCTGTACCTAGAGGAACTGTACAGGGCCTTGAGGGTGGGGTAATGAAGCAAGTTTGAGGGGAAACCCTTGAAGCTCAGGGGACCCCAGATGGCCAGAAGTGGCTTCACTCTTGTGCCCTTCTCAACGTCGACATTTCCAGTATTGTCTTGTACAATAAGCTGAATGCAGAGGATGAGCCGTGTCAGCTCACAGCATCAAATACTGTATCCTGCCTCTGACAATACCATGTGCCTGATGTTTCAGAAGATAGTGAGAACCTCCCATAATGCACCTGGCCAATAGTGTATATGGTGGTGGGGTGCAAAATCTTTCCTTACCCCTATAACGATCAATTGATGGCCTGAAGCATGAGGTTTTGCAGTCCCTATCTTAGTATTCTTCACTAGAAATGTTCTTATATAATTGGTCTTAAAGGACCTGGTCTTCAGAATTTAGGTCTATGTGCATCTGAGTTGTGTGCACATTTGCACTCCAAGTTTGCATACTCCAATTCGTATGCTACATGCCTAGATAGGTGTGGCATGAAAGGACGACTTGTGGATTGTTGTAGACTCGTGTAGCAAAGTCATGTGCATGCAAAGTAAGTTCTCAATTGTGTGCAGACTTGATTACTAAAAAACAGGTTTGGGAGTTATCCAGGGCTGCAGACGTACGTTCCCTCCTAAGGGAAAAATGAAATGTAGCTTCCATGAACCGTTGTGACAGCCTTAAAGGTAGAATTTGACCATCTCTTCTCCCTCCATACACTCGCTGATATTGATCCTGATCCTTATATGGGGTCGGATTCTCAGCTGGTGTAAATCAGCGTAGCTCCGATGACTTGAGCAGAGGACCTGGCTCAGTGAGTGGAGAATGGACACGAGTGTATGGCCGATCAGAGAAAAGCACCAAACTATTTGAGAAGGGGCTCCTGTTTCACAGCAAATTCACGTGTCGGGTTACCAACGAAACCCATGGCCGGACGTGAGCACGTTCCTCTTGTGTGCCCCGGTGCGCGGCCTCCTTATTTTGCGTTGCTTTGATGCTGGGTGCCGCGGAGGCAGCCTCCCGCCGCAGAATCCGTTACCTTCGGAACACCTTGAATTCAAAGGCTTGCTCGACAGCCTCCTTTCAACGTTTCAAAACAAGTTCATGGGCCAGACAAAAAGAAGGGGCAGCCTATGCTCAGCGCTTTCCAGACACTGGTAGGTCACAGTTCTAAATAGATTTGAATTGCTTGGATTGGTTCTGGTTGGAAAGCAAGGACTGAAATCAGGGGTCATAGGTGAGAGTTACTATGGTAATTGAGTAGTATCACCAGTAGTTTTGCTCTCATGAGCATTAAAGCACATAATAAAGGACAAACAAGAGTGGTTAAAGCAAGCAGGTAGGATTACTATGTTCTTTTGTCAGAAGTATATAATGTCTTGTAGTCAGTTTTAAAGACTTCTCAACCCCCAAATCCCCCCCAGCAGTCACCTGCTGAGAATTTTGTATGCTTAATCTCCAGCCCTTAACTACAAGCTTTCTGCTAATTTGAGGCAAATGGGTAGTTTTGACACTAAATAGGGCAGTAAAGAATCCCTGACCTAGAAAAAGTCCATTCCGAGGCACTGAGAGCAGAAAATATTCTTTCAGCATCCTTGTAAGACGTTTTGAATGACACAAAATAGCTTTGACTAAACCCTGCTGCAGCCTCCGATTAATGGTTTGCAAAAACTTGCCGCACATCCCCGCTGCAACTTCCCCCATAAAACTTGTCACTTCAGATTGCCATCAGCCACCACAACAATCATCATTTCATGCCTATTGCTAATTGCAAGCACAGCTGAGGCTCAGCGGGGTGCTCTTGCACAGTCCCAGGCCTTTATACCAGCCTCAATCTGTTGTATGGCACTTGTTCACACAAAAAAAACTACCCGCAAAGGCAGAAAGAGGCAGAGTCACCGGTTTCTTGTAATCCCTCTGCTACCCTGCTGACAACCCAGCCCCATAAGCATTCCTGGTTTTGTCCTCCCCTTTACAAAAGCTGAAGTGACCTTAAGCTACTCGTATGTGAGCTTTTTGAATGAAGAATACAACTCCTTCAGGTGCATTAGAAAGCAGTGCTGCATCTGGCTTATGAGATTCTGTTTGCAGCACCCCTGGGGTGAACTGTGGCTTCCTGTAACATGTAAAATATGAGTGTGAACTCCAGGTTCATGGCAAGGAACAGGAGGTCATGCTTCCATTCAGACCTCACTAAAGAAAACGGGAGTTTGCAGATGTTCTTGTGTATGTGTAATGACACCACCTCCCCAAAAGCACAGGAACCCAGCACGGTTTTTGATAAAACGTGCCACAGTCTGTGTGTTACTTGCAGATTTATTCATATCAATTTTTGCCATTTATATATTCAGAGACAAGCCTGCTATTTCAACAGCTCCCAAACTCTCCTCTTCCAGGCATTAAACCCTATTGCTCAGGCTGGCTGGGAGGTTGTCACGGTAACGGTCAAAGCCTGCCAGAGGTCATGCTTCAGCACCCTCTACTGGGTCTGTTCAGGAGAGTCAGAATCTGCCTACTTCTGCCCCGGCAAGAGTAGCAGTCAGGTGTGGCTGGGGGGAAACTGCCATTGAAATTGGCAAGGTCTGAGCAGAAACAAAGTCGGGACTCCAGGATCTGACTCAGTGGGAGTTTTGCTTGAGCAAGCAACTTATGAAAGAGAAGCGCCCTCTTGGGGGATAGTTTGGACTGATTGGGCAAGGAAAAGCTTGGATCCCCAGTGTCAAAGTAGCGGATGGGTTGTTTTCGGCCAAGCCAAATATTATCAATATATTCATAGTAGTGAGACACCAACAGTTCTATGTTGCAATTAGGCAGCCTTACGTTAGGAAGTAAATGTTGCATAACTGATGGCTTAGCCTTGGTAAACAGATCGTTTTAATGCATTTTAGAAATATGCATGGGTGTTAGGAGCATAATTGTTCTGTGTAGAAGTCATTTCAATATGCAAATAAAAGCATTGCTTGAACAGTGTTATCCAAGTTCTGCTGAGTTGTCTCCCACCTATGGGTTCTGTGAGCATAAACGCATAATAATAAACATAATTTGTTATGATTGTGTATGAAATGCTCCGAGAAAAGATTACTATAATTTTTGAAGGATTTTTATTAAGTACAACAACTGAACAGGCAGAAGAAACTATTTAGTTCATATCACAACAGGACTTTGTCTCTTGTGTCTAAGATCCCATTTCTGTTTGGGAGAGCGAGATTACTTGTAAAAAATATATATGTAGTTGTGTGGAAATGTTAACATCTTTGTGTTAGCCATGAAATCAGAAGTCTTCTTCCTTCTAATAACACATCGTCTCTAGTGATTGTTTCAGTATCTGTTTCACTCATAGCTTACTCTGTTTTTATGCATATGCAAAGCTTAGATGCAGTAATTGAAGAATGCTATACTACATCTAAAAAAATAAATAGATGTGATTTTTTAAAATCAGGATAAATGCATTAACAGATATCCCTTGAATTGTACCTCATCTATAACGTACAGTATTGAAATTCTTGTGAAGTTGATTGCTTAGCCTTGGTGAACAGATCATTTTATAATACATTGAAGAAATACACATGACATGTAGGTCTTATGTTTTAAAGATCTGCATGGTTGACGTTTTAGTAGCAAATGCTTTCCTACCCATAGGAGGAAAGGGGGACGCATTTGGATCCAGAGTCAGAATCCAGTTTGAACCTCCCCAGTGTCCTGGGTGTTTGAATGCATTGTCTTTAGTAGATAATTTAGCTTCATTTGTTTTATGTTTCCAAAGACTCACATGAAATGCTGATGGAAAGAAGGGGATCAAATGTAGGTTGGCAAACTCAACAGCAAAACTGCCAACCCTGTTAGAAGAGCATTGGAAGTCACTGGTATTTTGTGGTGATTATATTGCATGGACTGTAATGATAATTGCTTTGGGGAGTAAATAACTGATAGGTGTTTTTGTTTTTTAAAGATTGAATAAGCCGGGAATTCACCTTCAGCGTCCTTATGGTTCTGCGCCTTGCTGGGAATCTAGCAAGTTAATTTGATCCTTCTGGGGGCCGCCATCTTGGTTGGTCCAACTCTTTGTTTCAGTTGATACTGTGGAAGTTCTGTCCTCTCAAGGCTGAGGTGGTTGTTTTTATTGAATAGTTAGACACACAAAGGCTTGCACGCCACATTACAGACAAATATAAAGACTGTTCCCTGCCCCCAAGAGACTCCCCACTCATTTCTGTGTATGGAAAGAATGAGATACAGCGGTGGAAGATCATAAGATGTTCTTATTGCTGCATGCTCAGCTGCTCTCTGGGTGTTGTTTTTAATACTTTAGTAAAACTTGGGGATAGTCTCCAAACAGGGCGGAGATGGAAGTCTAACTCAAAGGAATGACCCTTTAAGGAGGCATTTAAAGGAGGGGAGTGATATTTTCTGGCGCACAGGCCCAGAGGTGGCAGCCAGAGGTCATGGCTCACGTGAACCAAGGGCATGAGCCATTTGAAGAAATGAAACCACCTTCTTCTTTCAAGTTGCTTTTCGGTTTCATATTTTGGGGCATAGCGTTGCGATGACTCTTGAGCAGATATTTCCTGTCTATCAGAGAAACGACATTAGCAGAGATTCATCGGATGAGGCCCTCACCCCTCTCTGGCCACTGTATGCCTTACAAAAGGGCTGGAGTGGCATAAAGTGGACCTGGTTGTGGAGAGGGAGAATTACTCTGCTGCAAGCGCTGTGGAACGGTCATAAAGTTGCCTTCTGAGGACCTCCTTCCAAGCCCTGGCCTAGGACACATGCAGGGAATGGGGCAGGAGGCGTGTGCTGGTGCCTGGCAGCACGGCAGTCCATTATGCAGCCAGGGAGATCCCAGAGTTGTTTGAAGCAGCCCTTGGCGTAGCCCAGAATTACCAGGGCACAAAGGTGGCTTCGTGCTCCGTAGTCTCCATTCCCTCGGGCTGTGCGACCTGTGCTGCACTTCTTAGAGACTCAGAAGCTCACCCATCGATTTTAAGGCCTGGGGCATCATTGTGATTATCCAGTCTGATCTGCATAGCCCAGGCCAGAGGATTGCCCCTAGGGATTCCCCATCAAGCCCATAAATTCTGACTAAGCTACAGCATAGTGTCTGGAAAAAGACATCCAATCTGATGTAGACTCCAATTGACAAAGACTCCACCACACCCCTAGTTAAGTTGCTCCAATGGTTAATTACCCTCCCTATAAAAAATGTGTGTCTTATTTCCAGTCAGAATTGGTCTAGCTTCAGCTCCCAGTTGTTGGATCTTGGTAGCTCTTTGTCTGCTAGCTTAAAGCGCCCTCCACTATCAGTAATCTCCTCCCCAGGTGGCGTACAGTATAGACACCAAGTGAAAAAATTACTCCCCTGTCTTTTCACTGGCCGATCTTCTGTTCCTTTATCCCCGCCCTTTGTGAACAGGAAGTTTGTAAAGCTAAGCGCAAAGGGTCTCTGTGTTCTGGAGCAGTTCTTTGTCAGCCTTGGATTTCGGCTCTGTCCCATGGAAGTGTACAGCTCATGCCCATCGGTGGAGGGGATGGGAGCCTTGTGCTTGTAGAGCAGAGAGTGCTGCCCCCCGGACTTGTCTGCTGTACCGTAGACGCCCACGGACGCCCCTCTGTCTGGCTATACAATGGAATTTGGGGAGGAAATGGAGCTGTGAACAGCTGCACCCTGCCTGTGACGTCATTCCCAGCTGATCGCTGGGATAGTCGCTTACCCTACCAGCAAATAATGCTGCTTGAAGTAGACTCACCTGGGAGAACCACTACTAAAACGTCTCCCCTGGGGAGGGCAGGAGCCATAAAGTCCTTCGCCCTGCCTGGGCCACTGCCCTTTCTCCAGGGTAGAGATGCCCACAGTCACCCCCGTGATTGCCGGGCTTTATCCACACCCACTCTACATGGTGAAAGGGAGGCTCTGGGAAACGTGGGCCCTGCCTCTGGCCCATGCTCCAGCCCTGGGGCCCCAGGCAGTGAAGCCGCTGTCCACTCCATCCTCAGCTTTGCACTTCGGTTTTCCCCCAGCCTTCCCCCTACCCTGGTTCACCTGCTTTCCCAGCCCCTCCGCTGGCTCGTTTCCCCGTCCCCTTTCAGCTGGAAACCCCACTGAGACCACAGTCCTCTTCACACTGGGGAGCCCAACCAGCAGACTACAGCTCCCTCTGTGTTTCAGTCCCCACTGAAAGGCAGGGACCTGCCTCTTATTTCCTGCTTCCCCTTCCCAGCAGGCCTTGCTCTCAGTCTATAGTCAGTCACACGTTCTGCGAGGAAGCCTGGCACCTTGACCTGGAAACTTGGGTCCAATTCTTTTAATCAAGAAAATCCCTTTCTAAAGCAAAGGAGGGTTGGACACCTGCTGACAGAGGGCCTTTGAAATCAGTCGAAAGACTCCCCAGAAGGGCTAGTCCCAGTGTTTTACAGTCCGTAGCTCTAACCAGCCACGCTGGGGCTCACCCATTTGTTCTCCCAGCGATAGTAAAGGAACAAATTAAAATGAACCTGGGGCCATAGGCAAGGCAGGTCCCTCGCACCACCTTTAGCCTGGTCTGCTGGGTCCCAACGGACTCCCTGGGGTGAATCTGACAATGTGCCAATCGTGTGCTGCTTCTGGTGTATTTTGTGAGGCAGCCTGCACAGGGGAACATACAAGGAATGTGGGAAGGGATTCCAGCTATAGACAGCCCCTGGCAAGTAACCTTACTACTAATCTCTCACAGCTTCTAGGCACTAAATAAACCTGTGCAGGAAAACTCCAGTTCCTTCCATAGAAAACAGTCAATACAAACATTTAACACGCAGCAGGTTGGCTTGCTACATGCTTTTTCAAACAGAAGAGGCTAAATGTCTCACTGAAAAGCAGCTAAATCTGTAGTTCAAGGAGATCCTGGAGTTGAGGCGTGCTAGACAGTAGAGGGAGTGTGTACGGGTAGAGAGTGAAAGTGGGGAGAGGTTCCTCTCTTAGCTACTTCAGTGAGATCATAGGACCCCTCAAACTAGCTAAAGAGGGTAAATTTGGGGCTACCAGAAGCCTTTCATTTACTCAGCCAAATGAATGTTCTAGTCAGGGTTCCCAACACGCAGAGGTTAATGTTTCCCAGCTCACTAGACAGTAATTAAGTGCAGTAGAATGAACATAGTACACCGGGATTTGAACTACCTGGTTCTCTCTGGGTTTAATTGGCTGGATGAGGCTGTCACTTTGTGAGCGTGCTGCTGAGCCGTGTCTCTGAGCCTAGCCAGGAAAAAAGAGGTTTTAATTATAAAAAGTTAAAAACAAAAAACAGGCCCTTTGCATTCTTTCAAGTACATCTTCACTAAATTCTGTGCAGCCCTCATTGTGGATTGCTGCTAATTGGCATGTTAATTACGGGTCAGCCTGACAGCAGTCTTAAAACACACCTCTGCTGTGATGCCTACAAAACACTTAACCCTGGTTAGGCTGAAGGGTTACAGGGGATGCAAGTTAAGTTGGGATGCAGAAACCAAATTATAAATGTGGAAAAGATGCCCTGCGCCCAAAGGCCCCAGGGAGAATGGAAACATCCTACAGAGGCAGAGCTGGAGCAAGGTTACAATTGACTTTGGACAGAAAACCTCCCCTCGAGTCGGGGAAAGGAGTGGACGCCATGCCAGGGTATAATGAATAGGGAATGGTCTGACTACAGGACCTCTTGAGCACTTTCTCAGCTACCTCAGAGATCCTATTGCCGATTTGGCAGCCGGGGACATTCTGTGGCTCCCTGAGTTAGGAAATCAATGACTGGTCTGTACTGATCCTGCAAGGCAGGAGAGGACACCCAGATGCCATGGTGAGGGGTGCCCAGGAAATAACCTCAATAAGTAGGTGAGGAGGAGCTAGATGAGGGAACTCGCCCCATCAACACAGGGGAATGTAGTGCAAGAGACCCATTTAAAGGCGTATTCGGGGGCAGCTATGGTCAGGGAAGCCTTGGAACGCACAGTATGTCCAGCAGCCATCTTCACCAGGCACCAATAGCTGGGTGGTAGGGGGGGGAAGCATGTGCATATATCCCTGAGATAAACTAGTTGAGGGGGTTTCACTTCCCGCTGTCCCCTGTTTCTTCCATGAGGAGACATCCCCCTGCAGAGGGAAAATTCATAGGACAGGCCATAGGTTTCCATTGCCCTAGGCCTAAGGGGGAAGGGAGTCCCATTACTGGTAGCAAAGTCTGGAGTGGGCAGCCAGAATGAGGTACCTGGTTAGACTCCACACTTCTTGCCTCTAGCACCCCGTGTGGTTATGACGTGTCTCGGTTGCCTGCTGTTTGGCTGAGGTACAGATCTGCAAAACCCGACCCCAGACAGATCCATTCATACTAAAGAAGGAATTTTGTTAGTGCTGAAATGTGCAAGTTATACTAACATGGGCCTGGCCCTGCTCTTTTTTACACTAGTTTTACACCAGAGTAACTGCATTGAAATCAACAGAGAATCACTAGCGTGAAGCTGGTGGGACAGAGGGGGGAATCAGTGCCCTGGTCCCTGGTCAATTTTCATTTTTTTCCCTTTGCAATTAACCTTTTGGGGGCAGGTTTGTTTTTGTGAGTGTCTGATGAACTGATGATCTCCAAAGAGGGCTAAAAAAGCCAGTTTCACTAATGGGGCCATAATCTAAGAACTAAACTGCCTCCTTCTGCTTTACAAGAGAAATAAAAATGTCAGTCCAAGTTTGAAGTAACATTGACAAAAGATGTGACTGTCTAACAGACGCACTGTCTTAGAGAGGGTCGGAGTGGGGAGGGGAAGAGTATGAAAAGCATTTTTAACTAGCACTTGTTTAAATTTCCACTGGTCTCTGGTGCATGGATTGGCACATGTGAAAAGTAATAGTATAGGAGTGATGTGTGCACATACTGAGTGTGAGAAAGAGAAGTTGGGTGTGCATATATCTCTGCACAAGTAATGTTTTAATTCAGTTTCAGTTGTTCTTTGGATAATACCAAGTGGGATGAAAACTGGTGACATTTTAAGATTTGATTTTTCCCCCTTTTTATCCGGCCACTTGGGAGCGTTGCTCATATGTCTCTGAGATGGATGAATATAGGCGCAGTCCTCTAACCCCATAGCCCACCAGAGCCTTCCTGCTCTGCAGGGGCGGCAGTCTGCCGTGACACAGCTGCGAGCATTTTTCACAGACGAGAAGCAAAAGTTCAGCCCCTTGAGGGGAACTATAGTTTCAACATCTTGAAATTAGCTATCTGCTTTTACAACTGTTGGGGTTGAGACTGGAGCAGATAATGCAGCCAATGCTGTATGCTCTTATGACAGTGTATCCTCGCCCTGCAGTTACTGTGTACTAATATGATCAGGTTGTATTAGAATCCCCTAGTACATGCAGTCTGCTCCTCTTAGGGAATCAGAGGCCTCCTACGGCTGATGGGGTTTGAAATTTCAAAGCAGGTAAGTGGCAAAGAAATCTCTGGGTTTGATGTGGTTAGTGGCAGGGTCGTGGTGGAGCAGCTGTAAGAAAAGCATTGGGATAAAACACAGTCTTGCTGGCAAATCCAATCATTGGCAAAGGTGATACTGTCCACCCCTACTGTGGAAAAGCCAGCAGTGCTGTTGCTCTCGGTTTGTTACCATCCATAGATGTTCCTTGTTGAGAAGGCTGTGGATGGATGAGTTGTGCTCAAAGTCTGTAGTCCTGGGGTGCATGTTTTATTTAATAATCCCTTTTTTGGGGTGGGAGGGGGAGAATCTGATTATGAAAAAGAAATGCTCATTCATTGAAATTCTGCTTTTAAAAAAATTCCCCAGTAATCCTGTCATAGTCATTTCACCGGTTGGCAAATAGAAAAGGTCAGTCCTGGTTGTATCTGCCTGTTCGCAGATTGTGTTTATTCATGATACTCATGGGATGTGTTTGCTGGAGAATTCTTGTCTCTCTTGCAGCAATGGTACACCAGCTCAATGAATGTCATTTGCACCTGGTTGACAGACCGCATGGACCTGCAGCTTCACATTTACCAACTGAAAACTCTTATTAGGATGGTAAAGGTAATAATTTTTATGTGACTTTGCAAACATCTTAGCATTGGAAGCACTGTGTGTGGTAGGTTTTCTTAGAGGAAATGTATTCTGTAGCCAAGCAAGTAAATCATTAATTAGAACAGTTTATATTAGATGCATATGGGGATACTGCAAGTACAAAAATTAATCAAAGGGAATTTGAGGCAGATATAGATTAGAAAAATACTTCCCACAATTATTAAGTAGTTATTTACACTGCAAGGGGGAAAATATATTATTTACATTTAACCCTAATAGTACAATAAACATTCCAAAAATTGACTTTTTTATGTGCAAACATGTTGATCACACCAATTAATCCATTTTAACTTGGGGTTTAATTAAAAAAAATCCCAAGACTTGGTTGAAGGGAAATATTTACTCCCAAAAATATTTAAATATGTCTTGTGCTTATTGTCAGAATGCAAATCATGATTGTTCTCATAGTTAATTGAAGTAGTTTCTTTTACAATGGGTGTATACGATCAACTCTAAGGGATCACAAAGGTGAGATAACATACCCTGAAAGTAGCATTTTTTTTCTGTGCATGTGTGTGTGTCTTGGACTAATGATAATTATTTCAGTGTGAAATCGCAGTGGTTTACGTGAAATAAGATCACAGAAGGGGGTAAATACGTTTTTTGATCATTTTAGGTTCTATTTGATGCTTTTTGGCCTAGTGTTTTAAAATGTTTGTATTTTCCTGTACACTAAGAACAAATCAAAGAGTAACGAAATTACAACTGAAATGTACTAAATGTACTTTTCATAAATTGGAACAATACGCACCAGCAAATAATCTCTATTTGTTAATTAGCTGAGGAATTATTTTTCTGGGTTTATGTTCTTTTAAAGCCAATATTGCTTTGGGTAGCTGCTAGAACCAATTTGAGAATGTTCTGATCCACAAGTAACTACTTAATCCAGTTACTGTTTTATAGTCTGTTATTAAATTAATGGTATTACTGCTGGAGTCTTATCTTACAGAAATCAATCAAGAAGGTTCTAAACCTAAATTCAGATACAAAGAGGTTAATTTTAACGCTTAACTACCCAGGAAACTTTTATAACTTACCAATAGCTGCAAACTGTGGAAGGAGGGGAAGATATAAACAGATACACTTATGCACAGTGTGTTTGTGTTTGACATATATATTCAGTGTCTCTAATGTGCAGGACTGGACTTGTCAACAAGATTTGAATTTTGTAGATAGGAGTATTTAAAATATTTTCATTTCAATGGAGTAGAGCGTTTTGATGTCGTGTAACCATGTTTCTATGTGATATGGAGTTTTTATTTTATGAGGGGAAATAACTACGGTATGTATTGCAGCAATACATTGCCAAGGGGAACTGGATACATCCCAATATACTTTGCAGCTTGTGCATCATTAACACAGTGGGCGCCCGATCCTGAAGTCCTTACTCAGGCAAAACTCCCGTTGAAGTGGCCAAAAGTGGCCAGAGTCTCATTTACACAAAGGCCATTTTCTATTTCTCTGGCAATATAAAGCGGGCACAAGTTACAATTACACCCATCACTGCATTGCCACTGCCATGTAAAATGCCCTTCGTGTCCGTGATGTCCGTGGAGTACGTCCGTGGACGTTCATGGCCTGGTGATGCAGGACCAGGCCCACTCTTTGATGACTCTTGAAATGAAGCATGAGTAATCTGTGTTGGGGAATTAAACTTGACTTTGTGCTGTTTGTCTCTCCCTCCCAACACGTCACTTCCATCCTAGAAAACCTATAGAGATTTCCGATTGCAAGGAGTGCTGGACTCCACCCTAAACAGCAAAACCTATGACACCGTGCGAAACCGGCTGACTGTAGAAGAAGCCACAGCGTCAGTTAGTGAAGGCGGAGGTCTTCAGGGAATCACAATGAAGGACAGTGATGAAGAAGATGAAGAGGATGATTAGATAATTCTGGTCTAGAGGCCCACGTGGTGGTGGCTTCTTTGCCAGTGCATGTACCTAGTCTATTGTTCAGTTAGCCACATTAGGAATTTTTCTGTCAGCTCTAAATACCCATGAGAAGTTTACCAATACAATTGCCATTTAGCTGTGTGGTAATAAGATTAGCACCTCTGTTTGATTCATTGGTTTCCTAATTTCATATCTCTATGTTCATAAGCAATATGGAGCACCATTGTTTAATACTGTTAATGGAAAACTACATAGAATACATGCTAGGTGTGTCCCTGTTATAATTAAAGTTTAAACAATGCTTCATTAATGTACTGTATATACATTGATGGTAAATTGTTGTGAAGATGAGTGAATCAAGTACTTTCATTTCTTTGTTTCTCTTCTGTGGATGCCAACTGCTTAAAATTAATAAAAACAGCTTTGTTTTTAAAAGAAAAGTGAGGCTGTTACAAATGAGTTTTTTGTTCTCTGTTCTTTTTTTTTTAAATCCAGCTGTTTGAATCATTCTGCATCCCAGTTAATAAACCATGCGCTTCTCCTTAACGATACAGTTAACTCCATAGAGGGTATGTACCAATGGATTAGTAATTCTGATTGCCACAACAGTAAATCCTAGAATAATGGCTACATTCATGCCATGGTACAGTCCAAGGCAGTTGTTTTATGTTAACATTTGCCCCTCTAAATGTTACATCTTGTTTGTTTCAAGTATCTGTGTATGTAAAAAGGCCACTTTACTTACAATCTTAGATTATAAAGAAGTGTTTATAATAATATAGGAACATTTATTCCAGTAGACTGTTACCATAACTTAAATTCCTTTGTTTCACAATGTTTTTTTTATATATGTCATGTACATTGCATTTTGACCAGTAACTGCATGTCCCCGATTTCCCCCTCCAGAAGCTGTGTAAAATAGTGGATCCATTTTGCTTTGGCCTTTTACAAGCCGACAGTTGTAAAAGTGTGGGAACTGTGGCTTTTCAATAAATGACTATTCAGATGTCCTGAGAATAAACTATGGAGTCTTTTTATGTCTGCCTCAGAAAAAAATGACAAGCTAAGATGTAAGAGTCCCCCCCATCCCCCGTCCCCTTCCAGAATAAACAAGGGCTGGGGGGGGGGGGTTCCATGTGGGTATTTCTCCAGTTTATTGATTTAAGTAGATTGTTTTCTACTTCACTCACAAAGATCAAGGTGAGGAAGGCATTAATAAGGACACGTTCCAGACAGGACCATACTCTATCTTCCCCACGTAACAAGGGTGGAAATTCACAAAGGTATTTAGGTGCCCAATTCCGATTGATTTCAATGGGAGTTGGGGACCTAAACACTTTTATGATTCTCACCCTAGGAGTTCCCAGCATCGCGTTGGCAGTTAGTCCTGCTTTTACCTGCACACACCACCGTGTGATCCATTGTTCGGGGGCTGGCAGATGGTTTGTTCTTGGAAGTGGTTGCAAGTTGTTCCTATTGTGACACAGTAATTGGCCTTTCCTGACACTTACCAAGGGCCTCCTGTTGTATTTTAACCTTCCCTCACAGTGCTAAAAACATCTGGTAGGAATTAAAAGTGCATGTTGCGTGATCAACCTCTTAATTGAAATTAAAACATGATGCCCTGATGAAAAGCTCGTTAGACTCAAAGTTTTACCGGCTAATTTAGTAGTGTTTCCCCGTCGACCCCTCACACAGTCTAATCAGACTAAAAATGCTGTGATGGAGAAGGCTGAATGAAGCCTAACACTTATGGCAATGTTATTCTAGCTGTGTCGGTCCCAGGCTATCAGAGAGACAAGGGGAGTGAGGAGCATCTTTTATTGGACTGTCGGTTGGTGGAAGAGACCTGGTTTCAAGCTTCACAGAGCTCTTGACCTGAAGATGAAAGCTTGTCTCTCTCTCTCACCAACAGAGGCTGGTTCAATAAGAGATATTACCTCATCCAGCTTGTCTCACTTCCATTATTTTTAAAAGCAGTTCTTCTCTACACACCTTGCTGCGACATCCTCTCAGTGCTCCTTGGCCGGCATCACCCCTGAAATCCCATGGTCCCAGCCATTAAAAACAGACATTCAGCCTCTATGAATACTTAAAGCAAAGGTGGGTGTAAAAATCCATGTGCAGGCTATACCTGAACTGAATGGGCCTTGCCATCCACTGTTGGGGCACAGGGTTTTGACAAGCTCAGAGCTACAGGTAGAAATCACTGGGCTATTGGGATGCATGCTCAGCACGCTGGCCACTGGGCTATTGGGATGCATGCTCAGCACGCTGGCTACTGGGCTATTGGGATGCATGCTCTCTCAGGGCTGGGGCTTGGCCATGGAGCAGCCACTCAGTGGCAGTTTAGGGGACTTTGACCACTGGGAACTCAGCCTCCTACAGGGGCAGGCAACAGCTGAACAGTGTTTTGTCAGTTGCACCTAAAAGTTGTTGCGAAGTGCCTATGTCCCAGTGTGAAACTCACCCTACAGGTCTTGACCAAGGTCACACCCAGAGCCAAGACCTGAACACAGCTCTCCCAGGCCGGTGCCTTCACCACACGTCTCCCATATAGTCCTTCCTTGGCTGAAGTGGGCTTCTGCCAGGCAGGGTGCTCAGGCAGGACGCCCACCTATGGAGGTGAGATTGCATCTGGCACAAGCAGACCGGAAATGGTCCAGCCAGTGCCCACACTGGCAAAACTCTTGTCCTTGTGTAACGTGAGCCACCCGATGGGTCAGTAGCAGGGACTGACTCTGGGAGGTCTGGCTCTAAAAGCCCCGACTGCCTGGCCTTAGCTCGAAGGCTCGTGCCGACGCACAACACTGTGGGTAGGGGCCAGGCACTGGAGGTGGACAGGGAGCCACAATACATTAGAGTGGGTTACAGATGCCGAAGGAACCTCAGGCAAACAGGGTAAAAATCTCTAATTGTTTCTTTCCTTTTTTTAATGATGTGGAACCAGGTTTTTTTAAACCCCGGAGAAATCCAAGCACCTGAAGGGTTGAATTCCCATATACCAGAGGTGCTGCTGTGGGCCTTGTTCAAACAAGGGCGGGGATTTTTCCTCCACTGGCCAGGGCACGGCCCCTTAAGCTTGTTGAGAACAGCTAAGAAAGCCAGACTTGGGCTTGGTCGGCCTCTAAAGAACATTTCAACCCAAAGCGTAACCCAGCCCTGCCACCCGACCCAGCTAACCCCCTTCCTACCATGTCAGTAGAGAAACCAACCTGGTTTCTGCTCCACCAGTGATTTACTCGGGGGGGGGGGGGAGAGTGGCACATAAAAAAGAACTGAGCAACGTGCCAGCTGCTGTTCCTGCTCAGAGCTGGCTAACTGCTGTGGTCATGCCTATCCCACCCCCAACCAGGCCACTGTGGCAGCTGCGTTGGGCAAAGGTGGCTGTGTGTATCTGATTCGCCTCGTTCCCTTTAATTATCCACAGCCTGGTTGGTGGGGTAAGGGCATGAACTGGGTGACTTGTTGATGATAACGTCCCAGAGCTCATTACAAACAACCAGGAGCAGAGACACTGGGAGTGCTGATTTGGGGCGGCTCCCTCAGACACACCATGTCAAAAATGGCCTGTTTCTACTTATTTGCACCCAACGCCAGGTTTAAAGCCCTCCTGGGCATAAACTACACCGGGACTCGGACTCAAACACACACAGCCTCAGGTGGGATCCTGTTACAGTCAATCTTAGCGGCTGTGCACACTTGAAAGGGTTTGATATACCAGCAAACACACACACACATGGAGAAGCTGCTTATACCAGGCATTCTTTGGGCGGTATAACTTATCCCAGTTCCCCAACCAGAGCAAACTATTCCAGCAAAGGGACTCTTCTTTTTGCCAGTATACCCACGTCTAGCACTTCTACCAGCATAGCTAACTGTGTCGGGGGTGGAGGGGGGCAGGGGACGGGCGAGCATCACACGCCCCCCTCGACCAACATCGCTATGCCAGAAAAACTTTTAAGTGCAGACCGGGCCAAAGCCTCTCCCGTCTTTATGGAAAGGCGTCCAGCTAAAATAGCCTTGTTTGGCAGAGTTAATGCACGTGGCATGGAGACTGGAAATGGCATCCACCATTTCTCTGACAAGTCTCAGCAGCTAGTCAGCCAATTTGTTTTACATTTCAGCAACTAGTCGTTTCGTTTCCTTCCTCGCTGTTATAATGCAGCTGCCCTGGCCCAGAGGCGTCTTAAACATTGCTGTTTTGGTCCTCAGTGAGGCAGAAAGGCAGAGCTTTCCTAGTCAAAGAAAAATGTGTGTCCCGAAGCAATACAAAAATGCATGGATGAAGCAAAGGTTGTTGTCATGTTGCTTTTTTTTTAATGCAAAAATGACATCTCTGGGCTAGTGTGAGCCACTTTGGGTTGGTTTTTGTTTGGTTGGGTTTTTTAATAAACCAACATAGGGTTAAAGAATCAGCTACCAAAGCAAAAAATGTCCATGTAATGACCAAGCAAAATGTGACCCAAGGTAAAACACAGCCTTGGCAGCGATAGTTATTTCACATTCACTGCAGCTGCTTTTCTGCCTCCTGATATTGACACCGCTCAAGGCTGCAAAGCTCTGAGCCTTTCTGATCGCGCCGTGACTCAGCAACTGTTGGTCAAGTGGCTGGACAGAGGCCGAATGCTGGACTGAGCCAGTGTCAAGCTGCCCACCTCGAAAAGTCCCTTTTAACCCTTCCCAAAAAATAAACCTTCTTTGCGTTTCAGAATGGGTGCTGCAGAAACTAGCTGATGTCTAAGACTGCATCTAAAATCAGTATAATTGTGCTTAGTTTAGCAAGGTGAGCTCTAGATCTGTTTAAATAATAAATAAAAGATTGAATATAGCTCCTCACCCCAGTGTATTTCAGTGTACAGCCTTCATTCAAGCTTGTTTAGTTTCTTTAGCTAAACATGCAGTGATTTCCACCCACCCTCCTCATCCCCCACCACCTTCATAGGAGAGCTGGATTTCATCTCAAATTGTAAATCTGCGTTCGTTGAACTATGCAAAGGGAGGGAGGGGGAAGTGCAGAGATTATATGCAATCTGCCAGGAGAGTTCTGTGCCATCAGAAAAATGCCTTGCAGGTCAAAACAAAGAAAAACACTGTGCAACAAATTAGTCGCAGGCAGTAGCTAATATGGAGATCAAAAGATTAAAATTAATACATGCAACAACGAACTAGCCGGAATAATGGGAACACTTAAGAAGATTAAGTCACTGACAGGGGCCAGAAGTATAAAAATCAGAGTTTGATTATATTGTAAAATTTGAGAGTGAGATGACAAAAAGCAACTGTAAACACGGCATATTTCACTCTGCCCATCGTAGACATATTGGCTCATTTCCTATGCGAGGAATACAGTTGTTGAAATAAACAAACATATTATGACTCAGCTGTTCAATCTGAAAACAAACCAGGTGGTCAGAGCCTGACAAGATGGAGTTTTTGGAAGCGCAGACTTGCTGAGGAGCGTGCAGATGACAGCTGCGGTGAACAAGGCCCTATCGCTCAAAGCAGCTGATAAAAGTTGTCCAGGTCTGACGCTCGGCTCTATGAAAGAGTCATGGTGTTGGGCAGGGTTAATGGTTCAGATGATGAGGCTGTAACTACATCTCTAGACCGAAAAGTGTTACCCATTGTATGAGCTCTACTCAAGAAACTGGCCTGTGGCTTTCTGGGTGAATACAGGGCAGTGATTTGGTTGAAGCAATTGGCACATTATAAGTGCTAAGGACAAGCGAGAACCCTGTAAAAGTAATAATGATCGAGTGTAAAATAACTGCGTTTGCCAGCACTGACGCTGCACAAAAAGGAAGAAATGGTGGAACCGTAGAACTCCAGGCAAGAATGCACCACTGGTTGACATCAAGGCATTGGCAAAATGGCAATAATAATTATCATTGCACTCCTACAGGCGAATATTTTCTATTGGGTTTTTTACTACCACTGTGACATCACCAGACCCCTCCACTGAGCTGTCCGCAGTGTTGCCCAGCTCGGTTTCCTGAATGGTTATTGCTGCCTGAGGCTCACCCCGTGCCACTCCCCTGTAGCCTCAGCAATTGGGGCTGTGATCCACTAAGGCCCTGAGCCTCAAAGGTAGTTCAGCACCTAACTCCAAACTACCGTGGAGGAGCTGGGCCTAAGGCCTGGCCTACAGAAGTAGCCTGGAGTCAAAAATTAAAACGTGTGTCGCCTTTGCCTGCCGCCACCAGCCGTGGGAGGCCGTATCACGCACGCCGAGTGAGGGCATCAAAATCAGGTTCCAGCACTCCAGCCACCCTTCCCAGAGGGCTCCTTCCTTGCTGGCCTCATTGGGCCTGCTCAGCTGAGCAGGGCTTAGTCATGTGACCATGCATTGCCGAATCGGGGCCTTACTGTCAGCGGCATCACCCTGTGCACACGCCCACCTCATGTCATCCCCAGCTTGCCCTGCAGCCCCATGTGCCTGGGTGAGCATTTGTCCTTGGCCCTGGCACCGTCTCGCTGTTCTTCATTTCACTTTTCTGGTTTCAGCCTGGTTCGGCTTGTCTCCTGCTCCCCCACTGGCTTCCTTCTTCTCCTGCCCATCCACCCACATGCTGCCTAGCCTGCTTGCCACGCCTCACTTCCGCTGGCCTTACGGCTCATTGCCTCACGGCTTAGCCCGGCTACCCCGCTGCTGCAAACCTCCCAGGGTGCTTTATCACACAGCAGAATGCAGGGGTGCTGGGCCAAGCTGTCAAGTGGGGTGCTGAGAGTCATTGCCCCAAACTGTAAACACTGTATGTAATGGCAACCACTTCAAGCCGGGGGTGCAGCAGCACCCCCAGGTCAAGCACTGACTGCTTGGCTGAATCCCTCCTTCGGCCTGTCCCAGTGCCTGCCAGTCACCTTGCTCTTGCTCCGCGGCCCCACAGCAGCGCCCCCTGCAGGCAGGGCCATGGGGGCAGGGGAAGCGGCAGTTTGCCTCAGCTCCCTCCCCCATTTGAGAGCCCTCCCCCCAAACTGAGTGGTGTTGCAACCTGGCACATTGGGGGGAAGGCAGTCGCAGCTAGGGTTGCCAATTTTGGTGGGCCGTATTCCTGGAGATTTAATCACATGACATAATCTTTAATTAAAGATTAATCTCTAAAGCCTGGCGACTCCAAGCCAATCCTGGAGGTTGGCAACTCTAGTCACAGCGCCACTCAGGTTTGGCCTGGCACCTCTTTGTTATGATGGGGCTGGGGGTGAATACCAAATTTGCATGTGTCATGGCCTGATGCAAACCTGAATGGCACTGTGACCTCCCCATGCGCCAGGTCACATTCAGTCAAATTTAGCCCAGCCCTGCTCCTTCATGGGCCCTTCCCTCAGTGGTCATTTTATGGATGGGTGCGGGGCCCTGAGGTTCAGATTTTTACCCCAGGGCCCCAAAAAACCTCCGCATGGGCCTGTCTGCAGGAACCCAAATAACGCGGCACCTACACCTGCTCTTCTCTGGCATCCTTGGGAGCCCTTTATTGAGCCAGGCTGCTGCACGGCTTCCTGACTGAGTACCTGAGCAGTGCCGTGGGCGCTGCACGGACACACCGGCTCACTGCCAGAAATGTGCTGCTTTGCCTGCGTTTTTCAAACGTGGTTTTCAGTACCGTGAGCATTAAAATAGTGTGTGTCAGGCCCTCCCCCGAAAACTTCATCGGTGGGTCTAAAATAATACATGGTGGATTCTTTTCATTTATCTTTTAAACCTTTAGGGGGGTCACTTTGGTCACATTTTTGAGCTTTACGCTACAACAGTACAGGAGTGAAATTTTGGGGGTGGGGGTTGGTTGTGTGTTGGGGGGGGCTGTGTTTTTAATTAAAGTTAAGATGTTTCTTATAGTCACATGACTCCCGGTGCTGGGACTTTAAGAACACCATCTAATAGCGCAAGACGCATGATAATATCGTCTGAGACGATGACACAGGGTTTTGCTCTGACAAGTGGCTCGGTAGGTGCCATGGTGGGGTTTCCAGTCGCTCAGTGACACCATATTCAACACGCTTCGGTTACACGGTCAACAATGTGCCAGCTCAACCCGGGCTCTGAGATCCATTGCTCGCTCAGGCACCGTCACAGTAATAAAGACTGTGCAGTCCAATGGGTGCTGCACAGGTCTGAGACAGGATTGAATGTGTAACCTTCAATTATTATCTGGGATTAGCTTGTACTTTGTATGTAGGCCCCAATGTGGGCGGGGGAGGGAGGGGGGAGTAAGATCTCAGCTGCCGGACAGGAGTCATGCAAACCTTTGCAGCTGCGGGGAAAGGTGGCTGAAATTAGTTGGGGATTGTTCCAAAAAAGTGTTAAGGGCAGCGACTCGTGGTCACGTCAGTCACCATGTCTCAGCGACACTAACATTCACACCACAAGTTTTCAAAACGAAACACAAGTTTTATTTCATTTAGAAAATTTTCATTTAAAAACTTTGGCGTGGGGGGGGCGGTACCCCCTTTTCTTTTATTGCTTTTTCCCCCCCCCTGTGAAAAGGAGCGCGTGCAAAAGTGAAAGAAAGTGGGTTTCTCTCTCTCTCTTTGTTGGTGGTTTTTTTAACTTTTTTCAAGGGGAAAAATGAACCAAGTGACAGAAAGGGGTTGTTGGTTTTTTTCATGCCTCTGTTTCTCTTTTTGACCCCCTCACTCATCTTATCCCCCCACCCCCGTGGAAAATGGGGGGGGGGGGTGGAAGAGTTAAACACACTGAAAAAAGTGGGCCCATTCCCAGTATTTCAAAATGAAACATTCCAAACATTGAAAGCATTTTTAAAAGGGGGGGGTCAATATTTCTTTTTGAAAGTGTTTGAAATGAAAACAATTATTGATCCCTTATTTGAGGGGGGGGGGAGTTCATTTTTGATAAAACACCATTTTTCAACAACAAAAATGTAACACTTTTCTTTTAAAAAAAAGTCACACTAGCCGTCGTGGCCAGCTCTGCTTGTTGGCATGAAGGGCTAAGACACGGCCACCTACTCGCCCCCAGCCCTCGGTTGGACTGCCAAGCCCAGAGGCTGGAGTTTTAGCTGGTCGTTACACGAGTCATGCAGGAGAGTGAGGGGCGCCTTACTCCATGGATGAGGCCTCCACTTTGAGCTCAGCCTCTCCCCAACCCTGTGTCATGGGCCCATGGAAGGACAGGGCAGTGTCTGCTAGGCCTTACTTACCACTCCCGTTGCTTATGGACAAACCAGCAGAGAACCCAGCTCACTTTCCCCCCAGCTATATTGGCCCTGCAGGACTACGCAGCGTTGTCAGCTTTGCTGTCCTGTATGACACTGAATACACGCAGCTCTCTCCGAAGTAAGACGTTGCCATTTTTATAGTGACCCAGACCAACTGCAGATGTACCCCTTGCAGTTCCACTCTTGGTAACCAGGGAGGCTGTTGTAGTCTAGACAGATTCCAGGGGATTTTAGTGCCATGTCATCCGCCACCTCAGAAAACGGGCTACTATGCAGGTTAAAATCCCTGGGCAGTGTCTACATTCCTGCAGCCACCACCGGGGAAGAATTAGGGCTGGCACAGGCACAGCTATATAGGGATGGAGCGCCTGGTTTACCCTGTGATTCCACAGCCATGCTCTTTGATGTGGACTCCAGCCCTTGGTGGAGAAGGCCGCCCCAGACTGCACCCTTTCATTAAAAACCTCACCCTTAGAAAACCTCCCAAACATGAGCTGCATAGAAGCCAGTGCAGAGATGTCTTCATGGGTCTACAGACAGCCTGAAACAATTGTTCTGAGAGCTGCGACTGCTCTGGTCATTGCAGTGGGAGTGTGAACTCTGAAACCTAATGATACAAAGTTATTAACATTCATAACTGCCCCCCCTCTTTTAATACCCAGATACACAAATCCTAGTGGCTTCTCGCACCTTCTGAGGTGCCCCCACCCAGCCATGGTGGTTCCTGTCATTTAGTTGTGCATTTTCCAACACAAAACTCTGTAGCGGGTTCAAAATTAGAAGTTTGGGAGTAGGCTAAAATGTGTTAATATCGATTTAACGAACAGAAGGGAGACGTTCCGGATTGGATTGCTCCTTTTCAATCAGCGACATTTGGCGGCCAAGGCGCTGCTTGGCAATCAGGCCTCGTGCATTTCAGGGGCCCAGCTCTGAATAAGTTTGACCTCCGTTTTGAAATGTATTTGAAGCCGCCCCCCAATCCCCGGCGGGCGCCGGACATCCCAGGAGGGCTGCGGAGACCTGCCGGCCGCATTCAGGCCAAGTTTGCTTGCAGCAGGGAGTGGTTCCGGCAGCAGCAGGCGCTCTACCGAGCCCCCCACTCGCCCGACCTGCAAGCCAGCGCCTGGGCCCCCAGTGACTATCACCCCACTAGCGCGAGGGCGCTGCCTTGCTGCTCACCCGTGCTGCGGCGAGCCGGGCGCTGCAGAGACGCCGGTGCAGGACAGCGCGCGAACCGAACCTTGCACCATTGCAGGGACCCGACACCCCGGGAAACCCAGCCCCTGGTCCCGGGATTGAACGGGCCCCGTTGCAACCCTGGAGAGCGACGAGGGGAGGCTGCCAAACGGGGCGGCGAAATGTGGGTGCGTTCAAGCGGATTGCACGCAACGGTTTAGCGGGAATCCACAGCGCAAAGCCCCCACCCACAAAGCGTTTGCAGGGTTTGAAGGCGAGCAAAGATCTTTACCGAAACACTGGCCCTCGAGGGACTGGTATGAAGACAACTTTTACAACCACAATAAACCGAGGCTGATTATCTCCCGGGTGCATCTCATTTTCCGAGGGCTCAAATCCCCGGGCTCTTCGTATTTTGTTGCACGTATTATTTAAAACAGGTGGAAACGAATATGAGCACGGGGTGGCTTCCTGCCCCATGCTCTTGTGCATTCAATCCGTCCAAACTTGGCTTGCTTTATTTTCAATTGAGGCTTTGCCGGTGTGCCCCAAACCAGACCAACAACCAGCAGCCTACGGGACCGGGATACTGATTTTCTCCCCAGTATTTCGGTGCCAGTAAACCAGCAGGGGGGTGCTGTGGGTTCATCGATGGGCCCCAGACGAGCTCCTGGTTATATTTTGGGAAGAGCGGGGCGCCTTTGGGTGTGGTTAGCGGGGATGGGAGCGTGTCATGTGCTGTACCATCAACAAACACCTGCAAAAATCCACCTTCTCCTTGCCCGGCTTGGGGCCCCTTAGGAGCCCTCGCTTTGTGCCCTAAGAAAACAAACGCAACGAGCAAAGCCCCCTCTTCGCGTGCGAGAGCGGAGCCCCGTGCTAAGAACTTTCCGCAGCTTCCACCGCGGAGTTTAAGAAGTTGCCAGGTTAGGAGGATCCTAAATGATCTCCCCGTGGACCCTAAATGCCCCCCATCAGGAATCCACACGGCTGCTAATCCGGGAGGGGAAGCAAGCACAAAGCACGTGGCCGCATGGGCCGGGCGAACGGGGTCTGTCTGCTCCCGCTGGCCAAGGGCTGGAGTCGGGTTTTATGAATGAGATGTCCCTGCCCTTAGCGTGGAAACCCGCTGTGTTTATGCCGCCGCCTCCCTTAGCGTGAGTCCGACCCTGGGGTGCCACATGCGGGCAAGTCTGTGGAGCGAAGGAGGAGATTTCGTTTGGGGGCCTAGCAGGGGCATCAGAGAGCACAGCAGAAGGTGCTTTCCCAGCACGGCTGGCTCGGTTCGGGAGCGGGGCCAGGCGCTGGTACTGACCGCACTACACCGGATTAAGGACGCTAGAGCGCGGGCTGACCTGCAATTAAACCCTTTCATTACTCGGGTCCCCGCAATCTCGCCCAGCAGCCGAGGGCCGTGTTGACAACGAGCCTGGGAGGGTTTTGCTTTTCCAGCTCGAGATCCCCCCATTCCCCCACAAGCTGCCCCTGGTTATGGGATTTGCTGCCCAGGCAAGAATGTCTTTGCCGCCTTAACCCGCATGGAGCATTTCGCCCCAGCGAGCGGTTTACAGCCAAATGCTTCCCGAATGGGCTTGGTGGTGGCGAAAGAAGCGGCTCGTCGGGGCCCAAAAGAGCCCGTGCCTAGCCTAGCCTAGTAACTTTTCCTCCCCTTTCATTGCACCACGTCAGACTCACTGTCCCTTTTTTCAAAATAAAAAAGCTCGCCTCCCTTTCATCCCCTCCTCCGTGGCTGCAAAACTGGAACGATTGACACCCGAGAGGCTAACGTGAGGGGCGCTAAAAATAACAGTCCCCCGTTGAAAATACCGATTTTCATTTTCAAATCACTGTGGCGGGTAAGCGCGGCTTTTTTAAATGTGCAGCGCAGGTGGACACCAGGTCCCATGAGCAAATCGAAATGGCTGGAGCCGTCAGACTGCGGTGCCCAAGAAAACAATCAATCACCCCGTTTTCATTTGGGGGAAAAAAGCTTGCAGCCCCCAGCCTACTTTCTGCAACCCCCTTAAGTCGATTCTGTTGTTGAGGAGGGAATTACCATGCGAAGGGAGAAGAACCTGGAAGGAAATCAAGCCGTCTACACGGAGATTCCCCACGCGGTTCTTGCCGTGAAACGGCCCCGTTCAATTTCCCTGCGTTTAGGGGACTCGGGGTTGCGCTAAAGAATCGTTTTACAGTTCAATCTCACGGGCTCTTCGCCCAAGTGCCCTTGAACGCAACCTGGAGCGGAGCAGAACCAAAAGGCTAGCGCCCGCCTGACGTTTCCGACAGGAACAAATTAATAAATAATGATTCATATCATTCCGCTTCGGGTTTAGCAAGGGGAAAAAAAAACAACCGTATCAGGGCGAGTGCGGGCGTGCGATTGGGGGCAGCTTTATCAAAGTCCGTCACCGTTAATATCCTTCCCCGCCCGGCAGAAGTGGAATCAATGAAGACAGCCTCCAGCTGTGCGTAAACTTGCAATTTCAATTAAAAGCCGGAGCTCCCGGCCCTGGGTTTGAGCCCGGAGCCGAGCGCAGTCATGTGGCGCTTGGGCGCGTCCTGGGAAGTCCAGGGCTGAGGCTGAGAGGCTGGGAAGGAGGGGAAGGGGTAGACTTGAGCGCCTGCTGGCTCAGTTTCCTTTCCTGGGGGGGGGGGGCCAGATCTGGGGGGGGGGGGAGGATACAACTGCGCGGGGGGGGGGAGGGGAGAGTTTTGCGCCTTTGGCCACTGAAATGTGAACGGATCAAAATCCCCCTCCCTGCACCGGCTTGTCTAGCGACTCCGCTCATCCTGGCTGGGCCAGAACCAGCCCCAGCCCTGGGCCGAGCGCAGCAGCTGCTGGGCGCTGCCTCTCCGGCTGCAGCGTCTCGGGCCTCCCTGCCAAGGCTGCGGGTGTCTCTGGGCGGGCAGGGGGCTGGCGAGAGGCTCCCTGTCTGTCCCGGGTCCTGCCTACGCGGGGATTTTGCCAGATGGGGGGTTGGGGGGGGCGGTACTTTGAGGAGGACACCTGCTTGGGAATGTGCCCGCCTCTTATTTCTGCCTCCTTGGGGGCCAGGAGCCTCCTGGCCCAGGGTCTCCCCCCCCGGGAGCTCTTTGCCCCCCACGTGCTCGGGCGAAGGCCAGGCCTGGGGGGGGGAGAGAGAGCTGGGCCCCTTTGCAAAGCCAGCTCCAAAGTGCCCATCCGCCCCCTGAGAGAGGGAGACATCCCTGCCCAGCAGGAGGGGGGCCGCCAGCCCCCGCCGCCCAGCCCCCCACGAGCGCCCCCCAGCTCCGGTTACCCTCCGGCCAGCTCTGCCGAGTCACCCCTGGAAGCTGCCTCTCCCCACCGGGCCACAGCGGCAGCGCTCCCCCGAGGGGAAAGGCCTCAGGGATCCTGGCAGCCCCCAGGAGGACAAAGTTGTTCCTCCGGCTCTGCCCCCACTTCTTGACCTGGCATTTGGCTGCCCCCCGACTCCAGTCCTTCCTGGGGGGCTGCCCCAGATTCCCCGAGCCCCTGGGGATGCGCAGTCCCGGGCAGAGCGAACCCGCCTCCCCCGGAGCAGAAGCTGCCTTGAGGAATTGGTTCTGCACTGGGGGGGGGGGTCTCTCCAGCCATAGAAAACGTTATTCCTTGTGCCGATCAAATCCCACCAGAGGGTCCCCCTCCCCTCCCCTAAATCCTAGAGCTCGGCTCCCCGCCAAGCAAACCCCCGCACCGCGCCTGGGATCACACAGGGCTTTGCTGCAATCCCGGGCTCTGAATTCGCTGAATTCCCGTTCGATTCCGCCCATTGGCCTGGGCTCGCATTTGGTGTGCCGGGGGTTAGCTGTTTGGGGAGAGGGGGTGGAACAGGTCGGATCTGCGCCTTTCTAGCCAGCCCCAAGGCCAGCTCGCCCGGTAGCAAAAAGCCCGAGGAGTGCGCTGCAAAAGGGACCTTTGCTTCCGCACGAGATGCATGCAGGGGGGGACCGGGGAACAGAAGAAAGGAGGGAGGGGGGAGGGGGTTACCATTTAAAAAGTGAAGCCAGTTAAGAAGGGAGGGGGGAGGACAGACAATCCGAGAAAGGAGCGGCAGAGAGCAAAAGACGGGGCAGTTTGGGGCCCGGGCAATGGTGACCTTGCAACGCAGGCTTCGGTTCCTTGCACCGGTTCCCCAGCCCCCTTTTCTCTTGCCCGAAATCATCTCGTTTACAGAAAATATTTGTTTGCACTATTAGCTGGTACTGGAGTTAATTACTCGATGTGTTAGCGTGGAGCGAGCGGGATAAAAGTAGGCTCCGTGGTTATTGTGTGGGTGAGCTGTTGAGCGGTGCTTGAATCAACTGCAATTAGGGTTAGATCGAGATTAATTAACATGTGAGTGGCAAGGTGTGGAGCAGTTCCCAGCCCTCCCCGCGCTGGAAGCTGCAGGCGAGGGGGGAAGAAGTTTGTGGCGGCTCATTAAATACTTCGCTGAAGCCGGCGCGCTTTGGGGAGAGCCGCACGTTAGCCAGGGCTTGTTGGGACCCAAATGTTTGCTTTCTGGCCGCTCTGTAGCAGGTAGCGGGCCCATTGTGATGCAGGGAAAGCCGGCTAATGAAGCGGAGAGGGGCGGATGGAAGGTGGGGTGAGAAAGGGCCATGTGCCCCCCTGGGCCTGTCCTACAGGAGCAAAGGTGGCGGCGGCGGCTTGATTTCGGCTGCCCTGTACCCAATACTTAGGTGGTCCTGAAAGAGATGCGGGGACTGGAGCAATAGTTTTACATTCACCCCTGATGCACCAAGCGCAGAGGTGCCAGGGACCAGCCTCTCCCCCGCCTGTTTTCAGAAATAACTGGAGGCGGCGAGTGGATTTTTAAAATTTTTAAATGTATTTTCCCAGCTCAGGCCAGGCCAATGCGCTCTTCCCCGGCTCCCTTTCCCTAACTCAGACCCCGGCTGGCCACAAATGAACCAACCCCACTTGGGCTGCAGTGTCCAGGGCCCCTTTCCCCTGAGCAGAGCTGGGCTGCTTCAGCCCTCTCGGAGCGCCGCGCCGGCCCGCCTGCGCCCTGCGTTTGGGACCAGCCCGATCGTCTCACACCCCTCGGCCGCTTTGCAGCCTCGAGGGCGCTCATTGAGCGGACTTTGTCCCCCGGGCTTGTTGTGCTTCGCAGGTGACACAGGCTGTCTGCAAACAGCTGAATTCAAACGGCCCCGCTGGAAAAGGGGGCCTTTGTCAGCAGGACACAAAACGCTGAATTCCTCCAAACTTCCTTAGGCGTGCTGGGGGGGAGGGGGAGATATAGGGGCCTTTTCATGGCTTGCTTTACCTCTGGCCAGGCGAAATCTCTCCCCCTTCCCAAGCTCCCCGTGATAATCCTTCCCTTTATTTTAGAAACATACAAAACCAGGTTCCACGCCGCGCTATAGTGGCGCCCAGTGAAAGAGAACTGAGCGGCTCAGGAAAATTGGTTCAGTTGAATAGCCCCGGAGAGGGGGCGAGCGCTTAATCAGGGCAGGGGAGGTTCTGCCCTGGCAGCCAGGCCCCCGAAAACAGGTGGCTGTTGGGCCCTCAATTAGACAAGCAGCAGAGTCCCCACAGCCGCGGCTTGTAAAGCGCCCCTCGGGATCAACTCGTTGTCGTGCAAAGCAAACCCAGCCCCGCCAAGCCCCACCGTTGCCATAAGGTAGCCTGGCTTCGAAACGAAACTCAGCGCATGAAAAGGGGGCGAGTCCCCAGCCCCAAAGCAGAGGGTCCTTCACCCCAGCGGGGCACCGCTGAGAGATTTGCAAAACCCCTTCGCGGGGCGGGCGATGCCCCGTTTCCGAAGCAAAAGCCCCGGCCCTGTCTTATGCTCCTTGCCACGCCGTACCCGGGTATTTAAGGTGAATCGCCGCGTTACACGGGGAGGAGAATTAAACTTAGTTTAATTAACATTAATAACACCGCCCTAATGAATGGGCTGGCTATGAATGTCGACATGCCGGGGAGGCTCGCAGAGAAGTGACAATTTATTGCAATGGAGCCGAGCGCAGATGGGTTGCCAGAATAACTCGAGCGTGCTTGTGTGGTGGTTTGTTGTGTGTGTGTGTGTGTGTGTGTGTGTGTGTGTTTTAAACAACCCTCCTCCTTTAAAAAAAAGAAGAAGAAGTCCTGCCGCTCCCTCCCAGTGGCTTTTCTAACCCGAGCAGTAACTACAGCGCTTCTTTCCACCCGACTTGTGAATCGCACTTGCCTTCTAATTTGCCACATGCAAAACGATTCCTCTGCTTTGCAAGTTGCTTTTGCTTTTTTTTTTCCCTTTTCTCCCCCTTCCCCTTAAAGGCTGGCGGATAAATTGTGCGCCCTAAAGTGGCAGGAGGGCAGGAGGGGGCCCGCCGCCCCTCAGCCCGGCGCTGGGGCTCAGGGAGGCTGCACCGCGGCCTCCCCATGTCATTCTGCTCGGAGTGACTTGGTGTGATGTCAGCTCTCCGTGGCAGAGCCGGCGAGCGGGCGCCCGGGAAGATGTTGGCTATCAAAATGTGACAGTGTGGCCACTCCGCGCTGCTGGGACGCGTCTCCTCGGTGCCGGGCACAGGTAATTCATCCCCTCCCTGCAAGAACGGAGCCAGGCGAGCTCAGGCGGAGGAGCCCGGCGGGGTGGTGGGGCTGTGGCTTGGAGGTTACTTTGGTGTGTTTGGTTAATGAGCGTTAAGCGGGTGTCCCCCCTCCCGGGGCCATTGTTCTTGGGTAGGGTCATTTGAAAGAGGGGGGGGGAACAAGGTGCTTATTAAGTTGATTTGTCTCCTGGCTTTTCTGGAATGCAGAGCTGAGACCGGGAGCGCCCAGCCGGGCTCGCTGCTCGCCTCCTGCCCGCCATGGCGAGCTCGGCGGCCGTGGAGACGGTCATGCCCTCCGCCTGCCCGCGCCACGAAGGCAGGAGCGGCGCCTCCAACCCCTCCAAGACGCTGGCCTTCTCCATCGACCGGATCATGGCCAAGAGCGCCGAGCCCAAGCCGGCCTTCGGCGGGCTGGAGCCCGAGCCGGGCAAGAAGAGCCTGGGCCTCTGCCCGCCGCTGCCCTGCGTGCTGCCCATCCCGCCGCTGGCCTACGAGGTGCACTCCAAGGCGCTGCTCAGCTACTCCGAGCTCTGGAAGGGCAGCGCCCTGCGGGGCCCGGCCGGGCTGTGCAAAGCCAACTGCGGCATGTGCTGCAAGGCGGAGCTGGGCCTCGGGCACTCGCTGCTGCCCGCCAGCCGGGTGATCAAGCCCCAGGCCATCAGCCAGGCGGCGGGGATGCCCGCCCAGGGCTCCGTGTATTACTTCAACTACCTGGACTCCGCGTACCCCTCCGAGCTGCTCCCCGGCCAGCTCTTCCCGTCCAGCCTGCTGGGCGCCCAGCCCCCGGCCGGCCTCTCGGCGCCCCACAAACTCTTCCTGCTGGAGAACGCCAAGCTGGCCGGGCTGGCGCCGGAGAAGTTCCCCAGCGCCCAGTACCCGCACAAGGAGCGGCTCCCCGGCCACCTGGACCAGGTGATGAAGGAGAACACGGCCCTGGCCGGGGAGAGGAACGGGGTGAAAAGCCACAGCAAAGGCGGCAGCTCCGCGGACGGCAAGCCCAAGAATTTCACCTGCGAAGTGTGTGGCAAGGTAAGTGGAGCAGGCGGCCCAGCCCGGGGGTTCACCAGGCCGCCCTCCTGGGGGTGGGTGGGGGTGTTTAGGGCAAAGCTGGGCCCTGGAGTTGCACCTTCTGGGAACAGCCCGTGAGAGGAGACAGGGCCCCGGCGCCCCTCGCCTGAAACGCTTCCCTTGTGTTTCCTCCTAGGTCTTCAATGCCCATTACAACTTAACTCGCCACATGCCAGTCCACACGGGCGCCAGGCCGTTCGTCTGCAAAGTTTGTGGCAAGGGCTTTCGCCAGGCCAGCACCTTGTGCAGACACAAAATTATCCACACGCAGGTACGTGCCGGGCTTGCCTTTCCTTTTGCAACCAAATCCAGTTGTCGCGGGTGGTTTTCTATTTTGATTATTTTACAAAAGTCGCGCCGAGGGTCCCCCCCGGCCCAGCCACGGGCCTTGCCGGGCTTTGAACGGGCAAGATTTCGCCAAGTTTCTGCACGTATTTCTTGTCCTTGTCTTTCCCCAGGAAAAACCTCACAAATGTAACCAATGCGGCAAAGCTTTCAACAGAAGCTCCACGCTAAATACGCACATTAGAATCCACGCGGGCTACAAACCTTTCGTGTGTGAATTTTGTGGCAAGGGATTTCACCAAAAAGGTATTTTTAAAAAAATCAATCGCCTCGCTTGTTTTGGGTTTTAATTTATCTGCCCGAGGTTCCAGCCAGGCAAAGCAACGGGGGAGAACGGAGAGGCTGGGTTTCCTAACCTGTGTGCCGCTTCAAATCCTTGATCTAAGCAGGAAGAAATTATTTGGGGGTACGAAGTTTCCCCACTGGCCCCAGCGGAATAACGCCCAGCGGCCCACAACGTTCGGGGCGGGCTCGGTCCTATATATCGAGACATGGAGGCGCTTCGCTGGGGGGGACAAAAGGCCAGTGTCCCGCGTGGCCAGTCTAGGCTTAAAGCGGACCCCGAGGTTGGCCTGCAAGGCAGCCACCAAGCCGGGCAGTTTACACATGTATTTAATGCGGTCTCTCCGCTTTTGGGTCTCCGGCTCGCTAGAGGAGTGTAATAGAAGGAAACATTCCCGCTGCAGACAAGTTTCGGAAGAGCTTTTCTCTTCCAATGATTTCCCTCCGCAGCCCGGGGAATTCCTGACGGTCTTAACTAAATGCTTTTTTAAATTAGGTGCCATTTTTGGGGGGCCTTATCCAGGTTCCTCCGTTTGCCCCGGGTCAGAACACTGACCCGGCCTCTAATTTTGTAATGTGTCAGTTGTACGCCGCTCGGCTTTGATGCAAACTACGTTTGACAACGTCTCGACTCCCCCTTGCAGGACCCGTCCTAATGAAGTGGTGCAGCGCGGTCCTTTTCTGCAGCGGGGCAGCCCCAGAGCTTGGGAACCCCGCGAGTAACCGCGTTTTCCCCCCTTTCCTTTCCCCCCTTCTCCCTCTCGTAGGAAACTACAAGAACCATAAATTGACTCACAGCGGCGAGAAGCAGTACAAATGCACCATCTGCAACAAAGCCTTTCACCAGATCTATAACTTGACTTTCCACATGCACACTCACAACGACAAGAAACCCTTCACGTGCGGCACGTGCGGCAAAGGCTTTTGCAGAAACTTTGATTTAAAGAAGCACGTCCGGAAGCTACACGACACCGCGACCCCTACGAAAGAGCTGCCCAGGAGTTTGCAAAGCTAAACGCTCCGTGCACTTCGCGCTAGGGGACAGCCGCCGAGCTTCCCACCTGGGGCCCAGAGGCCAGCACACTCTCCCCCAACCAGGCGATGCTTTAAAACCCAGCGTAGCCGGGACGAGCAGCCAGAATTCCGAGTCACATTTGTATATAAGAGGAAACTTATTTAAAACTCCTTTTTGCCACTCAACTCCTGGGATTTGGTTGTCTTGGGTTGAAGGGGGAATGTGGGGTTTGTTTTAACCTAACTTCTCACCAGGGCCGATCTGTAAAATATGTGCCACTAGAGCCGTCTTTATATATGTCTGTAAAATTAAATTCTAATGTACAATCGAATAAGGAATATACATATATATATGGGATAATAAAAAGTCAATTCGGAGTCTTTTTCCGCCTTTTAAAAAAGCTTCTACTAACCCTTGAATCGTTTTAAAAAAAATTCTTATTCAAGCCAGGGAACCCCCTCCCGGCACGGTGCGGCCCCGATCCAGTGTCCGCTCGGATTTCGTTCTGCTCCGGGAATCGCTGCTCTGAGCGCGTTTTGTTTCGATTCTGGCACTTTGGACAGGGGGGGAAGAGGATCACGGTTTGCTAGCAGCAGAAGCCGGAGTGAGAAATAAAACGCGAGATGCGAAGGAGCCTTTAAGACCTGCAAGATCTAATAAACCAGCCGAGAAAAGCTCCGAACCTGCTGTCAGTGTCTCTAGCTGGGAGGAAATTACCTGTTTGCTTAACTGCCTCTGTCCTGGGCTGGTGTTTCTGTTCAGCGCGGGGGGCCGCGTACCCTGCAGGGACAGGAGGGTGGTGAAAAGCTACGCGCTGCCAGCCCCCTTTCCCGGGGGAAGTGGCGGAGCGCACCGCTCGCTGGAGCCCCTGGAAGCGCCACCGGTCGCTCCGGCCCAGGTAGTAATTTCCACCCAATATTGCGCAGTTATCTAAGCCCAGGAAAAGCTCGGGGGGAAACTGCTTGGTCCCCCTTCCCCCTTGTTTAAAGCGGGCTGGTTTGTTTTTAGTGGGGGCTTCTTAGGAAGCTGAGACAGGCCGGGGAAGAAAGTTAAAAACAAAGGAAGGCACGTAGCGAAATTAAACACAACCAAAGAGGGCACAGTGGTGGGCTAGTCCTCGAATCTCCCCTTCCCCTCGCATTTGATGGAGAATCGGTCCCCCCGGCGGCTTTGCTGTAATAGTGGCAGTAGGATTCCAGCCTGAAGATGGAAGGTAATTGTGGCTCTCCATAATGTCACCTTTTGGTCCCTTCATTAAGGCGCGTTTAGGCCCCTTTCCTGCCTGGCTCTCTTTGCCCTGAATGCTGATGAAATGATCTCACGCTTGCTTTCTGAGTAATGACCCAAATTAAGAGCGAAAATACAGACCCTTCAAACCGCATTACATTAATCTAATCACTCCCAGCAGGGCCCAGCAACCCCTTTTTGATCAGAATATGGATAATCAAGCGCTTGGATTAGACTAACTGGTCCCGTCCCTCCTCCCAGGCTCTTAATATGCAAGTGTCTATTCTGCCCACGTCGGGAGGAACAATATTATTCTAGCGGGGAAGGGAGATTCAGCGGGCCGGGCCTGTGCGTGCTGCTCACTCCAAGCTCGCCAATGAACACGCGAACCAGCCGGGCACCAACTGGCTGGGGGCCGCTTCAGCGGAAGTTCGCTTTTCCCCACTTAATTGAGTGGCTAAATGCGGGCAGGCGAGGGGCCCCCTGCGTCCGATTGAGCTTCGCCGCTTGCTCCAGAGGGGCTCGGGGGCGCGTGATCAGATTCCCAAGGGGGCTTGTCCTTGTTATTTGTACTGGGGGGGAAGCGACACCGGTTTTCAGGCCAGAAGCATCTTCCACTGGGGGCCAGGCCGGGGGTTGCGTGCGCTGCAGGGCAGTCGCTCTGCCTTCGACCTTGCTGCAAGAGTCATCTTCATTTCCAGATACACAATCCCGTCTGTAAATCTGAACCCCCCGGCTGCAGGGATCCCTGCTCCCAGAGGCGGTGCTGCGCCGGAGAGCGGGCCAGAGAACTTTTTAGGGGAACATCTCCGGGCCGTTCGCTTCCCCCCGAGGCTGGTGCAAAGAGCGGCGCTCCTGGGGGCTGCCCGGGCCCCGGGCGAACCCGGCCTTGGAGACGCGCTGGGAGCAGCAGAAGTTCTTCCTCTTCCAAGCGACCCCGGGGGGAGCTGGGCCAGGTGGAGGCTTCAGGGCAGCCCCGGGGTGCATTGCTCACCTCTGGGACAGTGGATTCCCAGCTGGGGGCTTTCCCGCGGGTGTCCCGCTCCCTAGCCAGGGGGTCTGGCTCAAGGGGCCCAGCCTGCTCCCAGGGGCGGTTCGAGGGGAGCAGGATGGGCCCAGCGCTCTAGGCCTGGCGTCAGGGCCGTCCTTAGGATTTATGGTGCCCTAGGCGGGATTATTAAACTGGTGCCCCTGTGCCTGACTTGCTCTTAACAACACAAACATAAGCTTACAGTATTGGAAAACTTGCCACATGCACGTTATTAAACCCAGTTTAACTTAATTAAGCACACTGTAATGCTGATGGACTAGCACTAAAGAAGTAGTGCTATAGAAAAAATTCTGATTTGACAGAATGATGCAAATAATATAATTTTTTAAATTTGTCAACATTTTATTGGAAATTTATATGAAGAGGTATTGAAACAAGGATTTGTTTTTAATTAAAAGCAATCTTTCTGGCTTTTTTGGCTGCAAAATCAGTAATAATGTCATTGTATGACAAAGACAAAGTGATGTCTTGTTCGATTGCAAGAATAGCAAGACCAGTCAAGTGTTCCTGACTCATTGTAGAGCGGAGATAGTTTTTAATGAGCTTTAGTTTTGAGAAACTCCGTTCTCCTGATGCTACTGTTACAGGAATTGTCAGTAGAATATGAGTGGCAATGTATACATTAGGATACATGTCAACAAGTTTGGTGGTATGAATAGACTGTACAATGTCCATCACTGATTTTGCATGTGGCAACATTGGTGACAGTGTACTCAAATCTTCGTTCAGTTCAAGTCCATTTAAATCAAAACTATCACCATGCTTCAGGAGGCTCTCTAGGTTCTTGCACTGTGACCTTGAGCTATGGGGCAGCAGCCGGAACCCCAGAGCAGAGGTGGGCTGAGCCACTCAGCCCACCGCTGTGTGCCATCAAAAATCAGCTCACATGTCACCTTTGGCACGTATGCCGTAGGTTGCCGACCCCTGCTCTATACACTAGTAAGGAGATGAGCATATTACAGTTGTTGGAGGGCTCTATTTAGCAGTAACAGGGCTATAGGAAAGTCAGTCAACATTTTTTGTTTCTCTGATGAAAACTGGCCCACTCCCTGCCCCATACCAAACTTGTCACAAATAATTGTCAACAACTTAATTTTCTGTTTTTGGCTAAGATATTGATTTTTAAAAAAAAAAATATTGAAATTGAATTCAGGATTGTTAGCAAGCATTTTTAGCAAACAAAGTTGTTAAATGACAATCTAAATAGCAACACAATACTGCTTTCATGCTTGGCTCACCCCCCAGCCTGCTGGTCCAACAGCTGCAGTAGAGGAGGAGATAGGTGGAAAACTGCAGGACCCCGAAATCCACCTCTTGGGGTGCATAGTAGCAACAGCAGCAGAAAACCCTCAGGTCCGATCACACACCAATGGGCACCATCGCCAGCCCAATGGACCATGGTGAAGTTAGCACAGCATCTGATCTCAGGGACGGGGCACCCATGGAGCCACAGCAGTTCATCCTGCCCTGTGCAGCTCCCCTCGGATGAGATGGATCGCTGCCAGCCCAGGGGAGAGACATGCTCCCCAGCTAGGGTGACCAGATGTCCTGATTTTATAGGGCCAGTCCTGATATTTGGGGCTTTGTCTTATATAGGCACCAATTACTCCCACCTAGGGTGACCAAACAGCAAGTGTGAAAAATCAGGACAGGGGGTGGGGGGATAATAGGAGCCTATATAAGAAAAAGACCCAAAAATTGGGACTGTCCCTATAAAAGTGGGACATCTGCTCACCCTACCCCAACCCCCATCCTGATTGTTCGCACATGCTATCTGGTCACCCTATCCCCAGCCCAGCCGTGTGTGACCATTCCAATCCTGGCTGGCTGCTGAGGAAGTGAGTTACTTTCACTTTCATTCCTTCCCCCTCCCCCGAGCACCTCACCCAACCCAGCCCTGCCGGAGGGGAGGGGGAAGAGAGAGAGAGGGGTGCTCCTTGAGGGGGGGAGAAGAATGGACGTTATGGGGGACAACAAAGGATACTGGTGCCAGAGCCGCTGAGCCTGCCTCACCTCACGCTGGGGGAAAGTCACACTCACAGGTGAGTTCCTTCCCCTACCCGTACCCCTACCCTTCCCAGAGACCCCAGCAGCCAATCCCCTCCCTCAGACTGTGCTGCATTCGGCTCTCTCTAGGACCCAGCAGCCCTGCTCTTACATGCTCCACTGCTTCCCGTCCGTCCGGGCTCCGTGTAGAGCGGTGCCCCCAGGTAGCGTGGTGCCCTAGGCGGCTGCCTGTTCTGCCTATGGCTAAGGACGGCCCTGCCTGGCGTTCAATCCCCAGCGCCGCTAGAAAGGGCCTGGGAGCCCGTTTTAAACGGGTGACTCGTTTTGCAGCCCAGACCCCAGGCCGGGTCCTCCGCAGGAGCGGGCCAGAGGGGCAGCCGAGGCGAGGCCGTGCGGGCTGCAGGGTGGGGGGGTGTGTGTCAGAAACAGGTGGTGGTGCCACAGGAATACGCGTCCGCGCTAGTCATTTGCGAGGCCCCTACAGCCAAATGAGCAGCGCCATTGCTCCTTTCTGCAGGCTCGCCTCCAGCCCCGGCGATGGGAAGAGCCTGGTCCCTAGAGCGGGAGCCCTGGGGCCTGGCAGCGCAGGAAGGCAGCCTGCTCACCCCAAGGTCCATGGGCAGGGGGCCTTCATGGCCCCTACTTCGGGCATGTGGTGCGTCTCCCGGCTCAGTCAGCCAGCCTGGGCCCCTGGCCGGAGCATCAGCAGGTAGCAGAGCAGCTACCTGCCTGCACCAGGAATGGGGGGGGGAGCAGCTACCTCACCTGCCTGCACCAGGAATGGGGGGACGGGGACGAGAGCAGCTACCTGCCTGCACCAGGAATGGGGGGGGAGGGGCACAGCTACCCGCCTGCAGCGGGGGGGAGGAGGGGGTACCTGCCTGCACCAGGAATGGGGGGGGAGGGGGAGCAGCTACCTGCCTGCACCAGGTATAGCGCGCGGGGTGGGGGGGGGCGCTGCAGATGTCTTTCCCGGGGTGTCACTCTCGTGTTTCTCTCTCGCATCACACGCCACGCTTTGAACGGCTCCTGCCGTCTTGTAACGCCCGCCGCGGTCCCGGTTACCCCTGGGGAGGGGACGTCGCACAGCGGGGTGGAACCGCGGTGCCTGCAGCAAGCGGCCCCTGCCCTCCCACGCCAGCGCTCAGCCGCCGGCCGGCCTGGCCCCGCCGAGCAGCAGCGGGCGAGCCGCGCGTGGAACCGGGCCGCTCCGGAGTGACTTCCAGGCCCGCAGAAGGAATGTTAAGGGGCTAGATCCGGATTCCCATTCACGCGAGCGGCCCCAGGCCCGCCGGCTGCGGGGAGCAAGGTCGAGTCCTGCTCGAGTTAGGAAGAGTTTAAAGGGACGGGAAGGGCTGGATTATCTCCACACGCCTCTGGGTGCGGAGCTTGATCTTCGCCAAGGGCAGGGGGGAGGCTGGGCTCTGACATTGACCGGGGGATACAGCCCCCGCTACGGCCACACGCTATTCGGGGGGGGGGGGGATGTTCACACACACACACACGACTCCAATTATCTTCCCCCCCCGCAAGATGTTGCTGCTGTCCATGACTGCTCACACTTCAGCAATCTTGCCAGCAAGCCTCAAATCATAATAATACAAACACACAGCCATGAACACAACAGCTTGAACAGGCCTGGTACTTTTTTGGGGGGGGTGTTAGAGGGACCTCTATGTAAAGTGACACTAAAGTTGCCACCATTTCAGACCCCACCCCCCCTTTGGTGCGCTCCATTTGCCTTGCTGCTGGGGGGTGCTATCCCCCACGTGCTAATTCCAGCCTCACACCTGCCCCCCACCCCGGAAGATGAGAAAAAAGGGGGGGCAGGTGTGTGGAGCAGCGGGGGGGGGGGGCGCAGCGGGCTGGGGAGAAGCACTGGGAAGCGACCAACCCAAAGGCAGATGCGTTGCCCTTTTCCCTGCACTCCGCTCTCCAAACGTCTGAGCAACCGGGTTGCTGCTAGAAACATGTTAATTGCCAACGGAGCTCATTAAGGCATGCACATGCAAAACACAGCGAGGGAGATTAAATGGACAAAAGCGCAAGAATGAACTGTCAACAATCGAACCCATCTACACGACCAGCAGCACTCAAGAATGAGGCATTTGGAGGCAACAAAGGATTGTCTGGGACAGGAAGAAAGGCCGACCTAGACTTTTGTTTAGTCAACACAATTGATTACAAATGAGAGATTAACAGGATAGCTCCCGAGTTTTTTTGAAGGAGGCAGAAGAGAAAAGTCCAATTAAGTCCACCGAATGTTAACTACATTGATTTCCACGGCCAGCCCCAAAGAAATTCTCATTAAACCATCCCTGGCGATCCCTTTTGGAAAGTAATTTGTCTCCCTGATGGAGCAGAGAAAGGGAGCTAGTTCTTGGCACAATGCGCTTAGGAGACACACTGGAAAGAGCCAAAGGGGGAGTTAATGAGCATCTGACAAGCCGCTTGGATTCAGGCCTGGAGAGCAGTGATGAAAAGATGGAATTGGCCAACAACTATTCTTTATATCAAACATAAAAAGGCCAATCTGAAACAGGGCTGCTGAAAGCTGGTGGGGAAGAAAAGCAAGGCCCCCACTGCCCCATTGGGATGGAAAATGCATTGGCCTGGCCTCTCCCAGCCGGGCTCGGGCTGGACATGGTGGCCCGTAGCGAAGCTCCACCGGGTCAGGCAGTAACAAGCCTTCCCAGCTGGCCTGGAGCTGGAGATCCTGTCCACTTCCCTGTCTCCTGCCAGCGCTTGGAGTGAAGGTGATGCCAGCTGGACGAACTGTTGTAAGGAGTAAGATACAACCACAGCCACCAGGCCAATTCCCCCCTCGCGGCAGGCGCTCCTACCGCCCTAGACAGCCTTCAAGCAGTAACTCCACAACACAGGAACTTGCAGGGAAGCCTAGCAGTGTCCCAGTCCCACCTCTCGCAGAGCACGTCAAGACAGGGAAAAAAGTGTTTTCAACACATTAGCAGATGTGTTAAAATCCTACTTTGAAGACAAGGTAGTTGCCGTTTTAACACTTGTTAATTGGTATAGGTAAATCCCAGACGCCCTCCCAGAGTTAGCTTGGACCGGCGAACACCTAGGACTGCCTCGTTTCACTGGGATTTTAACACATTAATAAAACACCTTGTTTCCCTAATGAAGACATGGTCACGTTGGCACATGTTTCCCTGAACATAGGTTCTCATTCAGCCTGCTAAAATTGGGCTTACTTGTGTCTACACCGGTGTAGAGTGTGGTTTGCAATTGAGTTAAGATAGCGCAAGGTAACAATTAAAAATAAATAAGCTTTTTTCCTAGTCTAGACTAGTCCAGCATGGGCACCCTTCAATCACTTTAGAACTGGTTTATATTGATTTTGGCCTAAATCAGTATTGACTTTGGTTTAGAAAAGGCCTATCCAGTTAGCTTAAGTCAATAGGAGGCTCAATTCATAAGCCCTTTTAAAACCAATTTGTCCATAGACACATTAGGGGTTTGCAGCAGTTTAACTAGTTACATCTGTGTGTGTAGACAATGTCTTAAGGGAGCACTGGTCTAATTTTCCATGAAGCATTTTGGTTTAGGAAATATTACCGTTTTTTTCTGGGTGTCTTATAATGAGACAGAAAACCAGAGTTCCAGACAGGTGTCTGTAATAAACTGACGATTATTTTTAATGTGGTGAAAGTAAGATTCATCTGCTAAGCTGCACTTTTAACTGCTTCAGCTGTGCTCTGCCCCCTCTAGAATTATGGGGTGAAAGCCTGGCCCAACTGATGTCCTAAACCCTGAGTAACTTCAGAGAGCCACCAGTCTGGATGCAAACCTACTTACCACAAATACAAAAATACCAGATGCTTCATGGCATAAAACGGATCGGTGAACTGATGAGAGTTAGGAAGAGCCTTGCTCTATGAGAAAACTATTCCCTAGTTTGCCACTGCAGGATTCTTGCACCTCCTCTGAAGCATCTGATATTGGCCAATATCAGAGACAGGTCCACTGGTTTTCATAGCATCTATACCTCTAACCGCTTTCACTGCCCACCGCTGAGCGGGGGTGGATTTAGAGTTAGTGGGGCCCTGTGCGCAGCTTCATGGAGGGGGGGCCCTTGGGACCCAGCCAAGAAAAAGAAAGCCAGACCTCTGTCCACCCCAAGCGCGGGTCCAGACCTGGGCCCGGGCCGCGAGGCAGCAGCCGGGAACTGGGGGTGCGGGCAGGGCTGCTGATAGAATTGCTGCCCCCCTGGGCAAGGTGGGTGGGCTGGCCCCCGGAAGGAGCGGGGCTGGGGGCGAGCCCTTCAGTGCTAGCCGGCCCGGAGAAGCAGGCAGAGACCCACGTGGCGGCGGTCACCGGAGCGCCCTGCTGCCTCTGCATGCTGATCTCTGCTCGCCTCCGTTGGGTCCTTGCAAAGCAGGGGGCTGCGATCCCCTCTTAGCCGCCGCGCCCGGGATCGGGCGCCTCCCTGTCTCCCCAGGAGCCCGGGTGGCTCTGGGCGCCTAACAATAGGTCCTAACGCAAGTGGCGTGGGGCGGCAGTGGAGCCCAGCATAAAACATGGGGGTGCTGCACCCCCCTCTCCTAGTTCCCAGGCCTATGCTTTGGGGTCTCTGTCGTAGGGGGCCCCATGCCACGGCATGGTTCGGGGTAAATCTGCTCCCGCCGCTGAGCCCTAGTTCTGCTCTAACGTTTTAGAGATAGGGTGACCAGAACCAGCCAGTGTTCCAGGTAAGCCATCTGATGGAGTTACAGAATGGTAGTTTCAATCCCCTTCCTTATGCATCCTAGTATTTGCCTTACACGGAACAGAACTGTTCATTGAGCTGTCCACAGCTAAAGCTTTTCCTTGCCTGATTACAGTTAGTTTAATTACTAACATTTTACCAAAGACAAACACAATTGTTGGCCAAACCCCACAGGGAGATGTCATTTGTTATTCCCAGTGTGTTTTCCCTTGCATTTGTCAATGCTGCCCACTCGCCTGGCTTGGGTAGGGCTCTCCCAAGTTCCTCCGAGGCTTCTCTGGTCCTGGTAAATTTAAATAATTTAGGGGCAGCTGCCAATTTTCATCCCCTAGATTGAAGACACTGGCCCCTGAGCAGATTCCTGAGGTATGCCCCTGTTCGCCTTTTGCAATGTTGACATGGACCATTTATTCTCACCCTTTGTTTTCACATAGCCAGTTTCTGATCCATGATAGTGCTTTGCCTCACACCCCATGATTCCTTATCTAATGCGTTCCTTCCATTTCCCCCTTCAGCCCTTGTTTTCCCTTTCAGATCTCATTTTGTGACCCCTGCTCCACACCCCCTGCACTGCCTACGGGCAGATCAGACACACACCTGTCTCCCCTTGCCCCATACCACACACACCTCTGCCCTCCCACAGAACACATGGACGTCTACTCCCTGGCACTGGCCAAACTCTGAGGCTGGCACAGGAACCTAGGAACTGGCCTAGCAAGATGGGAGGGGGACTATAGAGGTAGCTGTGACCTGTGTAAATTCCCCAAGCGCTGTGGGAACTTACACATCAAAGCAGCTCGCCTTTTTGATGTTGTTGCATCAGACTGTGGCTGTGCAGAACAGACACAGTAAAGAAAAGGGCTGCAGGGCCACCAGGGTGTTTGTCTAGGACTTCTGCAAAGGTGCTAATGTACTAGAGTACATGTTCTCACTAGCAACTCCAATTCTAGGGGCCCAGAGCCAACCATCTCATCGTTATCTTCACCATTGTGTATATGTTTGCCAATTTTGGGGGTATGGGCTTTAGCATAAGTAGTTGGAGGGATTCAGAGCAAGTGACTGATGGAGGTTTCTATGGCAGTGGGGACCAGGCTGGCCCCTTTAACCATTAATTAAATGTGTGGGGGGAGGGATAGCTCAGTGGTTTGAGCATTGGGCTGCTAAACCCAGGGTTGTGAGTTCAATCCTTGAGGGGGCCATTTGGGGAATTAGTTAGGGAGTGGTCCTGCTTTGAGCAGGGGGTTGGACTAGATGACCTCCTCAGGTCCCTTCCAACCCTGATATTCTATTCTATAATTTCCAGACGTTCTAACAGCTGGTGTGCTGTGGGTTCTGTTTTGGTAAAGAAAGTAACAGTGGGTGGCATAGTTCCATAGAGATGAAGGCCATAAGGGACCATTAGATCATCTAGTCCGATCTGTCTATCGCAGGCCATTGAATTTCATCCAGAAGCCCCTACACTGAGCCCAGTGACTTTAGACAGACCAAAGCATTTCGGTCCTCAAAACACCAAACTGTTGTGTGCCAGAGGCACAGAGCAGGGGAGAAGGTGATGCCATCAACGCACACTGATTGCCACTGAAACATGGCCATGTGTAAGTCATTTTAACAGCATTCTCTATCTGTGATTTCCCCAGGGCCTTTTGAACACGTACCAGACATTTAAGTCAGGCTGGTGTATAAGGTCCAGAGGAGAAGTAGCTTACTCTGCCAATCTTCTGAGGCCCACCAAAGCAGCCCCCTTCTCCCTTTCTTCAGGATTATTGAAGGGGAGGGGGAGGAAGAAGGAAAACCGATTGCTTCAGGATTTAGAGCTAGAAAACTTTAAAGGCTTAAAAATGTCCCATCAATCAGGATCTTTGCCTTTCCCTGTCTCCCCTTCCAATGCCCCCAGCGTCCCTGCACACAGCTCAATGCTTCTCTCAATCCCCTATACCCTTCCATGTTCCCAGTCTCCCAATTCTAGGCATCCCTACACATCCTAGTCCCCCACTCCTCCTTCAGCCCCCTTTCCTACCCCACCATACACATCCTCTTCCTGTCTTCCCCACAATGCCCTGTTCCAAGTAGCACAGCATCACGCCACCTACTCCCCTAGCCCCAGTCTACATGCCTCCCCGTCAGCACCTCTTCCCCATTTCATCCTGGCTTCCCTGTGCATAAGCTATGCCTGGTGTCAGGAATGGGTCGATTCAGAGCTGAAACCATTTCAGAGTAATTGCAAACCTTACCCTGCACACCCAGGAAAACAGCTCTGGACAAGCATCGCCCAGGCTGTAGTCACAAGTAGCAAAGAGAGACAAAACACTGCAGCTTGAAAACTATACACGGCTACCCCGTGGCCAGAGCATTTCTCCATTCTGGCTTCATGCACAGAGAAACAGAGCTGGGGCTTTCTTCAGCCTGGGCCAAGCCCACCCCAGCAAACCACATAGCTGACACTTTCTTTAGCCTATGAAGCAGGGTGGAGGGAGGCATCAACATACCAGGTCTAGTGCAAGCAGGATCATTTCCCCAGCTCTTCCTGATCCCTTGGATTAGACAACCATTTTCTTTTTCCCTGCCAAGCCCCTCCCCCAGCATTCTACTGGCCATTTACAACCCTGCTTTAATACTCTCATAGTTAACTCGTTTGCTGCCTGCCTTAGTGAGGAACATCGCAAGCTATTTTAATGTTTTCATTATTAGCCTAAAGCTCTGTAATTTTGCCACTAACGGACGCTACTAAAAGCCACGTCTCCTCAGCAAGGCGAACAAAACCAATCCGCAGTTTCTAGGCCAAGCCACTTCGGAAATATTGGGAGCCAAAGAAAATTAGAACATTTTTCAAAAGTGAACTTCCGGCAAATTTTCAAAACACGGTGCCTTTAAAACTTCTGTTCAGCTCCTAATCTGACTTCCCAGGAACACTCTACCCTGAGATGCAGCATGAGACCTTTCAGGAAAATCAGTTTCCTTTTGGGGAGGCTGGAGCGCCTACCACTTCTTTTATTAATCCCAAATCTCAGCGATGTGGCTTGACTGTGTTAGGCCCTGATCCTGCGAAAACGTCACAGTTTATGAACTGTGAATGGCTGACTCCAGTGTGTAAAATTAAGCACATGCATAAGTGTTTGTAGGATTGGTTCCTGAGTCAGTAATAGAAAGTGGAGTAGGGGTAGCTACTGTTCTCTGATACTACCCTTGCTGGAAAGCATTCAGTAAGATGGCAGATGCCACTTCGAGTGATACAAAAGTAATTGATTGGCCCTATTCCTAATCACTGAATGAAGATACTGAAAGAATGGCAGGTATTTCTAAAATCTGTTTGGATTTCACCTTTTTAAGAAGATTACTATTATCATATATAATTTTGCCAACAGCCCAATTGGTGATTAGGGTCTCAGTGCACTAGGCACTGTACAAACATGTAGCAAAAAGATAGAGCCTGCCCCCAAAGAGCTCACAAGCTGGTTATGAGATGGAACAGGAGGAGGAGGCAAACGGGAGCGGAATGAGATAATAGTCAAGGAAGCAAGTTTTCATACAGGAAACTGTGGTCTCACCATCTTTGTGTGTGTGTGTGTGTATGTAGATGACTAGAGTAGAATAGATTGGATTAATGAGAAACCCCAAAAGTGATGTGCTCCTAGTGGATACAGGTATGTATATATATATATATAACAATGTCCACACTATTGTAACATTGGAGGTCTACCTAGGAAACGAGCCCAGTGAAAAGAAAATCCTAGTTTTGATAGGTCAGATAAATCAATCCATCTCTGGTCTGAAGAACTAATGACTTAAGTTACGACATCTTCGTATATCAGCCGAAATTGGTATTTGTGTAGCTCGTACAAGAGGCTGTGGGTGCTTTGCACCAGCACAACCACAGAAAGGGTTAAAAACTTAGGTCCAGATCCTCAAAGCTGTTAAGGCTCAGTGGAAGTTGAAAACAACGGAAGTTCAAAGCCTACCCACCTTTGAGGATCTGGGCCTTTGTAACCCACAACATTGTGCTCAGTCAATGATATTGCAAGGGTTAACCACAGGCAGATTTTGGCCTTAAAGCATGCAGGTATTTTAAATTCACAGAGAGCACCTGGGATCCTTTACAATCATTTCTCCAAAATCCCACTGTCATATATTCTATTTCCTTCCCCGCTGGTGCCCCTTGCCAAGATATTTTGCATAAATAGACGCTTTCTAATTTATAATCAGCCTCCTCCTCCTGATTCATTATATTAATGATTTGGGATGTCACCAAGATTGGATTGTGGCATCACTGAATGAATCCAGCAGGAGAAAGCTGATTATAAAGGAAGAAAAGCACAAATGTACTCAAAACACCTTGGCAATCAGAAACTAAGGGAAAGGAAACGTGAAGAACACAACAATGTAGAGCAGCAGTGGCTCTTTAAATCATTCTAAATGCACTTCAGAGACGACAGAGAAAAACTGTGACAGACTTCATTCAGTTTGTATGGATTAGGTCTCTCACATTATTATGGGCATTTATTTCCAGGGAAGCACAATGACAAGCTAATCTATTGTTTCCTTTGAATTATCGTTGCTATTAAGTGATCACAAATATACAAAGATTTCTTTAGTTTGCTTTATTTTTTTTTTTTTTGGCAGAGAGTTTGTTTCTGGCCCAGAACATTTTACCTTCCTTTGAAATATAAACATTCCCCTATTTGTTCCGTAGTTTAGACCTTCAATGAGCCTGCTCTGTCTCATTTCAAAGCTCCAGAAAAATGAAGGCGTAATGCTCCTTTTATAACATCTTGGCTTTGGGCTTTCTTAAGCCTCATGTGTCTAACTTAGAGCAATTCCATCTTCTCAGATAACCAGTTGCTTCTGTTGTAAGAAAAGTCTTTGAGCAGAGGCAAAAACACATATTTTGTGGCCAAAGCAAGGGGAAGCATGCAGTTTGGATAGCAATTTAAACAAAGCTGCAGGCATGCAATTCACTTAAGCAAATTAGCCACCAGAGTCTATTATAGCACAACAGTCAAAGAGCTTTGACTGATGCTATTGGGAACATATACACACTAATAATTGCAGATATAGAAATATAAGCCTGAAAACAAAAACTGTTTTGTGACACAGCTGGGTATATTTGACAGGTACTCATTGACTGTGGGCTTAAGCTATAAACTGACCAAAGAAACAGTGATTTATTTAAAGGAGAATAAAAATTATTTTTATTAATTTACAATATATTTACAAAACAATCTTATGAAATCTGGCGGGGCTCTTTCAAGAGCATGATGTAAACAAACTTCTTGGTATTCAGTGGCCTTTCAAATAGGGGCCTTTGGTAAGTGATATGGTTAGGAATCAGGAGAAAGAACAAACCCAATGATTTTTAAGATAATCATAATTCCTGGGTGAAAAGTTATGGAAGGGAATGATTAAATTCATTACTAATACATATGTAATATAGATCAGTGACAAACTCCTGTGATGAGGATCTCACAAAAAACAACCAGAAGATTATATATGCCCTGGGTGCAGGTCACAGCATTCTCAAGAGCTTTTTTACCATTGTTTTTGAAAGAGTAACAAATTCCCAATTTAAATGGTACTACATACTGCGAAGACAAAAACGTCACACTGCAGGAGGATCCAAAAAGGAATTGTTCTTGCATCTATCTCTTCCATAAAGGCATTTTAAAAATCCATATCCATATCTTGCTGGTAAGATGATACCTTAGATAATCAAATACTTGATTGTGTCATTGTTGTGAAACAAAAATGTGAATCCATAGGTCACCTCCACTTTAGGTTTGGCAGAATATGGGATTTCTCAGCAATAAACTTCTGAAATTCTGATCTCCATACAGCTGTTTAACTCTTTCAATTCAGTGTCAAATGAGAATTCAGGAGAAGGAATATTATTTTAAACAAGCAATTTTTTTTGCAGCTGGTCTCTTGTACATGTATTCACTGGGTCAAACTCAGCACTGCTCTGCACTTCAAACAACCCCCATTAAATCAGTGGGATTGCCATACTGGTCTTTTGGATCCAGCATAGCCCCTTTCCTACAGTAAGCTATACATCTGACGTAGCACAAGAATACACAAAAGTAATCATTGTGTCATGCGGATCACTCCTTACTGCAACTTTAAAAACACGTTTTCCAAGGATCTGGTCTTTGGATGACATAAAACATATTTATGAAATTAGTTCACTCTATTTAAAAATGGTATAACAGCTTTAAATCTTCAGAGGATTCCTAAGGCTAAGTAATATCTTGTATCTTAGCTGTATAAGTACTAAATTATTAAAATAAAAAGAATATTTGAAAAACTTTTGTTTTGTAGTAAATAATTTTTAAGGGCTACATTTTCAGAAACAACCTCTAAGATTACACTCAATTTCAGAGTCAGATTTTAAAATATTGTTTAATGCACAGAAGTTCAAACGGAGCATTTTGACAGCTGACTACTTGAATTGCATGCACAAAAGCAGTTTGAGCACCACACCCGAGTGTGTGTGTAAAACTGCAGCCTCCGGTGTAGAATCTAGCTCGAAGCCTCTATGAAAATATGGGCTTGAATATAAACAACTATGGATACCATACAAAGGGGGAAATGCAACTAAAAATTAATAAAAACTCTTATTTTATAAATATCTTATAGGAAAATAACAAAAGGCTCGAGAAAGTATTCAGGAATAAAGAATTTCTCATCCCAAAGAAATACCTAACTCCACTGCCTCCCCCAGTGATCAAGAAGGTGTACGGCTAAGGAAATGTGGTGGTGGAGGTGACGACATGGGTATGAATCAGGCGGTGTTCTTAGGTTAGTACAATGGTTACTCATCAGTGCATAAACTTAACAAATAAGGTGATTCAGTATTCCTTCTTATGAGACACACAAGCGCTAATCCACACACAGTAAAGTCATTTGTTTTCCCACTGCTTTTCTCAATTAAGAATATATTTCAGCCAGGAGCTTGTCATGGACTATGTGGATTAAGTTGTAGTACTAGCAGTAAAAGGACAAGAAGGGAGAACCTGAGAGAACAGCGTGTAGGGCAGCATGTGCTCAGTAAAAAAGCACTTAAGAACTGAAAGGAAACTACATAGGCTAATTAAAAAAAAAAGATGATGGGGGGGGTGTGTGTCAGAGATGTGGCTGACTACTTGGAATCATGGCTCAGGACAGCATCCCTGTTCAGGACCAAATTTAAGCACAGGCTTAAACCCCACTGGAGTCAGTAAGACTTAAGCACATGCTTAAAGTTAAGCACACATTCAAGTGCTGGCTTGAATTAGGGCCAAGATACACAGCAACTTAAGGCACACAGGACCAGCAGTAACCCTAGCAATATATTAGGGTGGTTGACAAGGTCTATTAAGTGCTGCATGAGCGACAGCATGATTGTCCTCAGTGCTGACAATAGGCCTTGAGCTCTGCGATCAAGTGAAGGGGAGAGAATCACCCCTATTTGTTCATCTCAGATGCCCTGAGGTTTGCCTCTCTGCCCCATTTCCTTTATTGTTCCACATGGTCCATGTACGATCTCTGTATGTGCTAATCTCTTACCACACTGGGTTACAGTGGTGCAGGCAGTGACATGCCCTCTTTTGCCTTGAATACTGCATGCAGATGTGGTCGCCCCATCTCAAACAAGATGTATTGGAATTGGAAAAGGTTCAGAAAAGGGCAACAAAAATGATTAGGGGTATAGAACAGCTTCCGTATGAGGAGAGATTAATAAGACTGGGACTTTTCAGCTTGGAAGAGAGATGACTAAGGGGGGATATGATAGAGGTCTATAAAATCATGACTGGTATAGAGAAAGTAAATAAGGAAGTGTTATTTACTCCTTCTCATAATTCAAGAACAAGGGGCCACCAAATGAAATGAAGAGGTAGCAGGTTTAAAACACACACAAGAAAGTATTTTTTCATGCAACACAGAGTCAACCTCTGGAACTCCTTGCCAGAGGATGTTGTGGTGGACAATACTAGAACAGGGTTCAAAAGGGAGCTAGATAAATTCATGGAGGATAGATCCATCAATGGCTATTAGCCAGGATGGGCTAGGTGTCCCTAGCCTCTGTTTGCCAGAAGCTGTGATTGGATGACGGGGCATGGATCACTTGATGATAACCTGTCTGTTCACTCCCTTTGGGGCACCTACCATTGGTCACTGTCAGAGGACAGGATGCAGGGCTAGATGAACCTTTGGTCTGACCCAGTATGGCCGTTCTTATGTATTTTCCTGCATTGGATAGATATATTTCCTTATGCACTACAGTAGCTGTACTTCTGCTGCTCCCAAGGCCATACCCTTTGAACAATATGGAATTTCATTTCCTAAGTCTCTAAAGGGAGGATGAATTTAGCATCATCAGTATTGTTTTCAATTTAAGCTTCAACATTCTGCACACTATAAAATCCTTACTGAATTAAACCAAACTAGGTCTTTTGGATTGTAATTGATTGAAATTAACTAAAAGAAATGAATGTTAAAATATCTGGAGCTGTTAACTACCAAAGTCAGACACCCTAAGTCTGGGAATGTGATCTTTTCCCTGAATCAACATTTCACAATTTCATCATGTGTTTAGTTGTCATTTTCAGATTAATTGAAACAGAAATAAATTTTACTGTGGTTGAATATTACTTCATTATTTTCAAATCTCAGGGAGAGATTTTCAAAAGTACAAATGGGAGATAGGAACTTAAATTCCATTCTTTTTCATTGGGAGCTTCTAAGAGGGCCTCTGAGGGTACGTGTACACAGCAAAACCTACAGCTAGCCCGTGCCAGGTGACTTGGACTCATGGGGTTCAGACTGCAGGGCTGTTTAACTGCTATGTAGCCTCTGGCGACCCTCCCATCTTGCATGGTCCCGAGTCCAGGCTCCATCCTGAGTCCAGCAGTGGAACAGCCCTGCTGCCTGAGCCCCACAAACCCAGGTCGGCACAGGCCAGACATGGATGGCTAGTTGCTGAGTAGACATACTCTGGGAATTCCTACCAGCTCAGGCCTTGTAGGCAAGATAGGCAGGGGAAATGCTTACTTTGTGAATCCTGCTGGACCTTAGGCATGAGCTTGCTGAACAGCTTGGTGGCATCAGGACTTAAGGTGGATTTGCAACTGAGCACCAAAAGGAACTTCAGCACCCATGGAATTTAGGCACCTACTGGGTGGGGCAGCAGCTGACCACAAGTTTTAAGGATCTCAATTTTCAAGTTGGGCACATGCAATTAGTTATCTAAATGCTTTTGTGGATGTTGCCCTGAAAGTCTGTGGCAGAGCAGGGAATTGAATCCAGGTCTCTTGCTAGTGAGCTAACCACTGACTCATCCTTCCTCTTTGAGAACCCAACTTCATTTGTGCCTTTCAAAAAGCTCCCCTTTGAAGTATAAAAGCGGTTGCTTTTCTATCACTCCTGCATCTGGCTGGCTTTATAATTTCAGAGCTCCAGAACTAAAAATCTGTGCACACTACTGTTAAATCAACAGTATGGCTGAGAATCACTTTTTAAGATTATAGAACAAAATATTACCAATTTGTCTTTGTGACAGAACAATGAGTAGGTATAAAATTGCAACAGTCTCTATGCCAGTTTTTTTTAAGCTTTCTGCTTCTAAGATGAAAGCCTAATTTGATATTTTTGTAGTTATATAACAGTTCTAATATTTTGTGACATTTTGTATTGTGACACTATAGATGGAATTGTCATCGGACTGACACCCTTTACTGTTTATTCCTTAATTACAACTGTTAACAACACTGCAGAGAAGCGTGCTAATCTGCCATCACATATTATGAAAACAACGTTATTGTTACAAACACCAACACCCACTCAACAGGATATTTCTAACATGGCAGTTTCTGTAAAAACTTATCAGTTTAATGGACACTTAAATAGAAAAAGTTTCATATAAACTTTGAACATGTAAAATCATGCAGCTGGGGGGGATTTTTTTGTGTGTGTGTGTGTGAATCTTTGAGTGATTTAAATTCAGCAAACTAAGGGCCTGATCTAGCAGAAAATAGCTTCTGCAGGTGTTGGCCCTTGCAAACTGTTCAGACTTCCTGTGGTCTCCAGCTGGAGATGCTGCTCCCTATTCTGAGGGGCAATGAATTCCTCACTAATAGCCAGTCAGCACTGGATAATTAAATCCTATTTGATTAATTAAATTCACGTAATGCTCTAGATGCACAATTCGGAAGGTGAACCTTCCTTATGGAGCAGTGTAAAGAGCTGTGATACTTGTGTACAGGTTGGTCAGGGAGTAGAAGAAAGGTGCTGTTAGATCATCCACCCATAACACAAAAATCAGATATAGGGACAAGGTTACCACCAGACACAGACACATGACAAACCCCTAACAGCAAATAAGGGGGTGAGGGCTCATCATTCCTAATAGTTCCTGGTAATTAATTTGGTTAGCCTATAGCTGACTGGAGTGGTTTGCATAGCCCCATTTCATATAACCATGTACATGAATTCTTCTTGCACTATGGAAGTAGTAATCACCCTTTATTGAAATTGGTTTCTATTGATCTTCTTGACCCGAGTCCCAATTTTGAAGGAAACCCCCACTCCCGAAGTCCACCATCCTTCCTTGCTATGGAAGAGTGAAAAAGCACAAAGACCTCTAAGTCATTTACTTGAAAGGATTTCTCTCTAAATTGGGTCTTCAATATATGCAAACACTAGAAAGCAATGGACAGTGGCTCCCAGGCACACTAATTTACCAAGGGGTTGGCCTCAGACTGTAAACTATCTGGGGCAGGGACTGTCTTTTTGTTCTGTTTGTACAGCACCTAGCACAATGGGGTCCTGGTCCATGATGAAGGCTCCTAGGCACTTAGAGAATACAAATAGTTAACAATGTGCAAGCAAAAACCCACTGGCTGGCCTTCCATGTTTGTAGCCGGAGGCTGAGAAACTGTCCTTGATCTGAGATAGAAAGCAAGCTCCTCACCTTCTTATTCCAGTATCTGTAATCTTTGGGCACTCAGCTGGGCTGGCTTTCTGTCTGGTTCTTCCTCACCTCCCATGGCCTTATCCATAAATTATGTCTCTGGCTTACATTAACAAAATGAAAGTGACACAAAGCAATGACTTAAAACTACAAAGGAAACATTGCCAAAATATAATACTAATGTTTGTTACTTCAGTGTCTGTAAAATGAACTTCATGGCTGGATTCAACCCAAATTCACATTGGCTTCTGCTTTCGCAAACCAGGCACAGAACCTAATATGGGAAGTCAGCCAGGGGAAGAGGGTGCAGCAGTGGTTAATGGAACAGAAATTGCAATTGTTTATGGGTGAGACCAACACAGCCCCTTCCCCGCCCCTCCAAAAAATCAGTGTCACTGACATGATCAGGGAAAACAGGGGACATACAAACTAAATATGTGCCCTTTACCACTGCGCTCATATAGAGGATCCCAGCCATAAACTAAAGCTTCCCCCGCAGCCTGGTGTAAATTGCCTGCCCTTCTCAGAGTAAATGCCCCCTGTGGCCAAGGAGGTTCAAGAAAATAAAGGTAGATTCACATACAACATACTTAAAAATACAAAAGTGAAGGATTATACGTAACCTAAAACTCTTGTCATCTTAAAGAGGCAAATGTACTGGTGGGCTTCCATATACCAGTGTCTTTAATTTCTGATCTTATAAAGTCATTTTCAAAAAGGATTGTTCCTCCCACCAGGAGAATGTTATTCTGAGCCTCCTCGAGCTGGCAGACTACAGTTTAGCTGAACTCTTCCACACAGATACAACTGGAAAAAACCCATCCAACATGATTCATTTTCATATACATACATTAAAATTGAAATTTAGTGGCCTGACACACTGTTGTCTGGACAGGATTATTTTGCCCACTGAAGTCAAATGGTAGTCTCTGTTTTGTTTTCTCTTTATCTTTGTGCAGCTCCTTCTGGGTGACTTATGTTATACTTTGTAGATTTCTTTTTCTTAAAACCAACAGGCATTTGTGCTCTTCCTAAAAGAAACTGCTCCCACTTAGGAATAGATTCTTCTACTGATGCCCAATAGAGAGTCTAAGAAAGATATGATGCAACAATAAGCAATTTAACTTTGCTTCACAATTTAATCTATTTACCAATTTATCACAAAACAATACACACATACAATGTGTTATTAAAGCTTGCCTTATGTGTGAAGCAATTCAAAAAAGGACAAAGTATTTGGATACCAAATTTCCAATCCCTCACTTAAACAATGTAACAGAAGTTGGCAGGATTTCACCTATTAGAGTAAGTTATGCAGTGACTGAATGTGCCCTCTTGTGGTGGATAATATATTAGAAAGGGAACCCATAATGGTAGTATTCATGTTCATGGAATTGTTGTCATGTTTCTGTAAAACAAACATTTTCTTGAGCCTAAATATTAACATTCTAGTTTAGCAGGATTTTGAGATAAAAATAAATTTGTTGTTTAATGCTATCAACAAACAAGTAGTACATTAATTTGAGGTTGGCTCAAAAATATTTGCGAGCTAAATTTTGCAGTGAATAAATCCCTGATAATGTAATTGGTTCCAGTACTTAGCTCAAGAAAGAAAACTGCACAACCAGCTATCCTGTGGTCTAAAAAACAGAGTGGTAGCCAGAAGTTCCTGCTTTCTAACTACAGCTCTGACATGCACTTGTTCTAGGGCCTTGGGTAAGAGGTTTAACATCTGTGTCTCAGTTTTTCTAACTGAAGAACAGAGATAAAATTCCCCATTTTCACAGGAGCATCCTGAGCATATATTTGTTAATGCTTATGGATAAATCATTAATGTTTATGGATGAAATCATACAATTTATACTACAGGCCACAAAAATACTTTAGTTAAGAGTTGGAGACAAAGGTCCAGATTTAGCAAACAATGTGCTTAACTTTAAGCACACTCTTAAATGCTTTGTTCAATAGGGGCCAATATCTTTATCTGGAAATTGCTTTTTTAGCAAAACATTTGTATAGATTTTGTACACATATATTTAGGCTTTTTTTAAAAAGAAAAAAAAATCAATTTTTATTTACCTAAATACATATTTTAGTGCACATACGTGATACATCATAAATCGCTCCTTTGGAAGTGCTGGACTATTGGGTAACTATTTTGGTTATAGGTGTAACTCATATGCACAGTTTCTATCCATCATTAATAAAATAAAATAGGTATTCCGCAATATATGTACTTGGACTGCTAAGTTAAGGGGCCATTATAATCAACTGTGAAAATCACAGCTGATCTACATATGTATTAAGGCCATGCGTTCAACATCCTTTGAAAGTTTTATTGGAAGGAATGTGGACAGTCAATTTTGTATATGAAAGATATTTTTCCTTTCATGCTATTTAGTGTCCGTTCCTTAAAAATATAAAAGAGTAAATATGTGAAATTTTCCCTTGAAATAGTAACACCACTCTCCCGTAACTCACACAATTGGGTGGGAAGGATGAAGGCAAAAGTCAACACTGTTTCTATCAATAATCACTATGAATTATCCGACTTTTGTCCATTTTATCCACACTGTAAAGGTCTACACCAGATTTTGTTAATCTGTACTATTTTGTGTAATTGCTACCGGATTTGTTCTGCAGAATTTACTATGCAATGGTATGTAATTCTTCATAGTGATTGAACCAGTACTGGAAATGTCAAAACTCTCTAACTTATGGGACTTCAGGCCTAATACAGACAGATGCTGCTAAAACAGAGCTGAGATAGTACAGTCCATGCATAAGTGACAACTGTTTTACATTATTAAGGACTAAAACTCTATTTGCAGCACACAAACAGACATTTATGAGTTATGTACTAAATATACCTCAGGGATAAATTTAGGCCTGGTCCTGCAAACACTTAACTTTAGAACATGCATAGTCCTACTGAACTCCATGGAATTACTCATGTGCATAAGTGTTTGCAGGATCATGCCCTTAGTCTCACAGGCTCAGCTTAAATAGTTTAGTTCCATTTCTTCACTTTTAAGTAATTTGTCAGCTACCAGCATTAACTTTGTTTGCAAGTTGCAACTTAAAATATATTTTAAACTTTAATGCTATTTAATAGTTTATTAATATGATCAACTCACTTTAAACAACTCCATTTCCTGAGTAACTGTGTAGTATACAGTACCTAAATTTATATTTTGCATCTGATTTTTATTTCGGTGGATGAGGGGAAGATAGGTCATATTTAGTGCCCAACGAATCCAAAAAAGTGAATGCATCACATCCCTATTTATTTTAAAGTGATATGACCATTTAAATAGCATGCTGTCACATCCGTCATTGTAATAGACATTTTTAAAGTATAGTTTGATACAATTTTTTTCTTCTACTAAACACTCAGGACTTCAGGATATTAATTGAATGATGGCACACACTATAATCAGGCCCCATGTATTTTACCATGGCAGAGTTCACCCTTTTCTGCAGACTTGTGCTCCAGAACCTCAATTTTAATTTAAAAAAAAAATGCTTCAAGCTATTGTGGTTGGAAAGAAAATCTTGAAAATGTGAACTAACTGTGACTGCTACAGTGATATCTTCACATGTTCCCAACCACCCTTACACAATAGCTCTGATAGGTGTGAACTTCCCCATTCATCTTCATGGGCTGTTGACTCAAACATAAAGATGACAATCTGTGGTGTACTTAAAACTGAAAATGTAAGGACAAAAAAGGTTAGTTGAATTTAATATTGAAAACCACTATAAAGGCTGCTGTGACTCTTAAATTATTCATTTTCATATTTAATTAAATAAAAAGCTCCAGTAAAAAAATATCTGAATCTGCTAGAGAATTTCCCCCAGGCTACTGCAGAATCTAGGGACCTTAGCCCAGAATTTAGGTTCAGCCTACCGCACAGTACACAGGCCCTTGGCTATACCAGTCAATTTCAAAATCAATTATTTTTACTTTACGAATATGCTTCAGAAAAAAAGGGGACTATTTTGTACACAGCAAATGAAAGGATGGAGTTTATTTCAGGACTTACTTCAAGGTTAACAATATCAGGATGTGGCTGTAGATGTATTCTTACTTGCAGCCTCTTTTCTGCTGCTTCTATATCCTGTTTAAAATAACAGTTTGACAAGTTACAGGTGACATTAACAGGCAATATATATTTAATTGCCTTTTAAGTGAATTTATTTCTCCTAAAAAGCACTGGATTTGATATCCCTGGAACTGAAATCTTCTGTTTAGCCATAGATCCTGCAGCCTCTTACTTTTGACAATAACACTAATATATTGGAGGCTTTGCTGAACTTTCTTGCATTTCCCGGCTGTAAGAATTGTTTTCTTTGCCAGAAGTGTTCTGATAGACAGCACCTACTACATATTTAATATCTCCATACACAAAGGTAATTTATAGTTAGACTATGTTCCTCATGACAATACAGGAAAAAAAAAGGAGAGTGGTATTCACTGTACTATGTAGATGAACCAAAGCATGTATTCTATCTACTGTAGCTTTAAAGTAACTAAGCAAATTGTGTTCAAGATCTTGTCTCCCCAAGACAAAGATGACTTGCTAATATGCATGCATAACATGTGCACAAAAATGTAGAGATGCAGCAAGCTGTTCACCAGACATTCAAACTCAGATGAGAACACACCTCTCTTAGCTTTCTTATAAAATCTGCACATGGGCTTCCACTTGCCCAGTAGACATGTGTTGGGTTCACAGAGGCCTAGACTCAATTTGAATAGACTCTTAAATTGTAACCCTTTCTTGCGGGCTTAGTTCCATAGCCAAGCACTGAAGAGATTGAGTGCAGGGCTTTTGGGCAGATGAAGAGATGGAAAGGGGCGTGGGAGATGGGTGTGAAGGAGCCAAAGCAGAACAGGGGGGTGGGGAGGGAAGCATAGCAGATGGCAGAGTTGGGAGCAGAAAGCAGGTGTGAAGAGTAAAACATAAAAAATAAATGAGTGAGGAAATTCCCCAAAGGGACTTCCCAAAGATATACCACCACTGCTGCTCAGAACAGTGAGATTCTGAAGGAGCAGGTCTACAGGAGAACCCAAACACAATTACTCATATTGAGTAGTAGCCAATTGGAATACTTGTGTACGTGTTACTCGAGTAAGGATTGCAGAAACTGGCCTAAAATTAGTGTAGAGCATGATTAAAAGAAACTAATAGTTCTTAGCTAAAATCCAGTAAGTTATAATGTTCATCTTTATTTAAAATGAATGAAAATGTATTAATATTTGGACTGGTTTTATAGCATATTTATAGTGATTTTACTATATGCAGATAGAAAAGAATAAGATTGAAAATATCATCCAAGCAGTTTTTTGTTTGGTCTTTTTACAGTTTATCAGTGAACCTAGTGCTGTTTTGAGGTGGCTAACTGATCTCTGCGGAAGGATGGTATAAGGTGCTACCCTATTTATATCCTGGGATTGACAGGTGGAGCACATCACAGTAATGGAAGGCTGCTTTTTCGCATGAAGGAGAGGCCACAGGACCAGAATTAAGTACAATGGACAAAAAACGAATAAACAGGAATAGGGGTGCAGGTCATAGGGTCGAAATGAGGGAGTGAGAAAGGGACATTGAACAAATGATGCAGGGACGCCATTTCAGATTTTGGTGGGGTGAGGGGGGGGGCTACTTTAACCGTGATTCCAGGGGCTACTTAGGCACCTGAAAACTCTAGGGTTTTTTTTGCAGATAATAACTTAGAAATTAGCTGATAGGAGCACTATATCTAATTTCTATATAAAAATTAGGATTAAATAAATATTAGACCCACTCAGCTCTAATACTAACATGTTCTCATATCTTGTGTCAAGTCACTTCTTAAGGGACACTGGTTAGGTTTAAAATTGTAATGTATATTCTTTGTTACTAACTCTTGAATACAACAATTGAAACAATTGTAGAAAAATCTAGATTACTTTCTATCACTTTTTTGCAGTTCATCAAGCTTGGAACAGATCATTTAACTTGGGAAACATCCTACTAGGGCAAGGCCCCATGAGTTTAGAATGCATCTGCCAGGGGCTCTAGGAGTGTTACCTCACTACTACTAATAGACTAGAAACTGACTTTAAACAGGAGTGAAACTGACACTTTCCAGTCACTTTCATAGTATTCTTGCCAACTCCCAATGTTCAAAAATCATGAATCAGGTTCACCAAAAATCATGAGATTATGTAAAAATAACAGCTTTGGGGTTCTTTTTATTTGCCTTTTGCTTTTTGAGCCTTTAGGGTGTACTGGGGTCATATTTTGAAGCTTTCTCCACAGCCACGAGGGCTAGAAACTTCATTTTTCTTTCAGAATGAAGGCTGAAATCATCACATATCCACTTGACTCCAGGAGCTGGGACTTTAAGGAAAGCAATTAGCATGAGACTCATGACAAAACCATGAGATTTGGCAACACTGCTTTTACTTCTGTTTAAAGGCTAGTTACTTTCCAGAAGGCTCTTAAACACAACACTACAGTGACCGAGTTGCAATTCTCACAGGAGAATATTTAAAACCAAACAGCAAGAAAATTCTATATTTTAAAGTTGAGAAAAAAACCGGACACTTCTGAGATATATCAGGGCTACTACAGGCAGGAAAGGAAAATAAACAGGCACAGGAGCTCTGGGCATCTCTTCCTCTAGAAAGAAAGTTAGAGTCAAATCTTCTAGTCCTTAATCTAGTAAAACTTCTATTGTCATCAGCACCTTCACTCACAGATATTAACATGTGCTTAATAACTATACACTTCATACTTAAATATCTGAGCCATCTTATCCAGGGCTACACATTGGCTCAGGAACTACATTTTCTGGCATATTCTGAACAGGGCTGAGCACCAGAGATGATGCCCAGTGAATAATACAAATCATGACAGTAATTGTCGACTTTATGGACTCTGTGGATGCAATTTCTGTTCTTTGTTCTGGAATTGGCCTGGATACAGTTGAAACCATAAGAATTTGAGGCATAAACACATCTGATACTTAATACAACACTTTCCGATTCCTTCCTTTTCTGGAACTCAGAACAAAAAATGACAAAACAAAGTGATTTTCAGTTAAAATTGCACAGCAGCCATGGCTTGACAACACTGCAAAGTCAAGTTCTCTGTGCATGCACACAGAACAGGTATACCATTAACAGCACCAGCCAAGCTCCCCCACACTTCACCAATATGCCTTTGCCATGGCTTGGAGGAATTACCTGTCATGGCAAAAAGGTGGATCAGTCTCCATTCAGTCCTATCTATTTGGGTTTTTATGCACAACATTTCCCTCAGAGCATTTTTCTCCCCCTATGACTTCTTCCTACAAGTATTTACACAGAAGGGGGCAAAACAGACCAAGATCGCTATCTCTGTGGTTACTTAATTTTAATACAGGAATGTTTATGATAGCAGGAAATAAATTACTTTCAGCCTAGGGAAAACAGCTGTTGTACACATTTTAGTAGAGAAGGTCACATTGGCATGGCCTAGATATCAGATGTCTCTTTTTGTTGCTCCACTCCAGTTTGTAAATTTGCAATCTATTGTCATTCAGAAAACTGATTTAATGACAGACAGTGAAAGAAATGTTTGCTTGGAAAAAAACTGAGGCCACTGAAAGATTAGATGGCACCTTTGCATGTAGCTGGTGGCTAGGAGGTGCCTGTTGTGGCATTTTTATTTTTTAAAAGTCTGGTGTTGGGAATTTATCTTTTCTAACTCTCTCCAACTTAACATAGAATCATAGAATATCAGGGTTGGAAGGGACCTCAAGAGGTCATCTAGTCCAACCCCCTGCTCAAAGCATGACTAATTCCCAACTAAATCATCCCAGCCAGGGCTTTGTCAAGCCGGGCCTTAAAAACCTCCAAGGAAGGAGATTCCACCACCTCCCTAGGTAAAGCATTCCAGTGCTTCACCACCCTCCTAGTGAAATAGTGTTTCCTAATATCCAACCTGGACCTCCCCCACTGCAACTTGAGACCATTGCTCCTTGTTCTGTCATCTGCCACCACTGAGAACAGCCGAGCTCCATCCTCTTTGGAACCCCCCCTCAGGTAGTTGAAAGCAGCTATCAAATCCCCCCTCATTCTTCTCTTCTGGAGACTAAACAATCCCAGTTCCCTCTGCCTCTCCTCATAAGTCATGTGCTCCAGACCCCTAATCATTTTTGTTGCCCTCCGCTGGACTCTTTCCAATATTTCCACATCCTTCTTGTAGTGTGGGGCCCAAAACTGGACACAGTACTCCAGATGAGGCCTCACCAATGTCGCATAAAGGGGAACGATCACGTCCCTCGATCTGCTGGCAATGCCCCTACTTATACAGCCCAAAATGCCATTAGCCTTCTTGGCAACAAGAGCACACTGTTGACTCATATTCAGCTTCTCGTCCACTGTGACCCCTAGGTCCTTTTCTGCAGAACTGCTACCTAGCCATTCGGTCCCTAGTCTGTAGCAGTGCATGGGATTCTTCTGTCCTAAGTGCAGGACTCTGCACTTGTCCTTGTTGAACCTCATTAGGTTTCTTTTGGCCCAATCCTCCAATTTGTCTAGGTCCCTCTGTATCTGATCCCTACTCTCCAGCGTATCTACCACACCTCCCAGTTTAGTGTCATCTGCAAACTTGCTGAGAGTGCAGTCCACGCCATCCTCCAGATCATTAATAAAGATATTAAACAAAACCGGCCCCAGGACCGACCCTTGGGGCACCCCGCTTGAAACCGGCTGCCAACTAGACAAGGAGCCATTGATCACTACCCGTTGAGCCTGACTTATCTGAAGTCAGCAGTGCAAACACCTTTGGCAAGTAAGACAGAATCTAGGATACTACAATATTAAGCACTAGTCTATCCTACAGGGCTTTGGAGTGGAGCCTGGAGCTGGAGCGTGGAGCAGCTCCGGAGCTGCAGGTTTTTGCCTGGAGCTGGAGCACAGCTCCAAAGCCCTGCTATCCCATAACACTTTGGATAAAATGGCCAGGACTACAAGAAAAACAATTCAAGTCCCTTCCCAGAGGTAAAATGGAGATTCTGATACATACATCACTTTTATGGGGCCAAATTCAGATGTCATTTACACTCGTATACTCCAGACTTACACCACCATATACGAGATCAGAATTTGGCCCAAATTTTCTGCTAAAATGATCACTCTGTTACATCACACATCCTAAACTTTATGGTATACACTAAATATCACAGTAATATATTAAGATTTATGAATAACAAGGAAGAGAACAGAAAATACTACATACATGGGCGACAGGGGATGGATCACTTGATGATTACCTGTTTTATTCATTCTCTCTGAGGCACCTGGCATTGGCCACTGTCGGAAGACAGGATACTGGGCTAGATGGACCTTTCGTCTGACTCAGTATAGCTGTTCTTATGTACATATGTGCAAGGTGGCCAACTTAACATAGCTCTGAAGACACTTAGTAGTACTACTGCAATCTCAGCACTTAATAAATACAGAACCTAAGTGAGGTGTTTAATCCAAGGCCTGAATGAACATTCTTAAACCTGACAATGCCTTCTTTAAACATGTTAGGCGGAAAAACATATTCTAACACAATTGTAGAAAAATGCTGAATTAAATCTTTAAAATCTATTTTCTTCAAATTTCATTTTTCCCCATCTTACTCAATAAGATTATAAAGCAAGCTAAGTTTGAAGTTTCTAGCTTCAGCCATTTTTGAGCTATGTGAGCATAAAATTTCAATTGGCAGAAAGGGAAAGCGTAGGGTTTTTTATGTTCCCATAAAACTGAATTAATTTTATTTGCATTTCTGTTTTTTCTAAGTTTAAGCAAAAATCAACACCTCATCATGTCCGTGTATTTTTGAGTAGGCCAAATCAACAACTCCCCACATGGTAACTGTGAAATGTACAGTGCTTGGTATCAGGAACAATATTCTGAAGCTGGCACATAAATATGAACCATTTTTTCAAGGCTCTAATATATTATTCTGCATGGATCTCTTTCCTGTTTTATTTTGTTATCAGAAAGCATCTGCAGTACTGCATGTCTGTTAAAGCTAGTATAAAATTAATATATCTAGACTTATTTATGCTGCTTTATCCTGCCAGACTATTTGTTTTGATGGTCATACATATGTTTTTATTTCTTCTATGAACACTAATGTTTTTGACACTTGAAAGAAATCATTTTGAGGAATATGATAGTAGATGGCAAATATCCTGCATAACTACAAGACTACATATTTTTGCTATAGGTTTACATTAAGATATCAATAACATTTACTATCATTATGAGCTTGTTTCAGTATGCACAAATGTAATCTGCATTTATTATGCTTGTCAACAAATAAGTGCTAATTTGAACCATGTTTATAAAAACACATATGGAGAAGAGTTATGGGGGAAAATATAATGGGTGAAATTTGCCACACCTTCACGAAGTCTAGATATTCAGGCTCTAGATGAGTGGAGAGCAGAAGGCTTGGGGAGGCCAGATCTACACAGACCAAGGCTGGAATAGCAGCCACACCCGTTCCAGAGGGTTTTGGCGCCATTGGACCTGCAATTCTGCCCCTATCCTATCCCCAATGTGACCTTAAATGGGACCAGTGTGGAGATCCTGTCGTTAGCACATATCAGGTACACAGGCACCTTTGACTGGCAATTCTGCCTGCAGTCCCCAGTTGTGCAGCCTCTGTTTGGGACTTAAGTAGGGTGGAGGGCCTTGCACCACAGTTGAGTTTCATTCAAACTGCAGATGTGTTAAGTCTCGCCCCAGCACACACAGCTTGGCCAGAAATTTTTCCACAAAGATGAATCTTTTCACTTTCTAGAATGAAAAATTTGAGACTTTGTCCCAATGGACACAGGAGGACATTCTGGCTGTACATGAGATAAAAATATGATTTTATTTTGTACAGCATCTTTCATAAAAATGAGAGTCCAAAACATTTTGCAATATTAGTTAGCAGAATTAAATAATAAGCAACAGCAAAAAGAAAGGGCATGTGCAAGGAGGAAATAACCTACTTTTAAGTGCTGTTCTATGAAGATATACTTAGTAACAGACCCCCACTTTACAATGTGCTCTTGTGTTAGAGGTCAAGGTGAGATCTCTTCAGGTTCAAAATTCTAAGCTGTTGGTTCCAGCAGGGGGTATCATATGTCAGTCCCTGCAACCGAACTAAGAGCCTTCTATTGACCTAATTACCAGTTCCCCTTGAGGAAGAAGCCGAGATATATACAGAATTTAAAAGTATACAGCAGGGGTGGCCAACCTGAGCCTCAGAAGGAGCCAGAATTTACCAATGTACATTGCCAAAGAGCCACAGTAATACATCAGCAGCCCCCATCAGCCCACCCCCTCCCCACCACCCTCAGCATCTCCTGCCCACTGGCAGCCCTGCCGATCAGCACCTCCTCCCTGTGCCTCCTGCCTGCAGCGATCAGCTGTTTCACAGGGTAGAGGCGGCTCTGGGATGGGTCCAGCAGGCTCAGGGGAGGGGGCAGAAAGGGGAGGAGTAGGGTCAGGGTCTGGGGTTGAGCAGTGGAAAGTTGGAACCTGTAGCTCCAGCCCCGGAGTCAGCACCTATGCAAGGAGCCACATATTAAATTCTGAAGAGCCACATGCGGCTCCGGAGCCACAGGTTGGCCATCCCGGTATACAGGAAGTTACCCCTAACTCTGAAAAGTGCAGAATGGATGAGTAGGTGATCTGTCATAACACGTTCCAATCACAGCAATTAAAGGGAAGTAATTTTTCCTTCTTCAAAGATAGAGGTGACGGATCCCCACCCTTGGAGACTAAAATGTTCCAGGGATGCCTTTATAAAACAAAGACACAATGTCGCTGAACAGGATACTGCAACATCCAGTAGAAAAACAAGGTGAATATACCTTGAACAATAACAGTAAATACATGTGTATTGGACAAAGGTGATTTTAATAGGTTTTATACTCTTTTTCATTAAAAAAAAAGGAGGAAATGAAAAGATTTCTTTTGAACAACCCCAAAAAATCAGACATCTCAAAAATAAAAAGCTGCTAACTGGAAAAAGGTTCTGGTCATCCAGAGGCACCGACTTTCTCATTTCCACGGGGAGTGCTCAATCCCTGCTATGCCCCAGGCCCCACCCTCACTCCACCCCTTCTCCCAAAGCCCAACCCCACTCCACCCCTCCCCTGCCTCTTCCCACCCCCTCCCCCGAGTGTGCCCCACCCTCACTCTGCCTCTTCCTGTCCCCACTCCTCCCTCTCACCGCCTCCTGCTGAACAGCTGATCACCAGTGGATGGGAGGGAGGAGCTGATCGGCGGGGCGGCTGAGCACCCACTATTTTTTTTTTGGGGGTGCCCCAGAGTCTATCAATCAAATTTTAACTCCGGACTTGAGACTGAATCTAAGCAACAGTGTTCAATAAGTATTTGGAGAAACGTGGATTTGATGGGCAAATCTCCTGGATGGATACCGAACAAAGATGGCAGAGGAAAAGACTGCTCTTGTTTCAAATGGGTCTTAACATGATCTTAGAATTGTAAGTCTGCCTGCAATGAAAGATTCAGTAATCAGCCATTTAGAAACAGTTTACTTGGGATAGGTCTACACAGCAATAAAACACATGTCAACTGACTTGGGCTCACAGAGCTCAGGCTGCAGGACTATAAAATTGCAGTATAGATGTTCGGGCTCAGGCTGGACCCCAGACTCTGAGATCCCACTAGAGACCCCACCAGGCTCTCATGAGAAGGGTGTAAGGAATAGCTAGTGATGTCCCAGGTTACAAAGACTTCTTATTTAATACATTTTGCACAAGTTCCAGAATCAAGACCCTAATATTATAAAATTCACCTGAAAAACTAAGATACAAATGTTTTTAGCCTGTAATCTATGTAACACTGGATTTCACAATGTGCCATTTGACAGTCACAGAAACTTACATTTAAAAGTGCTGCATTTCTTTTATAAGCTGCATCAGCTGCTTGTGTTTGCGATGTCTTTTCAGTCTTTTTGTCTCCTAGATGATTCTCCATCTGCTGTAGCAATACCAATCTCTGAGACAGTCTACAAAGGAAAATATTTTAATAAGGGGGCAGAACATATTGCACAGTAGCTAGAAAAGAATAACCTTTTACCTTAACCAATTCTTTTGAAATTATAGGCCTAATTATGCCTGTTTCAGTGTGGGTGTGCTGAGGGAGGAAGAAAGTACAGGCAGACTCTTCCCACTGTGTTCCCATGCAGTGAGGCAGACATAATGCTGCAATCAGCAGTCCTCATGCAGGAAGGGGGCTCACAAGCACTGAGTATCTCAGATGAGGTGTGGCAGGATGGGTTGAGGTAGCATAGGCATGGCACCACCCCTGCAAGTGCTCAGAAGCCAACACTGGGAGGAGAATGAGTAATATATTTTCTGAAAGAAATATAGCAAGAGTCAAAGAGCTCCCTGCAGAGTCCCCAGAGACAATTATACTTCTTGTCCTATGGACCCAGCCACCTCCACTCAGGTGGTACTTGTGAGCCATCCTTACATGAGCCTTAGATTTTCAGATGTCTCATTTTAAACTAACTTATAAAACTCAACCCTGCCCACAAGTGCTAATCTAGATAGACTCTGTTGTCACATAAGTTAGTAAATGATGGATGCGGTATAAGATGCACGTGATCATAAAATTTTGTTTGTGGTGCAGACAGAGTACCCCACCATTCTGCAAACAGCTGAACGGAATTCACTCGATCTAGTTGCATTTATACTAGATGTGAATGTGACCCATGATTTTCAGAACAATTATTCTTTGTCAGTTTTCCCAGTCTGCAGCAACAGTCCTGTGCTATACGAATGAAGAATTAACTAATTTGTTACATATTCTGTTCAGCAAGAACTGGAAGATAAATATAAAGGAGCTAATCAAACAACGTACATGCAAGGTGTTTATGAAAAGGCAGGCACCAGAGGTCAGAATTTTA
>NW_020664440.1:2818599-3038442 GCF_002925995.2 Terrapene triunguis | reverse complement strand
TCCCCCCTCCAGTCAGTCCTGCCCAATGGCAGACCCCTCCTGCCCCCTACCCAGTCAGTGAGATCCACCTCCCCATCAGTCACTCCACCCCCACGGTAGGGTTGCCATTGCCAGCTGTCTAAACACACAAACCCAAACACCTGTACCCTACTCCCTGTCCTGCCCCCCCTTCTCCAAGCCCCCACCCCTCTCACTCCAGCCCCCCTCCCTCTGTTGCTTGATCTCCCCCACCCTCACTCACTTACAGGGCTCTGGCAGGGGGTTGAGGTGCAGATGAAAGCTCTGGGAGGGAGTTTGAATGCTGCAGGGGGCTCCAGGCTGGGGCATAGTGTTGGGGTACAGGAGGGGGTGTGGTGTGTGGGCTCTGGTCGTGTGGCACTTACCTCGGGTGGTTCCTGATTGGTGGACCAGTGGGGCTAAGGCAGGCTTCCTGCCAGCCCTGGCCCCGCGCTGCTCCCAGAAGTGGCCGGCCTGTCCGGCCCCTGAGTGGGGGGGAGGCAGGGGTCTCCGCTTGCTGCCCGGGCAGGAAGTGCGGCCAATGGGAGCTGCAGGGGCAGAGCCAGCCTTAGCCCCGCTGACTGGGAGCCACTGGAGGTAAGCGAGGTCAGGGGGCTCCACGTGCTGCTCCCGGAAGCGGCCAGTACCTGTGGCAGCCTTGGGGGGCCTCCATGTGCTGCCCCTGCCTGCAGGCGCAATCCCTGCAGCTCCCATTGGCCACAGTTCCCAGACAATGGGAGTTGCGGCGTCGGCACACTGTATCATTCGTTCCTCCCCCTGCCCAGTCAGTCCTGCCCCATAGTCAGTGAGATCCACCCCATCATTCACTCCAGCCCCTGCCCTGCCTCATCCCCCAGTCAGTTTTGTTCTGCCCCATAGTCATTGAAATCTACCCCCACCAACCATTCTTGCCCTCCCCTAATCAGTCAGTCCTGCCCCTCCCTCAGTCAGATCTAGCTCAGCCTTCACTCATGCCCCTCCCTCACTCAGTCCTGCCTCCAAGTCAGATGGACCTGCCCTTCCTCTCCCCCCAGTAGACTGGCCTTCCTTGTAGGGTTGCCAATATTGGTTGGCTGTATTCCTGGAGATTTCACCACATGACATTCCTGGAGACTCCAGACTAGGGGTGGGCAAACTTTTTGGCCTGATGGCCATGTTGGGGAATAGAAATTGTATGGTGGGCCATGAACGCTCACAAAATTGGGGTTTGGTGCAGAAGGGGGTGCGGGCTCTGGGGTAGGGTTGGGGATGAGGAGTTTACGGTGTAGGAGGGTGCTCTGGGCTGGGACCGAGGGGTTTGGAGGGCGGGAGGTGGATCAGAGCTGGGGCAGGGGTGCGGGAAGGGGTGAAGGTTCCAGCTGGGGGGGTGTGATCTGCGGTGGGGCTGGGGCTGGGGAGTTTGGGTGTAGGAGAGTGCTCTGGGCTGGGACCAAGGGGTTTGGAGGGTGGGAGGGGGATCAGAGCTGGGGAAGGGGTGAAGGTTCTAGCTGGGGGTGCAGGCTCTGGGGTGGGGCTGGGGATGAGAGGTTTGGGGTGCAGGAGGGTGCTCTGTGCTGGGAGCGAGGGGTTTGGAGAGCAGGAGGGGGATCAGGGCTGGGGCAGGGGCTTGGGGTGGGGAGAGGCTCAGGGGTGCAGGCTGCGAGCAGTGCTTACCTCAAGCGGCTCCCAGAAGCAGTGGCATGTCCCTTCGCCGGCTCCTACGCATGGAGCGGCTCCTGACCCTTGGAGCAGGGCTATGCCACGGCTTCCGGGAGCTGCGTGGTGCAGCCCCCGTCCCAGCACCCCAGCTGGAGCTCTGGCCCGCGGGCCATAGTTTGCCCACCCCTGCTCCAAACCAGTCCTGGAGGCTTGGCAACCTTACTTCCTTGGCAGCTTGGGATCCCTGCAATCATGAGCATGTCTGTGGCTGGAGCTTTTTTGAACATAGGTGTGAAGTCAGGTCCTGACCATCAGAGGAGTGGGATTACCTCGGGGGGCTGCAAGGGAACTTTTAAATCTCAGCAGAATTCTTCACCCTGGGGCAGAGAGGCTTTAAAAGCTGCCTTAAGCCACTCTGCTCCGTCAGCCCCCAAATAGACCCTACAGCTGCTGATCCATAGAGGCTTCGCAAACTTTGTGGGCTTTGCAGTCTCAGAAGCCTCTGCCTGTTCCAAAGGGGGATGGACCCTTTGTTGGGGTACAGGAGGGGGTGTAAACAGAGCAGCATCATGTTTGCAATAGGACCCAGATCCCACAATTGGATCTACCAGTGTGGAGGCTTGTGCTGGATGGAGCCTTACTGGGGCATCAGGGCCTCTGCAATACATGGATGTTCAAGCATGTCCCCTTCCCCAAGGTTGAGTCACAGACTCCACTCACTTGGCTATAGTGCTATGGGAATGTGCCTCAGTTATACATATTTACGTGTGACGCACACTGTTATTTATCTACACAAGATGCCAGCTTAGGTAATTCTGTACATAACTATTCCATTGTGGCCAAATTCTGAGTATGCACTTACAAGTTCCTCAGTGGGAGTGCATACATCTGAGGACAGAATTTGTCCCAAGATATTAAAATATATCTCTAACTAAATCATTACTGAGGCTGATCCAAATTCTCTAGAATCCTAAGTTTGGCTATAAGAACAAGTAAGTTTTTAAAAGACAATGTAACCCACATTTCTTTTCATGCATATTTTGTTTTATTTCACAGACATAATAAAAACAACAAGACCTAATCCAACTACAATTTAAAAGCTTATTCATTTTTCATGATTGTTAGATTTATACACATTTTCAGCTGCAAGTGATTTCCAGAGTTGGTCTTTACAATTGAGACAGCTTGTTTTCTCAGTGTCTTCTTATATGTGCTCTGAAGCCAGTCTTTAAGCTGTCTCATCACAAGCCTTTCTTACTGCAGAAGTTTTCTTTCTTATGTCTGCTTTGGTCTCTGTCTCTTTTCTGTTCTGTTCATTCAAATTCTGTTCTCTTCATGTAAGTAATTAACTGAAGTTCTTTAAAGCAGTTGTTACTTTGCTCAAGTCTATTACAACATTTTGGAAGAAGAGTAGTTAGATCTTAGTTTAAACTGTTTTTTCATTACTGTCACTTGCAATATGGAATTAGATGAAGACTCTTTTATAACATATTTGGGGGAGGAGGAAGGGCCTGATCAGTTCTCATTAAGTCAATGGCAAAACTCTCACTGAATTCAGTGAGGGAGCTGGATCAATCAGGCCCTACAAAATCTGCATCTTTTTCTGCTTTCAGCAATACCAGTTCTCTCCTTTAGGTGGCAGGGATCCTTCTTTGTTGTAGTGTTCAATGAATTTCAAAAAGAATGCTGACAATAGAACTTTGGTTTAAATAAGCCCCAAATGTCTTCTAATAGAATCAGAATAAATATGCCATTTATGGAAAGTATGCAAAAAGAATTTAAATTAAATCTATGGAGGCCGTTCCCTTATGTTATCCAGTGCTTCAGTGTAACAACAGCAGAAACAAGATGGAAATAATAATTTCCTAATTATTACTTTGTAGTTGAGAAAAAAATGTCCGTTTATAGCAGATCAGAATCTACTTTCACATTTAGTATTTTTCTCTGTTACTTGAATTGGATGTTTACTATTAAAATGCTCTTTGTGAATCAAGGAACAACTTAGATCATATCTAATCTTGTCAAGAATACAAGCTTTAAATCGTGAAGCAATTTATTGTAATGAGAGAAAAAAGAAAATTGTTAGTAACAAATAGAAGTCTCAAATCCTCAAACTCTTCTGAATGGGCAGATCCTTCCACCTGCAAAAAACCCCATTGAAGTCAATGAGGCTCCCACACAGGGATCTACACATTCTTTAAGGCCCCAGTTCAACAAATACATTAAGCACTTAACTAACTTTAAGCACATGAGTAGTCCCAGTGACTATGCTTACTTAAAGTTATGTATCTGCTTAAGTACCTTTCTATGTCAGTGCCTAAATATAGCAGATTCTTTTGAATACTGTATATTGTCTTTTGTCTAAGCTTTCATTTATGCTTCATGGAGTCACATTGCTAAACATTCAAAATTTTTAAAAGATGTCATCAGGTTATATTTTTGCTGAAAGTTTGGCTTCTTTTCAGTTATACATACTTTTTTCCCCAAGTGAATTTAATATTTATAGGAGGTACCAGTCTGACAGTCCTGAAACTGAAATCCTCCATGCATGGTCAGCAGCATTGCTAGCTTCTCCACCCATCAGTATGTCTCAGCTCTTAGGGTGAGAGGGTGAGTCAGTCACTGGTCTCTCTGATGAGATTGCCAACAAGGGTGCAAATTGTGGGAATGGGATTTTGCTGTAGAACCACCTAATTTCACTGAACGCTGAAACTATATTTCAATCAGAGGATGTGTCTGAATTACTGTTACTTTACTACAATTTGATATTTATAATTTTAATTTAATGGATCTGGTGAAAATATGAAAGTTTGTCAACTATGTGTCAAAGTGTGTTCATTTCTTGGATATATTGAATCTCAACAAACAGAGTTACTTTTGTTTTAGGTGAATACTTACTTGTATAAATAAAAAAATGTTTGATTAAAATAGAATAATTTTTTAAAAATTGGGTACTTATAAGTTAGGCATTTACATCTATGGTAGCTCCAAGTAAGGCACTTACATCAGTATTTACTGCCTAGCCCAGCAGACATGACTGAGCGTATATGAGCACTACTCAGCAGATTTGATGGTGTCATTGGAGTTTGCAGGATTGAGCCCTTAGGCACTGTGATCCAGTCCCCACTGAAGTCAGTGGGTGCTTACATATGGAATAAGGTGCTTAACTTTAGGCACCACAGTGGGAGCATTTTGGCCATAGGTTTTCTCTCCACTCACAGTTTTGTCTTAATGTAAAAACTTAAAAACTGGACCATTAGAAGAGAAATTGGTTAAGTTTAACACTAGATGGCACTTAAACACAACTAACAAGGGCACAACAGTTTAAAATAATCGTAACACAAAAATAGTAAAATATACTGTTGTAACATGCAGTTAATTATAGTCTCAAAATGATGTCTTAGATTGATATTACTAAACAAACATGTATAAAATGTAATTACAAACAAATGAAATAAATAGCGTAGGCCCATAATCGTAAGATATGTTTTTTGCTTGTAATAATGGTACACGCCTGCATGCAGTTTATATAGCTAGTATTTTATTTTGTCAGTTTTACTAACATTTAGTGCAGTATAGTGCAGCTTTATGTGCTTTTATTTACCAGTACCAATTTATATCATGTTAGTTTTTGAATTTTTTTTTTAATGTATTTGGATTTTCAATAAGAGTTTTGCAAAGGAAAAATCACTATCAAATGTGTTTTATAAAAACCCAGTTTAAAATCTGTTTTAAATATTAATAAATATCTTAGGTGTCTCTTTCACTGGTAGCTTTTATTTTTCCTTCCTCCTTTGCCCCTTTGGGATTGTTCACTTCTGTCACTATAGTAGTTTTTAATATCTTGTTGGCTGCCAAAAATCTATCTGTCCATATGCATTTCTAAAGTGCTGTCACTTTTAAAATGTATCCGGCCTGTAGGACAATGTAGGAGCCATGGAATCCTATCATACCAGCTTGTGGCCATCATCTTGGATTCTGTCAGTTCTCCCCATCATCTGTTGGAGTGGATGAAGGTCTGTAGCAATTCAGCAACCTGGACGAGGACTGGCCCAAGGTTAGATGGATTATGTTGCAGTTTCTGACCAATAATAAGCAGGAGGCTGCTGTAATTTACAACAAGGGCTGGGGACACAAGGAATGCCTACAGTGCAGGAGCAGAGTAATGAGGAAACAAATCCAGGAGGTGCAAAAACTGAATCCTTGCACCTGCACTTGCCCCTTGCTTTCCAGCACACAGGGAGCCATAACCTGGCACTTAATCTCAATGTTGGGAGGGTTCACATCACATTAAATTCAAGGTTAAGAATACTTGGCATTTTGTTTCAAGTAGAGATGTATCCTTATATTATGAAAAGAGAAATTCAGGCAGAACGTTAGGAAGACCTTTGACAGTGAAATTTTTTATGCTGTGTAATAGACTCCCAAGAGTGGTGGTGCAAATGGCTGGGAAATATAAACTAGACTGGACAAAGCACGAGACAGCCTATTGTCAGGCCAATTCTGTATTGTCAAGGGGATGTAATATGTGGCCTAGCAGGACTTTCTATCTTTTATTTCTATGAAGTAGCTAGCTCTATTTGAGGACTCAGTGCAACCCCTGAGTAATAACATTAGGCCCATTTAGTCTTTAAAAGATGACTAAAAATCTACAGGCCTCAGTTGAATTTAACAGATGTACAGGTAGTAACATGTTTTACAAGTAATTATAGAAAGTATTTACAGTAATTAACTTGGATTTAATCACTTCTCAGCATGTTAGGATTGTAAATTACAGATTTATTTCAAACAACTCCTGTTGCCTGTTTCCCCTAACCTGATCATAGGAAACATAATACAAACAAGTACTTGGAAATTCTCCATTCTCTATTCATATTTTGAAGCGTGTGGGATGGTGGTGATATTTAGCATGCATCTTGCAAATAATGCTCAGCTTACCACTCTGGGCTAAATACTGCTTACTTTATGCCTGCGGGTAGTTAGTTTCATTGCATCCTGCAAGAGTAGCCACATGAACTAGACAAGCAGAAGTGACCCTTTGATTAAAATTACCCACAAACTTCATTGATGCTTTGGTCTATTTTTTGTATGAGAATGCTAATATGCTCACATACACTTTGAATAGCTACACTAAGACCCAGATTTTAATATGCATGATGGGTAAGGTACTACTCCACATAGAATAGGATTATACCCAACACGAGTAAGAGTATTACAGTCTGGCCCAAGAGTAACATTTAACCATTATGGAATTATGACACACAGAAACAGAAAGTACTTGGTATTTTTAAAATATGCAAATATGTGGCTCTTCTGCTGTCCAGTGTTAATAGCTTGACTTTTACTGTAAGTGGATCTAGAAAAAATAACATTTTCACAATTCTGGTGTGATCTAGTTCGAAGCAGAATTCTCAACTACTCCAGCTTCCATCTCTAGTTCTTATCTGTACAATCCTGACCGGGAATGCTCTCTATTTCAGATGCCAATTTAGTTTTTGAATGTTTTTATTAGGAATTTTTTCAATCACTGAAAGAAATTACAGAGGCAACAGAGTTTCTCGTATTGTATAACACATTGACAACAAAAGTAACTGAGCTTGCAAAAAAAAGTCAGCCTCCAATAAGCCTTTTCACTAGGTTGTTCTCATGAGAGTTCAGTTTTTCATTTTAACCAAAAAATGCCTCTTTTTAAAGGCAGGTCAGTCAGTCTTCCTAGAAAAGTTTAATAAATGACTTTTCCCCTTACCAAACTTAGTCTTTTGTTGAATTATTTGAGTTCCCATTAAAGCTTCACAAAAATGTGCCTTTTATTATATTTCCTCTAATAGATTTCTCAGACTTATACCTATAATAAATTTGTCAGTTTAGCTTCATTGAATTCTGGACTCCTAGATCCTGCCACAGCAGATTATAAATCTAAGCATTTCTAAGACCTTTCAAGTAGCGTTACCCCTTCTTTAAACACACTTTATGTACTCAGCAATTCAGTAGAACTAACCTGTCAGAGTGATTCTTCTGAGTTACTTCTTTCTGGGATAGTCTAGTGGTTTGAGCAGGGGAGTTAGAAAACCTGGGTTCTATTCCTACCTCTGCCACTGGCTGGCTGCATAGCCAGTGCCAAATCATTTATGCCAGCATTTTAAAAATTGGAGATATCCAACTTGAGACACTTAAGCAACTAAATAACTTTAAGGCTCTGGACCTAACGCCCACTGACTAAGACAAAGAGCAAAACCCAAACCCACAATATCTCACTTGTAGTGTGTCCCAGTATTAATTTCAATTGGAGTTAGGCACCTAAATACTTGTATGAATCACCCCCAGTGTTTGTCCTCTTCTCTTCCTTTTAAGTCTGCCTCTAGATTGTAAGCTCTTCAGGACAAAGACTTTAGATTTATCATTTGACTGTACATCAATATGCCCATTTATAGGACTAAGTAATATATAGCAATATCATACAGCAAAAATACACATTGTATGACAAAGAATTCTGTCATGTTGTATTGTAGGTAGGAGCAAGGAGAAGAGAGAGGCAGCTGTGGCTTTAACAAGAGAGAGTATTTTATTAAAGCTGGTCTGCACAACTTCCAAGTTTAGTGAATCCTACAGATAATGCTTTCAGTGCCTTACAATCTCCTCTCCTTTAGCTTCAGAAACACTTGAAAAGCCCAGTGAGATCTAACCATACATTTTAACTGGAGGACAGAGTGGACTCCCTGAACCTCTCTGCCTGCTGAGAGAATTATTTTCTTGGCTTTCTGTTAGCCTACAATATGCTTCTTTTTAGTTATTCATTGTAGGCTTGATTTTTCTTCCATATTCTCTTTGACTCCAACCTTGGCCTAGTTCTTCTGCTTATTCTCCTTGACTATAGACTGGACCTTTTCCTTCTTGTTGGCTTTAATCCAGGCTTCATAAGGTTGTTGTTGGTTTTTTTCCCCCTCTTTGACTTTATTTTGCTTGTCTCTCTTTTTCTGGGTTTAAAACAAATTACTAAAGAAAAAACAAACAAAGTATTTTCTTTCAGCCTGGCTGGGCCATGCACCGTATAACAGGCCTTTGTCCTCCTGGGCCCCGTCCCTATAATTGGTTTGCAGCTATGTTACCTTGGTTGCAACTGATCAGCAGGAGTCTCTCTGGACTGCTTTAACTTTTCTGTGCATCAGGCAGTGCTTTGTGTCAAGCTGGCCCACAGTCCTTTAGAAGAGTTGGTCCGCTGGCCTCACTTGTGGCAGACCCTTATGACTGATGGTGGGATTGTCCTCTGAACACAATATCTTCAAGAGAAGTCTAATGTGCAATACCCTTCCATATGGGCCAAACTCGGCTCTCAGTTATACTGGTTAAATCCAGAGTACTATCACCGAAGTGAATATTTTAATAAACTAACAGCCTTTGAAACAACTTGAAAGCTGGAGTTCAAATTTACCTGACTTTCTGTGCCTCCAGCTATGAAGAGAGATTGAGAGAAACAATCAACAACAAATCACATAACATAGAACTTTTACCGTCGGCTTTGATTTACGTGTCAAGTCAGCCTGCTTGTGGCTGACACAGATGCAATGTAGGTGTGATATATATATATGTTCTATTCAAACACAGGAAGTAGAATGGGATTGGTGGTGTTGTTTTTACTGTGTGGTGAAAGTTCATTTTGGCTGCACGGAATGTATAATGTAAACTAGTGTTTGCTCTGATCGCAATATGTGCTTTATATTACAAAGTCCTACATTACATTATTTGTGGTTGGCTGTTTCTCTGCACCTCTGCTCATAGCCGAAGGCACAGACAGGCAGGTAAATTTAAGTTGTCTTTCAAATGCTGTCAGTTTAAACTATTAAAATAACAGGAAGTTGTAACAACAGTCTCAGATTGCCCAGTTGAATATATAAGACCTTCTTGTCCAGTAGCTCTGTAAGTGATGAGAGATATGTACAGCGTTACAGAACCAAGGCCCTAACATAGTTGGATAGAGCATTAGTACCTCTGCTAATACCAATGGGGTCAACACATGGTGTTCTTGAGATTTATGTTTCACTCCAGAGATGACCTAGTACTGGTGATTTTCTTTGCAAAAATGAAGCAATCACCTCATTAAGGGAACATTATGATAAAAAAATTCTAAATGATGAGAAAACTAACATCCTTAGGAGTATTCATTTATGGTCCATTAAACTGTATTAGAGAGAGAATTGAGCAACAAATGACCAGATCCTTTGCTAGTGTTAATGGGGCAGAGTTCCACAGAAGTTCATGGAACTTCTTCGATTTACATCACCTGAGGATTTGCCCAAAAGTTTTTAGCTAAAAAATTAGTTGTAGTTGAAGAAAGTGAAACGACACCCATTTATATAGGCTACAAAGGAATCTGGATCTAAAATGTGGGATTTTAGATATAATTCAAGGTAGTGAGTAATATGCACTGAACTTCACATTCAGGAGATAGGTTGTCTCTCTATGGGTGACTAATCTCTCAGAGTAATTTATGATATCATTTAAAGTCATATATGCCTAATTAAAATGCTATATATCCAGTCCCTACTAAAATATATAGCTCATAAATTTTATCTACTTTGAATTGAATTAGATTGTTATATTTAGGTTCTTTTGAAGGGAAAATTATCTCTGGCATAAAGGAGGCACAGACAAGTGAAGGAAATGGCTATCAAGTTCCTGGTCATGTACGAGGAGAGATACTGTGGTTTCTGCTCATAAGTGGTGCCACCGAGAGTGTGGGCAAAAATTCAGCAAAGCAACCTGGCGGTAACAAGACACCACCACAAAATGTAATCTTGAATGTAATCCACCTATCTACGTAAGCATTACTTTTTAATAAAGTGATCAAGTTAAAAATATAATTGAAATGTAATCCTGATAACAAAAGGAAATGTTCCTTGATTATTTATCAAGTATTCCTGAAAAATAATCTGATTAGCTTGTGGCAAGTCTCCCATTATAGCTATGGCATGGAATTGTGAGCTACAAACTCATTTAAAATCAGGAAGGGGAAGAAGAACAGAAAGGAGTCAAGAGTCCATTAGATGTAAAGAATAGGGTGAGTGTGTGTATATTTAAATAAAAAGCCAATTAAATTAATTTGGTTTAATACCGTTGGAATTGCAAAATTCAGGTAATATCTATGCAGACAGTCATCCCTACTAGAACTAAGTTGAGCCCCTAGGAACCTTCTTTATAGGCTTTTAGCGATAGTCCCTAGGCTTCAATCAATCAGCCAACTCCACCTTTCCAGGGCGCCCCTTCACCTTCGCCCTTTTGGTGTGTCTCTGTGGATACTTCTACACTGCAGCCAGGAGCATGGTTCTTAGGTTAGCTAGACAGACATAGGCTAGCTGTGTTCAAGCTAGTGCCCCCCAAATAGCAGTGCAGCAGAGTAGAACATGTGGCTGCTCAGGCTAGCCACATGCGTACAAACCTGCCTGGACCTCCTGGTATATATTTGGGTGACTAGGCCAAGCCACCACCCATGCTCTCCCCCAGCTACACTGTGTTTTTTAGCACACTAGCTTTAGCAGAGTTAGCGTGTCTGTGACATTCTCATGGGTTGGGGAAATGATTCTCCGAGAAACCTTGATATTCTTTCACCATAGAAGGCACATTTTCCACTAAGGGACCATGTGTTTGCTAAGTCCAAATGAGCTCTGATAAAGCAGGAGGATTTCTTTCTTTCCCTGTTTATATTGATTTTTGTTTTACTTATGTGTGTTTGCCAAGGTATGAGGAAATACCCTAGTATAAGAATCATCCTTGAGCACTGGCAATTTATGATAGCCTTGGCATGTTCTCCTTCCCTCCTTGAAATAATCTGTGTTTGATGATTGCTTGGTGACATAATCCATTTACTTTTAGGAAAGCGATCTGATTAGTTTTTAGTAAACAACTCTGAAGTGATACTCAGAAAATATAGTATCTAGGAGTCATGAGATTTAGATAGAAAAATATTGTAACCGGGGGGAAATAACCTGTTTACTTTGGGGGGAAATCCTAAAAGGTAATTGGATTACCCGCTGCCTACTAGTTCAAAATGTATGAGTGATTAGCAAAACTAAACTAAATGTAAATACTAAAATTTATACTAAAAACTCATTTTAAAGGTCTGAAAATGCTTTACAAAGGTGAGTATTATCTCCATTTTTAGATCCAAAAAATGAGGTACCAAGTGGTTGAGTAAAAGACAGTTACCTTTTCCATAACTGGTGTTCTTCGAGATGTCTTGCTCATGTCCATTCCATATTAGGTGTGTGTGCTCACCACATGCACTGGTGCCCGAAGTTTTTCCCTCAGCAGTATCCGTAGGGGACCGGCTCTGGTGCCCTCTGGAGTGGCGCCCGCGTGGTGCACTATAAGGGGCGCCACCGGCTCCCCCCCACCCTCAGTTCCTTCTTGCCGGAAACTCCAACAGTGGGGAAGGTGGGCGGGTTGTGGAATGGACATGAGCAACACATCTCGAAGAACACCAGTTATGGAAAAGGTAACTGTATTTTCTTCTTTGAGTGCTTGTTCATGTCCATTCCAGATTAGGTGACTCCCAAGCAGTACCCCTGGAGGTGGGTAGGAGTTCATGGACGTGTAGATTGCAACACAGCTCTGCCGAACCCAGCGTTGTCTCTGTCCTGCTGAGTGATGGCATAATGAGCAGTAAACATGTGAACAGAGGACCACGTTGCAGCTCTACAGATGTCCTGGATGGGGATGTGCGCCAGGAAGGCCACTGAGGATGCCTGCACTATCGTCGAGTGGGCTCTGACAATCGGCAGCGGCGGAACCCCGCCAGGTCGTAACAGATCCTTACGCATGAGGTGATCCAATTGGAAATCCTCTGCGAGGACACCGGGAGGCCCTTCATCCTATCCGCTGTAGTGATGAAGAGTTGAGTTGATTTTCAGAAAGGCTTGGTACGTTCTAAGTAGAAAGCCAAGGTCCTCTGGACGTCCAGGGCACGAAGAGGCCTCTCCTCACTGGTCTTGTGAGGTTTGGGATGAAACACCAGGAGGAAGATGTCCTGGTTCATATGGAAGGTGGAGACCACCTTTGGCAGGTAGGCCATGTGGAGTTGCAACTGAACCTTATCTTTGTAGAAGATGGTGTACGGAGGTTCTGAGGTCAAGGCTTTAATTTCAAAGACCTGTCTTGCCGATGTCACTGCCACCAGGAATGCGACCTTCCATGACAAGTGGGAAAGGGAGTAGGAACCCAGCGGCTCAAAGGGCGGGCCAGTGAGCCTAGAGAGGACCAAGTTAAGATCCCAGTATGGGATAGGAGTCCGTACCTGTGAGAACAGTCTCTCGAGCCCTCTCCAGAATCTGACCGTCATGTCATGGGAAAACACCGTCTGTCCTTGGATTGGTGGGTGACGAACGTTTGACTAAACTGGTATCATACGCCACTTGCCTGTTAGTAAGCAAGTTTCTCCATTTCCCGCTTTGCCATTACTCTTGACCATGTCACTTCCTGGAGCAGCAAGCTCTTAACAGGTGGTGCTCCCATGTATGTTCCGTGACTGGAATGAATATTCTCGCAAGTTAAAAGAGCCATATGAGAGAGCTTGGCAACAGACATTTAAATACACAGGACTGTTTTTTAAACTGTAGACAGGTTTGATGCATAAAGCGCATTAGAGAGAAATACTGTTAAGTGGCATTGTTAATAAACACAAATATAAAACCCTTATTTTTCCAAACTGTACAGCTATAGCATATACACACATTAGAAAAGAAACCTCCACAGATGTCATTCTTGGGTACTTTTTCTAGCAGTTATACTGTCTATCCAATGATTCCAGATGTGGTCAGCTATGTCATAGTGACAGTGCTTTTAGTCACAGCTTTTATAATGAAGTAGTGCAACGCTAACACACTAAAAGGCCAGGAAAATGTGAAAGGTTATCATGGAAGAGGGATTGCATCCATAGGAGCTGGGCATAACTGCCATAAACACGGGAAACAAGATATTGCGTTGTATTGGCATGGGATAAGAACACACAAGCGGTGGTATTGTCACTATGGCCCCAGTCCTACAATCTGATCCATGCTGTTGTGTGGAGCTCATTTGGGTATGTCTACACAGCAGTTAGACATCTGCGGCTGGCCTTTGCCAGCTGACTCGGGCTCACAGGGATCGGGCAAAGGGGCTGTTTGTAGACGCTGGGGCTGCAGCCCGAGCTTTGTGACCCTCCCACCTTGCAGGGTCCTAGAATCCAGGCTCCTGCCCAAGCCTGAACATCTACACCACAATTAAACAGCCCTAGACATACCCTTAGACTGCAAAGATATCTATCAAGTGGTGCACTGAGTCCCCACTCCTGCCATTGAGTCTACCCATGAAGATCCAAGGATCTGAACCTACCCTATGTAAACCAGGTGCCATGTGGGATACACAGTATATACATTTCTGATCCCCACATCTAGAAAGGAGTTTAATGCTTTGCAGAATCTGCCGCATTGATAAACCAAAATCTGAAGGATGTGGAGAGGTTAAAGGAACTGCGGATAGCCACACTGGTTAACTTGTTAGTGTTTGAGTACTGCCCTTTTGTTTTGTAATATGGGTCAAATTTTGTATTAAGGTTAGTTTATAAATGGTTTATAGATTATTAACAGATGTCATAAGCATGTTACAGACATGTTTATTTTTCAATATAATCTCTCAACATCAATGCACATGGTCCAGCTTGCTGCAGCTGGCTGTGCCCATCTTTTAGAAGTCCTTGTCCTGCATGTCCAGAAACTCAACTGCTGTGATCACCTCATTATCATAATTGAAATCTTCCCATGGTGGTCTTTCTTCAACTCGGGGAACAGGCAGGAGTCTGAGGGAGTCAAATCCAATGAATTATCTGGATGGGAAAGCAGTTGAAAGCCAAATGTGGACAATGTGCTTACTGCAACCTGCAATGTGTGGGGTGAAGTGTCCTGTAGAAGCAAAAAGTTCCCAAATTTCCCAGGAAATCTCAATTGTGCTCTCTTCTGATCAGTGCTGAACATTCTGGGCACACATCTTGCTGACAACTTTCTCATGCCCAAGTCTTCACTGAGGATGCTGTGCACTAACCCAGTGCTGATGCCCACGGTCTCAGCTATGTGCCTGACTGTTGATTTTCTGTCCATCTTGTGGACTGCATCAACTCTTTTTGGAGTGGTGGCCTCTCTGGGGCATTCCTGATCTTGGCTCATCCTCAGTGCTGATTCTCCCTCACCTAAATTCAGCAGCCCAGTTTTTTACTGTCGCATATGAAGGGGCATCATCAGTTTTGCCACCGTGTCCTCATGGATTTCCTTTTGGGTCAAGCCTTTCTTATGGCGGTAACTTGATCACCACTCAGATTTCATTCTTCTACATTTCTCAAATCATTGGTGATTGATTCACTTCAACATGTCCTCGTACAAGTTCTGCACACATGAAAAATTGGCTTCTAACGAAGAAACATATCAAAATAGCAGTATTTTGATCTGTGAAGTCTGTTGGGCCCTAGCATGTCATTCAGAAAGTCTCTAGCCTGACCTATTTAATGAGCCCTGTAGGTGCTACAGATGGTTATGAGCACATCACTAGATGATGTTACGTCACAATAATAAGCAACCTGTTGAATTCTGTATCCATCTATAACTATTGATTAACCATTTATTAAAACATCTATTAATCATTTATTAACTCGTTATTTATTTATTTGTAAATGGAATCTTAATATCAAGTGTGACCGAAATGGATGTATAATATAAACTCACTGCCTTAGTTATTATTGTACTTTAGTTAATACTGTATTGTCTTCCATCTCTAGCTTACATTTGTCTGAGTCTGAGGAGGTGGATGACAAAAACATAGAGGGGGAGGGACAGCTCAGTGGTTTGAGCCTTGGCCTGCTAAACCCAGGGTTGTGAGTTCAATCCTTGAGGGGGCCACTTAGGGATCTGGGGCAAAAATCAGTACTTGGTCCTGCTAGTGAAGGCAGGGGGCTGGACTCAATGACCTTTCAAGGTCCCTTCCAGTTCTAGGAGATAGGATATCTCCATAAATTTATTTATAAATTTTTAGTGTAGAGTTCAAATGGGAGTAGAGATTAAGCTCTGGTTTAGTTTCTGTTCTAAAAATACATTTTTTGTTTCTAAATAGACATCTCCATTTTTCATGCCGGACAAGGACTATAGTGGGACCACAAAGGTGGGTTGTTGCTGCAGTGCCCAAAGTCAAAACAAAAACCTGTTTGCTGAGGTAAGCTAGGTTAGCTATAAATATAAACTATTATCTATGACATACAGTAAGTGTGACTCTTTGGCAATGATTCACATCCACTGCCACAACCCCTCCATAGGAATCAAAACAAATCACAAAACCATTTATAGCAGTTTCAGTAGGGTGTCTTAATGTTGCAATAGGCTCCTATACGCGGTCGGTGTTTCAAGCCCACCTTGGAATGTGGTCTTCATTGCTCAGATACCATGATGATTTGCGCAACTATTTTAAAGCCAAATAAACTAGTTCTTTTGAGTGACTAACTTCAGACACCTTGAAAGGGGCCCGACATTCAGAAATGCTAAAAAACCAGCCCTCTGAAATTCATGACCTTCTGAGTTCTCTCAAGTTGGGCACCCAAAATAATTAATCATTCTTGAAAATGTAGACCTACATCCATCGTAGTTATTTTTTATAATGCTCCATTTTAAAACTTATTGGTAGCCTACTTTTGTGTGTGATAAAAATAAATATAGAAATCTGCAATTAAGAGCCTTGTTAAAAAAACAAGCTGAAATAAATTGCCATTTATTGGGGATTGTGTGGCTATTAAGTTCAGAAAGTACACAGAAGTGCCATTGGTAAGTGATAAGGGTGAGCTTACATCAGAGGTTCTGGATTTAGTCACATAATTTCCAAACCCAGAATGATAGAGTTGACTTTGGCTTTAGAATTTGCCATATCAAAACCTGTGACCTTAGATAGACTTAGGGGAATATGAACAAGACAGTTTTGAGGAAGCTAATATTCTTTTCAGAAGTACCCATCTTTTACCACCTGAGTCAGCCCATCTATAGTCAAGGAATTTTTTACTAAGGAAACTAGTTTATCTCCTGATATTACTGACAGTAGATAGAATGAAAAGCCTATTGAGTTTTCAAAGTGCACTCATTAAATTGGAGCTAATATCCAAGATTAAGGTTATGACTGCTGAGAATGTAACCTATTGGAATAAAATTAGTTTAAAAGGCAGGGGAAAAAGTAGTCACTGTCTAGCACCCTTTTCAAGGTGGAGATTGTCTATTAGTAGCTTTATTGTAGAAACCATTCTAAGGAATATAGATTTTTTTGTAATGGGCATCAAATTACTTGGCTGGCTGTGTTAAAAGCAAGATCTCCACGTCTGAAGCTCTATTTTGGGATTGCCAACCCATGAGAAACAAATGCCATGAAATGCGACTGAGCGCAGGCAATGTAAAATGTTAACACGGCATTAAGAGACTGTATGCTTTTGTGCCCCTTTAACGCACAAGTGTCTTTTAGAGCAAGGAATCAAACAGGAATATTCAGTATATGGAAAGTTAATGCATCACCCTGACCACGGAGAATGGTTGGGAGGTGATTTAGGAAACTCAATTAAGATTGTAGCCTCTGTAATGCAGGCAAGCTGTGGAATAACAGTGCTGACGACATTTAATCCAGTATCTAAAGATTAATATGACCTTTCTAGTGCGTGCTTGTTGGACCTGCTGAGTAGGAAATAGTGTAACCGAACTTCACACTATACCTTGGCAAGGTAGCACCACATAGTCTGAAATGCAAGTACAGTGGCAGCCCCAGTACACAGATGAAATACAGCCTAGGGATCCACGGAGAATCTATTAGACTGACTGGGACACTGATCTTCAAAGGAAGACAAGGGATCAGGAAGTGCCTCAGATAGAAAGTCGGCGGGGTGGGGGGGATTGTATTGGAGGCTGAAATTCACCCCTGTGCAGTGGGCTGTCGCAAAGTCTATGCATCACTAAGGTCCCACTTAAGCCCATAGGACCTAAAGGCAGGAGCACAGAAACTGGGGTCATATGGCACAAATAAGACAAAACTTGGCTAGTTTTCCTTGCTTGAAATCTCAAGTGTAATTTGCATAAATTTATGCCAGTTGTATTTAATTGCTTTGCCCATTTGTATCCTAATACCTTTCTATTTGGCAAACCTTTTATATGACAAAGGCTGTTTAGTTTGATTTGGCTTATTGGTTGTTACATCCTTAATCTTCCTGATTTTCAACAAAACAATGTATTTTCACTGACACACCATGAGAACTAATGATACAGTGAAGCCTTCCCTAATTCACACTAACAACTGAGAGACCCATCATGAATAACTGAGATTTGTGAATTAGCCAGGGGATATGCACAAAGCAAAGATGCCGCCTTGCAAAAGGTACTCTGTTCATCTGACAAGTTTACTTTGAATTATTTATGATATGTCCTAGCGCACTTGTAGAGCGTCTCCCAGTATATTTTGTAAAAGTCACGAAGCCCGAGTCATATGAGACTTTGCTATAGCAATCCATTATTAAAGCTTTGATAAAATGGTAGGGGGCTGTTTTCTGGGCATGCATTCTGCGTGGTGCAGATTAGCAAGGTAGATATTAATGCACTAAAACTCTTTTACTCCAGTATTCCACAAGGAACCAATTTAGTATATTACTATTGCTCCCAGATACAATAGATAACAAAACAGGCTGTTACAAAACAGACAGAAGTGCCAGGCATGGCTCCGGTTGGGAAAATATTCCTATTGCAGATATTTGGGAGCTTTTTATAATTATAGCAACCTTCATAAAAACAATTGGGAAAAATTTGTTTTTTGTTACATTTGATCATTAATAATGAACACTCTAATCTTAGATTCATAATGAAATACAGTACTCTGATACGGTTATATATTTGAGGCAATATATTACCATTAGGAGATTAGTAATGTTTTCCAGCTGTATACAAAATCTATATCCTGATACCAGCTAGCCTCCAGCCACTTCCTCTGAAAAAAGATTTACTTAGAGCCAATTTCACAGGCTGCAATGAATTTACAGTTTGCTAAAAGACAGGCAAAGGCACAACGTATGTCAAACAGATTCAAAGTAAGAGGTTATCTAGAAAATTGGATTTAAGTAATAAGGATGCTTATTTGAAGCACTTAAATTCAGAAGGAAGATCTTTCTGTAACCTAAGCTACTGAATGTTTAAGGACCTTTGTGAATGTTTTCCCCGTTTATATCCTTTTTTGCAGTCTGAAGAGCTATTATTAAGAAGCACGAGGTTACTGTCTCCATGTGTTACAAAGTCTGATCATCTTTTCTATAACCAGTTGGGGAACGTGTTTGTTAAGGTAACTATCCTAACTCTTTCCCTGCATGGCTTCTTTTCTGCATGGAACTTGCAACAGTTAAAAACTAGATAGTGGAAAGTTTGGTATTTTTTAGTTGTATTTTACAATTATGCACATGACAGTTTAATAGACGGTGGGTGCCATTAAAAACTGGACACTCCTCATACACAGTAAATGTCCATTTTTCTAGTGGCATGGTCTAAAATATCTCATACTTTAAAAAGAACTATATTCTATAATATTTGTCTTTACATTCATACATTTTATAGCAGGGTGGATTTGGATAAAGGCGAGGCAGCTGTTTTCCATATATATTCTATCTATGTATAAGCTACCCAGTATCCACCTGGGGTTGGGGGAAGGAGAGAGAGAAAGCAGACCACTGAATATCTCTGTCAAATAGTTACAATCTCTTTGGAGAGACTGCACTCCAGCACACACTGGATGATCTTATTCAGCCCAGTGATAGCCACAGCTCAAAAAATGAGCCATTTATTTAATCTGCCAGTGGACAAATATAGAACACAGGATAGTCAATTCCTCTTTAGAATGAGGGTGCAAATTTGAGCACTGGTTTTAGCTTGTTATGGAAATAATGGATACTTTCTTTTTTTGTGCTCAAACCAAGGAATTGGAAAGATGATATGTAGCGCTTTCCACCTGTAGATCTCAAAGTACTTTATTTAGAAGGTCCATCCAGCCCAGTATCCTGTCTACCGACAGTGGCCAGTGCCAGGTGTCCCAGAGGGAGTGAACCTAACAGGCAATGATCAAGTGATCTCCCTCCTGCCATCCATCTCCACCCTCTGACTAACAGAGGCTAGGGACACCATTCCTTACCCATCCTGGCTAATAGCCATTAATGGACTTAACCTCCATGAATTTATCCAGTTCTCTTTTAAACCCTGTTATAGTCCTAGCCTTCACAACCTCCTCAGGCCAGGAGTTCCACAGGTGTGAAGAAGAACTTCCTTTTATTTGTTTTAAACCTGCTGCCCATTAATTTCATTTGGTGGCCCCTAGTTCTTATATTATGGGAACAAGTAAATCACTTTTCCTTATTCACTTTCTCCACACCACTCATGATTTTATATACCTCTATCATATCCCCCCTTAGTCTCCTCTTTTCCAAGCTGAAAAGTCCTAGCCTCTTTAATCTCTCTTCATATGGGACCCATTCCAAACCCCTAATCATATTAGTTGCCCTTCTCTGAACCTTTTCTAATGACTGTATATCTTTTTTGAGATGAGGAGACCACATCTGTACGCAGTATTCAAGATGTGGGCATACCATGGATTTATATAAGGGCAATAAGATATTCTCCGTCTTATTCTCTATCCCTTTTTGAATGATTCCTAACATCCTGTTTGCTTTTTTGACTGCCGCTGCACACTGCGTGGACGTCTTCAGAGAACTATCCAAGATGACTCCAAGATCTCTTTCCTGATTAGTTGTAGCTAAATTAGCCCCCATCATATTGTATGTATAGTTGGGGTTATTTTTTCCAATGTGCATTACTTTACATTTATCCACATTAAATTTCATTTGCCATTTTGTTGCCCAATCACTTAGTTTTGTGAGATCTTTTTGAAGTTCTTCACAGTCTGCTTTGGTCTTAATTATCTTGAGAAGTTTAGTATCGTCTGCAAACTTTGCCACCTCACTGTTTGCCTCTTTCTCCAGATCATTTATGAATAAGTTGAATAGGATGGTCCTAGGACTGACCCTTGGATACGCCCCTCCCCTATTTGCAGAAGCAGTGGGATAAGCTGGCTTCTTAATGCTCAAGGAAGTGATGGAAAAGAAGCTTCTCAACTGTGCCAACCTGTCCTCTGTGATCCCCAGTGGGGCATGGCCTTGGAGTTAATTCACCACAAGGAATCCTTCCCTAGCTGGTAGAATTCTTTCTGCAGAGGATAAGCTGGGTGGCAGCTGTGTTCGCCTTTACTGTGCCAGCCAGGGCAGGCTTTGTTCTAAGGCATTAAATGATGAAAGATAAAAATCTCAGATGTTAATCCAAGTTCAGGAAGAAAAATACCCAGAGGTTGATCCTGTGTGTTACTGAATGTCCCATCAGATGGTAGGTGATGATCAGACGGAAGAAGCCACAAACTATTGTTTCATGACATTCTATTCTGTAATTGCAGGGCATTGCCCACTTCTACGGGACATTCAGGACAGCCCATTCCCTCTAGCTGAGTAACCACCCTGGCAGCCTCTTTAGAAGTGAGGCTTTCTTAGAAAGACCGTTGGTCGTAGTCCGCAGACTGGCAGAGAGAGTGATAGCCAGGACATCTCAGCTGTCACCTAACCTAGCGATTAAGTTTGTCATCTCAGGCATAGCTTTTCTCACTCAGCAAGGGGGCTGAAGAATCCTATGGCCTCTCAGAGACAGGGTCTGCACAGAGCCACTCAGAACTCTGCTGATGTGTTACAGAATTTGCCAGGCCATATGCTGAACTGATATTATTTCAGGCAGCAGGGAATGCAAAATTTATAACCAGTGTTATTTCCTGTAATGATAAAAACAATGGACCTGAATAAATTACCTTTCAACCTGAAGGATTACAAGGCACTCAGTACTATCTTAAATGGCTACACAATATTAAGTGTATGAACAGAATAGAGATCACGTCACCTGCAGTTGGAATGCATTAGCACAAAATAACTCTGCTCAGCTGTTTAGGAGCGGAAGCGAAGAACACCACAGGGAGAGTTAAGGCAAATGGAGTTGAATTACCAACATTGGAATTTGGTCAATACACTATCCAGGAAAGATTGGTTTGTGAAGTGTCATTTCTTAAAGCATTACAGAGTCAGAAAGACAAGACAAGCATGGACTGGCAACAGGCAGGAAACAGAAATCACAAGTGACCTTACAGCCGGTGTTGACACCCCAGCACAGCAAGCACTGCATGGCACTCGATGTAGTTAAGACACTACCCCATTGATCACAATTATTTTTACATTGCGAACTATCTCGGGGAGGGGGGAAACCTTAATCCCATTTCATAAGAATGGCACTATTATTTGTGACTGCTAAATAAGACTGCTAGGAGGTGCTGGAATTTTTAAAGGTAAACCTCATTAGCTCTTATTACACAAGAAGTTGGGATTTCCTGATACTGACAATTAATTCAGGCTTAACATTACTAGTGGGAAGTGTTGGTAAATCACTGCTTGTGGGCCCAAAGTATTACTGTGTGTTTCCCATTTTCGTAAGTTTCTGCAGACATTTTCCATACAGAACGTGAATGCAAAAGCCATAACATTCTCTCACAGCACTTTCCAGCATCACCCCCGTTTTTTCTTCACATGATATGGTGGCACAAGACGCGCTGAACTAGAAAGAGTACAAGAGATTCCACAACACAACGGGGTCATCAGTCTAAAGCTCAGTACTGAATTTGATTAGGAAATGGATAACTAGAAGAAAAGGGTCCACTCTCTCTCTCTGCACCACACAGACAGCCCAGTTTACCCTGTATCCTGGTCTACTTTGTTTGCATGATGTGTGTGCAGATCTGGCTGTGAGTCGGGTTTCCACAGCAGTGCTTCTGTCACATATTCAAACTATAACTTGTCCAGATGGGTCTCTGTTTAGCATTTGTTGTCTGTCATGTGCCTTATTCCATCTGTTCAATGCGGGATGGACGTCCTAGCCATTTCCTAGCCAAAGAGACTATATAGCACGATAGTAACTGAGATTAGCATTATGGGGCAAATGCCACATCTGTTTCTAAAATTCCAGGCTCCAAACAGCATTGCTGAGATAGTGGAGGATCTGAAATGTAGAATCAGGCTTCTCTTTACTGTAAGACCCCTTTATACCACTCTGACATGAAACGGGGACTTTGTGCCACCATTTCTCCTCTGACCTGTGATTTACAGTCACAAGTCGCATGTCGCTCACCAATAGATGCGCAGCATTCTGTCGCAGCTTAGGGCAGGTGGTCTGGGAAGTGTGACCAGGTGTCAGGAGACCTGGGCTTTATTCCCAACTCTGCCATTACTTCACAACCCCTCCATTTTTCAGTCTCCCCCTCTTTAGAGCAGTGAAATACAAATATTTGAGGTGTAAAACGCAGCAATGCAAAATTCCTCAGAACCCCAGGGTCCTAAAAAGCTGTTAACTAACTGGGCTTTGAAAACGTCAGGCAGTAATTGTAGTTTATGCCTGTGATTTCTCTGTATGAGAGATGTTTACATAGGAACCAGCCTGGTGCTTGCATCTGAAGCTGCCAACATAATTTTTAACCTCTGTGATTCCAGAACAGCTGCAGTATTTATACAGCAGGTACTAATGTACTATAATGTACAACTGCCAGTAGTGGAGCTGCCGGAGATTGTACCCAGAAGCCCAAGAGATTGCTCCATGACCATTAAAAAGGTGGCACATGCACTGAATAGATACAATGAGCAGAGAAGACGAAATACTGAAATGTTTGCAAAATGTGCACAACACCCAGATCCACTAATGGGAACCATTGGCTACAACCTTGCGTGTGCATGTGTGATATTAAAAACATACCCCCTACTTCTTTTATTTTTAAAAGAAAATTTTAAAGCCGAAACAACCATTAGCCATAAGGAAAGAGAGTGGTGCTGAGGCCAGAGCTTAAAGTCCTTACATCTGATCCTGCTAATACATCTGTTAATTCACTCACATGTAGTCTCATTGACTTCGATAGGACTAGTCACATGAGTGAAGTTACTCAGGGGTGCAGGGATTTGCTGGATCAGGGCCCTTATTCTTACTCACTGAAGTAAATGGACATTTCATCTGAGTAGGGATTACAGGATCAGGGCCTTGAGCAGAGGAACACTCCTCCTCTAATGAAATATACACCTGAACTTTGGTAATTTGTGCAAATTTGGTAGAAATAACAAAGAAGTCTGTAAAATACATCAAAAACCATACTTTATTTTATGTATAGCAATACAATGTACATATTAAATAACACTATAATAGAATGATTTGATATAGTTTTAAACATAACAAAAAAGAGATTTTCAAGTTACAAAAAAATCAAAACCCAAAACAAACAAAAAACCCCTAAAACCAAAAACAAAACAAAAAGCAAACAAAAAATAACTTCCAAAAACCAAACACCAATTTCAACCCACCTCCCCCCAATGGATCAATGAAACGAACTTCTCCAATGGCTGGCTAAATCTAATTCCTATTGCACACACTGACAATGGAATTGAAAGAAAATCCAACTTTCACAATCACTGCCCCCAAAGAAATAACATGTGTTGAATTCTTTTTGGAATGTGATGATCGTGTTTCACTACTTCAATACACAGAAAGTATGTATTCACATGTCCACCACAAAAAACTATGAAGGAGTTGAAACTAGAAAAAAATTAGCTTTATATGAAAATATAAAATTCTATGATTATATACCATAGATACAAAGTTCCCAGAAGATGCTTACCCAAGCAACAAAATATTTACAGTTTTAATGATTTCTGCTATTTAAAAATGAAGGAAAAGGAAATATGAGTAGACGTGAATGCTTAGTTCTTTAGAAACAATGGCTGCTTGCTAGTTTCAAACATTCTAACAAAACAAACAAACAAAAAAGTCACTACCCCAAATGTTGGAGAGTTGTGACATTTTATAAAATTGACTCTCTCCTCTTTTGGAGACATGTTTATTCTTAAAACTCAAGATATTTTTCTTGAAATTAATTATCTTCTGTAGAAAATGCTTCCCTTTGCAAATATTTAACACAAATACTAAAAACAGTTTAACAGCAAAGATAAAGTAGAGGCCAAATCTCTTCAGGACAGTTCCTTCTCTTCCTCTCTCCATTTTGTGTGCCTTCTCCTTAGATAAGCAAAGCCAATGTCGTTTACATTGTTAGAATGGCAACAAAGGGAGAAAGTAGGGGAAATAAAAGCAATGCAGTGGACTAACAATTACGCCTTTTTGCCTTCATATAAAAATTCACTGGCACCATTTGAACATCAACTTCAGAACACAGGAGTTGATGGCAGAAGAGAATGAATTTGAGAGCATGACTGCTAAATATTTTAGACTCCTACATTTTATTATTTTTTCTTTAAATTACGATTTTTTTTTTGCTGAGAATTAGTAAGAGGTATCTTTGGTAGAAACTTATATCTGTATTTTAACTTTTAAATAAAATGCATCTGTTTAAAAAAACAGAAAAGGATGAACAACAAGGCAGTTGTGCTGTGTCATTAAAAAGGTGGTTTTTCTAGTGTTCCAATAGATCACTCTGGGCCGAAGCGATTCAAACAATCAGATATTTGAAGAAGGATTGAAACCTTGCTGATCCAGTAAATAAACCCAGTTACACAGAATGGATCCACAGGAGAGGAATAAAAGATCAGAATCAAACACAAAGAATAAACTTTAGCCTTTTTTTGTTTCCAAAATTCATATTTAGAAACAGACATTCTGAAATGCCAAGGACAAATGCTGCTTTAGAATGAAAGTTCTTTAGCCCTGGGTCCTGCAAACACTTGTTCAATGTGTTTAACTGTACACATGTGAGTAGTGCCACTGACTTTAACAGAACTCCTCACACGTGTAAAGTTTAACATGTAAGTAAGTGTCTGAAGGATCGGGGCTTTAGGCGGAGAATGCCACTGATTTTTGGATGTTGTTAACAGACAGCAGCTTTTGCAGAAATCCTTGGTCATTACTAAGGACTCAATTCATAAAAGCCCTGTACTTCACTCGCCTGGTCTCCTGGCTGAATACACTTATAAAACATGGGGAAATGACATTTTCTAGAAAGCATGTGTGCGCACACACCCGAAAACACACACACTCGTTTGCAATCCATTACTCCCCTTTCCCCCGGAGCGCAAGTGGTGAGGACCATTGTTTACAGCAAAGCAATGCTTAAGTTCTTCCTAGTTTGCAGACTTGCACATCCTTTGAGAATTTCCAAGGTGTGAAAGACATCACAACTCTATTGTACTAACGATTGAAATGTCATCACAATGTGTGTAGGGGCAGAGTGGAGACAGCAAGGATATGCCAGTGTGTGGCCCTGCACGTGGGAGACTTGACTGTGGTGAGACAGACAAATGCCAGCATCTCAGCAGACCTCTATGCGTAAGGATCTGTTAACATATGTTCAGTCACATGCAGCCCCAGGGAAACAGGTGCACAGTTGAACATAAGAGCAATACACTTCTTGATTCCCATGAGAAAAAAAGCCAGGGAAAAGTCAAGACATCAGTCTGAGTTATTTCCCCAGGGGTTAAGCCCGGTGTCATGGATTTCAAAAACATTCATCAACATTCAACCCTGTTCCCATATCTCATTTGACTTTAAAGAAAATGGCACCAATGTAAGGAATCAGCCCAAGAAAAGCCAGGCCGTGTCTCGTTAAAACAGTCCACTTCCAGTGTGCTACTTCCTTCCCCCAAACCATACTGAAATGAAGAGTAACTGATTACTGAATGGACTGAACAAATCCAACTCTCTAACTACCTCTGTTAATTTGCAAGCCATTCTGTTCTTGCCAGGACCTGAATTATATCCCCCCCCAGGAACTCAGATCTTTCCGATGTGAGCTGATCAGTCCTCCTGTGCCAAGAGCTGGAGTTTCCCGGTGCAGCGGCCATTGCCAGCAATGGGTGCACTGAAGCGTCTGGCACCAGCGCAGACTGGCAAATTAACTTCGCTTGGAAGGCGCTCGGCCCCAGCCTAAGCAGTGCAGGCAGCAATACTTGAAATGTGCTTGAAGGATTCCTGTTATTGAAGTGATTGGAAAGCCAGTCTGAACTCTTAGTGTATTAGACTGGCTGACCCCTGAGTGCTGGGCTGCCTAATGCTAGCTATTGATGGGCGCGCCACGGCACTAGCACCGAGGGGTTATTCTGAGTCATCTTGACATTTTTTATTTGAATCAGTTCCTTGGTGCTGGACATGGGGTTTTCTGATAGAAAACACGAACGTATTAATGCATCGCTGTGTAGTATCAGCAGCTATTTTGGACCACTAGGATCAGGTTAAATGAATTCAGATAAATTCGAGGTAACGACATAGTTGTTGCTGATGAAATCTTTCAAATGCTTAGAAATCTGGATGAACCAGGTCTGTCAGCATGAAGAAATCGTTCCATCATTAAAAATAAAGGGCCAGCGGCTCGGCCTGTGTAACGTAGCACAGCTCCATTCAGATCAGTGAAGCTACGCTGATTTACACCAACTGAAGCCTGGGCCCCAAGTGTCTGCTCTTAACGTTATCGAAAAGTTCACTTTAAATGTCCTTTTGTATGAAAATGCACAGAATCACTAGCTTCTCTCTAACCCTCTGGAAACCCAAATTAATAATTCAACCAAAGAAGTGGGCCTGCCTGGCAGATGCTTACATCCGAGCGAGGGTGTATTGGAAACGGGGGGGGGGGAAACCATGGTTTTACATTTAAGTGAAAAATATGCTGTAATATTTTGACAGCAAGTCCTGAAACATGACAGTGCCCTTTTTGTTTGGTTGAAATTTAAAACTAATGAAAATAAATCTCTATATAAGGGATAATGCCTTTAAATCTACACAAAACATCCGAACTGTCAAATTAACATATCCAATTTTAGAGCAAACCATACCTATTTAGCAAAGCTGTTATGGACGTGCTTAGCTTTAAGCAGTTGCTTAAGGGTTTTGCTAGATAGGGATAGACTTAAGTACTTTGCCGAACTGGGATCAAAATGCACAGGATTAGGGAACCAATGAGGGATTACATCTAAGTGCTCAAGATAACAACACTGTTTAAATAATGTAATTTGGGGAAATTGTTTGATTTATGTGGGAGGGAGAATGGAATCAAGAGGTTTGTACTAAATAATTAGTTTGGCAAAAAATAAAAGAGGAAGAATGTACTTTTATAGGTAGTTATTTTTATTAGTTTGCTTCACCAGTAAATATGGATCAGTACTTTATGTTTTAGCACTAAAATATGAAAATTACACACCTGTAAAAATGGCATCTAACAGTTATGAAATTAAGAAACGCTTGTCTTCGCCATGTGACATACCATTAGGTGTGAGGTCCTGTTCAAGAAATAGTAAGGAAATTAATGTGTTTAAAAGATTGAATAGCTTAGTAATGTAAAATATTGCTACCTTCATGTGTCTGAAAACAGACCTATTTTTGATCGTAGCACAGCTTTCATTGAATTGGCTTCGATGAAAATAAAAAATAACACACTTTCCCATATGGCGGTTTTAAAATCTAAAACTGACATTTTTATTCTGAATAATTGGGGAAGCTTTGAAGCTGTAATGTCAAAATCCGTGACCGTGTCCCAGGTATGAGTTGTTCTATATGTTTTTTTAATGTAATTTTATATGTTCCATGTGAAGCAATTCTTAGGCCTCAAAGTATACAAAAGCAGAATCTGAAACAATACAGAAGCAATTGTTTCAGCTCCATGAGGCTATTATACCTTCACTGTAGCTAGTAATCACCTGCCACATTTTATCAAGAAAGGATGAATATTGCTTATCCACTGAACTGGAATACAGAAGACCTACAACAATTAAAATTAAAGCAATAAATATTAGGAGTATGAGGGGGTGCAGTATTTCTTGTAGAAAGAATCCATCTGGTCTAGCATTCAAGATTTAAGATTCAAGGGTCACTGTAGTTAACAAAACTTCACTGTATTTAAACTAAAAAGTAGCATGTTTGCTGTCATGGAATGTCACATCAGGGCTTGCTTTTGTATTAGAGTATTATAGGCAGTAACACTGATCATATAGTGCAAACTAGATAAAATTGCGGTGCACTGAGTGAAAGAAACAGAGGTGCGAATGCTCAGTAGGATACCATTAAGACATAAAATGGCAAAAAATAAATATCAAAACTTTTATCAGTGTAAAAAAGTAATTGGGTTATTGTATAACCTAGAGTCTGGCAAAAAAGGCCTCAAAAAGTTCACTCAGTCTTCAGAAGTTCTACAAATTAAGTGCCTTTTCAAGATTCCAATTAGACAAGAGACTCCATGCTTTCTGCAGGATCCGGTTCATCATTGGCCATCACAGCACCATTTTTGTCCAGTGTCATGGGACCATTTCCATTTTCCTTAGTGCTCACCAAGCTTAGCATTGCTTTATAAAGAAACTGGTACTGTTCCTAGAATGAAAAGGACAAATGGTTTCAATCCCCATGCTGTTTAAGAGAATGCATTCTGCTTTGTGTTTCCAGTGTAGCTGGTTATGAAGAGTCATCAGAATGAACCCATTATTTTCACATGAAATGCTTGAGGCCAGTAAAATCACCAATATGACTGTAATCGTTAAATGTGGTCCAGAAATTCAGTAACAGATCATGCCCAACTAATGCACTTCACAGGCATGTTGCCATGTTTTCAAATTCTTATAGAATATTTATTTACTCTCATCTTGCTGTCTTCTCTACCCAATCAATGCTACCATATTAGGCCAGTATTTAAACTAAAGAGTTTAAATCCTCCCATATTCAGAGGACATAACGAACAATTGTTGTTACCATGTGGAAAGCATTAAGATGTTACAGAATATGAAGCATTATTTTTGTCAGTTTTGTAGTTTTGTCAGTTTAATGCATACAAATTTGGATGCTACAGACAGCAAAGAGACTATCTGGTGAGCAACCAAACCCAGCACATGTAATACTGCCTTATATTCAGGATGACTCTTACAGGAACTGATCCAGTGTTGTCTGGAATCTTTCCATTGATTTCAAAGGCATCGGATCAGGCCAGAAATGCACTTGTGAAGTACATTATGTAACACGCAAGAAACTGTACGGTTCATCAGGGCAAACTTAAGAAGCCTTCTGCTAACGTTCTAGTAATTGGGGTTTCCTTCCAGTTAGCCATTTTCCTTTTTCCTCCTTCATTTCATTGTTATGTGTATCTTTAACAATGCCGTAGAATTTATGAGCAATGACTATGTAAAACCACAGTCATGGCTTTGTGTATATTGGCTCTGAGTCTATAAACAGACACTAACTACAGATGTCGGGCTAGATTCTCAGATGACAGCTTGGGGGCAGGAGTGGGTGAAGAAGACAGTTATGGCGTCTTGATTCTGGGTCTTAGTCTGGGGGTTACTCTGAACTATATCAATTGGCTATGGTTAAGGGCCACCAGACAAGGATAGCTGAAGTGCAGTGCGTTATGGCCCAGTCCCACCTCTATCCCCGACGCTGGGACTGTGTCTATACCCACGGGGGAATCTGACATGTTTTCAGTGTAGAGGGAGTGGAGTGATTCCCAGAATCAGGCCCATCATTTCACTAGGGCTCCCTCTCTTTGGCTCTGCTAAAGCAGTAGGAGCACTGGTTGGGATTATTTTCTGAATGTGCTTAATGTAGTGAGAGCCTGTGTGGGAGCCTTGTAGCTGCATGAAAACACAAACGGGCCCATTAAGCAACTTCCATTGCTTGGCAGCAGAGGCAACAAGGCTTGGTGATGGACACCATGTTGTGTGCGCGTTTTAATTCAAGTTTTACTTGTCAGCACAAGCCTTATAAAGGACCAATTTTATCCTCCACTGAAAGACTTACAATGTCTGTAAATACTCCAGGCCGCATAAGATTGATCATCTTTGCCACTTGGAAAACATCGACAGCATTTTCATTCTCCAGCTGTTGGGAAAGGGTGGTCAGGGCACACAGCGTTCCGGCTGACACAGCTCCATACCTGCAAACCCACAACACCGCCATGGTCAGACGTACAGAGGTGAACCTGGGCACCTTGGCAAATTGCCACGGAGCTTTGATTCAGGCTTATCCAAGTGCTACATACATTGTTTTCTTCATTTTTTGTAAATATTCAATGTTCTACTCTATATGGGCGAACAAGTCATTTTTAGCCATTTGAATAGCAAAGCAGCATTAACCATACACTGGCTATCTTGAGCTAATTGTGGATTCCAATATAAAGAACCGTATCAACCAAATAATGTGAACCGTTTAAAAATACCCTGCTTGGACTGCGCAAAAGCAGAGTTAAATTTCACACTCTGTTTCCGTAGAAGCGTTTCCATTATGTCGGAGTGTATTTTACAATACATTTATGGGAACTCAAGCAAATCACAAGCCATGACAACCAAACAAGCTTAGTTCTTCCGCTCCCTCTGACAATTATGTAAGACAGTCTAAGGCTATGTTTGCACTACGCACCTTTTAGCAACACAGGTGTGCCGCTACAGCCATGCTGCTAAAAGACATACAGTGTAGCCACTGTTTGTCGGCAGGAGAGAGCCTTCTCGCCGACAAAAAACTTCCACCCCCAGTGAGCGGCAGTAGCTTTGCCGGCAGGAGAGCTCCCCTTCCAACAAAGCGCTGTTCACACCGGCGCTTTTCGTTGGCAAAACTTCTGTCGTTGGGGTGTGTGTGTTTTTTTAACACCCCCAAAGGACAAAAGTTTTGCCAACAAAAGTCCAGTGTAGACAAAGCCTAAGCTGGATACTAAGTGCCCATGAGTCAATGACAAACATCTCGTTAACACCCTTCAATTGAGCTAGGTCTCGTTTGTAGGCAAAAGGCAGCACTTCTGGGTGTGGCTGAGATATAAAGGCGTTCAAGAAATGCTACTGAGGGTATGTCCAGACTACCCGCCAGATTGGTGGGTAGCGATCGATCTATCAGGGATCGATCTATCACGTCTCGTCTAGACGCAATAAATCGATCCCCGAACGCACTCCCGTCGACTCTGGAACTCCGCCAGGGCGAGCGGCGGTAGCGGAGTCGATGGGGGAGCCGTGGCCGTCGATCCCGCGCCGTGAGGACGGGAGGTAAGTCGAAATAAGATACGTCGACTTCAGCTTCCCGTAGCTGAAGTTGCGTATCTTACATCGACTCCCTCCCCCCGCAGTGTAGACCAGGCCTGATACTGATTCACTGGAGGCACCCTATCAGAATTTTAGCAGTGGTTTGTGACCTGAGGGCAGCGCAGAATCTGTTTGTGAGACACCAGAGTCACTTGAAATGTCTGTGCCAGGGATTGCTGGTATGGAGCAAGCTCCAGCCACGCCCATGCCCATAGCAACAAACCCATTGCAAAGACTATATTAAAAGAATGTTAAGAACTCAAGCCAACCTTGATTCTGCTTCCCCTTCTATGTTTGTGTTGCGATACAGTCTTTAAATCCAGGATTATCTGCTATTATTTCCACAGGATCTCTGCCTCGTTTTAATAGGACTAAGCACAACACTGCCTTGGTGATTTCTGAAGATAACTGCAAACTGAATTTAGTCAAAAGTGACGCTCCTCTGTCTCAATCAGCATGGGCCTTGCCTTAGTCACCTACGAACTGCACACCAAACAAGGCCGGGCTCATTGTCCTTATGGGTTAAGGACAACATAGGTGCCTAAAGGGAGACATCTAAATGCCTGTTTAAGGCACTAATGGACTGATTTTCAGAGAGGCTGATTACCTACAGCTCTCAATGTCCTGAATGGGAGCTGTTGTGTGCTCAACATCTTGGAAAATCAGACCACAAAATCCTTAATTTGGTGCCTAAATATAGGCAGCCATGTTTGAAGATTTGGGTGTAAATTGTTAGTGTTTAACATGTGGTTTGTAGGTAGAGTTCCAGAACTTTTTAGAAATGTTTTTTCATCAAGTCGTCTACCAAGTGCTTCCTAAATCCCACTTGCATTTAGTATTTGCAAATCCATACAATTGGAATTAATCCGCAGTTGTAATTATTAGTGGATTATTGGATGCGGCTGTTGCACATACTAAAGGGAGATTTTCATTTTCAGCTACATTTGCTCAGCCTCCAAATCAAAGGTGCAATACACATTATATGCTAGGCATAAAAATAAAAATCACTGACTACGACAAATAAACCAAAAAAGCAATTTACAGAAAAAAGTAACTCAGCGCTTTTAGAATCACAGTTTTGAGGATTTGTTTGGGGTTTTTTTCTGGGAGGGAAGGAGGAAGGGGGGTGTCTAGCATGAAATGCCCAAATCAATAATGGTTCTAATTTTGTAAAGCATAATCTTGAATAATGCAAGTGCAGCAAAACGGCACTCCAGACTATCCAAAGCATTAATATTAAAACTAGCCTCAAATTAATAAAAGCTGCCAAAATGCAACAGAGCTTACACTATGCATTAGTGAGGCAGAAAGGGAGAAAACCCACTTGCCCAGGCCCAAGTCACTCTTTGTAGGAGTTTGTCACGAGAACCTGTTGTAGTAGCAATACTTTAACGGAAAGGTTGCTTTGCAGCAGCAGAATACTAACATGCGATTTTACATCTCAGTCATTAGCCTGGCTGACCACTGAAATACCAGTGTATGGTAAGGCTTTTGCAAAATAAGTAAGGCCTCAAAGATTTCCCCATTAGCTCCAATGTATCTTGCTGCAGCATTGACTAAAGATCATGGCTGGTCTAATGGCTCTCACAACAGTTCTTCAAAGTGGTTCCCAGACTAAGAGTTCAACCTGCATGGGCTTCCTTGGCACTTAAGTGGTGCATAATTCTTGTGCTGGTCCTCTGCACGGTGGTGAATTTCTCCCTCTGAGAAGAGCTGTTGTGGGTCTGTCAGGCACTAGGCTCTGCTTTACAACCAGTACATTTTCCAGCGCTGGAAACTGCCATGAATGTATGCAAAGCATCAGTAAAAATGAATGTGTGATCACCTATAATCCGCTGTTGAATTGTTACTGGGCACATAAACATGCGGTTGCTTTGCAGAACTATTTCTTAGAAAGCAGCGACACCTCTTGCGGGGGTGGGTGTTTCCTCCTCATCCAGCTGATGCCAAGATGGCTCCACAGAATGGCTGTTGGAAGTGGGCAAAATAAACCCACCATAAAGAAACCTCAGCTTCTGTGGCTCAAATTATCCTTGCTGTGCATCTTGAGAACCAGCAGAGCTGAACTGGTTCAGTGCTATTTACATACTGTTGAAGTAAAGCCCTGTGTCACAGGTGGCACATTAGACCTACATTATTACACAGGAGTCCTGGGGTGGTTTTGAAACTGGTTTAATAAAAAAACAACTCTGGAGTCTGGTCTAAACTATGGCTCTCACTGGTTTTAAAGCTATTAGAATTTGGGGGCGGGGGGGAGGGTCTGGCCTGAAAGCCCCAAACATAATAAACTGCATTAAATTCAATTTATTTGCCTTTGAAGCATGATGACTGGCTGCAATTCAGGGAGGCTAGGTACTTAGATTGTGGTGCTTAGGCCATGAAAACCCATCCTCTCCAGAGGAGTGAGGACATTTTCCTCCATCTACACCCTTATCCAGTGTAAAATTTCTTTTACAAGCTGTATGTAAATGAGAGAAGGCAGATGACATACTCATCATGAACAATGGTGGGGCCATCCCTTGTTAAGGCCTCTTCCTTGATTACATTGATAAGTTCAAAGGTACTGCTTATGGGGGCATCTGGGTTTGGCCATTTGGGACACTGAAAGTGGCGTACTTCCAGAACGTAGTCATCCTGAAACGAAAAACCATCCTGTCGTTAGCCATTTTAACTCCACATTCACACACTTAGGGATGCTGAGGCTTCTTTATAGCGGGACGTTCCTCCCCATTCTGCCCGTCAATGAAAGAAACGAGAGGGGCCAGAAATGGAAATAGTATTCTCATCTCCCGGCAGGTCAGGAGCAACTACGTTAGACAGGGATGTGTGCATCATCCACACATATGTGCAAGTATACTGTCTATGCACCCCAGACCGCTGTGTATTCAGCAGTGCAGCAAGCTGAGCACTCCTGGGACAGACAGGCTGGCACGCAAGTGAGGGCAGAAGAGGTGATGCCCAGCACTTTTCTCCCAGTCCTCTCTCCAAGTAGCTGACTATGGACCCTAAGCTTCCCTCCCTCCCTCCCCGAGGACTGCATTAACCATGGTGCTGCTCCTACACAAGCAGAAAGCACAGCCAGGAACAGACCCCAGAATTGTTCCAAGTTCACCTGATCCTCTCCCTCTTTGAAGGGGTCTGTGGTGGGGAGAGGAAGTTGAGTCCTCCTCTCTGTAGAGATGAGTTAGACCCGTGGTTCTCAACCTTTTTTCATTTGCAGAACCCTAAAAAATTTCGAATGGAGGTGCGGACCCCTTTGGAAATCTACATAGTCTGCGGACACTCAGGGGTCTGTGGATCACAGGTTCAAAGCCACTGTTCTATGGTAATGACAACCTTTCGCAAATCCTTTAGACATAGTCTGCAGACCCCCAGGGGTGTGTGCGGACCACCGATTGAGAACTACTGAGTTAGATCACAGAGCTCTTGGTCCTGCAGCTCTTCGAGAGGACCAGGGTGTGTTGGTGTGTAGCATTTCTGGGTAGTCTTCAGTAAATCTCTTTATGCCCATGGTACAGCAAGTGCCAGGGTGAGCCATGCCCCTGCCTGCGTGATAACATAATTCTCCCCTCTCCCTAACTGCTACGGGGGGAATCTCCTGCCTGCTGGACAGCGCCCCTCTCCCTATCCTTTCTTCATCTCAGAGCCATCACTCAACAGCCTGCAGGCTGCATAGCCTCTGTGAGACTCCACTCATTGCCAGTTAGCTGCACAAATCCTTCCCCTCACTGTGATGCAGAGGCAGGCAATGTGCATGCACCTGTGGAGAGGGGAAGACATTATCCAACCATGCAATGGCTGTATAGTTGCCCACGCAGGATTCAGTGAGGTCTGGGTGAATGCAGAACACAGCCAAGCTGTGCAGTTCTGGCATCCCTGAGGCTCCAGGGAGCAGGTTTGGGTCCATACTAAATCATTTTGAATATAATGAAATATTTAATTGTTTAAATATTTTCCATTTCAATTCAGGGCCCTCCTCCACATAGGTCTTTCTTAGCCCACTGGTCTCTTCAGCATCTCTAATATTCCAAGGGCAGCTGGTCAAACAAGAGAAGAGCGACCAAAGGTATCCAGACTGAAAAGGCTACCAAGGGCTTGTAACAATATCTTCTTCCCTGCAGCTAAATACATCTGCCATTGTGATAGCAGTCAAAGTATAGGTGTTGTCGCTCAATATAAATGTGGTTTAGCAAATGCAGAGCCACCATCATCGCTTCAAAACAATCCATTTATAAAATCTGAATTTATAAAAGGGGAAACAGGACACTGAATCTCAGTGTCTGGGGAGTGAGAAGGAAAAGGAACCGATATCAATATCCTTCCCCCTGCATCGGACACACAGGCAATATATTTACAAGTGAATCCTTTTGAAAGTCATTTGCAAACTCTGTCTTATTGCAAAGTTTAACTGAAGGCGCTAACGCGTTGGATGAAAGGGAGAGCCCAAATGCACCTATTGTGGGGGTTCGCTTTACCTGGGTAGCTTCAAGGATAAAGTCATGGATGATGATTTGCTCTTCATTAGAGAGGCACAGTCTGTCTTTGCTGATAAGGGTCACGGTAAAGGCCTCACAGTTCATGGATTCCTCACGACTTGGCCAGTACACAAACTCATCTTCTGCCTGGGGGAATAAAACAAACAGATCACTGCAGTCTTCCAAATAGCTTACTTTATGTATGACTGAAAAATCCAATGGATCCAGAAACGGATTTGATACATAGATGTGACCAGAAACCGATCTTTAAAACTGTTTGTGTCTAAAAGAGATTTATTAGAGTAGTCAGCAAACCTCAAGTAATCCTTCCTGTGCCTCCCAAATAGTGCAACTCTGCTTTTTAATTGGTTTCATAGGGAAATGGTTATTTTAGTTAACTTACACTTAACCTTTATGTAGACACAATCTTTCCCAGACTACACCACCTGCTGTCTACCCAGTACATTACTCCCTCTCTTTTGCAGTCAGGTCAGGTACCTGTTTAGAAACACTGAGTGAACTTTAGAAATTGTTTGTTATTGTCTTTAATTCTTATCGATCTTGGTCTCATCCAAAGCCAGTACTGTCCGGGGACAGATTCTGACTGACTTTACTGTGCTTTGGATCAGCACACTGGAGCTTGTCATATCTAGTTGTTGAAATTTTATGAACTGAGAAAAAGAAACCCAAACATTCCTAACCCTGAGGAAAACAGCAGGTCAGCTTAATTCTCTGTAAACTTTAGTCTATGTCAAAAATCGTCTACTGAAGGAGCAAGGGTAAATTCTAAATAAAAAGAGCGCAGTGATGGGGAAAAAAGGATTAAGAGTTTCAGTACTTTTAATGAATAACCAGCTGTAGATTATACTATCAACGCCCGTGCCTGTTCTTGGATTCAAGGTCGTATGGTACGCGCCGGCATAAGCATAGAAGTTAATTGGACATACTACATGGCATTGCTTGCCTGTGTCTCTGAGGACAAGATCAGGCAAATTGTTTTTCCTTCTGAAAAAACATGAACCATTATCCTCTGCATCTATGAATCCATTTTCTCCCTCTGTGCCCAGGGCAAGACTTTCAATGATACTTAGGTTCCCAAGTGCTTACGTCTGTTTTGAAAACAGGACTTAGGCTCCAGTCACTCAGGTGCTTCTGAAAAGGTTGTCCTCAGTCTATAGAATCATATTCAAATAGTCCCTAATATTGTTGATTGTTCCATAGTAATTTCACCCTTCTTCCTCAGACTAAACTCACTCAGACACAGTAGTCAGTCTGCATTGTCATCTTTCTCTCAGCACTGTATGTTCAGCTTCACCCACATTGACATTAACCATATCACAAAGTTTGTGCCAAATTCCGGCGCCTGTTTCCAGGGCAACCCCCACCACCCTCCTCACAACGAAGGCAGAATCTGGCACTATGTGCCTTCCAAGACGAGTTGCAAGGTATTTTCAGATCTAGCCAAGTGTCACTTCTCCCAGTTATATCAGAATCAGAACTGTTCAGCAGCATTGCTTCGTGTGCTTTTAAAGGCAGGAGCATCCTCTTCATTGTCACCTGACACTCTCTCTTTTCATCAATTCTTTTTGATTTGACAGTGCTTATCTGAAAGCTCTTTCCCTGGGAATTCCTGCTGATCCCTTTAATCTCACTGCACTAAGGAAGAATATAAACGTGGCAGCCCTCACAACCACTCTTTTCTAATAACGAAGACCATTGTTTCCCTACCATTCTCTGCCACACTTTAGTCAGGCCCATATGAAAAAAATCAACTGTTCAGACCGTAATCCTTTTCAGCACTCATTCTTCTTAGGCATATGCCGGTTAACCTGAAAGCTATCATTAACACTTCACCTGTGTCACCTCCAACACTTGAATTCTCCCTCTCTTTTATTTCCATTTATATCCACATATACAACCACAACTGCTTTCCCCTTCAATCAGAAATCATGTATTTATCCTCTCTTTGATCTCCTTAACCTTAGGTCCCCCCCAAGCAAACTAATAACTACACTATTGTCTCGGTTACCACTTGCTGTCCTTCACCGTAGCCCCTGGCAAACGAATAACTTCATTGTCCCCATCCTTTCCGTCACACGGGCCACAAACACATAGCACAGAGTCTTAAACTATCATTTTTGCTCTGCTCTGAGGAAACTGTATGGTTTCCTTCAGTTCATTAGTAATTCAGTCCTGGCAGGATACACTAGTTGAGGTTACCTTTCACCTATAGGAGGATACAATCGATTTGAAAGAGAGCAGCGACATGGTTGACTGTAACAAGCTTGCTGCATGAACTCAGATTTAAGTAGACGGCTCAAAATTAGCTACATTTTCAACGGAAACATAACCAGCGTGCATGAGTGACCCAATTCCGGCACCCTGCTGTGCTCGGTAATTGAAGTATAGTATATACATAGTTAAGTGTTTAACTTACCAAGCTCTGGTTGTCTGGCAGCATGACAATGATCTGTGCATTATGATCCCAGATCATTCGCCAAAAGTCTTTAGTTGTATGTGGCAGGGGATGCTGGGTTATGATGAACTCATTGCTCCTGTAGTAACCCTTATAAAGCAAAGACAGAACCACACAGTCCCTTATTACACCGAGTAATTTCAAAGCATTACATTTTATTTATAGGAACCGATAATGTTGTTTTGACTACAGCTGAAAACATCCAGTACAAGTCTAATTTTTTTCCTGTGCTATTATTAATATTTCTACACAAACCATTTTCACTCTGAGTACATTTCCACTTCTCAGAGTCCCTGCTGCTTTCATTTACTCTTAATGCCAATATTTATTTGAGTGCATGTAATGGAAAAATTAATTCCATAAAAATGCTTTGCATAATTTAAATATTTTAAACAATGATCTTTTATTAAAGATAGTTAAAAGTTTTACATTATGAAATGTGTTAAAACTTTTATACTCAATCATTATATGCAAAATTAAGACAATTGTAGGAATCTGGTATTTAACACCTTTCAGTTGATTTTGCTCTATAATTAAGTGCTGATTTTCTCACCATGATATAAGAGGCATTAATGTAATCAGTTCCCTTCATTCCAGGCAGTGGCGCGAGACCCACCCTAGCACGTTCAGCTATAAGATGAAAAAAATGATCACAGTCTGGTCATGGCATGGTGCAGAAAGCATGAATTTCTGAGATGACTTTAACAAATCAGATCTAATACAACTCCCATCTCCCCCAGCAGCAGCATTGCCAGCCAAAGCAGAATATAAAATGAAATGTTGTACAATATTCCTACAAGGACAAAGTAATTTCAGGAATCAGATTTTACTATAGCAAAGATTTTCACAACAGGCTGAATTATCAAATAACAGTCTATGCAGTGATGGCAGGGGATTTCAGATCATTCTTGACTACAGCGTTCTATTCACCTCCAATTGCACACAAAACCATCTGATTTATTTTGCTTCTCCAGTCTTTTTCTAGCATTGCTTTATGACCATTTCGCTGACCTCGGGGCAAGCAGGCAGCTGTCTCCACAGCTGAGGCAATCCCCGTTGATTAGTCACCCAAGAACATACATAACTCCCTCAGCACATCTCGTCTCCTCCAAAGGGAAGAAATGTAGTTTATATTTCCAGTCCCCCAATTTTTTTTTGAGAGTGTGCATAATGTGCTACTAACTGAGCCATCCAAATGTGATAATTTACTCATAGTAGCAACACTACCAAACAATCAACTTCAATCGCATTGCGAGATATTATCCGAGTACAGATGCAAACATGACTGCATTACTGTGATTCCGTAGCTAGAAAGTCCCCCCCCCCCCGACATATAATTATTCAAAAACTTAAACTCTTCAGATTAACATTTTGCTTGGACAATGGATTATGCTGACACCATCACCAGGTCCTTTTGCTCAGTTTCCCCATAGTAATTTCTAAAGACAAGACATCTTTGGCTGAACAAAACACAACCATTCTCCTTCCTGGCAGCTATGCCTCTTCATGCATAACCAACAGAATTCAACACAAAAAGTTATGCTAAGCAGTAATCAAACCAAAGAGGTGAGCTTACATGGCACAACTGATGAGTTTCTGTTCTTCTCTTTGTTGCAGTCTTTCTGAGCACTGAAGCATTCCACATATTTTGCATTACACTGTGTAACCAGCTGAAAGAAAGTAAGTAGGAACTGGTTTGACAAAGTTCTCATAGCCCTCAAAAGGAAGAGGAAAGTTTTTCCTTGGCAGCTCCTAGAAAAAATACCTCACTGGAAGAACAAGCTGTATGGTCAGATTTGCTTAAAGTACTCAAAATGCCAATAGGAATCATCCTCTTCATAAAATATATGGATGCTTATTGGATACTAAGGTCTCCACAGATCTCAGCTTTGGCACACATCAAAATGAAATTCCATTCCAAGTTGATTTTCACAGAACACTCTAGATTTAGTTACTTTTGACAATTTATTCTGAAGCCCTGCAGGGATGTTTAGCCCAGTAGCAGGTCTCAGGGGAAAAAAACCCAACAAAAGCAAGCCCCTCTCTCTCCCTTTTTAAATTGAAACAAGCTCATGCCTAAGGAAGTTTATTTACTGCTGTGGCCTGTTGTGAGCCCAAAACGCTTTCAGCTGAGACCAGCCATCTTGGGGCACGTTCTCCAGTCTGCCAGGTTCACTTTGTGCCGCTTCCGTGGCACAGAATGAAGTTGAGGTGGCAGGAGATTTGTCCTGGAGTATCCTTCTGTGTGGGGAAAATCATTGCTGGTGTAAAGCTGGTGTAAAGCTGGCGCTGCTGCTTTCTGGACCAGAACTCCACTGCTCAGTATAAGGGGAGGCAGGGAATGTGAAGCAGGCGGTCAGGGGGAGAACAGAGGGAGTGGCAGATCAAGGCTCCTTTATGCCTAATTCTCCACAGGGAGAAGTCAAAGCAGCTTTAATTTATGCTGGGACCAGGTGCTGAAGAATAAGGGAACGGTGACTGATATTTTGTCAATGCCAACTCTCCGCTGGGCTGGAGCTCTGCTGTAGAATCAAGCGCCTCATATCTGTTTCTGCGGGATGGAATACCTGAGAGGCATGTGAAGTTTGATGGAGCTTACGGAAAAGGAAAGACAAAAAGGAAAGAAAATTGTGCAGATACACTGCACTCCTTCTGTATCATTATCCTGCTCTGAGAGCAGCACTTTTGATGTTACACAGTTATTATATCAAGAGTCATTACAATGGCTCCATACTGTTGGAAGCAAAAGTAGGTCGTCAATATTGGAGCTGGTCCTCAACCTTGTTTTTCCCACCACCAAAATAATTTCAAATGAAAAATTTTCATTTTAAACTTTTTGTGGGACATTTCTAAACAAAATTAAATGAATATTTCACTTAGTTTTTAATCAAAATTTTGGATTTGGTTTTTAAATTTTTTTTTTTATTTAATTTTTTTATTTTCTCCCTTTTCTCCTTTTTTGTTTATTTTGCCAATTAATGCAATAGAATGAATGATGCTGAGGGGTAATGTTTTGTTTTTTCTTTCAATTTTTTCCTCTATTTTTTCTTTTCCCACTCTAACTTTTCAAAAGTTCCTCAACTTTGGAACAGTTTCAGAGCGCCAGAGTTACATTTTTCTTTTTACTCTTGTGTAATTTTTCCCAGAGACGGCAAAGATTTGAAATGTTGCAGAGTGGGGAAAAAAGTAAAAAGAGATTGGAAAAAGTGGAATAAAACCTGTACATTATTAATTTTATTGCTCTGCATGTCAAAAAAGGAAAAATGAAGGGGAACATTAAAATTTCAAATTCTCAAAAACTGAAATGAAAAGTTTTGTTTTGAAATTTCTCACTAAAAAAAAATCAAAATTTAGCTGACAACATTTTCATGTGATTTTATTTTCAACAAAACCCCAGTTTTTAGCTGGAAAAGATTCTGGTTGCAAATTTTTTGACCAGCTCTATTCATTAAAATATCAACAAGAGAATAGCAGTTTAACAATCTCATCAAAGATATCCCTCTATCAGATATATAATGGACATTCAATTAAATGGGGCGGCACTGATATATTCTGCCTAACGATCCTTGGCTCACTACATGTATGTGGAGGCAGAGGCAGATTATGCTTTTGTGGAGCCCTGGGCCAGAGCAAGTGGGGGCCCCGCTCCATCCCTTTTGCCTGCAGGCCCCCTCACGCTCCTGCGGGGAGCGGGGTCGGGGCATGGGGGTAGCAGGTCAATTGGCCGGGGCCCCTGAGCACAGACCTGTTGGCCCAGTGGCTAATCCCATCCCCATCAGGACTATTACAAACCTCTGAACAACTTGAAACAGCCACCATTTAAAAAAAAAGAAAAAAAAAGCTAAAAACCCTTTCAGACAAAGGTTTCTCCCTTCACTCAAAACTCTCACTCCAGAACCAAGTGCTGTGTCCCCCATTTGCCAATTAATCCTTCTCTCCTGATATTCCAAACCTCCAAGTAACATCAAATAGCTGCCAATATTCACCTAGGGCAAAAATTTCCAATGTACAAAAGTGACGTACGCCTCGTCTCCACTTACGGTGGTGTGCAGAGTACAGGTATTAGCCATGTAGCTACCTGCCGCACAGAAAGGCAGCCGTGTTCACCCTTGGCGCTGCACTCGATAGCGACATGCAGGGAAAGGCTCCCGCGGGGAGAGGCTCCGGCAGCAGAGAGCTGCTCCTTCCACCAGAGCCTTTTCCTGCTACCGGAGCCGTTCACTACGGCGAGGAAAAGCTCTGGCCGGGAGACATTACCAGTGCAGATGTGAGAGGCACTGCTTGAGCGTGTAGAGAGCAGTGCAGGATGTATATCCCAGGGTTCAGGCGTGTAGGGCACGCTACTTGCCTAAGCCACGCCTCACTGTCTATCCTGCTGTTTAAACCCGTGCTATCTGGGCATGCAGTGTCTATGCGCTACATGCTGCCCTAGTGTAGACAGACCTTTAGGAGCCTAATGTCCCATTTTCAAAGGCTCCTAAGCAAGTTAGGTACCTAACTTACTGAAGTATTTTGGTAAATGCCAATAGGTGCCTATGTGCATTTTTAGGTGCTTAATACATCTGGCCCTTAGGAGTCTCATTGGGACATAGGCTTCTAAGCATCAAGTCACTTCTGAAAATGGGAATTAGGTGGCTAAGACACTTAGGGTACGTCTACACCAAAACCAAACCCCTGCAGCTGGCCCAGGTCAGCTGACTCAGGCTTGCGGGGCTCGGGCTGCGGGACTATAAATGGCAGTGGAGACATTTGAACTCCGGCTGGAGTCCAGGCTCCGAGACGCTGCAAGCAGGGAGGGTCCCAGAATCCGGGCTCCAGCCTAAGCCTGAATGTCCACACTATCATTTATAGCCCCGAAACCCCAACCCTGAGTCAGCTGACCTGGGCCAGGCGTGGGTGGTTTACTGCACTGTAGACATACCCTTTGGTATTACTGCATTTGCTGCCACCACTCTCTAAAAACATTTTTATAGTTATTATTTACCACTTAGAAAAAGTCTCAACATTTTTCTGTGCTGATTTTTTCTCCTAATGCAATTTTTTTTTAATTTGGTTGTTAAGCATCTAAAATGTCATGGATGCTACAGAAACCCAGAAAGTCTCACCAGTGAATTCAGAAAATGGCCTATTCATTTTTTGAATCATTTGGCACCTGGTTTAATTTGTTTAATGGTTTCATGTCTTTAACTGGTACTTGTCTGAGGGAGTTTAACTGTGAAAACAGGGTCTGCACAGATTCACCTAATGAGACACAGTAACACAAAGTAGTTTTAAATGTGTATTTAAAATGTAATCAGAAAATCTTAAACGGCTGGAGGCTTTTAATTCTTAAATGTGAGAAAACGGCAAACTTTTTTTTAATGATGAAATTATCTGTAATGTATTACTGGAAAAGCAACAGCTGTTTTTTTCTAGAGTCTCAAGAAAACTAATTTACCCCGTTCATACAATACTGAGGATTTTAATTGCGCTACCAACAACCATTTCCATTTGTTTTAACTAGAGATGGGTCTGAGACACCAAGTTTGGATCCTGATCTAGATCTAAAACTAATCAAATCTAAGGAGTGTTTGGATTCAGCATTTTGGTTCAAGCTCCTTATAGAACGAGGGGTCAGCAGCATAGTTCAAATGAGTGCCCAATTCTCTCTTTACACCAATTTTACACTAGTGTAACTCACTGACTTCAATAGCATTAGTCCTGATTTACATCATTGTAACTAAGGTTGTTCAATCTGAAACTTCTCCAAAATTCAGGGGTGCTTGGACCCAGCGTTTTGGTTCAGGTGCCTTTCGTTCTGCCTATTAGATATGATAGCAAAGACTCTCCATGTGACAAAAGATAGGGAGCTGTGGGTGTGAAATCACTCCTGATGCCTGATAAACCTTTACCTTGAATTGTTTCTCTAGTCGTGTCTTTCCTCCTATTCCAGGTATAAGAATGCTGTTAACATAACTATGCAGCTGGTTTGCAGATACTTCAGTCTCCTTCCCAAGGATGGCTTCCAGCAAGGCATCATGAATAAAAATGTACTGCTCCTAGAAAGGCAAGAGCAAGCAGTTTAAGAGTTAGGAGAAAATTATACCGAGCAGAGTCATTAATGAAGGCGGACAGCACACTGAAGGAAAGGGTTACATTTCCTTTTTAAAACAAGCTCAGTCTACAAATACTGCTCAGACTGGAGTATACATTCATGAGTATAATCTAACCAATACTTAAGAAGTCAAGGGAGGAATCAAAAGTTTCTGGTCTTGAAAAAAGACATTCCAAGTCACCAAAGCGCCTGCTGAAACGTATTCCGCATTTAGAGAGAAGTAACTGAAAAACCGATTTCCTTTTTGATCACATCATAAAAACGAGCACTGCTTTCAATTCAGTATCACTCCAAGCTTTACCTCTGTCTGAACAAGGTAGTTGCGCTGTGTCCTGATGTGTTTCAGGAAACCCAGGACGTTAACTGTGCTCTTGTCTTGTATCTGCTGCAGCATGCTGTCGATCACAATGTAGGTACCAGTTCTGCCCACACCAGCACTGCAAAGGACAGGAAAGAAACCCTGATAATTCTGCTGTATTCAATTAAATGTTAGCAAGGGCAAAACAGAGTTCCTACATTTCTGTCCCCAAACTTTACAGTATTAGAACACCTTGACCCTCCTGATCATTAAAGTCCTTAAGTAACATGTTACATGCATTCTAGGATTTCAATCACATGAAAATGTGTGCTTCTTTTAGCTATTTTTCCAAATGTCTGTTTCCTTTTCCCTCTCTAGCTTCCTTCTGAGGACATCTGTAGCGATGCCCCCTGCTGAGTGCAACTGCTAACACCAGTGATTGTGGGTGAAACTCTATGGCGGAAGTCAAACTAGATGATCATTATGGTCATACGATGGTTATTCTGACCTTAACATCTGTGAGAGCTCCCCCATAGCTAGCACTGGGTGTTCTATTCATATGAATAATGTAGCCACATAATTTACTTGCTTTTTCTCTATGAAAGTTATCTGGGACCAGACTATTTCCCAATAACTGTTTGCCGTACAATCAGTGCTAACATCTTTCAGACCCTGGATGGTTTTGCAAACTAATTCCTTAACTAGGTCTTTGATTATTCATTAATCTTTATTCCCAGAGCATGACTGGTCAGTCTAGAGAGACACGGTATTGTTACTCCCTGGTTGGATGGCTGGAATTTTGTAAACAAACCTTAGAAATGTCTAGTGCAAATAGCAAGTACGTGGAGTTGTACATGTCCTTTGCCAGCCCCTTGCTTGCATCTGAAATTCACCCCTGTGTCGGCACCTTGCAGCAGACCGAGGCATCATTGACACCTGCTGGGATTAAGTGGTTCAAAGGCTTTGCACTGAGATGAGTTTCATTCTGCTTTGAATTGGTGTGTTAATAATCTGTTGTATTTGCATGTTAATAAGAACCCACCTACAGTACCTGTTGCATCCAAAGTGTGCTTTCCACACCCTAGTTAGCCAGAGTTGCCATACCTGCAGTGTACAACCACGGGTCCCATTTCCGGGGTCCTGGCTGCTGACGATCTCCTCACGAAGGTTAGCACAGGCAGAGCATATTCCGGCACTCCCATGTCAGGCCATTGTGTATAGTGATACTGAATAACTGTTCTCTCGTTCTGTCGCCCTTTGGGGTTTCCCTTCTGACCCTGTATGTAAAACGTAGCCAACAAGGAATAAATATTCGGAAAGGGGAGGCCTGGAACTACTTCAAACTCTATCGACATGTTCAAATAAGCGCATGTCAGCTGAGGCTAAACTGGAGAAGTGCCCCTGCTCCCCCAGCTCTGCCTCCCGCTCGATGCAGACAGAGTCCCGGGGAGAAATGCACAGGGCAGTGGGGAAATAATGGCCATGAGAACTCCCCCAAGGGAAAAGAAACTGTGGGCGCAGTGTAAATGCTTTAGCCAGATAGCCAGTAACCCGGGCTTCACTTAGTTATTTCCCACCAGCCAGCTGCTGAAAGTTGTACACGTAGCAGGCAAGACCCCTTGCTTGCACTTAACAAGCCGGACAGGAAATTAACATGAACAGAGGGGGCTCACTCACCTTTTTCATTTTTGTGTTCCTGACTGTGAAACGGCGGACGGTGTAGCAGGCATGTACCTTTGTGCTCTTCAATGTGACTATAATGTTGCCGTATTCCTCGCTATTCTCTGTCGGCCAGTACTGATCACATTTTCTCTGAATGAAGGGAGAATTAGATGGGTTGGGGTCATTTTGGTTTTATTAAAACCATATTTACAGTTTATTAGAAAGGGTAAAAAATCAGGCCTAGTAATTTATATCTCCGCTATGGGATTTACATACGATATAGCAATACGCTATTTGTGTATTTAAAGCTAATGGGTCAAATTCTGCCCATTCACGAATCGGAAGGCAGGATTTAATTCACTATATTAAATAGAAAAGGGTAGCCATTCTCAAGCTACATGGTCCCTTACTCTTCCTTTTTCCACGAGGTTTGTAATCATGATAACGATTCCAGTATTTTGTTCCCAAATCATTCTCCAGAAATCTTCAAACGTAGACTTTAAAGGTCCCTGGGTGGCAATATAGGCCTTTGCTTTGTTGTAACCCTTCAAAGAAAACCAAAATGCAAAGTAAGATGAAAGCAGCAGCAGGTCAGACATATTAATAATTTACAGATAACAAAGAGCGGTGTCTTTCCTGTTTTGAATATTTGAGGAGTTTGTAGCAGGAGTCCAGGGGAAGTCAGAAAACACAAACGCTTCATAAGGAGCAATCGGATAGATTTCCCCCTTTAGGAACGTATTTACAACGAGAGAGGAGAAAAAATATTCAAACAACTTACATCAACATAATTAGCATTAATGTAGTCACTGTGCTTAGAATCTTTTCCTGGCGAAGGCCTTAGTTTCACCCTACTGTGATCATCTATGAGAAAAAACAGCAGAGAAGCACTAAGGGACAGTACATTAAAAATAATGCAGGTAAACCATCCCATTTCCTAGCAATTTATGGGTGAGATTCACTTTGCCTGCACATAACCTGTGTAACTGGCTTTACGGTGATGGAAAGGGTCTGCTCTCGCGGATCTGATTGCGGGATCACAGCCTCGGGCTGTACACAAATGAGGGGTGGTTTGATTTTTTAGTATGTGACAGCGTCCCTTTAAAAAGTATGAAATGGGAGGAGTAGGTGTGCTCGGAGTAGGGGGACCTATCGAAGGACCACCCCCTTACCGTAGTATCTGAGTGCCTGAAAGGTCTCTCCACTCCCCTTTCCGTTGTTGTTTTACATGTAATTCTCACAACACTGGGGCTGTGCTATATCCTCATTTTACAGATGGGGAAACTGAGGCACCGAGAGACTGACATGCCCAAGGTCACACAGGAAGCAGGGAATTGTGCGGGTGTCTTCCAAGACCCAAGCTAGCACCCTAACCACTGGGCCATCCTCCTTCTCAGAGGATGTAAGTCAGAGGGTTGTATTTTTTATACAATTAAAATCATGCTGGATTTGTCCCATTTGCATTTGGTGTTCTTGAGTGCAAAGCTTTGCATTGTGACCTTTACAGGAGCAGGAATTCAGTACTGCTACGCAATATGTGTTGACTGACAATCTCCCATCAGGTCTACATGAGAGATGACAACAGAGAAAGTTATTCCACCTCCCAGCTCAGACCCGGAATAATTTGCAGTCCTGAAACGGACTTCAGCTCTGCAATTCTCCGCAGGACGATGAGAGAGCCCTGCAATGTGCTAAGAAGGCCATTGTTTGGCCAAGTCGCTCTCTCTTGTGGGGCAGTTTGAAATGTGACAGACACACCGATCTCAGCTTTAGCATATTTGGGAAGATAAAATGAATCCCAAGGATCATCAATAAAACACTTTGATCCACCACACATCTCCCTTAAGTCGCTTTTCAGATTAGCATATAGAGTTCTGGCAGTAATTTGATCTTAATTATTCAGTTGCATTGTCTTATGCAGGAGTGCTACTTTTGTAAGCTAAACTTGCAATATCTAACACCAAATTGTCAATGTTTTCCCGGTAAAAAGCCTGGGTGAAACCCTGGCCCCATTGAAGTCAATGGCAAAACTCATATAGACTTCAACAAGACTAGAATTGTAATTGTTAATTGCTGTCCCTCCGATTAAAATTAATTTTAAACAACCTGGGTTTTCCACTCATGCACTGACCCTCTTAGAACAGAGGGCCTTGTACAATTTATGTCCTGTATTTACCGTAATTGCTTACTCACATGCTAAAATGTTGATGTATCTGTTCTTGTGCTTGTTATCTGGGTGATTGGAATGTTCTGCTGTGATGTTCATGTCGGCTGTACAGCGTTGCACTTCCTAGTGACAGAATTATTCAGATGGAAAATAGATAAATACAAAAACATGGTTTGTCTCATTTTACAACAGCTCTTTGCAAACATGTTTAAACATCAACATTTTAATGGCTTGATTTCTTTGTTGTAATCTTTCAATGTAGTCCAGTAAGACACATTCTGGTTAAATCAGGGATGTTAACTGAGTCCTGGTCTCTGACTACAGAATCAGGTCTCCAGAATGGGTGGAATTCACTCCTTCTGCAAAGATCAATGAAAGGCCTATGCACTAGAGCTGGTCAGATTAGGGTTTTCTCTCCCCCAGAGAAAACGTTGACGAATTTAGTTTTCAAAAAATATTTCAATTCAAAATGGCAACACTGGTCGAAGTCATCGTTTACGTGCTTTCCTCCTCGATAAGCGGAGTTTTCTAGACAGTCTACAACTCCCAGGATGCACCAGTTTCTACTCTCTTGATGAGAAGAAGGGGTGTGTCATAGGAGTCACTGGTCATGGTGCATCATGGGAGGTGTAGTCCAAAATATAATTTCATTAGAAAATTTTTGACCAGCCCTACTGTGTTCCTATTTATGTTGCCTTCAAAATATGGCTTTAAAGGGATGCAAGTGCCGTAGTGGTCATTTGTTAGCATTTTGCACAGGAATGACGTCAATACAATTTTAAAAAAATGGATCTGATGGTGATGAAAAGTACATTAAATACAACTGACGGCAATGACTGAAGAGTAAAAAACGTTTTTGAAAGAAAAATGTAATGTTATCCATGTTTAGGTACATATATTTAGGCAATTCATCTAATTTATATAATAGAACAAGGGTAACAGGTACAAAGGGATTTATGTGCCTCAAGTTGCAGAGAGGTGCCTACTGGAGTTTACAAAAATGTCTAAGTAGTTTAGGTGCCTGACTCCTACTGACTTTCAGTTCTCAGCATAATTCTAGCATACACAATTAAACCGTACAATGTGGGTCTGTTAAAACAGCGGAGTGGGTGTCTTCTCCTCACAGCATTTGCATAGCAGAGATTTGCCTTCTGCTAGATTCATCTAAAGAGTTACAAGGTTTCAGAGAATGTCTTGCAGACTTTGCCAGTCTGACATGTCCCCGTGCTAATCTGGGGTGATATTTAAATCAATTGACTCATAGGCAATATCACGTTCAAGATATACTTTCTTACACGTGCTTAATCACAACCTCAAAATGTTAACACTCTTTTACATCCAGAAAAAAGCTCCTAATGACAAAGTTAAGAGCTCAGCACCTTAACATTAACATTATTATTCCATTTCTTTCCACACTTTTTGAAAATAGTTCAGTGCATGTTTGTTTAAATAGTTCTGGAAGAAACCATGTTTATAAAGATTTTTGTGGGCCCAAGAAATCCCTTTCCAAAACCCAGTTCTCTCTAAGATTATGGGGTGCCAAATTATTTTGTACTAGAGGCTTAAAAAACAACCGTAGAGAACCTGCCTAATAAAGGAAGTCATTAGCAGTGCACAGCTGCTACAAAGATCAGGAGCTAAGTGACAGAGAAAATTATCAAGAGAAATGCTATACAAACAGCAGATGTAACAGAGTTCAGCATTATGCAGACATTTCACAAAGGGGTTGCATAGTAATTTTGATATTTTCTACAGCATTTACATTTTAAAAGTGCAAAATATACTAAAACCAAGTACATTTTGTGGCTTTATATTCACAAGGCGCTCCCCAGCGAACAGTTGCCTTTCTCGCTCTTCCATAGGGAAGACCAGACTACAGTCAGGGGGATGAGCTCAGCAAAGACAAAGAAATCCGGCTGAATCCTCAGCTGGTTTAAATGGACAGACTTTCATTTCTAGCATGGAAAAATATTTTTCATACTAATGTGTGCACTTTTTCTAGTTTTTCCTTGCAGCGCCAGGATGCAGAAGAGGGGAGGAGTATGCTCACTTCTGCTGCTCTGGTTTACAATAGGAAACATCAGTTCAGTCCAAACCACAATTGGAAAACGGATGATCATTTTTGTTGCATTTTAGAATTCAGATCTTGTCATTCCTATATAGTGGTAGGGCACTCATCATTTAAAAAACAAATGTCCTTATGTTCATTACAAACCTTTTAAAAATGGTTATTTAGTGTTAAAACATTTACAGAAAACTCCTGCAGAATTTAATACAGAAGACTCCAAATAGGGCTCTACAGAGAGAACTCTAAAGAGCTGTCGAATTTAATCGAGAATTATATCCTTGCTAAGGAATTCTCCGTGATGATTTAAATACTGCATAGTAAATGTATCACTTTCTATTAACTTCTATAGGAATTTTTCCAGAAGGGAAGGATTTACAAGGTTAATCACTTTAATTAACCTTTTTTGTGTTGCCCTTACAAATACTGGAGGAGTTGGAGTAATGCCACTATAGCCTCAGCTCCGAAAAGGGAAAATTCCCATCATAATCTCCATACGGAAGAGGGTGGTAACACTCACTGAGTGGCAAATGCAGCTCTGGGGACTGAGTGGTATAAGTGATCAACCCTAAAAAGTGCCGGTGGCTGACTTGGAATACAAGTGTTGAGGGTAGGGCAGCTTTTTGCCCCGAGAGGAGGAAATGGCTCTCAGATTGGGGTAGCTCAGGCTTGGAAGCTTTGGATGGCAGTTGACTGAGAAGGTACACTCCGAATGAAAACTGCCACTGGGTCAGCAAAGAGGGCCAGTGCCAGCGGGCTACTTAGTTCCTAGGTTCTTCATGTATTACGGATTCTTCATGCTCAAGTCATTTAAAACATGCTACCACACTGGGGATAGCTGACGTGCCCTCTTCCAGGCAACAGCAACACATTAGCAAAGGCCTGGAAATTGCAGCATGGAACGTAGGTTCACTGACGGGGAGGTCAGGAGAGATGGCAATGACTAGAAGGAAAATCCATATACTATGTCTGCAGGAAATTAGGTTGTGGGCATGCAAAAGTAAAATCTTGAAAGGTGGATTTAACATTTTTTGGCCTGGAGGAAAAAGAAAAGGAATGGGGTCGCTACCATTGTGAGCCCAGAGATTGCTCAGGGTGTCATGAGGGTAGAAAGAAGAGGAGACCAATTGACAGCACTATGGCTGATGATAGAGAGGAGGGTTATGTGTGATGTCAGCATACGCTATGCAACGAAGTAGACCGATGGAAGAGGAGAAGAGTATTAGCAATGAGTTGGCAGAGTTTGTGGTTATGAGTGACAGTATCATCTTGTTAGTGGTTGGGGGTGAGAGGAACTTGCTATGTTGCTGAAGGGAGCCCCATGAAAGGAGTGGGGGGTAAATTTGGCTTTGGTAAAAGAAATGCAGAAGGAGAGAAGTGGGTTGGGTGGTGTTTTCTCTACAGATTTTCAGTGGTGAATACATGGTTTGAAAATAAAAGAATCGCCCGTGGTGACATTCTACAGCAGAAAAAGCAAAAACCCAAGTAGACGATAGTTTGATAAGAAGAGAAACACATGAAAAAGGTGAAAGATATAAAGGTTATACTGAGTGAACATGTTCCAGAACGAAGGTAAGGTATTAATAGCTAAAATCTGACGGCAATTTGAGATAACAGGAAAGAAGATGAAATTGAGGAAGAAATTGCATTGGTGGTTTTATAAGAGGGAGAGGGGGAGAAAGGAAGAGTTAAGTAAAGGAAGGCTTTAATGCTTTGCCAACAACAGTGAAGTAAGTGGAGAAAGAATGGAGGAACTTGAAAGAATGTTTCATTAAGGCAGTGGAGGTAACACGAGGCAGAGATGAGGCACTTCCAGAGAACAAGATGGTGGTGGAAGTCACATGTACAAGAGAAGTTAAAAAGAATAAAGAATTATTTACAGAGTTTGAGGCAGCAGGTCATGATAATGAGAATAAAAAATGCATACAAACAGGCCAAAAAAAAAGAGGCTAAGAAGGCAGTTGCCGAGACAAGAATGGATGCTTAGGAGGAATTATACAGAAAGCTGGAGGAAGATGATAGCAGAAAATTGGTTTTGGGGTTGTTAAAAGAGAGGAACAATGAAATACAAGATCTGAAGAAATCTGTGTGTGAAGGATGGGAACTGTGTGGTGACTAACCCCGAAGAGGTGGTTGAAGTATGGAAAAATATTGTCAAAGGCTGTTGAATGAGAAAAGGGAGTTTCAAATGCAAGCACCACCAACAATTATGAGAAACCTCAAAATATATCAATCTCTGTAGAGGAGGTAGAAGCAGCACCGAAGATGAAGACTGGTCAAGATGAGATAACTCTTGATATGATCAAGGAAGTTGGACACACTGGAGCAAAGTGGCTTCATAGATGACTATGGGTTTGATGGGATCATGCAAGGATACCAGATGACAGGAGAATGGGATTGATTGTGCCTCTTTGGAAGGGTAAGGGTAATGCAAATGATCCAAACACTTATCGGGGCATCACCTGTTAAGTCAGCTTCTCAAAGTCCTTGAGAGAATTTTGGAGGCATGGTTGAAATGCAAGGTGGAGGAAAATAAAGGAGAGGCGCGACATGGCTTTAGGAAGTGAAAGCGTAATATAAATTTGCAATGAGAGAGGTGTGTGAAAGAATGATAAATGGAGAATATTACTGCTATGTAGCTTTTATTGATCTTGAGAAAGCATATGAGTTGGTTCTGCAGGAGCTGGTGTTTGGAATATTGAGATGGGTGTATGGGAGGGGGACTTTAAGAAGTGGAGATGATAGAGGAGCTGTATCGAGGGCCAAGAGCTAAGTTGATAACAATACATGGAATTTCAGAGAGTTTTGATTTTTTTGGCCTGGAGGAAAAAGAAAATGAATGGGGTAGCTACGATTTTGAGCCCAGAGGTGGTGAGTCCACTTCTCTTCACCCTAGTTATAGAGTTAATTAGTAGGAGAAACAAGCCTGTGGGGAGACAGAGAACACTAATGTATACTGATGGGTTGGCCCTTTTCGATGACAGCAAAGAGAAACTGATAAATATGGTATCAGAGTGGGCATTTGTGGCTGAAGATGAGGAAACATGTGGCAAAGGGATAAAACATTCAACTGTTTCTAAAAATATAATGATCATTTCTCTCTAAACGTCCTGCTTAGATGGCTAACTTCCTACAGGATTCATGGTAGAGATGGATCTTGAGGAAGTGTTTTAAAGGAGGACAGTTGCCTTATGACTAGTTCAGGGAGGGTGTTCCCTGCAGAGGAGGCAGTGTGGAAAAAAGTACAAAACCAGTTGTCTGAGAAATGCACAGATGAGATGGGGAGATCAAGGCTGACAGAGCCGGTGGAAGGGGAGCCACGGTAAGAGAGAGCATCAGAAACGTAGGAAGGAGCACAGTGATGAAAGGCCTTGAAGGAGAGAATAAGAAACCTAAAATGTTGTGGAAAATCCAGTGGAGAATCAAAGAGGAGTGTGACATTCTCAGAATGGCAGGCAGCATAGATGATCTTAGTGGCTACATTTATCATGGGGTGTTGTGGGGGTCGCAGAGGCCAGGGGCAAAAGGTTGCAGTCGACAAGACAGGAGACGATGTAGGTAGATACAGTGGAACTCTAGTTACTTATCCTCCCACAATGTCACTATCTCTTCTGTATATTCCATTCTGCAGGTTCTAATGCATACATTATTCTGCTGCTCTATGCAAAACACCATTAATTTGGGGCCAAATAAATCCTGACATCCTTACTCTGAGCTTTTACTCAGGTAAACTCCACTATCAGCTTGACTGTAAGGAGTAAGAACCTCAGGTTTTAACTGAAGGATTCTTGTTGGACTATTGTGGGCAATGGAGTCTGCAGCATTTTTTTAAAAATTCTTCTTGGTCTCTTTTTATTGAATTTAATTCAGGCTAGCTAGCGTACTGGTGTCTTTTATGTTTAACTTCTCAGAACACACTAGTGTTTGAAGATCAATGGATAATGCTCTTGTTTTGTCCTTTTCAACTTATTGACAACTCAAGAACCCAAAATACTTGGGTTCAATCAACCTTTAATTACTGTAAGAAATGTTATATTCAGTGCGATAATGGCTAATTTAGCTTTAATTATATGGTCCATGCAAATACTAATTGGCAATTAATATACCAAGATTTAATGACTCATTTTCATTGCCTTTCTGAAACAAGTTACAGATTAGTTTTATAAACTTCAAAGAATTTTCACAAAATTTAAGCGTAAAATCAAATTGCTACATATCCGGTAACGTGAACTAATGAAAAGTTTCACTGGAATGGGTGATTGTGAACCCAGTCTTTTGACTTGAATTTTGTGGGCATTACATGTCTCCCATTATTTTAGGTCAGTTGCCTTCCTAACGTCAGGAGATTTGTAGGCATATGAACAATGATCGGGAGGCTACATGAGTAGATTAAAGGAGCTTCATTTACAGGCATATATTAAAAAAAGATCAGTAGTTATGTTTGAAAATTATTTTGGTATTTTGAGAATGAAACCAACTAGTTCATTCATCACTAAGATCATTTTTATCATGGCCCCAAAATCATAGGACTCTTGTGTGCCAACTTTTTGTAATTCTTGCAGCGGGTCCTGCCTTATCACGGCAAAGGCTAAGAGGACGTACTGATACTCACCCAGTAGCTTGCAAGGATCTAGCAATAGGTATAGCATAGACTCTTCTAAGAATCTAGCATAGGTATAAATCCTTCAATAACATTACACAGAGGGGTGGTTGGGGATAAACAACAGAAGCAGGGACAAAACAAATGACACAAGCTAATATAGAAGCGATAATAGGCAGTGGGACAACCATCATCACATTCCCTTTTCCCTCCCAGTTTTGTTACACTTGCTTGTTGCATCTTCTCTTTCATTGGCGCATGAGCTCTTAGGAGCAGGGAGCAGGTCAACCCGCCTGTTTGTACAGCACCGAACACAACGGGGCCCTCATCTGGAGCGAGGCCTTCAGGTGCTACCATAATATACACAATTAGTAACAGAAAGTCCAGGATTTGGGCTACCCTGCTGTACTGTTTCCCTTGAATTTTGTTTGTGAATTTACAAAAACTGTTTCCTGGGGTTAAACATTCAACGAGGTAATGAGAATATTGGATTTCAGGAAGAGTCTGTGATGGAATATGGATGCTCCTCCATCAGGCAGCATCACAGTACACGCATCTTTGGTCTTTCCAGTCTATCCCTCAGAAGATCAATACAATATGGAAATGCACAGACTGGGATATTAAAATGTTAATCTCTGATTGTAGCAACTTTTGGCCAGGTCTACACTTAAAACTTTTGCTGGTATAGAAATATCAGTTAGGAGTGTGATTTTCCTTCTTTAATGACATTTGTATATGCGCAAAAGCCCTAGCGTTGATGCAAGTCTCCTGGCAAAAACCTGTCTTCGGCCAGTGGAGGCTGTGTCGACGATAGGAGGGTGTGCCAATACAATTATTCTAGCATAGTTACACTGGCAAACCTCTTCTAGTGTAGACTAGGCCTTAGGCCCAGATCCGTGTCTAACTCCCACTGACGTCAGGAAAAGTTTGGAAACACAGTGGTTTCTCAGTCTTCAACAGAGCTCTTCAGAAACAGAAACATTATGGGTCACCTGATAAAAAATATTCAGTGACACCCAAACTGCAACAGCTGCAAGGACAAAGGTAGCAGATCTGTGCCACATCTCAAAAGATATGGATTTATGCTGTTTTCTTATATTTCAGAGCTTTCCGAGAAGGTGTCACTAGAGCATAAAGATATTTTCAATTTATGTGACGAGGGAGGTAGACAGCCTGCCTTCAGTTCAGCTAGCCTGCTCAGACTCCAAATTGGCAGTGAATCACCACCCTCATGCGTCTACAGGCAGCAGACAGGTCTGAGAAGTTTACATTTACCCAATCTAAATCTTTCCAGCAGCAGGGCTGACCCACCCACTAAAGCACTGGAGCTGGCAAATAAAATTATCTGATCTATGAAATCCAAATAGTGTATTATGCTATAAAAATTCATAGCTGGCTCTTTGGAGATTTCCTGATCCAATATTCCTTTCTTAGAGCCAAAGGACACAGCTATGCTAACAAAACTCACTGTCTTACTCTAGTAATAGGCCCAACTGAGGACAGAAAGAGAGGGTCCCCTGTGGGAGAAAGCTTCACTCTAGGAGGAGGCAGAGAGCTATCGCCTCGTATATACAGGAGCTCTCAGGGCCAAATCCAGCAACACCCCAGAGAGTCTGACTGCGCAGAGGTGGAGGAATGCGCTCTCAAGCTCCCCTTTTCCCCCTCCTCCGAGTGGGCTGGAATGGCTTGCTGACTTACATACTTGTAGAAGCACCCCCAAAAATCCCTGGCAGCATACCACAGAGCATTGCTGCACTGCACATGGGGTATAGGACACCCACATCCTACCCCAAAGATGCAGAAGAGACACAATGGTCCAGATGCAACCTAGGACGCCTGTGCCATAGGAAAAAGGTGCTGGAGCTGTTTCTTAAGTAGCAATGCAAAAAGGGCTTTGCATCCCATTGGATTTCACAGGAATTTTATTGTTATTCATTTATATTCTTCAGAGTTGGAGCAAGACCAGAAATCCTACTTGAGAAATTTCAAGAGGAGGTTCAGAAAGCACCATGGACAACCATCCACTGTGGGCATCATTTTAAAAGGCTGTTTTGTTGGTCAATCAGGTTCTGGACTTTAATTTCTAGTTACTTCAAAAATAAGAAATTCATTGTTCTCAAGGTTAACCTTAGCCATTCTCTATACATAAGAAAGACTAGCTAACTAGCCACTAAAGCATCGACTTGCAGTATGATTCCCTGTTGGGAATATGGATATACTTTGGATCTACCTTCCAGGGGAAGCTTGTGAGTTCAAAGTCCTTTTCTTCTTTCACATAAAATGCTCCCCAAGCATATTCACAAAATATTTCACTGTAATTACAGCTCATTTTAAGAGAGGGGCAATTTGGAGTATTTGGACACGTTGCTTCCAAAGGAATGCTCCTCATCTAATGAAGCTCCCAATACAACTCAAGGCAAGCTCCCAAAAACACAGGAGAGGATTTATACCAAAAAGATTAATCAAACATAACACGACTTGTGCCTTCTACACAGGGCAGATCTCACTTGTTCCCATAACGCTCATTTCCCTCTTCAAATTTTTAAATTTAAATTAAATAAATTAATTTTTTTTTAAATTATTGGAGATATCCTATCTCCGAGAACTGGAAGGGACCTTGAAAGGTCATTGAGTCCAGCCCCCTGCCTTCACTAGCAGGACCGAGTACTGATTTTGCCCCAGATCCCTAAGTGGCCCCCTCAAGGATTGAACTTACAACGCTGGGTTTAGCAGGCCAATGCGCAAACCACTGAGCTATCCCTCCCCCCATCTTCAGTTTATTTCACAAAGACACAAAGGGGAAAACTTCCTATTGCAGAACTTTTGAAGCTACTTTGGGACCTCCTCTCACACTCAAATATCCCCCTCCACTAAGACGGCTGGCTCTCTTTGGAAAACTTACTTTTTTTTCCTGTGCTGGGTACAATTCTTTCAGTGTCCAGGCTCCTGTTTTCTCTTTTTCCAATTTCATTTTACAGACAGAAAGTAAAATTTTCAAAAACGCCGAAGTGACTTAAGAACATGAGTCCCATTTTCAGCCATGACTTAGGCACTAAGGAGGCTGAATCCCACTGACTGTCAATGAGACGTAGGCTCCTAAGACAGAAAGCCACTTTTGAAAATGGGACTTAAGACCGCTAAGTAACTTAGATGCTTCTGAAAATATTACCCCATGTTCTTATTGATCCACCCAGGCCTCATTATCCTATCTCACTAGTGTAAATCAGGAGCAATTCCTCTGATGTCTCTGGGGTGAAACCGATGTGAGAGGAGAATCAGGTCCCTCTATGAGTCAGCAAGAGACTTTATGCAACAAAAGGAAGCAGTGTTTCCTCACAACTGTATCAATCCATTTGTGACGTTGTGCAGTCTATATGGTTTTATAAAAACATGATAATAAGTGAATATAATGTAACTGGGATAGTTTTAGAAAAATATGGTAATAAGTGAGTATAACGTAACTGGGATATGCTTCATGCAAAAGGTCTCTTGTAAGGTATCATTACAAAGCTTATAATCTACTGAGTATGATCATCCGATTTCTAGACATGTACCACTCTTGTATCTAAAACTAGAAATATAAAATATAACTCTGAGGGCCTATTGTAATTATGTAAAGTGTGGGCCATTAATGATGGTTTGGAATCTTGATGACTCCCATTAACCAGGACCATTGTCTGCAGATGACTGTGTTTACCTGTTAGTCTTCCTGTATATGTGCTGGCAAGTGGGCAATGAAGTCTTGCAGTGACATGTGATCATGTCACCTGAACTGGAATCCATCTTTAACCTGGTGCTTTTCCAGTGAGTGTGGGGGGAGGGGGAGGGGAAACCCAGAGGGACAAAGGGTTCCTGCCTTATGCAAAAGATATATAAAGGGGTGGAAGAGAACAGAGGAGAGAGAGGAGCCATCATGAAGAATCCCCTAGCTACCACCTAAGCTGGAACAAGAGCTGTACCAGGGGAAAGAATTGTGCCCAGGCCTGGAAGGTGTCCAGTCTGAGAAAAAACTTACTGAAGCATCTCTGAGGGTGAGATTATCTGTATTCAGTTTGATTAGGTATAGATTTGCGCATTTTATTTTATTTTGCTTGTGACTTACTTTGTTCTGTCTGTTACTACTTGGAACCACTTAAATCCTACTGTCTTATTTAATAAAATCACTTTTTATTTAGTAATTTACTCAGAGTATGTATTAACACCTGGGGGAGCAAACAACTGTGCATATCTCTCTATCAGTGTTATAGCGGGCGAACAATTTATGAGTTTGCCCTGCATAAGCTTTATGCAGGGTAAAACGGATTTATTTGGGTTTAGACCCCATTGGGAGTTGGGCATCTGAGTGCTAAGGACAAGCACACTTCTGTGAGCTGTTTTCGGGTAAACTTGCAGCTTTGGGGCAAGTGATTCAGACCTTGGGTCTGTGTTGGAGCCAGACGGGAGTGTCTGGCTCAGCAAGACAGGGTGCTGGAGTCCTGAGCTGGCAGGGAAAACAGGAGCAGAGGTAGTCTTTGCACATCTGGTGGCAGCTCCCGAGGGGGTTTCTGTGATCCAACCCGTCACACCATTATCTTTTCAAGATGATCATTCTACCTCTTTCAGGAGAAGAGATTTCATTTTTACTTGTTCTTAAGGAAACGTGGACCAAATTCTGTTCTCTCTTACACCAGTATAAATCTGGAGTAACTATACTGACTTTAAAGGAATTACTCCAGCTATACACCAGTGCAGAGAGCAGAAGTTGGCCTAGGGAGTAGGTACTCCACGAAGAAAATTACTTCCCTTCATAGGAGATCGTGAACTCCCAAGAAGAGAACTAATTGGCTCTCTCTCCTGACGAGCTACCATGGAGTAGCAGTCACAGAGGGGAGTTCCAGTACGAAGGGAAGAAAAGGCTATTACAGCAGTGTTTTCCTCTGCCGAACACAGGTGGAAGATATCCAACGTTTGTTAATAGCAATGATTTTGAGACAGCTGAAGCAAAGCCGATATTAAGTCAGATCAAGTTTACAGATGTGTAGCTGATTATTTTGAATAATTAAATGGTGTCAAAACCAGCTGTGATGAATAGCACTGGGGGCTCAATTCATAAATAATTGAGAAGCCTGAGTCGCATTTGATCATTCTGATCAAATTCTACTCTCTGGAGGATAAATGTTTGTCCTGAATACCATCAACATTGTTAAATGCCTCAATATTCCTGCTCAGTCATCCAGCCAGCAGCCAATTGAACTAAATCACTTTAACACCTCACCCATTTGCCGTTCTCATGAATACAGAATATCTATGACTTACACAATAGTTTTTGGGTATCAGACAATGCAGCCGCTCACACAGACTGCAACCAAACAGAGGCAGTAAATGTTTTAAATGATCCCATAAAAGACAATTCCTGCATATAGTCTTGTCTTTATTGCATTCAGCAACAAGGCTTTAGATATTAGACCACCAATTTTGTTCCGTGGTCGTGTTTGTAAATACAGCTGCCTTTATGATCCATCCATAACATTTTAAAATAGGCATATATTGATGAATCTCACCCATTGTGGTCTCACTGTGCCCTCAGTGGAGGCAATGCCACAGCGGCACACCATTTACCAGATTTCTCAGCTGAAAATACCTCTTATGTGCCAATATTTCCAACCTCCATTGTGAACTGATGGAAAGGAACTCCTGTTAATGCTAGCTACAGAATGACTGTTCTCACTCATTAGTGCCTGGGACTACAACCCTTACTCACACTGACTGGGGCTTACTCCTGTGAGTAGTTCCATGGGCATCACTCAGGCTACCCATGTTATTCAGCATGTGTAACAATTGCAGGTTCAATCCCTTATTGATCGCTAAGCTCCAAAACCTGTTTGTTACTAGGTGTAGAATACATAAGTGTCATGTACCTGGATTTAGAGAGATAAAAGGCTGTATTCTAATCTCAGTTTCACGTTGATGGAGGTGTTCCAGATTTACACTGGTGTAACTCCGATCAGAATCTGGCCTAGATATTTTAAAATATTCACATAATATAAATACTGTGGGCCAAACTGGAAGCCCTTACTCAGTTTTCACTCTGACAAAAAGCCAAATGACTTCAGTGGGACTTTTTCTGAGTAAGGAGTGAGTATAAAACTGAATAAGGACTTTGGGATCTGGCCCAACATAAACAGGTAAGAGCAGCAATTTCCGTGCCCATGTTTAACTTTGCTTACTAAGGGGCAGATTGTACCACCCTAGCATATGTCTTCACTACCCGCCGGATCGGCGGCAGGCAGCGATCGATCCAGCAGGGATCGATTTATCGTATCTAGTCTAGACGTGATAAATCAACCCCGAGCTCTCTCCCGTCGACTCCTGTACTCCACCGCCGCGAGAGGCGCAGGCGGAGTCGACAGGAGCGGCAGCAGTCAACTCACCGTGGTGAAGACACCATGGTAAGTTATCTAAGTATGGCGATTTCAGATACGTTATTCATGTAGCTGAAGTTGCATAACTTAGATCGATTCCTCCCCCTCCAGAGTAGACCAAGGCTGAGTCGTATCTTACTCCTCCTGGGCTACTCAAGAAGTAAGGTATTATTTAGTGTGAGTGATGGTAGCAAATCCTGGCCCATTGTGACTGGAGTAAACTACAGCTTGTCCCTTACTGTGAGTACACAGAATGTTCAGTTAGGCTAGGAAAAGGCTATTTCATTAAAGGTTAATGAAACTTACCTCAAAGTCTTCTGAGAAGCCATGTTGGTTATTAGAATAGAGTTCACTGATATGTTTAACGAACTGTTTGACAGGAATGGCTTCCATGTCATCTGTAGAAAGAGAAAGATATTCAGAGTTGCTAGGTCATGTTTTTTCTGTAAATACGCTGATATGTGTCATATCTGAGACTGAGAGATCCATAACTCCATCTTCAACATCAGGGCATAGAATATTTCACTTGTGCCTTATTGGAGTTCTCTAGTGGCATGGTTTGTACTGTATATACTTACAAGAAATCTTAGCATATCGGTTACTGATATCGGGGTGCGACTGTTCACGCATCATACTTAATCCTAGATATTACAAATATGAGTAGTGGTTTTGGCCTTGTAATGCATTTTTGCAAAGCTATCCTTTAGCACAAAGTTACAGTACCATTTTGTCAGTTATACTTTTGGGAGTATTTTAACTGGGGGTATTTTAAAAAGGAAAGTAGCTGTGAGTTCTCAGATAAGGTGACAATCAAAACCTGGAGCATTTTTGTGGCTTTAGGAGTCACAGAATAGCCACACAAAAGACAAACTATACTTGAAAAAATGGGCCTTGTATCACTGCTGACAGCTCCTGACTCAGAAGTGACACAGGTGTATTTCCTGGAGTGGAGGAATTTCTCCTTTTTAATTTACAGTACAGTAGCATCCCAATGAATCTATAGTGAAATACTATACGAGCATCATTAACGTTCACTTGGAGCAAAAGAACAGCTTGGGTAGTGTCATTTGAGTTTTCCCTTCACTCCAAACACGGTTCCTAACATGGCACATTCACTCTACTGGCCTGCTAACCACAGAGCCATTTCTATTCAGTACGGCAATAAATCATGAACACTTTGAATGATGAAGAAACCCAACGTTTCGATGAATGCAATAAAAACCTAAGGACATTTCCAGTGTTTTGGAAGAAGTCCCTCGGAAATCAAGACCTCATGAAAAACCAGGCCAGTCCTGGTAAAACTGGGATGTAGGGGTACCCACCTCAGGCAGGGCTTGTCTAGAGGAACAATCAGTGCGCGGCAAACGGGGTGTAAATCTGCAGCACGCTGAGGCTACATCTACACTACAGCACTTACAGCGGCTCAGCCGCATCGATGCAGCCGTGCCACTGTAGTGCTTCTGGGGGAGAGTCTCTGAGCCGACGGGAAAGAGCTCTCCCATTGGCTCAATGACTCCTGCCTCTGCGAGAGCCGGTAACTACATTGGCGGGAGACGCTCTCCCACCGACATGGGCTATCTACACCGGCGCTTAGTTCCGTGTAACTTACATCACTCAGCGGTGTGGATTATTCACACCCCTGAGCGACGTAAATTATACCCAAGTAACCTGTAGCGTAGATAAGGTCTAAGTAGCTGTGTGGAACCCGCTACCTAGAGCTAAAAGCTCTCTAATGTGCATTGACCTAATCCTATTTCAGAGTGGAGTAAGACTTTGTCTACACTACAGTTTACTTCGGTATAATTTACGTCGCTCAGGGGTGTGAATAATCCACACCCCTGAGTGATGTAAATTACACTTACCTAAACGCTGGTGTGGACAGCGCTATGTTGGCAGGAGAGCTTCTCCTGCTGACATAGCTACTGGAGGCAGGAGTTATTAATGGGAGAGCTCCCTCCTGCCTCCACCACAAGCACAAGCTACGCCGACGCAGCTGTGACGTTGTAAGTGCTGTAGTGGAGATGTAGCCTCAATCAAAGCACACTCTGGAACTTCGTGTGTGTGGTAGCAGGGTCCACATGGACAAACGGTATGTAACATGCTAGTGCACTAAAGATTTACACCCCAGCTGCTCTGTTCATCTAGATAAGCCCTCTTATTTCTGGGGTCTCAATGTTGCTACATTCACCACTTCAATTGGTAAAATCCCTGTGCGTTCCGGGCGTAATTAGTTAATGCTCGCAACGGGGCATTTACAAATTGTCATGCACTACAACACAAGTGTGATTATTTTCAGCGTGTGCAATAACTTATTGCCCAATGGTTACTATTGTCTGATTGCATCATTCAAGGCACTCTTTAGACCTTTATGTATTTTATTTAATATCCTTCTGAAGGTTACATGTGGCTTATGTTTACTTCAAGTACCTGTGATGTATTTTTCCTCCCATGGGGTTTTGTGCTACAGCTGCAGTATTTTCTGCATTCTCCTGCTTTTCAAAAATATCTATGTTACGATGGAAAAAAATCCAAATATTGCTACAGATATTCAGCAAAATTTAAAGATAAACAAAGAGACATGTAACATTTACTGTATTCAGAGTGAAAGATCTTTGGCAAACTAATAAACCAGTAAGCTTTCACATACGCTTTTTTTAGCAAAGGGTACGAATATACAGTATGTGTAAATGCGGTTCTACTTTGGCAAGAATTTTATAGCGCCAACCCTGAAAATCTGATTTTTCTCTGGTTCCTGGCAGTTACTAATGACTGTGTCATTACTCATCTACTGTCATTTTCTCAAGTAAGGCTTTGGGGGAGCTTTCTGCATCTACTGACATTTTCAAACTTGAATCAGCCTGAGGGGAAAATATTCTCTTTCTTCTAGTTTATTTACAGGGGCAATTGTTTAATATGTATGTATAATTTGATCACCTCATCATGGTAATTTTGAACATTGAGAACATTTGATAAGAGTATGATCATTTTAGCAAACGGCCTTAGAATATCGCTAGCAATTTACAATATTTAAATACCAACAATGGTATATTAGAATATTAGAATATAATAGTATTTCATTAAGATACATTTATGTTTTTACAGCCAAGACATTCATGGATCACAGAGACAGTAGTGCCAACGGTATGTAAAAGAATCTTCCCTCTCCCACAAAGTAAAGTACGTCCCGCGCTTCCTAGAAAATAACCGTTGCTGTGTTAAGAATTTCACATCATACAAAAATCACAGAAAAAGTGCTATTATTATTCTTCATTATTATTATGATTTATTTGTCCTGCAGTAGAGCCTAGAGATCGAGGTGAGATCAGGGACCCATTGCATTAGCTCAGGGTGTCAAATTCAATTTTGCCGAGAGCAAAACTCCATTTTTAATGATGGCCGTGGCCGTGGCATAAATTTAGGATGACAAATTCCCTTCAATCTTCTGAACTCCCATTGATTTCAATGAGCGTTTGGTAGCAAAGATCAAGGACAGAATATGGTCCTTATGTATTAACTAAACTTTTAGCTATCATTATTGCTCAGTGACAAAGTATCCTCACCTGGATAACCACAGCTAATTCTGCTCTTTCTTTTTCTTCCTTCCCCATGCAGCTTTCTCTGCCTCTTTCTCCCTTCTCTCTCTTCGTCTCTCTCCTCTTCTCTTTCCTCTGTATGTTCTCTACTATAGCAACTCCCAAGTCCCTCCATGGGCTTCACCCCAACCCAGTTTCCCATCCCATTTGATAAAATGATCAGCAATGAAATAGTTAATAATGCTGACGTGAGGCAGATGAACATCACAATGAGAATAATGGGGGAGGGGGAGTTCACACTTCCAGAGCTTCTGTTTCCGCCTGCCTGCAGACCAAGAAAATAGCACTGTAACAGTTACACGTGCTTAGCATTTGAAAGCCTAACTTCTCCGCCATGAAGTTTAGAAACTTAATAAAATAAAACGAAAGGTTAGATTCTACAGAATCTGAATATGCCATGGGGTGGAGGGTTCATAAATACATTGAGTCGGCTGGATCTGGCACGGGCCAGGTGTTTAACACCTCCGTGCTAGGCACTGTACATACGCATAGTAAGAGACTCAGACTTAAAGGCCAGGAGGGACCGTCATGATCATCTAGTCTGACCTCCTGCACATTGCAGGTCAAGAACCCCATCTACCACAGTACAGACTCATAACCTCTGGCTGAGTTACAAAGTCCTCAAATCTCGATTTAAAGTCGTCAAGTTACAGAGAATCTACCATTTACTCAAACCAGCAAGTGACCCATGCCCCATGCTGCAGGGGAAGGTGAAAACCCCCCAGGGTCTCTGCCATCCTGTCCTGGGGGAAAATTCCTTCCCGGCCCCAAATATGATGATCAGTTAGACCCTGAGCATGTGAGCGAGACCCACCAGTCAGACACGTGGGAAAGAATTCTCTGTAGTAACTCAGAGCCCTCCCTGGCTGTTGGAGATATTTTCTAATGGCCATATGCCATTGCAGGAACCCTTGTCATACAATCCCGGCCATGAACTTATTGAGCTCAGTCTTGAAACAAACTATGTTTTTTGCTCCCACTATTCCCCTTGGAAGTCTATTCCAGAACTTCACTGCTCTGATGATTAGAAACCTTCATCTAATTTCAAGCCTAAACTTGTTGATGGCCAGTTTATATCCATTTGTTCTTGTGTCCACATTGGCACTTAACTTAAATACCTCCTCTCCCTCCCTGGCCTTTAGCCCTCTGATGTATTTATAGAGAGCAATCATATCTCCCCTCAGCCTTTGTTTTGTTAGGCTAAACAAGCCAAGCTGCTTAAGTCTTCTCTCGTAAGGCAGGTTCTCCATTCTTCTGATCATCCTAGTAGCCCTCCTCTGCACCTGTTCGAGTCCCTGCCTTGAAGAATTCATAATCTAAATAGACAAGACAGACAAACTGAATCCAGAATCCTTCTTCCCAGTCCATAAATACACCTTCATGCTCCCTGATATACACAAGAAAGCAGTGATACTAAAGATATTTAAACTGACATGGAGTCGTTTGGCAAGGCCTTCAGGTACATGATCTAAATTTGATGCGGTGTGCTAGAAGGTATCCTTCTGATTTCCAGCTCTCTTCTTAAATGGAGCTGGCACAAATTAATGCACTTTGGGGCCATATTTTGCCCATCTGTAATGCCCCCAAAACCTCCTAGTTAAGAGCATTAATTAACCTAGTTGGGGAGGGTGTGTTTTTGGCCACACGTAGCTTGGGAGATCTATGCTAAAACACATACTGTACTGATATGGCACACTGTTGTCTGAAGGCATTTGCTCTGATGGTGACTGTCTAATCTGAAGAATCTCTCCTTAAACCTTTTCTAACAAAACATACTAATGTAACTGGATACATGGAAAGTACTTTTTCTTGCAGGTATCTTCAGCCACAAGGCTATGGTTACGCTTCTCTTCCATCTTAAGACAAATGAGCCTCAGAGACCATAACACTTCTAGTCAATGGAAGAGATTAATGGAATCCTATAATAGCTAATTAGGAGCCCTAATGCTCAATGCATATTCCCTTTTGCACTGTTTACTTTTTCCCAGCCTAAAACCACACTGACATTTGTTAATGTCAATATACTGTATACTTTCTACCATACCTACAGCTTATTCAAAGGGAGGAAATGTATTAAAAATGTGTCTTCATAACTAATTGCAAGTGCAAAGATAACAGTTCTTTATGGCACAGACTCAGCCCTCTGTTACACCAGTGTGAACAGAACGAGCCTGGTTTTACACCAGTATAAAATGTGAGCACAATCTCTCACCATGTTAATTTTCACTGGGAAACACCTTGCTTTCCAGGGTAGTGTACAAATTAGGTAAGCCTAGGTAAAGATCTCTAGGTTAGAAGGATTTATAATCAGAGACTGCTCCAGTACTCTGATGGAAGTGCCACATGTTACTGTGTGGGATATGCAAATCGGAGGCGAACTGGATTCATCCCTCCCTGGCCAGCAGGATCTGGGATTGCTGCGGGAGTGACTCCTGTTGCTCTATAGTGACCACAAGTTCAACTCTGGAGTGATGTTGAGAGGCTCTGTAGGGACCTACCATATGCATGGGCATGATGATGCAGAATGAATTTGAGAGGGGCATAATGCAACTCACTTCTCCCCACAAAAGGAGTCGGCATTGCTAACATTGTGGGTATGAATGATATTCACCTGCATTTCAAAAAAACCCATTCATTTTTCACCTAAGAAAGGGCAAGGGACAACGAACATGCAGTACATTCCTTCAGGAATCAATATGCCCAGTATATTTTAAAACTATCATGCTGGTACAGGTTCATATTTAAAAGGCAGTATAATTAGCAATGTGATTAGGAAGGAATCTTTCATCTATGTCCTGCCTAATAAACCTGCTCTGATACTTACTCTAAAGTAATCAGGGTCAATGAAAAAAAAGGGGCTATTGTATCAAGGCGGCACCTCCACAGAATAAGATCTCTGATTCATTTGTAACCGGAGACCTCAACAGATGGTTTAATGGTATTGGATTGGAATAGACATTTTGGGTCATGAGTGAATCCAGAAGGTCAAAACCAAAGTGCTGCCTGACCCTCCTCATTTCTAGTTTGGATTCTCGTTGGAGTTCTGGTGCTTCTCATGGTCTCAACCAGAAGTCCAGCACCCAAATCAGGAACTGTTCATGAGAGGGAGCACCCCAGCCCCACCCCTGTTTCCAAGTGCTTCCTTTTTTCAGTTTCACTTTCCATTGTGTTTTCCCTAAATAATGAAAAATACCTCAGGACAACCTGAAACTTTAAATGTTTTCCACCGGTTGCTGCTCTCTCTTACACTGCAAGGTTTCTCTGTGTAGACTCTCTCCAACCAGCAACTTCTGTGCACTGGTATATTGTTGTGTGTTTGTGAAAAAAACAAGTTAAAAAACCTTTATCGAATAAATCAGCGCACCCCATTCCAACAAATCATTGCTGTTATTTAACCTACACTACGTTGCTTGATCACAAAGTTGGTCCCCAATGCTATCTCCTCTGAGAGGGCCTTATATACTTTATTTTTGTTTCTTCTTCCCTTTTTTTTTTTTTTTGCAAGGGCCATGATGCTAACATTGGGTGTGATTCCAGCAATAGTTTTACTAAGTCCTGGGTTTTAGTTAAATGCTCTGGGGGCTTCACAATGTTTAATTTCAAAAAGAGATGTGCAGAAGAACTCCTGATAGATTCAAGACTAGGTATATCTTGCACTAACATATGTGTAGCATCTTGTATCACTGTGTATGTCAGAAAACTGAGTCCCTGAAAGTCATTTATAGGAAAGGGGGGAAATTACATTTACGTAATATATTACTTATTAAGTGATGACACAGAGCAATAATGAAAACTTGCTTTTATATATACACCCCACAGCTGAATTATCTGTGTAGCTTGCTGTTGAGATAGCTTCACAGTTAACTGCTGCACTGTCTGAACTGCATCTAACATAGGAAATGCTGCTGGTAGAAAAGAGCTGTGTGTAGGTGCTGATATATTGTTAAATATACACTTTGGGTCAAATCCTGGCCTCACTGACTTCCATAAAGTCAAGATTTCACCCCTTAGACAGACAAGAGCTTATATAAAGGTCTAAGTCTACAAAGATATCTTTCACCATTTTAACAATACGGGTATAAGAATGGAAGAATTTGCATCTAAGACTGTGAAAAAATATATTTGAAACAGTACTGGTCCTGTAACTGATAACTGTATTGTAAAGCATACACACAGGGGAGCTGACATTTCATGTGCAATCTTAGTGCTAGCACTGCCTAAGTTTTGAGTATTTGTGCAACCTGGCCCTGAATATTCTCTAAACCTTTAGTGTTATGTTTAAGTCTAGTTGCAGTGTATGTATATGTGGGTGCAGTACATTTAGTTGAGCGATAGAATGACTTGACTTGTTAAAGCATTTAAAATAAGGAGGCAATAGAAATGTTAGTGTATCCCTCAGAATTCTGCATTTGTCTGATAGTTCATATTTTCTTGCAATACAAAAAGAGCCGGAAAGATTAGGCAACTTGTTTAGGGTAAAATAAAGTCACAGAAGTGGCTATAATATTTCTGAACTGTCAGTGGACATTTTCTAGACAGATCATATCTGCATAAATAATAAAGTAGGGCAACACAGCTGGTGTCATCCCCAGAGTTTGAACTATATGCTGAAAACCCTTTAAATGTTGGCTCCCTGCTGAAGTCAGTGACCTTAGAATTATTAAGATAAATTATAATTGTAGAGAGCCTCGTATCAGGGGGAACAATTCCTTTTTAACTTTTATGTTATTCAAATTGTAAGCATGAACTAATTATTATTGGTTTTTAAACAATGCCTTTCAAAATATTCACACTCAGAGTCTTGATGTTTCAGCATATTGGAAATATTGCACAAAATACCTTTCAGCGAAACTATTATTATCTACATTTTATAATGAAATCAAATGAACACTAGGGCAGATTTCTGATACAGCAGTAATGCATAATGAAAGCATAAAAAGAAAAGCAGAATATGTAAAATAAGACATGCAGTTCTGCAGTTACATTAATCTCACTTATTTAAAGATTTAATCTAATATAGCACTATTAGCCATATGCCAATCACAAACATGAAGGACAACGTTCATTACAAAAATTATACACGTCATAATGAAATCTGAATTTTAAAACTGCATGTAAAATCTTAGATTAGGTCATCATTAATTATAAATGAAACAGCAATCCAAATGATCTTTTCCCTTTGAAGCAGAAAGGAGCAACCAAATCCACGGTACTAACTTCAGGTCAACAGAATGAAATCATGCAAGCTTTCTATTCGCATACACATTATTTTATTAACTTTATAAGCCTGGGACAGATCTTATTATTATTTATTATGTGTATTATTGTAGCATCTATGACTATGACCCCATAGTGCTAGGCACTGTACAAACATTGAAATTGGACTACTCATGCATTTAAAATTAAGCATATGCATAAGTGTATGCTGTATTGGGGACTTAATATTTGAAAGCAAGTACTGAATTTTTCTTCTCAGCCTACAGTCATTGTTGGATTTGTTTAAAGCATTTCAGTTTATTACTAGTTGTGTTGTACATGGATTATTCTTATTTGAACATAATGGAAATGTTAGACATGCTCTCCAAGGACTTGATGGTACATTTCTTGCACAACCAGAATTCCCATTGCCTGCCGTGGGAGTTTGGATGTGCAGGGAATGCAGGATATGCCACAAGCTGACTACCCTTTTTGGACACATCACAGAAAGGTGAAGCAGTTTTCTTTCATCGTGGCTACAGCATGTATAAGGAGGAAGTAATATTAAAACATTAAGGGCCAGATTCTTATCCCCGTACTTATATTGAGTGGCACTTTACTTCAAGAGTGATCCTATTGATTTCAGTTGGACTGTTTGTTTAGCAAGGTATTACTGTACATGAGTCATGGTGTCAGAACGCACTACCGAAGTATTTTTAAATGCAGAACTTTGTTCGTTACTAGAATAAATTTGCATTTTCATTTCTACCTGAAATATTTTCCAGGGACGGAAATCAAGAAGGAAGATTTTTTTGCAAGTTTCAGTGTTGTACTTTTCTGCTTGTAGGGTGGGTCGTAGGCAGTGTTTCCTCTAATTTTTCCCACCCATGTGAGGAATGAATTTTGTTATGTGCACCAATATGGAGGTGATGTGTGACATAACACCTCCATATTGCTGCACATAACAAAATTCATGTGGCGGGGTGGGCCGAGGGGTTTGTAGTGTGGGAGAGGGCTCAGGGCTGGGGCAGAGGGTTGGTGTTTGGGGGGTGAGGATTCTGGTTGGCGGTGCAGGCTCTGGGGTGGGGCTGGGGATGAGGGGCTCAGGGCTGGGGTGCGGGGGATGAGGGGCTCAGGGCTGGGGGTTTGGGCTGGGGGTGTGGGGCCAGAGATGAGGGGCTCAAGGCTGAGGCAGAAGGTTGGGGTGTGTGTGGGGGGTGAGGGCTCCGGCTGGCGGTGCAGGCTCTGGGGTGGGGCTAGGGATGAGAGTTTGGGGTGCAGGCTGCTCTGGGGCTACAGCGGGGAGAGAGGACTCCCCCCAGCAGCACCTGGGCTGGGGGAGGGAGAGAAGTGCCTCTCCCCACTGCAGCAGCTCCGGAGCTGGGGCCACAGGATAGGCGCCTCTCCCCCGGCTGCAGCAGGTCCGGGCCGGGGCTGGTTTCGGGCTGCCGCGCAGCTTAGAGCAAACTTAGGTCGTAGGATCTACACTGACTACCATACCTCCAAGAACCAGTTACTGAAGGTAAGTAACTGTGCTTTCTTCCGCAAGCATGTGCCAACGTGAATCCTGCTGTAGGTGACTGGCAAGCAGTGTCCTCCCTGGATGATGAGAGGGAGGAGTTTCAGCTGTATCAGCTGAACAGTGATTGCAGTACCGCTCTTGTGAACTTGGTGCCTTGGCCTGGCAGCCACGTGACAAGCATAATGTTTCACAAAAGTCAGTGTGTTACTCCACATTGCAGCTTGACACAACTCAGAGATAGGCACGCTTCTGAAGCTGGTGATAGATGCAGCCTGTGCTTTGGGAGAGTATGCCTTGATGTTCAAAGGAAAAGGCTCACCCGCCAGAGATGACAGCAGATGGAAATGCAGTGTGAGATGCACTTGGAAGTTCTGTGACAAGATGGCATAACCTTTGGAGGAGTCAGAAATGGCCAGAGAGAAAGCAAAGTGGCTTGGTCCTACTCTGGTAATAGCGTAGAGCTCGGGATATGTCCTGGGTGGTGAGTTCCTTCACTCTCAGTGTCGAGTGTGGCCTTGGGAAGAAGACTGTCAAGGTAATGGATTATTTTAGGTGAAAGTCCAAGACCACTTCAGGGTTGAACTTGGGGTGTGGTCTGAGCAGCACCGTGTCCCTATGAAAGACTGCGAAAGGAGGTCGAGCCATAAGAGCATTTAAGGAGACACAGAGACTTCGCTGATTCTGTGAGCCAGGTGATGGCCACCAGAAAGCACATTTAATAGCAAGATGGTACATGGAGCATTCTGATAGTAGTTCAAAGGGAAACTCCAAGAGCTTCAGGAAGACGGCATTGAGGTCCCATGAGGGAACTGGGTCTATAACTGTAAGTTAAGTATGAAGGAGGCCGATAAGGAATTTAGATACTGTTGAGTGTGAAAAGATCAAATCCAACCGCACCAGAACGTGACACATCAATATTGCCGCCTAGTTGACTTTTGAATGACAGTGCCGCCCGTTCCTAGAGCATCTTTGGAATGGGTGCCTCCACTGGGTCCACATTGTTTTGGACTGCCCATATGGAAAATAATTTCCATTGTGAGGAGAAAATGTTCCTGGTGGACAGATTCCTGCTTGGTATGAGAATGTTTTGGGCATGAAAGGAGCAGTCTTTTTCAGTGCCGCTCAATCAGCCAACATCCAAACCAGCATGTATAACAACTGCAGGCCTGGGTGCAAGATCTAACATTGGTTCTGAGATATTGTATCTGGGCAGGCCTGTAGGTCTCATGGACATCTGTAGCATGTATGACAGACAAAAATATCTCAGCCGCTAAGAGGCTATCAGGATGACTGTACTCTAAGCCCTCCTGATCTTGGACACAATCCTGGGGATCAAAGAAATTGGTGGGAAGGCATACAGGAGTCCTTGAGACCACCAGGGAAGAAAGGCATCTGGCAACAAGCCCAGACTCACATCTCCTCTGGAACAAAAGTTCATGCATTTGGTATTGTCCTTTCTGATGAAAAAGGTCTATCATGGAGTTCCCATAGATGGAATAGGAAGTCTACGATACGCTCCTTCAGTGACCACTTGGGGTTGGTCACTATGTGCCTGCTTAAGAACTCTGCTAGGTCACTGCTGACCCCAAGGAGATGTAGAGCCAGTGGGGTTATCCCATGTTGATGTTACCACTTCTAGAACCAGCTGGCCTCCTGGGAAGGAGGTGATGAGCAGGTGCCTCTCAGTTTGTTATATAATGCATCACTGATGTGTTGTCTATCAGCATTTGCACCACAGAGTTCCGCAGAACAGATAGGAACCCTGTGCAGGCTAATCTGAAGGATTTCAGCACCAGGATGACCTGAAATCACGTCCTTGTGTTTGCAGGTGGAATGAGGCAAGGTGGCTTTTGAACGTAGTGCAAACTTGACTGGATCTGATGCGTCTCACAATCATACCGTCAAATTTGCTGGCAGACCGTGGGAGCAGGGTGTGCTGTGAAGTAGGAGGCAGGCTGGCATCTTCTGCCATACCTCGGTCTTTTCTTGGCCTGGTAGTCAGGATGCTTGCGTTGGGAGGACGGAATCCACAGCCTTGACTGGGACTAGGGCCAGGATGCTTTGTGGTCAGGTGGCTTTAGGATCTTTAAACATGTGCTGAGCACTCTCTGTCTGCTTGCTGAAGAGCTCCATGCCCTAGACCAATAGATCCTCAATTGTGGCCTCTACCCGATGTTTGCTGCCATAATGTTCTGTGGATTGTCACTGTGGTGGCCACAGCTCTTGCCCTGGTGTCGGAGGCATCCACTGCAGTGCTCCCTTGGCCACCTGCTGACTTTCCTTTATTATGTCTCTGATTCTATGCTCAGCACAATCTCTGTTGGTGCCAAAATTTGCTGGATGACATTGGCTTGTCCACTGGCAGGATCTTGGACCTTGTCTCCTCATAGGCTGATGGCACCTTCACAGGTTGTTCCAGAAGGTGTAATTTAAGCCTTACATCTTGTGACTTACACAGCAGAAAACGATAGGCTCTCCAAGCATCTGCTAGGAATGTGCAGTTCCCCTGAACAGAAGAGGCACCTGCTATGTCCATCTTTTAAGGGGATCAGTCATCAGAGGATGGGCAGGGTTTGAAGCCACCGTGTTAGGGAGCCTTGGTACAGAGAGAGTTTGTATGGGGTGAGAGTTCTAGCCATCAGTCAAAATGGGTTGACATGGTCACAGCAATTGCAGATGAAGGTCATCAAAGGAGTTATGAAGAAATTCAGAAGGTTTAGCTGAAGCTCACAATGAGCAGGTTGGACACTCGCCAGATTCCATCTCACTGTCACGGGTGGGAAGATTACCGCTCTGCCCTCACTCAGGGAGAAACGAGGAGGCATGTGACACATGCACAGCCCTGACGGACCCTGCTACTCAAGAAGTCTCTGGTCTCGTGTACCTGAGGCAATGTGCACCTCCTGTGGGGTTCACACTGATAAATACTTGAAGAAGCAGCATGTTTACATCACAAACATATCTACTAATGACTTAAAAATCGATTATGTTATTCAGGAACTCTATCATCCATATCATCTGATGCAATCAAAAGCAAAGAATTAACCAGAAAACATCTAATATCAATATAGTCTGAGGCCTGAGAACATGGATGTTACCACTAATGGATTTCTTAAACTGGATTTCTTAAACCCTAAATTCAACTTGGGATACAAAGTGACTGGCATCACAACTGAGACATTTCTACTCAGACCAGAAACTTTGAAGAACATCTGGCTTAATACGTTTAGGTTAACTAACAGCCTCAGTGAGCCAGTCATTATGGTAATTTGGACTATGGGTAGTTATAGTCTCTTAAATTTGGCCATAGAGCCAAGCATGCATTCCACTAATCCTTCAGGGGTTTCTGTACTGATCTTAGAAACGAAAGGCTTGATCCTAAGTGCTACTGAGGCCAATGACAAAATTCCCATTTCCAGGATAGAAATTCTTAACTTCTGGGGCCTCATCAGGAGATCACTGAAGTCAATAGAAGCCCCAGAAGAACAGTTCACTACACAGGGGGAGAAAAAGCTATGAAATGCTTGATCAAGGAGGAAAAGTATGTGGTAGAAATGGAAGAAGTGCCTACCATATAGCTCCACTGTTACACCAATGATACCTTTGCTTTGCTTTACTGGCTCAGATCTTGTGACAAGAGTAAAATGGGAACTGGCTGGGGGCGTGCCTTTTGACTACAGAAGTGTTATTCCAGAGCAGGTTTTGCATGGTTTGCAAACATGACTACGAATTCTAGGCAAAACTTGTCTTTAGAGGATTAACTGTTCCTGTTAGTTGTTGGGCCATACCAAAAGAAGACAAGCACAGAAATGCCATCAGCAACTTGCAGCAGATGCCGACCCACTTGGAAAACAGGAAAAGGAATGGAAACAGGAAACATTTACCCCGAGGTCTTGCCATGACTAGATGTTTATAACAAAGAGATCCATGAAAAGATGACATGATCCAAAATTCACTGATTGAGGAAATGATGACAGAGAAGTTGGAAAAAAAATGATCAGGGTGGCAGGTGTGTTTAAGAAATCTGCCATTCAATTATAGGTACATTACACCCCTGGGGGCATGATCCTAAATCAGACTCATGCTGAGTTTAGATTCATACATCACTTGTAATAGCCAGAGGATGAGTCAGTTAATGATCTCTCCTTTGTCCTGTGTTTCTCTAGATCAAGCAGTACAGATAATTATGAATTATGAAAAGGGCTTTATGTTTCAGGGCAAAATTTGCATAGATAAGAGAGCATGCCAATGGGTTAGGTGGTTTCATGCTCAATAATTAAGTAAATTTCGGCAGAGGGAAGTGAGGCAGAAAATGGGTAAACTCACTCCTCTGTTGGATGATTTTTCTGCTTGTGGACCTGCAAAGCTCCAGTTTTATGGTAGAAGCTACTGATAGTATATTAAGAGGTTGCCAGTGTTTTTAGAGTTCTGAGAGCAGAGGAATCAGTCAGTCTTGGCAAAGCTGTTACACATTTTCAGACACACTGAGCTAAATTGCCTTCAACTGAGCTCTGTATGTGCAATTGAAGTGGAATTTGGTCCACTAAATCCAAGGAAATAGATGCATAGCTCTATGGGGATATAGTTAAATATCTTTAAAAGGGATTGCCTTGGGTACCAGAAGCTAATAAGATTACTTTGAAGAACTCGCTTTTGTGAAAATGCCACTTATATTTTACTTCCAGGATCAATATAGCAAGTAAGATTTTCTCACGCTCTCTGGCAGTTTCCAGCAGAAAAAGTTCAAAAGCAGCATCTTTTCCTCAGAATTACAGGTGAATCAAAGGAGGATTTTGCTGTTCAATCTTTTTAAACCATTCCAATGGGATGGCTTTATGGGAGCTGTAATTGATATCAGACGAGAAATGGCCCCTGTTAGCAGGTAGATTGGGGGAGGCGGGAGCAGGTCTTTTCTATTCCCGTGGAAGTGTTTAGATGAGGTCTGGACCATCCAAATGGACTAAGTAGCCATTTTCATGCAACATATCTATTTTCCTGCTGGAGGAAACAGAGTCTAGTGTTTAGTGCACAGGGTTTAGCATTCCTGAACTCTACTCGCAGCTCACCCATTGACTTGCTATGCCACATTAGACCAGTAGTTCTCAAACATTTGTACTGGTCACCCCTTTCACATCGCAAGCCTCTGAGTGCGACCCCCCCGTATAAATTAAAAACACTTTTTTATATATTTAACACCATTAGAAATGCTGGATGCAAAGTGGGGTTTGGGGTGTAGGCTGACAGCTCGTGACCCCCCATGTAATAACCTCGTGACCCCCTGAGGGGTCCCGACCCCCAGTTTGAGAACCCCTGTGTTAGACAGATCACTTGTGGCCAGATTTTCAATTATTTAGGCACTTATCTGCATCTTCATACACCTAAGTATAACCACTATGTGCCTCAGTTTACCCATCTGTAAAATAGGCTTACTGCCCTCTTCTTCACCGAGGTGTTGCGAGGATTAATTAACTCATGTGCATAGAGTGCTTTAAGATCCTCAGGTGGAAGCCACTATATAAAGCGCAAGTTATTAATATTATTATACCTAGTACACCTGTGGGTTGAATATATTCACTGAGATCTCCCCCCCACATCAGCAGAGATACCATTCTTCACCAAAGTAGCAAGCTCTCTTTATATGAATGTATCTGATGAAGAAAAGCATTAGCAGATCGGGACGGACATCGGGAGAAAAATCCACCACAAATCAAGTGTTGAGGCATCTCCCCTCTTTGAGGCTCCAGTGGCTTTAACGGAGCTCGAGGGTCTTTTCAGAATTGCATTTTTTTTAAAGGGCCGTCCCAGCTGGCGAAGGAAGGGGTTGGTTTTTGGTGCGTCAGGATGTCAGCCTTCCATGCCGCTCAGTGATGATGAAGCCGGTCCCAAGTGATCTAATGAGGGCACAGTCCATATACAGAGATGGCGGCATTAACTAGTATTATTAGTTGTATTACCATCGTGCCGAGGAGCACTAGTCATGAGCCAAGATCCCACTGTTCAAGTCTGAGCAATATCTAACTATATATGCTGGGCCTCCTTTGCCTCAGCACCCTGCACCCAACTCTCAACCATCCCAGGTTCCGACCCCTCCCTGCTCAGCCCGACCATCACCCCAAAATTATGCTGATCACCTGATGCCCCTGCAAAGCCCCACTGGCCCTCCATATCCCAGCTCACTCTCCGTGCCTTTCACACCCACCAATCCTCCCACCCCACAGTGATGCTGCCTGGTGCACCAAGGAGCCAAGAGATCAGTGCCAAGCCCTTCTTGTCCTCCTGCCTGCACCCAGCTTCCCCATTGCCACATATCCCCTCACAGCCTTATTCAACTCTCCCCTTGTGCGGCCCCGGATTTCCATCTCCTCCACATCAGCTTGGCTGCCCAGCCAGTCTCAGGGACTCTGCTGCACAAAGCCAGTGAAAGAGGAGACAGGCTAGAAACACTGCAGAACAGAACTAGCCAGCAGAAGCAAACAGTCCCAGGGCTTTTCCTAGCAGAGAACAAGTACTGAATGAGAGGAATGTGTCTCTTTCTCTTCAACTGGGGATTTAGAATCTGGACTGTCCCTGGGCCTGTATGCAAATGTCTCTGTGTTTGGAGCTTGTCAGGATTCTGGTTCTTTAGCCAGGGGATCCCTAAAGAACATGGGAGAATTTCAACAAGGTCTTATCTTCAAATGTTTCCTCGACCAGCGTTATTAAATATTAGCCCAAGACAATATTAGAGAAAATTCCACTCTCTCAGGTACTTAGAATTGGAAAAGGTACAGAGAAGGGCAGCAAAAAGGATTAGGAACACGGAACAGCGTCAGTATGAGGAGAGATTAAAAAGACTGGGATTGTTCAGCTTAGAAAAGTGACAACTGGGGGGGGGGGATATGATAGAGGTCTATAAAATCATGAACGGGGTAGAGAAAGTGAGTAAGAAAATGTTATTTACTCTGTCACGTAACACAAAACCCAGGTGTCATCCAATGAAATGAATAGACAGTTTAAAACAAACATAAGGAAGTAGTTCTTCACACTAGGTACCGTCAACCTGTGGAACTCATTGCCAGGGGATGTTGTGAAGGCCAAAACTATAATGGGGTTTAAAAAAGAATTAGGTAAGTTCCTGGTGGATAGGTCTATCAATGGTTATTAGCCAAGATGGTCAGGGATACAACCCCTTCCTCTGGATGTCCCTAAACCTCTGACTGCCAGAAGCTGGGACTGGATGACTGGGAATGGATCACTCGACAAACTGCCCTGTACGGGTCATTCCCTCTGAAGCATCTGGCACTGGCCACTGTCAGAAGACAGGATACTGAGCTAGATGGATCATTTGTCTGATCCAGTCTGACTGTTCTGATGTACTCGTATATCCCCCATTATCTCAGCCCCACAATCTTTAATATATTTATCTGCGCAGCATGCCTGTGAGGTAGGACAACGCTATTATCCCCATTAGAGAGGTTTCTGATGCTTTCCCCTTTCCAGTGAGTGTATTTCTCCAGTGTCTCTTGTCCTAGTGTGCTACAGGCATCTTTGAAAGTTTTAGTTAAGATTAAAGTAATAGCTGCAGTCGGAATCCTAGAGCTGCCAAACCACGACAGAAAATGAGAAGGAAACAAAGGAAAGATACGTCATCATGTCACAACAAATAGACAATCCTTTGTGAAACTAATGTCACTATAACATGTTGTATATTTTAGTTCTGTAAATGAGATTGAATAATACCAAACAAGGTAGCAACCACAAAGTCCATTCCAACATCATGAAACTTTAAAGTTTCCTTGTCGTTGTCACTGAAGGGGTAAAGAATTCTGTGCGATCGATGATACCTGGAAATATCCCATGAAAATGACCCGGAGCCAATATCTGCTTTCAGCTCCACTTCAGTGTAATTGGGAGAAGAATTTGGCCTTTGGTATCTTGAATATTACAACTATAACAAATGGCTGTGAATGATACTTTTGGTGCTTTACTTATACGCAATTCCCCTCTCCCTTCCCATATAACAGTGAAGGCCAAATCTGCACCGGGTGTAAATCAGAGCAATCCTACCACCCTGAGCTGAAACCAACGGAGTTGCTTACGCCAGACTCCATAATTGGCCCTGAATCTGTATTCAGTTCTAGACTGGATGCCCTGCACTTCTATTTTTAAAAGACATCACTTTTGTTTTTGACATTTAAAAAAGTTATTCTGGAACTTTTAGTTGAAACCATTTGGGTGAATTGTCTGATGAATGCACAATATTTCCATGGTGAGAGTCAAACTGCAAAGCAAGTTAATTTTCATGAAACAGCCTGGACATTGCAAACCTCTGTAAAGACTTAAAAGGAAAATTGTAATCTGGTCACAAACACAATTCTATTGCATCCACATAATTAAACTAGAACCTGTCCATAAAAAGTGTGACTTCATTCACTAATTAACAGGAGGGTAGGCCTGCCTTACCTGGGATAGGTATAATGGGAATACTCTCATTAGGGACCACTCGAGGCGAGCTGCTGTCATCCACGTAGAAATGAGCCGTCTGAAAACACTTTCTGTTAAAGGAACAGAATAAGTTAAGTGCTATGAAAAATAGCAGATAAAAATGCAGTGAAGAACTTTTGCACATGTTCTGCCTTTCCATTTCTAGTTATATACTGTCAGATGTTACAGCTTTAAATGCTCGTTAGAGAAAACACATGTAAGCTGTATGTAATTATATTTGTGCTTTCAGTATGACTTTAATTCACTGATACCTAACACACACACCCCCGTTGAGGAGCATACTACTGCTACGTATCAGTTCACATTAAATTAAGCGCCAAAAGTTTACTATTTGAAATATTCTAGATTTCAAATACACAATTCAGAAAGAAACATACACAGTCCTATGGATCAGTTCTCAAATCAAAACTAAAGCAAGATGTTTCAAGGGACTATGCACCTACTGTAAAACTTAATGCTGCGTAACAGTGGGCAGTATCTAACGCAGACTATGTAACGGCTACGTGTTACCCCGCTGCTGTCATGAAAGTTACAATTTCAACAGTAACAAACTTTATTTCTGTAAGCCCTAAACCTGTAAAATCCTCTTCATAACCTCCAGCTAACACTGAATCACAGATGCTGCTATAGAAAATCCAATCGATGCTTAGCTTGGGCCCCAGAAGCTGTCTCTGAAAAGGCCCAAGACAAGTCAAATGCAGAAACCATGCTAGAAACCCTGCAAGGAGGACTTAAATCCACCTGGCTGTTTTTACCTGTATTTAATGCAAAGTAGAGAGCACAAGCTGGTCATCATAGAGAAGGCACTGAGCAGATGAGAATCAAGAGATGCAAGAAGCTTCTGCATGGTGATGTTAACTGAGGCAGGGTTTTCCAACATCCGCGTCACTGCTCATTGCTGACTTAATGAGCTGCTTGAGGCTGGAACTGAATATTTAATGAGCCTTGCTCAGTGTGAGCAGCTATTGTGACGAGAGAAGGGTCTGCTCTCATCTGTCAGGGGCTCTTAACAAGAGCCTTGCCCTTCCATAAAGATCCCTCTTACTGCAGCTCTGAACGAACCGCTCCTCAACACCTGTATGGAGTTGGAACACAGCCCTGGTTAACTGCCCCTTTATGAGAATTGTTGTTTCTCCTGCTGAAAAATATTTGCATTTAATGGCTTGTAACTTTCTGCCTTGTCCTATGCTTTTCTCTAATTCTGGACATTGTGTTCTGCATAGAAAGCCCACTCTCTATAGCCTGTTTTGCTGACATTGTCAAACTAATTTATGCTTCCATTGTTTCATCACAGATGCAAACCAGAGTGCTAAGAAGTCACTGAAAAAATCCAAGAATGCTTTAAGGCAAAACGGGTCTCGAAAAGAACCTAAGATCCCCACAGGTCTATGTTTGCACAGCAGCACAATACTAGCTATGGGACTTTGTAAATAATAAAAGTATATGACAAGTAAGTTCACATATGCTATTGACTATGCAACCAGAAAAGTTCACATTTCACAGCATGGCGTGGTTTTCTTCAAGCGGGTCTTTTTTTTCAGGGAGAGTGTCTTGTACCGTATTAGAGTTATTTATATGGTAAGCATACTTTGCTAGGGAACACCGTAGGGTGAAATCATACACGAGGCTCCATATTGCGTGACATTTAAAGGAATTAGTTCATTTCCCTCCTCTCCTCCGCTGCCTTTTTTTTTTTTTTTAAAGCAAAAAGGGAATTCCTTTATTTTTTGGCAGCCTTTTCTTTGGACAATGCGCACCCTGGGGGCACAGAGCAGAATAAATCAGTCACACACAAGGGGAGAAAGTATGAATATGAAACAGGCAAAACGTTCACGGTTTTGATGCATTCAGGACTGTTTTCCCTGGAGTAAACTCTACAGAAAATCCACGGAGCGGTCTCCTGGTAATTGAGGCCTTAAGAACACATACAATTTTCCACACAGCAGTTTAATAAAGATAGACTTTCTTATTTATTGATCCCAGGGTTTCTTGGGGGAGGCGGGAGTTGGACTTACAATACATATGAAATGGCATTCTTTTTTATTCATTTATTTATTCTCTTCTCTCATATGCAAAAAACAAACAGAAAACCCATTGCATTGTGTTTTTTATATCTCCCCAAGGGAATCATTTAATAAAAATATGAAATTGCTTAATTCTACAGCATAATTACATTGTGTGATGTGCGTAATGCACATATGTAGTAATATACTAAATATGCAGTAACATCTCAGTACAGTGTAATATATACAGGTATTAGTAATAATATATTAATCATATAGTAGAGTTTGCTGCTGTAATTTATGCAATTGACAAATCCATATTTCTCTTTCCTGGATAGCTATTTATAGCTGTCATTGAAAACATCATTATGTCACAATCAGGTAATGATCCAAGTGCTTTGCCTAATTACAAATATATCAGACTACAACGCAGTGTGTACGTGTGGATGTAACTGTAAGGCCACACTAAGATTACATTTTTGGAAAGTTTTTTCTCCCTAATATCCTTAGAGGCCGATTTTGTTCAACATCTTCACTGATGATCTGGAGGATGGCGTGGACTGCACCCTCAGCAAGTTCGCGGATGACACTAAGCTGAGGGGAGAGGTAGATACACTGGAGGGTAGGGACAGGATACAGAGGAACCTAGACAAATTGGAGGATTGAGCCAAAAGAAATGTGATGAGGTTCAACAAGGACAAGTGCAGAGTCCTGCACTTAGGACGGAAGAATCCCATGCACTGCTACAGACTGGGGGTTCGGGCTCCAGCTGGGGGTGTGGGCTCTGGGGTGGGGCTGGGGATGAGGGGTTTGGTGTGCAGGAGGGGGCTCCGGGCTGGGGCAGGGGGTGGGGGTGTGCGGGGGTATGGACTCTGGGCTAGGGGTGTGGGCTCCAGGTGAGGCCAGAAATAAGGGGTTCAGGATGCGTGAGAGGGCTCCGGGCTGTGGCAGGGGTGGGGGCTCCAGCTGGGGGTGCGGGCTCTGAGGTGGGGCTGGGGATGAGGGGCTTGGGGTGCAGGAGGGGGCTCTGGCCTGGGGCAGGGGTGGGGGCTCCAGCTGGGGGTGTGGGCTCTGAGGTGGGGCTGGGGATGAGGGGCTTGGGGTGCAGGAGGGGGCTCCGGGCTGGGGCAGGGGTGGGGGCTCCAGCTGGGGGTGCAGGCTCTGAGGTGGGGCTGGGGATGAGGGGCTTGGGGTGCAGGAGGGGGCTCCGGGCTGGGGCAGTGGGTTGGGGTGTGGAGGGGTGTTGGCTCCGGGAGTTTGGGTCCCGGTGGCACTTACTGTGGCTCCCAGGAAGCGGCCGCCAGGTCCCTGCAGCCCCTAGGCGCACGGGCAGCCAGGGGGGCTCTGTGCGCTGCCCTTGCGCCTGCAGGTGCAGCCCCTGCAGCTCCCACTGATCGTGGTTCCCGGCCAATGGGAGCTGCGGAGCCGGCATTCAGGGCAGGGAGCCTCCCTGGCCGCCCACGTGTCTAGGGGCTGCAAGGACCTGGTGGCTGCTTCCGGGAACTGTGTGGAGCTAGGGCAGGCGGGGAACCTACCTTAGCCCCGGGCCCGCCCTGCGCCACCGACCGGAGTCACCAGGGTCCCTTTTCGACTGGGAGTTCCGGTCGAAAACCAGATGCCTGGCACCCTAGATAGTGAAAGAGCTAGTTCCCTGCCTCTGTACATGCAGTTTTAGATTCAGTAAAATTATTTCACACTCTCAGTGAGCAATTTTTGCATGTTGTCCAGTGAACAGAGTCTAGGTTAGTTTCTGATGGAACTGACAACAGAGCATATATGGAGTCAAGCATACCAGTACTGCACTGCTCTGCCCTTTAAACCAGGTTCACCCCTCCTCTGTGGACATTTGTCAGTGTCACCATCAAAACTGGCAACGACGTCTCAAAAAAGATCCTCAGACTGTGAAAGAGCAGAAATGCTGCAAATCAGGACTAAGTAACTGGCAGACCAGACAGAGTATGGGAGCTTGGACAACAACTGCCTGCAGTCTGCAAAGCTCTAGCCAGGGCATCAGTCACTGACTTTTACGAGCAATAAAATTGACTCCAGCATTAAAAACAAAAAAACAAAAACAAAAAATAAACAGACGGACAGAGAAAACACAGAAGCAAAACCGATGTCCTGAATATTAACAAGTGACTAGTGAGGAGCTAGAATATTACACTCATCCTTTCACTGTATGCTAAGGAGTATCTGCACTCCCCTCTTTCATACAGGGCACAATAGAGCTAAAATTGTCATTTTCTGAGAGTATTTTGCTTCCAGTGTCTTCCAGGCTTAAAAAAATACCATCCCGCAGCTCAACAGCAGAATGATATAAGAAGCCGGAAGTACATGCACTCTTAAGAAACCTCCTCCAAACAGAAACAGAAAGATATCAAATGCTAGAGAGGTAACACAGAGAATGCTGCCTTCACATACAAACTGTGGAATGACGTAAACCTAGCAATGTATAAAACAAAGAGCGAATGTACTGCTGGAACAAGAGGAAAATTTCCCACTACATCTATATAAGGCTGGTTCTCCTGGGTCTCTCATGAAGATGATTTTCCTTCTCCTCACAAACTAATTTCTGCCTGTTATTCTTTTCTTGTTGTAGCAGTGTTGGTCCCAGGATACTAGAGAGACAAGTTGGACGAGATATTATCTTTTATTGGACTAACTTCTGTTGGTGAGAGAGACAAGCTTCGGAGCTTACACAGAGCTCTTCTTCAGGTCTGGGAAATCACCTTCGTTTTACAGCTCTGTGTAAACCCGAAAGCTTGTCTCTCTCACCAACAGAACTTGGTCCAATAAAAGATATTCCCTCCCCCACCTTGTCTTTCTTGTGCAGTGTTGATCAGAAGAGGCCAATACAGGACCTGAACAGAGTGTGCCCAGGCTCTGGAATCTTTGTCTAGCTACAATGGCGTAAAAATAGACTATCCCTTTCACCACACTTCCTACGGGTATTTCCTTACAGTAGCAAGTTGTTACACACCCAATTAGTCCCATTGAAGTGAACGGGACTCCTTGGCTGAGTGTGTGTTCACTAAGGTGGCCTGTCTGGCCCCATGTTTGTAAAATGGATGTTCTGCTAGATAGAGCAGGCATTTCTAGTACTCCTTGTATAATTATTTCGCTAATGGCTAACCTTCTCTCCCCCTCGCTCTCTCAGCATGCTGAAAAAATTACACCAGTCCGCGTAACAAACAAACACTTGATCATTTAGACCAGTTCCTCTGCTTTTCCCGAGCCCTCTGGCCATTCAGAATCACAGAAGCTCTGCTAATCACCTTTCCACAGATGGAAAGAAAAGCTACACTTTTCGCAATTAAGAGGAAAGCACTTTGTGGAAAAGACAACCACCGTTAAAAGACATTAGGCAATAAGAATGAAGTAACCTAAAAAATATTACAGTGCTCATTAACTGGGTACTCCTTTTGCTGATATGAAAATTTCTTCAGGGTATGTTAAGAAGTGTATCTTGTTTACCTAGTAATTAAAAAAAAACATTTTGGGGATTCAATTAGCGTCTATGCGTTTACTAGTATCAGAGGGGTAGTCGTGTTGGTCTGGATCTGTAAAAAGCAACAGAGAGTCCTGTGGCACCTTTAAGACTAACAGATGTAGTGGAGCATAAGCTTTCGTGGGTGAATGCCCACTTCGTCGGATGCATGTATGCGTTTACTGTTACTCTTCTATTCAAAAGCAATCATAAAGTTGCTAAACAGGTTGAACATTTGGGTTTTTTTATACAGACACTGAAAGTATTTGAAGAAGCACACGTTCTCAGTGGAGAAGTAGCTTATCATGCCATTTCCAGAGGCCAAAAGAAACAAACCATTTGATGCCTAGCAAATAGGCAAGCAAGGTCATTTCCCCTCCCTCCCCCAAACAGGTGCACAGTTTGTGTATTCAAAATATACACATATGGGCGCGAACAAGGAATTGGCCATGAAAAATGCACCACTGTTGTGCACAGTGTTGAAGTGAAAGATTTATAGGTGTGCAGCATTCACTTCCTGTGTGAGATAGGTCTCTCATCCAACACGGGGTGAACAGTAATTCATATTAACAGGAGAAGGGTATTATGTTGAAATGATGCATCACACAGTAGTTATTTTTACTGTGGATCCTTTCTAAAAAGAACTCAAGCTAAGCCTGGAAGTTACTTTTATTTAAATATAAAGATTCTTATTTCATGGATCACCTTGCTAGCAACACAGCAGAGGACGGCACTGCATCTTATCACACCCCTTCTCCGTATCGTATACACTCAAAGCTACAGAAGCTGAAAGTGGGGATAGCCTTCTACAGTTTGTGTCTGCTTATCAGAGCCCTGCTGTTCTCTGCCCCAAACACCCCTGCACATGTCTTTGCAGCGCAAGGTAAATGTCGGTGGTAGCTAGCGGGTAGAAGGGAAGGAATAAAACAACGGAATAAGAGGAAGTGGGTGAGAATTAAAGATATGGTCCCTTTCAAAGAATACATAAAAGGTCAAAACTTTCCACCTGAAAAAACAATTTGGCAATGAGGAGTTGTGACTTTTTGACAGAGAAGGATAGCTGACTTAGGGTATGTCTTCACTACCCGCCGTATCGGCGGGTAGCAATCGATTTATCCGGGATCGATATATCACGTCTCGTTAAGACGCGATATATCGATCCCCGAACACGCTCACCGTCAACTCCGGAACTCCACCAGAGCGAGCGGCGGTAGCGCAGTCGACAGGGGAGCCGTGGCCGTCGATCCCGCGCCGTCTGGACCCCAGGTAATTCGATCCAAGATACTTCAACTTCAGCTACGCTATTCGCGTAGCTGAAGTTGCGTATCTTGGATCCATCTCCCCCCCTAGTGTAGACCAGCCCAAAGTATGTAACCCCCGCCTGCTCGGCATGGCGCTCTGTCCCCCTCTAGTGGTGGCTAGACCAGCTAGAGATTGATAAGCCTGCTACAGCTTTGGCTAAGAGAAATGTGTCTTTTAGCTCAGGCAGTAGAGGCTTGTGCATTAAGCTCAAGAGATCCCAGGTTTGATTCCTGCTGCTGACGACCCACCAAGGGGAAGTGGCGTTATAAGTGGTGGTCCGTACTACGTCTCTTAGTCAAGGTTGTAACAGGCTCATCAATCGCTAGCTAGCCTACTCACCACTAGAGGGAGACAGAGTGCCACACCGACCAGGCACAGGTTACAAGTATTTACAGTCTGTTGCAGAGATGTCCATGGTAAGAACAAAGGATTCATTTGCAAACCTTGTTCCCCTGATGCCAACAGATTATACAGAATAACCTTAGACTGTAAACTCCTTTAGCCCAGGGTTGTCTCCCTTTATGTAGTATACAGTGCTGAACACAGTCAGTATGCAATAAACGTTTAGAAAAAGGGATTTACGTGGTTAAACAGTTGTAGAAAGCACGACACATGCACAAAGACTTGATTTCACAAACCCTCCCCCATTCCTAACATCATCAGATGTACAACCAAAAAGTGTCCAGGTGGCCAATGATGTAATGCATTTACAAAGCTCTTCAACTGCAAATTGTAAGTGGATAAATCTTAGTTTAACCCAGCATAAACATTTCCCATGCTTCCTTCTCCCATCTTTCTAGTGTCCCCTGAGAACAGCTAAGGCAATTGTGAAAGCTTATTTGTGATGACACTAACCCTTGTAACACTCGGTAACTAATTATTGTCTTTGTGACCTTTGACAGAGCTAGAAGAGTCAGAATTTCCCCGAGTTTTAATCAATAGCTTGCAACATCTGTGTTGATTACACTCCGCAGTTTCACATGCGCCTGAGGAGGCTTTCTCTTCGGTATTTTCCACGGAAAGAGAGTATGCTCTCAGGCATATGCATTGCCACTCAGAGGATTTAGAGGAGAAAGCAGAGTTTAAAAATCTATGGGCAGCATTTTAACATAGTCTTTAAAAATGGGGTATCGGTAAGGTACGAAAAAGTGTATCTGCAGTCACATTTTTCTCTATGAGCCACAGATGTATTTAGTGCAATGGGTATGTATATGTTGCGAAGCTAGCAAACGGCCTAGCTACTGTATCTTCCACGCTGTATATTGCAGGTTAAAATGGTGAGAGATTCAGTTATCCAAGCAAATCATAGCTTAAGTGGTGCCTTAAAATGCTCAGTTCCAACACCCTGACTACAGCAGGGTATCAGAAAGTAGCCTAAAACTTTTCTAAATGGCGGCTAAATTTTCCTCCAAGTGAAGAGCTGTACAGTAATTGCAAGAACTCCTGTGATCAATGAAGACAGGCTGTCAGTACCAACACTAGAAGCTCAAGATTGCACTGGGGCTCTGTGCAGGCCCCAAACATGTCTGTTTGCAAGAGTTGGGTCTTATTTTGCCACACCACCAACAGAAGGAGCTTGCGTGACTCGTACACAGTAGCTAGTTTTATAAAGCTATCCAATGAGACATACCTTAGAATAAGAAGAAACCTAAGTCTAAATTTAAAGTACATGTGGCTGTGTTTTTGTCCAGGTCCAAAAACTGGGTGCATTCTTTTCATGTTTTAATTCACATACGCTGATTCACCGGGGCCAGAAGCTTTCCTATAAAAACTGCAATTCAGAAAAGGCTTGTTAACAGTGAGTAGCGGAGAGAGCTTTTCTGCTTGGAATATGCACCTGAAAACAGTAAATGCTTCCAAAATACAAGAGACCTGCTTTTCCGGCCGAAGGATTATCCTTTCTTCAAATTACAATAAGAAAACAGAACAATTACTTGATATTTATTTGAAGTGTCCCTTGGGTGATCACCAAACCAGCTTTTGGATCTAGACATGCCTGCAACTAAATGTACTTAAAATTTAGACTTAGTTCTCATCTTGCTCTTAGGCATTGGCCGTTTTTAACTGCAACTCAGAGATTCTTAAATTTGTTTAGTATAATTAACCATACAATGGGAAGGTAGTTCCCGCTTTCTTTCCAGACCGGAAAGATTCCTTTGCTGATGGGAGTCTAGATGACTGGGAAGATCTTCCCGAGACTATTTTGGCATATTTCAAGTTCAGACTATTTAGGGCAGGTTTTTCTTTTTGAGTGTTGTGAATAATATGGAAAGTCTTTATTGTTTGCCTTTTTACATAGAAAAGGGAATTTCACAAATGTTGTGGAAAATCCTAGAGCTTCTTATTAAAATTTGGTTTCAAATGTATTGAGAAGACCCTTTGATCAACATAACACAAGAGTAGCAGGTGCCAAAAGAAAAGAACAGCAGATGTTTAGTACCTGACAGACAGAGTTGATGGGGGACACAGGAAATACAAAAAGAACAGGAGTACTTGTGGCACCTTAGGGTACGTCCAGACTACCTGCCAAATTGGCGGGTAGTAATCGATCTATCAGGAATCGATATATCGCGTCTCGTCTAGACGCGATATATCGGCGAGCGGCGGTAGTGGAGTCGACAGGGGAGCTGCAGCCATCAATCCCGCGCCGTGAGGACGGGAGGTAAGTAGAAATAAGATATGTCGACTTCAGCTATGCTATTCCCGTAGCTGAAGTTGCACATCTTACATCGACACACACCCTCCCCCTAGTGTAGACCAGCCCTTAGAGACTAAAAAATTTATTTGAGCATAAGCTTTCGTGGGCTACAGCCCACTTCATCGGATGCATAGAATGGAACACACAGAAGATATTTATACATACAGAGAACATGAAAAGGTGGAAGTAGCCATGCCAACTGTAAGAGGCCAATCAATTGAGATGAGCGATCATCAGCAGGAGAGAAATTAAAAAAACAAAAAACCTTTGAAGTGATAATCAAGATGACCCATAGAAGGTGTGAGGATAACTTAACATGGGGAAATAGATTCAATTAGTGTAATGACCCAACCGTTCCCAGTCTCTGTTCAAACCTAAGTTAATTGTATCTAATTTGCATATTAATTCAAGTTCAGCAGTCTCTCTTTGGAGTCTGTTTCTGAAGTTTTTTTTTGTTTCAAAATTGCCACCTTCAAGTCTGTCACTGAGTGGTTAGAGAGGCTGAAGTGTTCTCCCACTGGTTTTTGAATGTTATGATTCCTGATGTCAGATTTGTGTCCATTTATTCTTTTGCGTAGAGACTGTCCGGTTTGGCCAATGTATATGGAAATACAATATTTAATGCTAGTACTCCAGTAAGGAAATGTACAAAAACTGCTCCTCACACTAAAAGACAGAATTTTTGGTATCCAGATAGTCTTCTTTCCACAGCCATGTCTGTGGAAGCCGAGATTTGTGCCGGGACAGATAACAAACCTCATATGTTATATGGGTCTCTGAGGCAGAGGTCTGGGGAATCATTAATCTCTTCAGTGATCAGTACATTTGGAGATTCTCTTCCTAATGGTGCTGGCACTGGTATATTATCGACTCTTCACAATTCTAGCTAAGCCAGAGGTATATCTGGGGAGACACACTTAATTAAGGCGTTCCTTGTATTCTAAGGTTAACAAGTGTAACGAGGAACCACAAATATCAGACACATCACAATAACTTAGTGCTCAATGAAACATTGTGGGGGGAACATTGAGCCATAGTCTCAGCTGTTTTAAACTGGCGTAGCTTCGCTGAAGCCAACAGTTCTCTGCTGATTTACAAAAGCTAAGGGTCTGTCCAAGAACTTCAGTAGTCAATAGGGCAACTGCTCCTTACGTGGATTTTTCTAAACAAATAAACAAATCCCACAACAACCGCAGTCCTCTAATACAAATCCAAGAGATTTTCGGCTCATACACCAGAAAGATCAAATGAATACAAAAAAAGGTGTAAGCATTATTAAAGCTAAGTGTAATTAAGCATGAGCAAATGAAGACAATGCTTATTTGGACTTACCCACTTTCCCAGACCTAATAAACATTGGCCAGATAATTTTCCAATAAAAAAAATTCTAGACATTTTATAACCAAATGTTGTTGCTGATACTTTAATTCCTCAAGAGGCACTGGTGACTGTACTATCTCAGTCAAAGATCAAGAATGAGTTTGAAAAAGACAGGGCACAGAGTGAAAATAAAATTTTTCAAAATATTTATAAAAAGGAAAATAGAAACAAGAACATCTTTGAAGTTTCAGAGCTATCCCTTGGTTCAAAATGCCTTGAGTATTCCTGTTAAGGGAAAAGATGTTTGTTATGCAAAAGGATTGAAAGATCAAGGAACATCATTAAATATTACAGTGGGATTTAGAAACATGTATTAATAGATCCCTGATTGTACAGAAAAGTCAAGAATTTTCAAGTTAGTAGCAGAGGATAGTCTGCCTTTCGGAGATCAGTGTAACAGTCAAAATTAAACTGAGGCCTGGAAACTACTTTCATACCCAGATCAATTCAGTTTTGAGCAGAGACACAACGTGTACAGATAATGTATTAGCTTCCATTTGCCTTAATGTGTGTATTAAAACATCTAATAAAAAGAATCATCATATTGAAATGAATATTCTGATTAAAGATAAAACTGAGTTTCAAATGAGTGAAATACAAGATAGGGAACTCAAGTCATTTACATTAATTACCAATAGGGCTGTCTGTGTTTAGATCCCTTAACAACAGATCCTCTTTAATATGTTTTCTGTTCATATTTGCAGAACATAGGCTAGTAGGCTTTATTCTACTTAATTTTGACTGATTTCTTAAATCTCTGCTCATTTAACTTTAGCACTGGTTACTGTAGAACTGTCTCAAGATTGGGGGTGTGGGGGGGTAAAAAGCAGTATTCATTGGAGGCTGCATTTTAACAAGAAACATGTGAATGTTTCTGAATGTTAATGTTAAAAAGAGAGCCGGTGGGCCAGGTACCTCTTCATTGCTCTCCACTAGACAACTGGGAGTAGTCACTTGGTTTCAGAAATCTTTTCCATTCACTCCACATAAAGTGACCTCCGACCCTAAAGGCAGATATAATTTTGTCCATGATTTTTTGGGTTCTGTTCCTTATTCTATTTTGTAATACCTATGACCCTAACAATCCTGTTCGTAATGTCTCCCCCCCCCCCACATCTGTATTTGCTCTCCACATTCTTATGTGATCTCTGGTAGCAATTTTAATACTGTTCTGCTGGAGGGGTTAGATTATAGCCCTGCGACCAATAGAGTGATAACAATAATTAAGGCTGTTACACCCATTCTAAGGAATACCATCTAACCGATACATAGACTTGGCACAGTTGTATTCTTCTGTTTGTGATTTTATTAAATGATCCACTCCATCAATTTCCATCTCTGAGGTCTTGGAAACTCAGTAACGTTTTCCCTCAAGTTTTATACCTGTGCCTTAAATTGAGGAATTTTGCAAGATGAAGCCTGTATAAAACACAGATTAAATAGAGAAACATTTTGCCATTCTCTCTGGTAGCTGTGTCTCAGACTTTTGATTTCAGGTCTGTGATTTCTTGTCTAGATCACTCAAGTGTGAAATACCTTTTGACCCATTTATTTGTCTTCTAGCTGATTACAGCCAACTTGACAGGATGGATAAATCAACTTGGTGATTTTTGTCACATGCTTTATTTATAGCACACGAAGTTATACTTCCACAATAGACTCGAAAAAGCTGTCCAGACACTGAGCTCTTGTATCCTAACATAATTGCATACTATGGTTTTAGATATCATTTGTTGGACCAATTCTTTGCAGAGATCCAGGAAGTCTGGGAATTCTCTAATGAACTCTCATCAAAGGAACTTCAGCAATTCTCGCCATTAGAAAATATTGTAGCTATTGCTCATTTTAGGAGGATTTTTTTAAATTTAATCTGAGTATTTTTAATGTGTCACAGTTCTTTGCCATTTGTACCCACTTACCTCTGTTTTGTGACTAGTTTATACCTACTGCTGGGGGAATTCTGTGCCACTGCACAAAGCAGAATTTTGCAGAAATTAACACTGCATGTGCACAATTTCCTTTCCCCCACAGAAATGAGCTACAGTGCTGCTGGCTGCTACTAAGGGCTGCTGGATCCAGCAGAGCCCAGCTCGGACAGAGAAGACACTGCCGGGTGGAGGAGAAACGAGCTAGAGGGTTCCTAGCAGCTGCAGTTCCCAGCATGCCCTGAGGGAAAGAGTGGGCCACGTGCAGGAAACTCCATGCAAGCATGGGACCAAGCATCAGGCTGTTTTTCCCTCTGGATCCCTGGGCTCTGGGGGGGAGAGGGTGGATGTCTGGGCCGGGGGTGGAGGAGTCCATGGCTGGGCTCTGAGGGGAAAGGGGTGTGGGTATCTGGGCAAGGGGGGACCCTGTGGCTGGGCTGGGGGGGGGGGGGGGGGGGGCGGGGGTCTGGGCTGGGGGGGGGGGGGGGGCAGAGAAACAGGAATTGGGTTGTCATAGGGGTTTCTTTAACTCTACGCCTGGGGGAAATTTTGTGTGCGCCCCTGTATTGTTAGACACACTTGCTGACAGATATTTTTAAATAAATTACCAAAATAATTGAAACTGGTGTGATTATGTAGTGTTATTTTGAGAAATAAAATCTGCAGAATTTTAAAATATTGTGCACAGAATTTTTATTTTTTGGGCACCTAATTTTTTAATTTTTGGCACAGGATGCCCCCAGGAGTATTATACCAAGGGGGGGCTTTCATTACTTTTATGACACCACTGTGTTTGGCCCAGACACATCCAAGGGAGCTGCACCCAGTTACTCCAGGTTACATTTGGCCAAATGTCCACTAATCTGTAGTTGCAGATCACAATTTATTTATTTTTTTAAACCATGAGCACACTGCAATTTGGAAAGGGGGAAATTATTGTTCTCACTTATAAAAGGGCAAATTGAACAGCTTTTATATGAGCAAGCAAACCCTGTCACATCAGCACAAGACGTTCAGTGCCAGATAATTTCAGCTGACTAACAAATGAGTCTTTTTTTCTCAAGGACGTGTGGCAGAATACGGTGTGTTTAATTAACGTCTTTTTTTGTTGGCAAACAAATACTCTCTCTCCTGTTCCAATGCACCAATGAGATGCGATGTTCCCAGGGCAGAGAGAAAAGGCGCGCACATGCGCGCACACACACACAGTCACTGTATGCGGATGTATGGAAATGACAAAGCGTTCACCTCCCGCACTAGGGAGCGCTCTTGTGCCTGGGGGTGGATTTGGCTTATGGGAAGATGAATGGTGTTATTGTCATGCTTCTCTTTTGGGGGTCTTGCTAGGGCCAGGGAGGAGCTCTGTGCACAGGGCTCCCTCTGGGAAGATGCTGAATCAGAACGCTCCCCACTGTCCTGACTGTTGCCTGCCCTCAGCTAGTGCTGCCGTCCCACTTTTTGGGCACCGTTGAGCGAGACTTGCGGGTGCTCAAACTTACACCAGGTGTCAGCAGCTGCACACCCGGGGCACTAAGGTGATTTAAAGCCACTTTCGCTCACCCTTTGTTCCTGTGTGGAGCACAAGAACGGATGAACTAGGAATCCGGCCCCTTATATCTTGAGAACTCCCTACCCTGCCTTATAACAGTGACAGGCAGGATCTACCTGTTTCTGCCTTCAAAGGAGCAGCTATTTTCAAGGCGCAGCTACACCTGGTTATCCTCCACTGCAGCTAGGAAGTCTACGGCTTCCTCCCTTAAGTTATCACAGCTCAAGGAAGCATTGCCAGATGAGAGTCAGAACATCTATGAAATTCCTGTTGGGGTTTATCCCAAATTCCAGCACTACTGTCTGACTTGGGGGCTGTTCTTCCCAAGGGCATAACTGTCCCCCCCCATTGTTTAGAAATTTCTCAGACAAATTCCAAGTTCGCAGAAATGCAGGACTGAAAGGATCTCGAGAGGTCATCTAGTCCAGTCCCCTGCACTCATGGCAGGCAGGGCCGGCTCTAGGTTTTTTGCTGCCCCAAGCAAAAAAAATTTTGGCTGCACCCCCCCCCACCACTGCACCCTCCTGCCGCCCCAGCCCTGGGTCACTGGTAACTCGCTCCCAGGGCGAGTCATTCAGCAGGAAATTTGGATGTGCACAGAACACAGACAGGATTGGTTCCCATATGGTTACAGAACTGCAGTAAAGTGGAACAATTTTCAGCTTGTGTGATTGGAGGATATCTGGATGCATATTATAAGACTGTCCTACATAAATGAGGAAAAGTTGAGGTGCCTTTATTATTCTTTTGTTCCACTCTTTCTTTCTATGGGGAATTTGCCAATGCAATATCACTGTCTTCCTTTTAAACAAATAAAACTAAAACTTAAATAATAAATAATAATAATAATAAAAAAAAAGCAATGGCTGTTGAAAATAGCAATTCCAGTCCACTGGGAAGCATTTCTTGCTCAATTTATCCTACTTTTTCTACAGCAAGTTACAGTGGATCAGTATATTTGATTTGGGAGAAATGAAGTAACAGCTGCCCAAATTGAGCTTGAGCACTCCTGAATTTTGAGGGTGTTCAAATCTGGAAGGCAGGTGCTGGATTCCCTTTCTGAATATTAGCTAAATCTGGAAAAGAAAAGTCAATTTCTGCTTCCATGGCTCAGAAGCGTAAATCCTCCTACGTGCCTGGTACTGTATCTAAAGCTGCCCAGGTCCTAGTACAGCCTCCCCTCCCTTACTTTTCATTTTAAATTCTAGTGGGATCCACGTACCTGCCTTGCTAGGCTTCAGATAGAGAGGTGCAATGTCCATTTAGTCCACCCAATTCTTTCTTTGGGGGAGAGCCCAGGGCTGGGGCGGCAGAAGGTGCGGGGGGGAAGAGCCCAGGGCTGGGGTGGCAGGAGGTGCAGGTGGGTGTGGGGGGAGAGCCCAGAGCTGGGGCGGCAGGGGGGTGCAGGTGGGGGCCAGAGCTGGGGCAGCAGGGGGTGTGGGCAGGGGAGAGTCCAGGGCTGGGGCAACATGGAGGTGCGGGGGGAGCCCAGGGCTGAGGTGGGGGGGCGGCAAAAAACCTAGAGCTGGCTCTGTCCCTACCATTCACAGCAAGCTACAGCATGAGGTTTCAGTTCCACACTCCTTCCCCCTCCCTTTCCTGTTGCTAGTGGCCGAGGGAATGCTGGGAAATGTAGTTCTTTCCTTGCTCCAGGGCTGGCTCTATAGGCAGGAAGCTAACCACGGAACTACAGCTCCCAGGGCCCCCTGTTGGTTCTCAGCTCCCAGGCTGGATTCTTGCGCCTCTGCAAATCTGCCGCCCCAAGCACCTGCTTGCTTTGCTGGTGCCTAGAGCCGGCCCTGATGGCAGGACTAAGTATTACCTACAGCAGGGGTAGACAACCTATGGCACGCGTGCCGAAGGCGGCACGTGAGCTGATTTTCAGTGGCACTCACACTGCCCGGGTCCTGGCCACCGGTCCAGGGGGCTCTGCATTTTAATTTAATTTTAAATGAAGCTTCTTAAACATTTTAAAAATCTTATTTACTTTACATACAACAATAGTTTAGTTATATATTATAGACTTATAGAAAGAGACCTTCTAAAAACGTTAAAATGTATGACTGGCACGCGAAATCTTAAATTAGAGCGAATAAATGAAGACTCAGCACACCACTTCTGAAAGGTTGCTGACCCCTGACCTAGACCATCCCTGACAAGGGTTTGTCTAACCTGCTCTTAAAAACATCCAATGACGGAGACTCCACAACCTCACTGGGAAATTTGTTCCAGTGCTTAACTACCTTGACAGTTAGGAAGTTTTTTCTAATGTCTAATCTAAATTTTCTTTCCTGCAATGTAAGCCCAAGAATTTCTTTGGGCAAGATTGGGCTTGGTGTTTAGTTTTGCAGCTGCCAAGCTCACCTGTGTTGACCACTAGAGCTTTCAAATGAATCCATCCACATAAAGTGGACATTATCAATAAAATAATCAACAGTGAAATTGTTAATGTTAGCACTGGGTTTCAGAATTAAGCCCCTTTTGAGAAGACTGCAAGGTAAAAGGGAAGTTCTCTCAGAGATGTAGAAAGTGAATTGGCTCACACTCTGAAGAAGATCTCCAAAACCAAATGAAAATTTAAAATCTGCAGTCCTGCAACACCGCAATGCATAGGAACCTTCCATCCATAATCAAACATGGAATTTTCATTTTCCAATGGCCCTGCCTTCGGGTTTGTACTATAAATGGTAGTGAAGTATGAGCGTTCCTCATACCTTCAAATGTGCCCAGCTGTTTCTTAAGCAGAATGCCACAGAGAAGGAGGAGATTATGTATTCAGATGTTGTGAGATAAACTAGCCGCTGCGAATGTACATCAAATATTATTTTTGTCCTCAGCTAGAACATTCTGTGCATCTGGAATAAAACTATACTGCAGGGACAACAAGCTTCCTTTCTGGTAGACTCCACCTATTGCTTTAAACTATACAATGGGGAACTTGTTCCATGTAGTTTTGTAGATAACAAAAACAGTGATACTGAACTCTAACCTTCTGTTTCTACAAACATTCAAATGAATTCCCTTTCATTCTTCATCGCGGTTTTTTGAGAAGGCCCATACGCTCCAAGAGCAGATGTAAATTAATATATAGGCCTTGCAATGCGGTAGGCATTTTCTCACAATAATGGCCTAAGAATGTTTTTTGCTGTCACATTTTTTATTAATCAGAGCACACATGGCATCTCCAAGTGTAATTGTCATTCAGGGGTCACTCCAACATGAGCCCTGGCAAATCAATAGGCAACTGAAGTCATGTAACTCTAACACCACTTCCAAGTCCCTTTTCTTCCCATAGCATGTTATCATAAACAGATTGTTTCCACCTTCACTACAGTCTGTGGAGGATGGAGGGACCTGGAAGCAAGGACTTTGAAAATCTGCTTCCCTGTGGCAATTGGTATGATTCTGGTATGAGGGCTAAAGAGTCTCAGGTTCAGAGCAAAAACGAATCATATACTGGAGCAAGGAAGAATCCCCCGGTAGGGATGGGCCAGATGCATTGTGGGGCCCCATCAGCATGGCCATTCAAGCAATTCTAGTCATCTCAGCCCCCACATTATCCTCAGGATTGAAAAAAAAAATTTATTCTCTCTCCTTGAAGCAATCTGCATTAGGGCTTGAATTAAGCTTCCCTTTTCCAGGAGAGCTGAATTGGCATTTTGAACACATCGTGGGTGGAGTGGTTTCTGAAGTGCCCAATCATCTCTGAAGAGACACTAAGGGCCTGGTACCAGCTACTTATTCAGAGATCATAATCATTACAATAAGCATCAGAAAGAAAGACTGGATTTACCCTACTGACTGTAGCCAAGTACTACACATAAGTTGGCTCAGTGATGATAAATGTCACGTTTACAATAGGTTTTTTAACATGAAAGTCCATAATTTGCTTCCCAGGGACCTAAGCTTGATTATCTGGAGACTTAAACACATTTACTGAAGTCTAATGAATAGAATTAACACATCATTTAAACAGGGACTAATATGTATGCAAATTAGAAAAAGTTAAAAAAATAACAGTTCAGCCCACAGTTTCAGAAAATGTAGATTGCATCCTTACAAAATACGAATTTTTGTAATTCACATTCTCAGTATCTTCATATCTATGTTATCAAATTAGGTGCTTTGCATGTGAACAATAGGTTGCATCAAGCCCATTTCAATTTTATATTTAAACTTGGAATTATAAAATAGATGATATTGAAACATGAATTATATAAATGCTAATTAAATACTTCATTTAATGACCAAAATAAATAGGCAGACCAAACAGGGCTAATTTCCATTTGCAAATTTCCCTAATTACTATATTTTCCTTTGGAAAACGGAAATTGTATTTCATGACTGAGAAAAATGAATCATTTATTCCTTGCCCATTAATTTTTTTTTTACATTTTAATTTTTGTTATATGTATTGGAATTGATCTCAAAGAGATATAATTAATCTTCCCGGGTAAATAGGTATAATATTAAATTAAATATCACCAGAATCAAATTATGGCTGATTTCCACATGCTAATTATGTTACTTAATAAAGTTTCTTTAATAAGAAAAAAAACTGAATTATTATGAAACTTGAGTAACTGCTATCAAATCTGATGAGTGTGTGTCACCCTAAATATCACAAAACATGTTCAAAACAGGTCTGTAAACTAAATGCCACTGATGTTTTATAGGCGATTCAACTCTCCCAAAAGAAAAAAGGCAAGTGTACAAGACAAACATATCGTCATTAGGAAATTGGGGAATTCAACCATTAGCTGGGACTACAAGTCGGATTTTTTCTTATGCAAAGTCCAAAAGGAGCTTGTTGAAGAAGACACAGATTGAAAGAAAAGTCCTGCAGGGCTAAAGACAATGAAGAGAGTGGTGAGAAATAGTTCATCTGAATGAAGATGAAGCCTGTAATGATGCCAAGGTCAGGACAGTCTTGTTTTGCTGCTGTGTAAATGCCGGTCATGCCTAGAGTCAGCTTTAACTTTCGCACCCAGCGTCGCTAATGTTTTGGAGAACAGGATGCACAAACAACCACCTCTGACACTCCAAAACCAGTGCAATACTGAAATGCACAAAAAATATGAATGGGGAATGTAAATGAGACTGGTATATATAATCCCTCCTTAGAACTCTCCTTTGCCATGATTCCTACAAAAAACTTGACAACAGTTAGGTCACTGGTGTGCAGAGACCATCCCCCATCATGCTGACCAATATTGTCTCATTGTTTCCTTGTACTCCCTCATCGGTCTGTCTGGATCCATCTGTTGTCTCTTGTCTTATACTGAGAGTGTAAGCTTTTTAGGACATGGGCTGTCATTTGGTTCTGTGTTTCTACAATGGAGTCTGGTCCATGACTGGGGCTCCTTGGTGCTATGAGTGAGAGAGAGAAAGAGAGAAAGAAAGAGCGAGGAAGCTTTTATTAAAATAATTCAAAAACCAAGAAAATGAAGGCTATGAGGTAGGACTAGGACAATACTTCCAGAGGTTTGGTTTTGCATCTGTAATATGGACACCAAGTAGCAATGAAGGTTACCACGATTAGGAACTGAGTACTTCTGATTAGAAAACACAGGAGAGTAAAATACTGTAGTGTGTATTACCCTTATCCAATCACAACCTTCCTTCAGCAACATTAGTTCGTAACGTCATTGGCTGGCAGCAGCAGCAGAATAGATACTATCCAAGCAGCAGTCTTTAAAAGTTTCCCTTTTTCCAGTTCTCTCCCTGCCTCCTCTGTTATCTCTTTTAGCACCTATCCTTCCATGCTTCTTATCAACTTGGGCTAAGCAGGAGGGATGAAACTGTCAGTGCAGGTGGCTTGCAGAAATGCTCCCAGATTCTAGATGCCAGTTATCTCTCTGGCATGCAACTGCCCCCTGTATCTACATAAAATCCTCAAGCCCTGTGCTTAATTTGGGCCAGGGCTGAGCCCCGGCACCTCTGGATTTGCGGCATCAGTTATGAGTGTAAAAAAATTGCTAGGGCCCTGGCACCTAGTTCCTCGAGCCCCAGCACCTCTTAGAAATTAAGCACTACTCAAGTCTGACAACTGAAAAAACCCTGGTTAACAAACCACAGATTCTCTTGTTGCTAAAATGGTGAGAATGGCAATTTTAACTTCCTAAGATGGGTTTAGAGAGTTTTTTATTCCCCTCCTGCTGCCTTGCAAAGTGCTAAGCTCATATTCAGCGCACAAAGCCCCGTGCTAATACTCCATATTTATGAACAGAGGTGGATTCAATTTTCCATATGCTGTGAGCGACTCACCCCAATCCAGAGCCCACGAAAGGCCCCCATAGCACTGGACCCATATGAGCACACAAGAGGTGGGGGTGGGCATGCAGTACACTGTGAATGCTACATAGATAGAATTTCCGGGCCTCTTCAGCCCTGCAGAGCAGGGCCCGGCACAGGCCTAGAACAAGCCAGTGTTTTGGGGCCCATGAGAAATGGGCTGGGGATATGGGGTGGAGCACTGTGGTCTAGTGTTATTCCTGGCTCAGGCACTCAGCTGCTGTGGGATGTTGAGGCACGTCACTTTCCCCTCTCTCTGCTTCCCCCTCCCACCCTTTGTCTGTCTTCTCTGTTTGGACTGCAAGCTCTTTGAGACAGAGACTGTCTCTTGGTATATGTATGCACAAGGTACTGGGCTTATTTAGTCTGCAGAAGAGAAGAGTGAGGGGGGATTTGATAGCTGCTTTCAACTACCTGAAGAGGGGTTCCAAAGAGGATGGAGTTCGGCTGTTCTCAGTGGTGGCAGATGATAGAACAAGGAGCAATGGTCTCAAGTTGCAGTGGGGGAGGTCTAGGTTGGATATTAGGAAAAACTTTTTCACTAGGAGGGTGGTGACGCACTGGAATGGGCTACCTAGGGAGGTGGTGGAATCTCCATCCTTAGAGGTTTTTAAGACCCGGCTTGACAAAGCCCTGGCTGGGATGATTTAGTTGGTGTTGGTCCTGCTTTGAGCAGGGGGTTGGACTAGATGACCTCCTGAGGTCTCTTCCAACCCTAAACTTCTATGATTCTATGACTGTATATTAAGAAAGGAAGCTTTAAGATAAGATCACCCCTGTTCTTTATTATTTCATCCAGGTGTCTGATCCATTCTATGTATCCAGGTATACTGATGGATTGATTTGAACATTCCTAACCCTATAATTTCATACCCAGAGTGCCTCATGCTGTGAAACTAACTAGTGTTAATATTACTCCGACTGTTGCTGTGGGAATGAGAATATGGCCCTTAGATGATTACACTTTACAGTCACATGGTGAGGACGAAAACATGATTTATCTGGCAGCTTCTGTTATTTCACTGTTTTATGATAAATGTATACTGGGCCCTCAGGATGCATCTACTTGTGTTATAGGATGTTTCATTCACAGTTCTTCCAGGAGAGTCCTACACGACTGAAACTGATCTGTTTATGAGACACCATATTATACAAATAGAGAGACTCTTCAGAGCATCACATAAAAGTATATACCCCAGCAACAGCTCAAACAAGGATGGGATAATAAACTGGTCCCTGGAGCAGGAGAGAGAAAGAGGCTATACTGTCATTTTTGTCTTATCTGCAAAATGTTTTAATTTTAAAAATTAATATGAATATTTCACAAAAGAGTCATAATGACTGTTAATAATCTTTTTTAAATGGCCCATTTTCTCATCACCCTTTTAAAAAGCCTCACTTTATATTACAGTTCCATTTAAAAAGAGTTTACAAAGGGTAAATAAATGAGTAATAGATGTTTTAATAAATAATCAATTGACATAAATTGTTATAGTGTCCATTATGGTTATAACCATGCCTTATGGCCTGCTTTGACACCTTCTACTGATGTGCTTAATCATCAGCATCACACATTATGCATGTCCAAAACCCACTGTTTGTTAACCCTTTATAAACCAGCTATAAATAGAACCTTAATATGAAGTGTGACCATTTTAAAGATAATGGATCAAACTTATCTGTGCTGTAACCCCTCTGACTTCAAGAGGGTTACTGCGGAAATGAACCTGGCATATATAACAGGTGATTTCAGAATAAGACTTCTGAATGAACAAATTTGGTTAATTTCACATACATACATACATAGTTAGTAAGTCACCCCAGGCATTAAAAACTCCCCACCCGACCTGTACCGCCCTCACCTGCTCCCCTTCTCTGTTCTCTCCCCAGAAGGTGGCACTTCATGGAAACGTCGGGGTAAGCCCTTGGACTTTATTTTGTTACACTCTCTAAATAAAAAGAGACAAGAAGTGTATAAACAGGGTTTTTCAGACTGGCTGACAACAATTCTGTATGAGTTCAATTGAGTGATCTACATGTGGGGAAAAAAAGATACACATCTTCCCATTCAAATTGTATCTCTGAATTTCTCTGCTCTTGTCAGATGCATTCTTAAATAACAAAGTTAAAAAGAATACAATTCAATATTTTACGTTGTCAGATGCTTTGTGGAGACAAAAGGAATTCTAAATAGTTGTTAAATCCTGTTCTGCCACTATAATATTTACTATAGTATAAAATTCACTCTATAGTCATGTTAAATATTTTATTATTAAATATGCATCAACATCTTTTGAATAAGAGCCAATCTAAAACTAGTCAAGCCAATGGAAGAGCTCCCACTGACTTCAGTGACCCTTTCCCTTAAAGTCCCCGTGGACAAGAAATTCACATAGATGACCTAAGGTTCTGAAAGTCATAAGAGTGTAAGAACGGCCATACTGGGTCAGACCATCTATCTAGCCCAGTATCCTGTCTCCTGACAGTGGCTGGTGCCAGATGCTTCCAAGGAAATGAACAGAACAGGGCAATTATTGATTGATCCATCCCCTGTCGTCCTGTCCCAGCTTCTGGCAATTAGAGGCTTAGGGACACCCAGAGCATGGGGTTGAATCCTTGACCATCTTGGCTAATAGCCACTGATAGACCTCTTATCCTCCATGCATTTATCCAATTTTTTTTGAACCAAGTTATACTTTTGGCCTTCATAGCATCCTCAAGCAACAAGTTCTGCAGGACTGTGCGTTGTGTGAAGAAGTACTTCCTTGTGTTTGTTTAAAACCTGCTGCTTATTAATTCTTGTAATTGCCAGGATCACCTCTGTCATCTTTTTTTTAAAAAAAAAATCAGCATTTAAGAGGTCTGTTCTGTTTTTTCCTTTAAGCAACATACCATCCAGGATCTGACCAGTTGGAATGGCTTAAAAACAGGATTTCTCTTCCTAGGGTAATATTAAAAACTGTCTACGGCATATGGAATACAGGCGCCAAGACGGCTTTTATTCAGTCATCTGGTTTATTTGAGGCTTAATTGAGTCCTTTTAACACTTAACATGCTGCATCTCTTTTGCAAGCACAGTTACATGAAACAATATCTGCAATACCATACAATTTCATCATCCTCATCCCTTTCCGTCAGGATGCTGCTAATTCCTCTCTCTTTTCACCTAGAATGCTGCTGCTCTTTCTAGGATGTCCACTGCTGGCTCTCACTGTAGACAATGCCAGGCACAGTAACTATGTAGAATCGGCGTTTTAGACCACACCTGCCGGTTCTAATAAGCAGCAGCTGTACCAAGCTCTCCTTCTCTTTGTTACAACATCTATAACCTGTCTCTGCTTTCAGGCTACCAACCACTGTAGAACAGATCCAATGAAACTCCGAACTCAGAACGGATTTGGTTTCCATCAACCTATGGGTTTCGTGACACAGTAGCTACCTGCCGCAGTGAAAGGCAGGCTCTGTCCACATTGCAGTGTGTAACTTCACTCAGCAGTGACAGGCTCTGGCAGAGGCAGGCAGCGGGGAAAGGTAGCCTGTGGCCGTGGGGAGTGGCCAGAGACTTTCCCCGCTGCTGGAGCTTTTCACTTTATTGGAAAAAGACTCCAGCAGCAGGGAGGCAGCAGGACACTGCACTGCTAAAAACAGCAGTGTAGAGGTGGAAGATACTGCTTCAGGGTGTAGAGAACCATGTAGGGAATATACCCTAGGGTTCTGATGTCTGTGCTTTACTCGCCTAAGCAGTACCTCACTGTCCACTCCACTCTTGCTACCCGTGCCAGCTGGGTGTGCAGTGTCTGCTCGGCACGCTGACTAAGTGTAGACATACCTTTTATGTCCTTTAACTTAATACGCTTCCAAGTGTATGCACACAGGCACTCTTAGCATGGAGTGAGCGTCCACACAGGGAGTTAGTAATTAATGCATGCTAACGACTCCAGGCATTCTCCCTGTGTAGACAAGCCTTCAGTTACATCCATCCATCCTGATCAGATCCATCCTGCTCTCGTTTACTTGGCATAAATGTGGAGTTACTCCACACATACACTGGGACAAATGGGACATGAATCTGATTCACAGAGCTCAATGGGGTGGGATGCGTATAACATAGGAGGATTTGGCTCAGAATACAGAGGAAACGGTGATTTAGAAATGCAAATAAATACGTTTGAGAACATATTTAGAACTAAACAATTTTTCAGTCACACAGGGCAGGTTCAAAACCCTGACACGGCTGGAATCTGATCATGCTAACACCAGCATAAATGTGGAGTCACTACTGACTTCAATAGAATTACTCAGGTTTACACTAGGATGAAAGCAGAATCTATCCCATAGTATCTTGAGATGAGTGAATAATAATTTCTGCACTTAAAGTTCCTAAACAGGTTTTTGAAAACCTGTATATAAATAACTAAAGATACTAGTTGCTGAATTTTCTAAACTTCTTCACAGTTCCAGAAATTTCCACTAATCAGTTTTCTCTTTATAAAGTTCTGGGTATCTTGGCTTGGCAAAGTCCTCTTCATCTCTCCCACCTACCTTTTTTTTAAAAAAAAAAGAAAACTAACAATAAATGTTGTTTGTTAAAGACTGAAATCATCATCACATTGTCTAATGGGAAAACTGACAGCTCTTGTAATTCTTATCTAAATAGCTTGCAGTGAAAAATAAAACTAAAGCGGCTTAAACAAATATAGAAACGACAGAAGTATAACAACAGAAGGGGACAATTTTCCATCTCTCTCTTTCTCTCTCCCCACACACACTCACTCCAGTCCTTAAATCATCCAGTATGTTTAAAAAGCAACCTTCAGCCAGTGAATCTCTCTCTTCTTTTTGGGGGGTGGGGAGGGCGGGGGTGGGGAGAGGAAGAGGGTCTAATGAGCATGAGTTAGTCTGTTCAAAAGCCAGAACATACATCTCCAAGCCAATTCAGCAGCAGGGGGTCCATTACTATAACAACTGACAACTCCAGTGAATTCTCAAAGGCCCTAAAGTAGCCATTTGGGAAAGAGTTACGGAGTAAAAATTTGCAAAGGAATGGCATTATTAGGTATCATGTGATAGGGCCCTCACTGCACACAGCTGCACCTCACGATGTCAGCCATTCAAGCACAGAAGAAACATGTCACTGGCATCACAGAGCAGCTGGGGCACCAGAAAAGATCCTTTTTAGTTCCCCACTACAAGATTGGATCAAACACCACAAACTAACAATGAACAGAAATAGCTGCGGCACACCGTACTTTGGGATTACAAGATCTTTTCCCCCTGGATTTCACATTGTTTTACTCTGAAAAGCTGAGATACAGACAGAGAAGAATTTACCTGGATTATCTCGTGTTGTGTCTGAAGCATGAAGAGGACTCAGAGTGATGCTAGAATCTTGAATAAGTAACCAACAGCTGCCGGAGTTCCAAACTTAAAATGCAACAATGACCTGCTACTGGCACAATGAGACGCTTCAGCTCTCCACAGTATAGAAGAGGTAACTGATCACAGATCTGCCACACCTCAGTGAGCATGATCAGGACACCAAGATATGTTCTGAGTAAGCGAGTACTATTTCTGTATCTTTGCCTCTAGTGGCACCGAAACCAAATACAACTCTTGTCTTTTGTACTGTATACACCAGGTGCAAATAAGCTGTGAAGTGCTTCTCTGCATTGTCTAAACTGGGAAGCGAGAACATGATGACGAAACCTACCCAACTCCCCCAAAAGTGATGGTAGGCATCAGATTCCTCAGTTTTTAATATCGTCTCCTCTTTCAGATGGCAGGAATGTGGTGGAAGGGCACGGCGTGCTCCCCATCCCCACCGCTCCTTTGGTGAGGAATCGCATGGACCCGCCAAATCACAGGGAGGTGGGCACGATGGACCACGCAGTAGTATGGGTGGAGTGCTCACTGCACTCTCCCCACTCCATGCAGCACTTTGCACCTACAGAAATGCAAAACCCACAGGGGGCTCAGATACCACGGTGATGGGCTCCAGTACAAGAATGTAGGTAGATGCTGTACTGCCAGTGCATGGATGGAGAGACCATCTGGAAGTTGCTGAAGCTGGGAAGGAGGAAGTTGAGAAGGTAATTAAGGAATTGCTGGTGCAGAGGAGGCAGAAACACCGAAGCTGGGATGGGGAATCAAGAGGCAGGTTCAGTGCTGATCAATATGGGAGTGGGGGAACAGAGGACAGTCTAAGGAAAGAGCGAGAGTGTTTGGTAACTTGTAGGAAGTGCTTAGGCGTCCGACTGATCTCACAGCTCTTCCTATGAATGTTTCTTCACCTCCAGCCTGTGAGGCCACACACTGTGGTCTGACTCACAGCTCCACTCTCTCCGGATTGCAGCATCATGGCTAAGGGAAGCTTTATGCAGTCCCAACAGAACCACACCCACACTTTTACTCCTATGTCAACAAACCACATATGATTCTTTGGGGCTTAACTCACACTCCTGGGCAAATTTTGCACGTGCATCCACTGCACATGCTGAGACCTGCACTTGCATGTCAAAAGGATGTGTGTGGAAGATATGTAGGTACAACTTTGGAAACCCTTTGATTAGTTGTTTCCTAAGTCTTGCTGCTTCCTAACCTTTGTTAAAAATGCGAATGCTACACTTTTTGCATGACAGGAACTCAGCACTGAATTTGATAGATTACTTTTACTACACACAAATCTGTAGTTTTCCTTTGAAAAACAATGTTTGGAAAGGTTGGTCCCAGACAAGATCTGGGGTGAGGCTGGGGCAGGGAGTGGAGAAAGTGTGTGTGAGAGAGAGAGATGTAGCAGTTCTTCTTGTCTCATTATTTTGTTGCTGCTATGGGAATATAGCAGATCATGTTTTCCAGCTAGGTACATGGGGTCATTCCTTCCACGTACAAGGAATGTTGCCACATATCCACCCAGGATGTTCACATATATCCATTGGGATGTCAGTGAGTGTCTGACAGACCAACATGCCCAAACCAAACCTACGCAATGGTCACTTGGATATCACCATATTTATTACTCTGTCTCATACCCCTAGATAATACATGTGAAAAAGATATGTCAATACAACAGAGTCTTTTTTTGTGAACAAATTGAAGAATTAAGTCTTTCAAACACAAATAATGTAAAAATTAATTGTAGCATTAACTATTAAGACTGTGATTCAGGAAAGCACTTATATCTGTGCTTACGTCCATCCCAATTCAGGACAACGCTTAAGCACAAGTGGCAAATCTGAGAAACTGACCCAGACTGATAAATAAGCTGAAAAATTATACAGTAATATGTCACCGGGACCAGATGGTATTCACCCAAAAGATATGAAATTGCAGAATTACTAACTGTGCTATGTAATCTATCACTTAAATCAGCTTCTGTACCAGACGACTGGAGGATAGCTAATGTGACGCAAATTTGTAAAAAGGCTCCAGAGGCGATGCTGGCAGTTTACAGGCCAGTAAGCCTACCTTCAGTGCGAGGCAAATTGGTTAAAACTACAGTAAAGAACAGAATTATCAGACACATAGGTGAACACGATTTGCTGGGTAAGAGTCACAGCAAGACTTTTGTAAAGGGAAATCAGGGGATTCAGGGGACCTGGGGTCTTCAGCGGCGGGGGAATTGCCGCAGAAGACCCGGAGCGGAAGAAGCTCCGGGGGCCCGGGCCCCGCGAGAGTTTTCCGGGGCCCCCGGAGCGAGTGAAGGACCCAATCCAGGGGCCCCGAAAAACTCTCGGGGGGCCCCCTGGGGACCCGGGGAAAATGGCCCCCTTCCCCCCCCCCCCACCCGGGCGGCCCTGAGGGAAATCATGCCTCACCAATCTACTAGAATTCTTTGAGGGGGTCAACAAACATGGGACAATCCAGTATAGTTGGACTTCCAGAAAGTCTTTGACAATGTCCCTCACTAAAGGCTCTTAAACTAAGCAGTCGTGGGGTAAGAGGGAAGTTAAAAGACTGGAAACAAAGGGTAGGAATAAATGGTCAGTTTTCAGAATGGAGAGAGATAAATAGCAGGGTCCCCTCAGGGATCTGTACTGGGACCAGTGCTGTTCAACATATGCATAAATGATCTGGAGAAAGGGGTCAACAGTGAGGTGGCGAAGTTTGCAGATGATACGAAACTGCTCAAGATCGTTAAATCCAAAGCAGACTGTGAAGAGTTACAAAGGGATCTCACAAAACCACCTGACTGGGCAACAAAATGGCAGATGTAATTCCATGTTGTTAAATGCAAAGTAATGCACACTGGAAAACATAATCCCAACTATCCATACAACATGATGAGGTCTAAAAATCATGAATGGTGTGGAGAAAGTGACTAGGGAAGTGTTATTTACTCCTTCACATAACACAAGAACTAGGGGAAATGAAGAGGTAGCAGGTTTAAAACAAACATAAGAAGTACTTCTTCACACAACACACAGTCAACCTGTGGAACTCATTGCCAGGGGATGTTGTGAAAGCAAAAACTATAACTGTATTCATAAAAGAACTGATAAGTTCATGGAGGATAGGTCCCTCAAATTAGCCACGAGGGTCAGGGATGCCACCTCATGCTCTCTGTGTCCCTAGTCCCTGATTGCCAGAAGCTGGGTGTGGACAACAGGGGATGGATCACTAGATGATTACCTATTTTGCTCATTCCCTCTGAAGCACCTGGCATTGGTCACTGTCAGAAACAGGACACTGGGCTAGATGGACCATTGGTCTGACCCAGTGTGGCCGTTCTTATGTTCTTAACTTTAAGCATGTATTTCAATCTCATCGACGTCAGTGGAACTTAATCATGTGCTTACGTCATGTCCTCATAAAGGATCAGCACCTGAGGTGTTGCTGTAACACCATATCTGCATCTTACTGTATGTAAGTGGTTGCTCGAACCTACATCCCATTTTCAAAAATGACTTGGGCACTTTGGAACCTAAGTCCTACTGACTTTCAGGAAGACGTAGATACCTAAATCCCTTTTGAAAATGGGTGCTTTTGAAAATGTTACCTAGACACTTTCAAGAGTAGGACATTCAGTAGAGACAGGAACATTTTTTAAGTACATTGCAAGTAGGTTGTCTCATTAAACTAAACAAGCAATTTTAGAAATGCTGTGAATTTGCAATATAACAGCAATATTCACTTTTCAGCAAAGTACATCAAACAAAATACACTATCATGGGTACTCCTAAGAGAAAACCCATAAAATGATCAAACAACAGCTCCACCACTGGTCAGACAGAAAGCTCCCTCATTTCCAATAAGTTCAAACACAGGCTGTAGTGTAGTTTAATATTGAATGGTAGCTTTCCTAGAGAACCTTCATTAGTAGTGATAAATATAACAACAGTACTTGGCTCTTACCTAGCACTTTTCATCTGTAGATTTACAGACGAGGCTAAGTGCTTTATCACTAAGGGTATGTCTACACTACGAGGGTAATTCGATTTTACTTAAATCGAATATGTGGAATTGATATTGCAAAGTCGAACGTGTGTGTCCACACTAAGGACACACTAAGGACAGTAATTCGACTTTGTGAGTCCACACTAACGGGGCGAGCGTCGATATTGGAAGCGGTGCACTGTGGGCAGCTATCCCACAGTTCCCGCAGTCCCCGCTGCCCATCGGAATTCTGGGTCGAGCCGCCAATGCCTTCTGGGTAAAAAAAATTTGTCGTCATCCGTCCGTCACTAACGCCCTCCCTCCCTCCATGAAAGCGCCGGCGGGAAATCAGTTCGCGCACTTTTCTGGTCAGTGACAGCGCGGACGCCACAGCACTGCGATCATGGATCACGCTGCGACCATCGCTGCACTTGTGGCCGTTCTCAACACCTCGCAGCTTATCATACACCTTTCCCTGAGGCAGATGCAGAGAAATCGGGCGAGGAGGCTACGGCACCGCCGTGAGAGCCTGAAGTCGGAGAGTGGCACAGAGCTGTCAGAAACCACGAGCCCCAGCGCCCAGGACATGACGTTGGCAATGGGGCATGTGGATTTTGTTGAACGGCGATTCTGGGCCCGGGAAACAAGCACAGAATGGTGGGACCGTATAGTGCTTCAGGTCTGGGATGAATCCCAGTGGCTGCGAAACTTTCGCATGCGGAAGGGGACTTTCCTCGAACTTTGTGAGTTGCTGTCCCCTGCCCTGAAGCGCAAGGACACCCGCATGCGAGCAGCCCTCACTGTCCAGAAGCGAGTGGCCATAGCCCTCTGGAAGCTTGCAACGCCGGACAGCTACCGGTCAGTCGCGAACCACTTTGGTGTGGGCAAATCTACCGTGGGGGTTGTTGTCATGCAAGTAGCCAAGGCAATCGTCAAGGTACTGCTCCCAAAGGTAGTGACCCTGGGAAACGCGCAGGTCATCATAGATGGCTTTGCCGCGATGGGATTCCCAAACTGCGGTGGGGCTATCGATGGGACTCACATCCCTATCCTGGGACCGGACCACCAGGCCAGCCAGTACATCAATAGAAAGGGCTACTTTTCAATGGTGCTGCAAGCACTGGTGGACCATCGGGGACGGTTTACAAACATCTACGTCGGATGGCCGGGCAAGGTTCATGACGCTCGCGTGTTCAGGAACTCTGGTCTGTTTAGACGGCTGCAGGAAGGTATTTACTTCCCAGACCACAAAATAACTCTTGGGGATGTGGAGATGCCTACAGTCATCCTCGGGGACCCAGCCTACCCGCTAATGCCCTGGCTCATGAAGCCCTATACTGGCGCCCTGGACACAGAAAAAGAACTGTTCAACTACCGGCTGAGCAAGTGCAGAATGGTGGTGGAGTGTGCTTTTGGCCGTCTCAAAGGGAGATGGAGAAGCTTACTCACTCGCTGTGATCTCAGTGAAACCAATATCCCCATCGTTATTGCAGCTTGCTGTGTGCTCCACAATCTGTGTGAGAGCAAGGGGGAGACCTTTATGGCGGGGTGGGAGCTAGAGGCAAATAGCCTGGCTGCTGATTACGTCCAGCCAGACAGCCGGGCCATTAGAAGATCCCAGCGGGACGCCCTGTGCATCCGGGAGGCTTTGAAAGCTAGGTTCCTGAGTGAGCAGGGCAACCAGTGACTTTTCAGTTTGTGGACAGAAAAGCTGAACCTGCCCCCGTTTCTTTACCCAGTTCATTTTGACTATCCTCTCCAGTTCCATACCCCCTTCACCCCCTTCCCCTTCCCAAAAAATAAAATCATTTCGATTTTGTTAATGAACACCGTTGTCTGTATTGCTGTTTTCGCGGGAATATTTTAAACCGGGGACGCAGACTGTGGCGGGGGGCGGGTTTAGTGTTCTGATGCAAATGATGCTTCTAAACTCCCGGAATGACAGGTTCCGCACTGGTGGACTGGTTATTTCAATGGAGCCTGCCAGCACTCCTGGGGGGGACTGTGTGTATGTGTCGGCTATGTGACTTTCTGGCAGGGGGGGTAGGGTTACAGATCCCCTGCTGCGTGGATCGGTGAGCAAGGATAAGGACCGCTGCATAAGATCTGTAACCGCCCTCCCCCACCACAAAGTAACAGAGCAAAACCCCCCCCCAGAACATGAAAACCACCTCCAAGACTGACCAGGGTAACCAGTGACCGCACTGTGTATGTGTCCTGATGCTGGACCTGACACCGCCTCTGTACCCTGCTAAAGGTCACCGTCCTGTCCAATTACCAAGCCCCTTCCCCCCCTCCAGACAAACTCTCCCTCAAAAGAACCTGACTGAAACAGTAATGAACAGAAACATATTTTTTATTAACAACCAGACAGGAAACTGGGGGGTGAAAGTCGGACGGGGGCTTGGGTGAGGCGGGCAGGAAAGGACTTTTCAAATTTTGGGCAATGACAGCCTTCTGGTGCTTGAGCAGTCTGCAGGGGTGGAGTGAGAGTTTTCACGGACTCTGCCACCCCTCCTTCTTTGGACTTTGGGAGAGGGGGGTATGGGACTTGGTGGCGGGGGACTGCGGTTCCTGATAGACTGCAGCGGGGCTCTGTCCTCCTGCCTCCGTTCCTGCAGAACATCAACAAGGCGCCGGAGCGTGTCCGTTTGCTCCCTCAGAAGTCCAAGCAGCGTTTGAGTCGCCTGCTGGTCTTCCTGCCCGCCACCTCTCCTCACGTTCCATGTGTGTCCGGTGCATTTGTGACAAATTCTCCCTCCACTAGTTCTGCTGTGCTGCCTGGGCTCAGGAGCAGCCCATTAGTTCTGAGAACATGTCCTCTCGCGTCTTCTTCTTTCTCCGCCTAATGTGCGCTAGCCTCTGGGAGTGTGATGCCAAGCTGGGTTAGGAGACAGTTGCAGATGTGGCTGTGGGAATGAGGAAAAGGCAGTGAATTCCTCCGAAAGATAAATGTGGTTGTGAATCAAGAACATAGTTTTTCTCTGTGAACAAGACCATGAACCACACCTATCACATGCGCACTCCGGACAAGGTCGAATTTTCGAACCTCGCCTTCACTGCCTGGGCTTTTGCACTGCCGATCTGGGAAGCGGGGCAGGACACAGTACTCTCTGTAGCAGGCAAACATGGTAAGCCGTAGACTTGTGGCTGCTTAAAACTGTAGGAGTACCACTGGCCTCCTTTCACATTGAAAGCACTGCCAGTCTGTGCTGCCAGCAATCGGCCAAGCAGGAACTCTGGCCCTGTCCCACCCCCTCGCGGATGAGCCAGGGAAAGATCCCTGTATGCTGCCCCTCTCCCGCCCCCACCGCGTGGCTGTAAACCAGCGGTCACAGTTCTGTAAAGGAACTTGTTGCAAGCAGTCCCAATACTAACAGTCCCCTACCTAATTCAAAGCAGGTCATCATGAGCGACATAACTCTCATGAACATCCCGGACACCGAGATCCAACGGATGCTTCGAGAAAGCCTGCAGAGACCGGGGCCCTATGCCGCCATGCTATGCAAGGCAATGATACCGGAGTACCTGCTTGTCTCCTGGCGCGGGAACGTCTCCTACTTCGGAGGACCAAGTAAAGCCGCTCTCCCCAGGAACCTGATGAACAGGCTATCCCATTACCTGCAGCAGAGCTTTGTGGAGATGTCCGTGGAGGACTACTGCTCTATCCCCGGATATATAGACAGGATTCTAATATAGCTGCAGTAGCAGGCACTAAAGAGTGGAGCAGCTTGGGCAGCACAATCATGCAGAACCGGACACTATTTGATTTTTGTTTTTAAATAGTTGTTACTGATTACTTAAGCGCCCAGGGGGAAGAAATCATGATTCACAGATTGTTGTTAGTATTTAATATTCAAGTTTTGTAAAAAATAAAGGTTAATATGTTTAAAGCACTTACCGCTTGATCCTTCGCCTGAATCTGTGTCCAGGTTACATGCTGGGGAGGGTTGGTAGGGGATCTCTGTAACGGTGATGAAGAGCTCCTGGCTGTCGGGGAAATCAGCTTGGTAAGCGCTGTCGACTGCCTCGTCCTCCTCATCTCCTTCCTCCTCTTCCCCGTCCGCTGAGGAACCGGCCGTGGACAATATCCCATCCTCAGAGTCCACGGTCAGTGGTGGGGTAGTGGTGGCGGCCGCAGCAAGGATGGAATGCAGTGCCTCGTAGAAACGGGATCTGTGGGGCTGGGATCCGGAGCGTCCGTTTGCCTCTTTGGTCTTCTGGTAGCCTTGTCTCAGCTCCTTGATTTTCACGCGGCACTGCGTTGCATCCCGGCTGTAGCCTCTCTCTGCCATGGCTTTGGAGATCTTCTCGTAGATCTTAGCATTCCTTCTTTTGGAGCGCAGCTCTGAAAGCACGGACTCATCGCCCCACACTGCGATGAGATCCAAGACTTCCCGATCAGTCCATGCTGGGGCCCTCTTTCTATTAGATTGCACGGCCATCTCTGCTGGAGAGCTCTGCATCGTTGCCACTGCTGCTGAGCTCCCCTCGATGTCCAAAGAGGAACTGAGATTCAAACTGCCCAGACAGGAAAATGAATTCAAATTTTCCCGGGGGTGTGGCTGGTCAGAGCATCCGAGCTCGGACTGCTGTCCAGAGCGTCAACAGAGTGGTGCACTGTGGGATAGCTCCCGGAGCTATTACCGTCGATTTCCATCCACACCTAGCCTAATTCGATATGGCCATGTCGAATTTAGCGCTACTCCTCTCGTTGGGGAGGATTACAGAAATCGATTTAAAGAGAGCTTTATGTCGAACTAAATGGCTTCCTGGTGTGGACAGGTGCAGGGTTAATTCGATATAACAGCGCTAAAGTCGACATAAAAGCCTAGTGTAGACCAGGCCTAATACACCAGTTGGGAAACAGGCACTGAGACATTAAGGGCCTAATCTTGCTCCCACTGAAGTCAATGAGATCTCTGCCATTGAGTTCTATGGTACTGCTATCAAACACTCAGTGGCTTGCCCAGGGTCACACAATCAATCAATGACAGAGTGGGAAAGAGAACCGAGATCTCCTGACTCACTGTTAAACTCTAAAGGATGCTATTAAAAAAAACGACAGAAAAAAAGTTCCTATACAACTTTTGCCCAAGGAAGTTAAAATCATTTCCCCCAATCTACCTCAAAGAGCAGGTGATTACAAACAAGCACTGCAAAGCTTGCTTTGCTCTCTGACAGGCAGCAGCTGTGTTGCTCCAGAAATCCCTCCTGAATGTAAACATATTAGCACTGTATAAACAGCTTGATTTAATAAGAAAGGCAGTACAATGTTCCTGCTTTGTCTTCAGGATCACAACGTTGACAACTGCAATAATTCAAAGGTGAATTATGGTATCCACTGAAAAGAGGAAACAAGAAAACTCTCAAGCTATACTTGTGAATTAATTTCCTCCTCTTAGCTGAAAATGAGAAATGGATATAATTTAGTTCCTATTTAAAAATTGCTGTTGGCTAAAACTCTAAAATGTTAATTGCTTCTTAATAGTGTCTGCGTATTTTACCCTTTTTAAACCACTCTCTATAGCATGGTATTGTTTTGAATAAAAGTCACAAACAAAAACATCTGACAATGAAAGGTCACCAGTCACATGAAATGTCTTTTTTTTTCATTGCAAAACTCAGAGACAAGAACTCATTGCACGTCTAAATATTTCATGTGTTCCCAGAATGTAGCCATCTCCCTCCTCATCTATGAAACAGAAGTAAAAAGAGCATTCTGGTATCAACATGCAGAACTGGTGACATCAAGTAACCGGCTTACTTCCACAGTTCTAATGATTAATAATCCAAGTACCACCATACAAAGGTTTAATCTGCAACAGAGTTCATTGAAATCAGCTGTGTAACCATAAACATGTCTCATGCCATATCAGGGCACAGCACGGTACACATATTGGTTTGCTATATGAAAAGGTAAGTGGACAGTCACACACACACACAGAGGTCTGGAGGTCAATTCTCAAAGCCCAGAGAAAAGGAACCTATGCACACATAAGCACATCCAAACCTTTTGGTTTGTTCCCATCAGTACTTCTGTGACTAGCAACCAACTGTCTTGATATCCTTCCTTCACACCAGTGTGAATATGTTCATAACTAGACTCTCACCTTCCTTCAGCATTCCTATGCTAACAGCCACTAGAACAAACACTTTATTTAGCGGGAGTGGGGTACTACTAATCCAAGCACAGTATGGATAAGTACTGTGCTAGTTTTCCTTTGCCGCTCTACTAATGCCCCTCATTCCAGGCATAAAACAAGTCGTCTTGTTTTAGACCTTGTGTGACCAGACATTCCAGTCATCATGTCCACTGGGGCTAAAGATCCGATTGCCAAACTCATTTTCAAATGTGAATAAAGATGTGAACCAAGGTATACAGAAGTGAAATGTTAAATGATGGACTTCTCATTCCTCCTACTCCAGCAACCAGAGGTTCACAACCAACGCCAGTAAAGTTTCAAGCCAAATCTGTTATAATGCAAAGATTGGGTTTCTGGTTGTCCTATGGATATCTGAGGAAGCTACCAGCTCATTGTTCTGGGGTATCAGGCAATGGGATTTTTTTCAGCCTCATTATGCTGACATTTTATTTGCCCCTATAATAATGCAAAAAATAACACAGCCGTCTTTGCATTGCAGCTTCATTCCAAAAATGTTAAGACTAAGAAAACGAGTGTAAAAAAGAGGCCAAAATTGCTGGATTCGTGTTGCAATATCTTTTCATGACTTCAGATGGTAGCAGTGCTAGAGAGAATAAAGTGACCTCCTCATTCTAAGATCAATCATGTCACAGTCTTCATTTGTCCAATCTCCTTCAGGCAAAGGGAGTAGGAAGCACAAATTGCCCCTGCAAATCAAGAATCTCATACAGAAGTGGACAAACCACACTCAAATATCTCCAACTGTAAAGATTTTCTACTGAATACTATATTGAAGTTCAACACCTTAAAAGGTGGGGAAAACTTAGAAAAACAGAGACTGTCTTTTGCTCTTTCAATTTTCAAACTGTTCCCTTACATCTACATATTATGAAACATTTCATTTATAGAACATGAAATGACAGTTGCAAAGGATCAGAACAGAGTTAATTTTGTTATATATATTCACAAACAAAAAAATCTAACTTCTTATTTAGACCTCTAGATGCTAGGGCGTCAACACAATACAAACAATCAGAAGGCTTTGCTCTGCTTCAATGTTCTATTTATGTCACCTCTGTTCTCAAATCATCTAGGATCTCAAATGCCCAAAAGTGAAAATATCAAGTTGTTTTACCCTCAAAATGCATTGCTAAAGGGTAATCCATGTCTCTTCTGAATTTTCTAATTCTCGGTAGGAGTTTCCTAATGCTTTTCTCACACAAGAACAAAGAATTGCTGGACAGGAAAAGACCACATGGACCAACACGTCTGTCCCCTTGAGGGTTATTTTTCCTTAACTGCTTTTTGTGCTTATAGTTCAATAGCTTGTTTCCCACTCTGAAAAATCTGTCTCAAACTCATTTTCATGCTATTTGCTTTGATGACCTTATTTAGCAAATTATTCCATATGTTGCCCATTTCACTTTAAGTATTTCTTTCTGAAGACCCAGTTTATCTTAATTTCCTAACTTTTAGATTAGATTGCATGGGTGGCTTTGTTTTATTTTAAATGCCGACCAATGGAAATACATTATTTTTCCTAAGGAAAGTGAAGAAACTGAAAAGGGCACTCAAAATGAAGTGTAACCACTTCACTGCCAATGCTCTGTACAGTCAGAAATATCATTGTTTGCCTTTCCTATTGCCCTTATATATTAGTTTCATAGTCTCAAGGATTTTCATACACAAAATCTTAAATGAATTCCTACTCAGCATATATGGCATGACTGTTAACATCTAATGTGTACCCTTCTGGTTTGGTTATTGACTCCAAATTTGTTATTTTATATTTGGTCATAAATATCTTTAGACTGCTAATTATATTCATATATTTATCCTTCATGTAGAGGTCCAAATGTATATTTTTCATGTCTAAAGTAATATTGAATCTCCTTGAGTTTTCAGTATAGATTATATACATAGAGAGGCTATCCATTGTTGTGATGGGGTTTAATGTCTGGTTTTCATAATTCTTATTAACCTGTTAACAAATGGTTAATTACTCATGCAAATTATAGAATAGACAAAGACTAGTTCCTGTGCCTTTATGCTATCAAATAAGTAACTGAGTTTCAATTAAGGTCTTTCCCCATGTTCCTTCCTTCCTCTATGTAGTTTTTTGTTGTTACTGAGCAAATTAAATCTCCTAAAAAGTCACCTGAAACATTTTAAGGATAATGTGTTGAACCTCAGTTATATTTTAATTTTAGCCACCTATAATATAGCCATCTCCATTAAAAGCACTTACTAACAGTTGCTCTATAGATATTGGTGATGGAGCCGGTACTGCAATTCCACCGTATATCTTAGAGCAAATTTTTGCTACCGCTTCAGCAAATCCAACACTAGTTTTCTCAATTACTCCTCACAGTTCATTAGTGAAATTGTACCAAAAGTACCAACATTTCCCAAATAACGGATATACGGTAATCTCCCAGTGCCATGCAACCGTTTTCCTGGATGATTCCTATTAAGATTTTTTTTCAATCTCAAAGGCTTTTTTCTGAGAAGGGCCTTTTAAATCACTGTGAGATAAATATTACCCTCTATCATACTATGCCTGTAGAACCTCATTTACTTCAATGGTGTTGCATGGATGAGAAATTTGCCTCTTTGTTTGTGTATCTGGAGGAAAAATAGGACAGATTTTAGAAAGAAGATGTACAATGAAAGAAAGGCCAGCTACGTGGGTGCCACTGGCGTCTTACAATTTAATCTTTTAACTAATTAATGTTACTACTGTATTCATGATAGCCTCATAGTAATGTTAATTATTTGCATCCGTTAATTGAAAAGATTTTAATGTGGAGCACTGTTGCCTATTTATTAATATTTGTTTGAACTTCCAGATCCATCAAGTTGGCCAATTAATTATTGCTCAAAGATGTTTTAGAAGATAGACTGGTAGTCTCCTAAATTGGTTCTTTATGGAAGATGATTAAAATACACGGATTTCTAATGATACTACCCCTCCCATGCCCTATTTAAACTGTTTTTGAAATAAACTATTTGTATTAATCAATATTGACATTTGTACTGGGTTAATCCTTTGTAAATTTGTGCTCAACAATTTGAAGAAAAATGGTTTTAAAGACTAACAGTGAAAACTTAAGTTCTTTTGATACAGACCCAAACCAAAATGAACACGGATACTACTGACATCAGCGATAAACACTGCACCCAAATCCAACACCGCTGATCTGTGCTAGAACCTGGAAACAGCGGTCTCCCATTTCCCATTAGATGGTTACTCCATCTAAACATCTGGGTCCCCATGACAGCAAGTGGGTCTGAAAGCTCTGGAGCTCTGGACTGGGATGGCAAAGATTTAACCAGTAGAGACCTGCTGTTTCCCGGCCCTGCTATTTAAACTTTTCCTTTCTGGACAGGCACTCCAGGGCTTTCTGAACTAGTCATCCCTCCTGTCCTTCAGGATCCAGATTCTCTTCTAGAAAAGAAATGGTAAATTCCAGAGCAGAAAAGCCCTGGGTCTCTCCTCAGAGCCTGTCTTGCACAGAAGTACATGCTAAAGTAAACTCCATCAAATAACTTCATCTCAACAGAAGACAAAAGATGCAGTGGCTTCAGGTACATCTAGAAAGATGCTTAGAATCAAATCTGTTTTAGGTCTAAAGTGAGATGAGTTTAGTGATGCTAAACCTAGTTCCCTCATGGGGGAACTATCATCCCCATCATTAAACCAATATACAACTTGGCCTAACCAACAGGATCTCTTCAGAAGAGGCAATCTGAAGGGTTTGTTTTTATTGTATTTTATTCCCATAGGCTTTACTATGCGTTTCATTACAGTAGTATCTGGGCCCCTCACTAATATTACAGAGCTAATCCCCAAAACACTGCTATGAGGTAGACAAGGATTATTGTCCTCATTTTACAGATGGGGAAACTGAGGCACAGAGAGCTTAAGGGAATTGTCCAAGATCATACAGGGAGGCTGTGGCCAAGACAGGCCTAGAACTCAGAGCCCCAGTTCAATGGGCCTTTTTCACAAGACCATCTTTCCCGAAGGTCAGGATTGACGTGTGTTCTTACAGCTATTTAAGGAAAGGTAACTGAGGAGACACTAGTCTGTGCTACAAGTGGTTTTGACTATTGCTACCACTAATCTCATTTTCATGACACGAAAATCAATACCTGAAACACTTGAAATGCTGTATATACTCGTTCATAAGCCGAATATTGTTGGTAAAAAAATGACGCATCAAAGAGCGGGGGTTGGCTTATAAATGGGTCTACACCAAAATCTGATGATTTTAAACTCTATGGAATCATTAAATTGAATATTTAATACATTGTCGTTTTGTTTACCTGGAGCATCAGCAGGTATGGATTCGCCGTTCTCAGCCAATGGGAGCTGCGGGAAGTGGTAAACCGCAGCCACAGGGAGCTGAGGGGCTCCGTGCCTGTGAACGCTCCAGGTAAACAAAACGTCCAGGCCCACTAGCGACTTACCTTAACGGGCCAGGAGCCAAAGTTTGCCAACCCCTGAAATATAGGGTTGGCTTATGAAAGGGTCATACAATTTTTTGCTATTTTTACCTATCCATCTTGGGGGGGGTCGGCTTATAAGCAAACAGGCTAATGAACAAGTATATACGGGTAGTTAACCAATACAGCTGTCCTAACACCTCTAGAGATATCTAATGCATCCATCATTGTCACAGCCAGTAAAATAAAAAATACAGAGAAATATTCAAAAGACACTCCCAACACTCTTTTCAATCACAATCAGTTCCCAATGTAAAGGCTCACCTCCAGTAAACCAGCACGGCAAGAAGGAGGATGAGGCACAAAAAGGTCAGGGCCGACACCACAATCAGAGGGATGATCCATTCCATTTTGCCAGGAGAAGGTCTGGTTGCCATACTCGAGCTATTCTTGTCTGCTGTACAGTAAGCATATAATGAACATCATCAGTACCAGTAAAAAGAATGATGCTACAATGGCTACATTTATACACAGAATTAGAACTGCCATCACTCCAGTTACACTCCAGTTCACATGATGTGAGCAAATAATCAAATAATTCAAAAAAGTGTGTCGCTCAATCTTTCACTTTTATATAAGCATTACAGCATGAAAGTATGGTGCATATACAATGCATCAACTAGATTCTACTACTGTACCTAGTTCCAATCTTAACTTACTCACAATTTTAGGGCCAGGTCCTGCAAACAGGATCCAAGTGTTACTCTTACCATCAGAAGTCATTCCCCCAGGTCAATGAATTAAGAGCTCCGCGTGGTAAGTAAAGTTTGCAGGTTCATGCCCCTCATTTGTAAGTGCTCTGGGGCAGGGAATGTGTTTTACTCTTTTACAAAGCTCTGTGTAAAATGTACTTCAATGTATGCACTCTTGTAATAACTGCACTTAGAAAAAACCTCAACATGTTATCAATCCAGTAGCACATCATAATGTTCGGTGAATTGTTAAGGTCTGTTGAGTTAGGACATAGGAAGGTACTTTTAGAACACTGATTACTGAAGTGGGTGGATAGATGGAACCTGTTGCAATTAACTGTGGACATCCTTACTTCTCAGGTTTTATATAAAATAAAACTATGGCAAGATCCTGGCAGCGGATATCAGGATGAGTCAGCAGAAATAACACGAGGATGATAGGGCCTTGCATACACAAAAGTAGAGGTCTCAGTCAGGTATTGGGACCTATTGTTCTAGGAACTGTATACACATATAATGACAAGAGGGACCCCGCCCCATAAGAACTTACATTTTAAGGACCATTCCGTATTTCAAAAAGCCCTCTACCTTGTGCAAATTCACAACCTGTTGAAAAGTGAAACTTTCTTGCACAACAGCTTAAGTGAAAAATTATTGGGTGCAGTTTCTGTCATTCATTTTGCATTACTTAAACATCCTGCTGGCTGTTCCACAAATGTCAGTAAGAAGCGGCAGGGTAAGGAAGATTGTAAATGGCTTCAGATCTGAACAAAGATGGAAAAATACACACTTGACTTTTTGTTCATTCCCCCTCACCCCGCCATGTGTTTTCTCTGACTAGAGCAATTCCATGCTCTTGTTCCATATTGTATTATGATCTCTTCTGATACAGCAGCAAATCTTACCAGAGAAACATAATTGCCTTTTCACCATAGGTAGGCAAAACACGGATAATTGGATGTCACATAATATGAAGTCATACTCTATTTTAATAGCATTTAGATTATACTCCTCCATAGGCAGGAGTAAAATTCAAACAACATGGAAGTAAAGGTTAATTGTAAATGCTTTTGCCAGACGGCTGAAAACAGAGCAAGACCATAGGCTGTTGCAAGCCCAGCAAGAAATCTTTCTAGTTTTAAGAAGTAGGCTGATGGAGGTAATGCCCTTTGGCAGGCAAGCCTAAATGAGGTGCTAATCAGAGGGATGTTTGGGGGGAAGTGAACGTGTACTGAGTGCAGAATTGATCACAAGAGAGATGAGTAGCCAGTATCATTCCTAGTCTCTAACCTCAATGAATAAAGGTTGCAGAGGGCACCGGCTTTGCGCTAACTTGTCTCAGGCACATTATTCAGAGTTTTTATTTAAAATATGTGTGCACAATACATGAAAGCTTCACATTGTATGCTTTAGTCATTGCAATACACTAACAATATACCACTATTAAGACATTTGATTTCATTTAGTAGTTCAGAGCAAGAAAAATCTTTTCATCAGCGGAACTCAAATTGCTTTAAAAAAAACTAAGCATCACAACTCATGTGTGTGTGGGGGGGGGGGAGTACTATTGATCAGAGTGGTAGAGAAGAGCAAATTAAAACATATGGTCCATTAAAACTTACTAGGAAAGTGAAATGCCACCGGCAACCCCATGCCAGACAGAATATTACTTCATTTCTCTCCTACAAGGTGAGTGTTCCATACATGATCCTCTCCTTACGCTTCGGCATAAAAATGTATATTAAAAAAAATGCACGAAATAATTCACATTCCTTAGCAAACACAGCCTGACTTAGAGTTTTGACACACCGCAATTCAGTATAATACTTTTGTAATATTCATGATGTTTCTTTTATTTATTCTACTGGGGAGATTGTGCTTATCTGACCTCTCATACCCGTCTTGCCACAGATGTGAAAAGAAGAAAGAGCTTAATATGTCAAAAGGTAGAATAGCAAACACAATTCATTGATGCTCAGGGCTGAGATTCCAAGTGGAAATGGCCAAGCAACAATCTGCCACTAGAGAGAAAAAACTAGTTTCTTGGTTTTGAAGAGAAACTAAGTGTTTTTCACTGCTTAAGCGATATTTGGAGTGAATTGCAATAAAAACATCAGCGAAAGTTGCTATAAGATGACTGTTGATGCTAGAAGACTTTAGCAGTACATCTGGACTGCCAGCAGGTGCCTTCTTCAGTATAGGGGAAGAGAAGCAGATTAAAAGACAGCATGCTGGGTAACATGAACAAAACGTTGAGGAACTGATACATTGAAAAGAAGGATACAGAGCTTTATACTTCTCTGCACTCTAGCAAAAATCACCCTTTCAATCTTTCATTTTTAAACTGAGAACACTGAGCAGTGGTAGAACAAATAATGTATCCTCGTTGTAACTGTGCCCAGTATATGCCTTACTTCAGCATAAAAAAAAAACATGGACGAGGAAACTCCAATTTTGCTAAGAAATGTAAACAGTTTCCAGTGGCATATGTCATTGTTGAATTAATTCAGTTTGCCTTTTACTGGCTTGGAATTCATCCCAGTAGGAAGGAATAAAAACTATAATAGCATATCTGCTTCAGGAAGTCCTACACAACATGAGCTCAGGCAGTTCAAAATCCACTTCTCAGTGTGCGGAAGGGTGTAGGTATCCATAACAATCACTTTCTTGAGAAACACTTATTCAGCACTTTCATCTATTTCAGGACCTGGCACAGGAAATTGGAGAGAGAGAGAGAACAACAAAGGGTGCTTTGGCACGGGGATTTATTGACAAAGGTCAATGGGAGAAAGAAATCCTACAGTCAGAAAATTCTAGTCTCTAAAGCTTTCTCCCTGAGAATATAAAAATGTTTATTCTCCAAAAGTAATGCCACTTGTCACAATAAGCAATAGTTGCTGGCAATATATTACCTACCTTACCTATGCCTTGCTAAAACTTCCCCTTTATCATCCCTTGACACCGCATAAACCTCCAGCGCAGAGACAAAGTTCTGTTTGTCATATAATTTTACATACAGATAACCAAGACAATAGATATGTTCTGAATCCAACAAAATGTCATTGTCCGAGCAGAGCTGTCTCATATCATCCACTCATTCAAATGAAAGGCAATTGTCAGTCATTCCTTTGAGTAAACGAGACTACAAGCTGATACAGAACGGTCAGTTAATAGCACTCAGAGATAATGTCAGTCATTCTAAGTGTGGAAATGTGAGAAGTTTTAAAAATGTTTTTTAAAATGTCATCATGCCAAAAATTTTTTACTTATTTATTTATAGGCATTTCTTCAGTGCTTATTCCTATTGACTGCTATAACACTTAAATGTGCCATTTCATTATTTAATAAACTGATGCTGATGACCCATAACTATAATGTCAAGTAATCAGGATTCACACTGTTCTTCTGAATAAGATCTCCTCGTGTAATCCCGTACTTCCATTTACCAGCATTCAAACCCTATTACTGTATGCTTCTACAATTTGCCACGCAAAACAGCTCAAGAGTCACATGAAAATACAACTTAATAATTCTTGCACATATGGAGAAAGAGAATTACACAGATGTTTAATTATCCTAATGAGATTATCCCCAAAAGGCTTTTGTAACCTCAGCCCCGGTGAAGATTGTTCTGAAAACCAAAGCACTGAAGTCCTATATTGAGACTAAATAAGGTTTAGAATGCATAACATGATCTCACTATAAAGCCCTCTTGTGAGCAAACTTGTGTGAAGCTTTGTAACCCCGTAGGGAATAGGGAGGAGTTCCTATCAAAGGGTCAGGGTCTAGATCTATATTGTTTTCAAGCTATGCTCATGACCCAGTTTAAAGCACCAACTGGAAATATGTTAAATTTGTTGATGACAGAGGTGGAAAGTGAATACATTATCTTGTATCAAATAGTATTTGTTGACGCTTCCAACATGGCAAATCAAAGTTCTGTTGGTTAATATCAGCAATTACATGTTAAGACTGAATCGTGCTTTTTTGTGCAGAATATCACTTCTAATTTCCAGATTTAAAAAATCCTGAAGAATTCTGAGCAGCTGTGTATTTTACAGTTGCAGATCAAGATACAATTAGGCAAAAAACACAATAGAGAGGGATGAGCAAAGAACTGAAACAGGAGCATGTGAGCAAGCACTCAATAGCAGAAGGAACCATTAACATGGGCCAATAACACCAGACGAGGGGGCCAATGCCATTCAGAAAATAATGACATGGCCTCAGGAAAGGTATGTATATGTGCGTGTGAAATAAGCGCTGAAAGAAAATGAGGCTTCCTGTACTAATTGGCCTCTCTTTCCCCATAATTTCTCACGTGTTCCTATTCTCCTCTAGTCAGCTGGGCTTCCCCTTTCAGTTATCTCCTTACGCACTGCTAATTTGATTCACTATAATTAATTTTGGAAGTGTACATTGTTATAAAACAATGTTCTACTCTTTAAAATGATACAATTTTCCACTCAAAAACCCCATCAAAATAACTTGACAGCGAATTTGGCTTCTCTGGTTCACTGTAGAAATGAAGTATCCAAAAAAAAGCTGCTTTGTCCTCTAGAGACCATAATCAACTGCACAAACTTTCCTTTTTGCACATCTTGGGAGTGCTTTGCACATGTTTTTCACCCGTACTAGTTCTCAGCAATGCTTTAAGATACTTCCTTCCACACTAGCCACCTCAGGATGCTAAGTTTCACAAACTTTGATCGAATGACATGTTTATCTCAATGTTGCAAAAGCCACTTAAGGCCTGCAAACCATTAGCTGTGACAGGAGTGTTTGCTGATGCAAGGAGTCTCATTGAAGACAACCACATGCATGAGCAAAGGACCAGTCTCTTTGCATGAATGAAGGGGTTGCCAGGATCAAGAGAATAAAAGAGAGAGCTTTAGGGCATCTGAGTAGCGTTTTGGGAGTGAATGGGTGTGTTGTGTATTGAGATGTGTACTTGAAGACATAATTGAGGGAAAACTAAGTTGAGTTTGCATTTAGTGCTGGGAGTGGTCAGTTCCATGGTCATACTTCTCCTCAGTGGGAGTCCATTCCACAGCCTACACCATAGACGTGCGTAGCACATTTCATTAGGGTGTGCACCCAGGGAATTTTATTTTGTTTTATTTTTTTAAAGGTGAACATCATAAAGGTTGGGGTGTGGGTGGGAGAGTGGAGTTTGGGAGGGGTGCGGTGTGCAGGAGGGGGCTCAGAGCAAGGGGTTGGGGTGCAGGTGCAGCAGGGGGCTGAGGGCAGGGGGTTGGGGTGCGAGGTACAGGCAGGGGGTTGGGGTACAGGAGGGGTGCGGGGTGCAACGTGGGCTCAGGGCAGGGAGTTGGAGTGCATGGGGGTTGGGGTGCAGCAGGGGTGCGAGGTGCAGGCAGGGGGCTTAGGGCAGGGAGTCGGGGTGCATGTTGGTGCAGGGTGCAGCAGGGGGCTCAGGAGAGGGGGTTGGGGTGCAGGAAGGGTGCGGGGTGCAGGCAGGGGACTCAGGGCAGGGGGGGTGTGGGGTGCAGGCAGGGGGTTGGGGTGCAGGAGGGGTGCAAGGTGCAGGCAGGGGCCTCAGGGCAGGGAGTTGGGGTGCAGACAGGGGGCTTAGGGCAGGTGGTTGTGGTGCAGGAGGGGTTCGGGCTTACCTGCAGCGGCACGCTCCCTGCCTGCCCGCCCTGGCCCCATGAACGCTCACCACGTTCCTGCGCGGCCCCTGGGGGGGGAGGGGAGGCGGCACAGGGCTCCGCGCGCTGCCCTTGCCGCGCCTCCAGGTACCTCCCCCGAAGCTCCCATTGGCTGCAGTTTCCCGTTCCTGGCCATTGGGAGCTGCGGGGGGCGGTGCCTGGAGCAACGCATGGAGCCTTCTGCCCCCTGGGGCTCCAGGAATGTGGTTCCGTGTGCCGGCCGCTTCTGAGAGCGCATGCGGCACCACGGGGGAAATCCGGGCCGCGGGCATTAGGGTGTGCCTGGGCACACACCGTGAACGCCTATGGAACCCAGCGCCTGGGAAACTTCCCTCTCCCGCCCTCGCTAAGTGCAAAGTTTCCTCACCCCAGTCAGAGTGTAGCGGGTTGTAGAGTAAGGGGGAAATTATCTCCCCTCCCCCGGCACTGCGGTGCTTATGACCCTCCTCCTCCAGCAAAGGGCAGAGCAGTGCTGTACGGAGGCTACTGTGCTGAAACCCTGGTGCACTCAGCCCCCACCTTTGATGCGAGAAAGTTCATGAGAGAGTTCCCCACCCTGAGGCTGGGGGATGCCATAATTCCCAATGCGCCACTTTCCCCTCACAGGAGCAGCAGGGGACTTTCCTCTCAGGCCCTCGCTCAAAAACAAAAGCCAAAAAACCCGGTATTCAGTTGCCAAAGGTCTCCCCCCCCCCCCCCCCCCCCCCCCCCCCCAGGCAGCACAGCACTGTCTCCTGGAGGGGATTGATCCCGAGATTCTTTCACAGTAGGGCAGGGTGCTCAGGAGTCCAGCGCCCTTCCCACTCGCGTGGTTACCCTTCTTCCCTCACCCGCAGCTAGGCATTGCCTCTTCGGCCTCTGACTCCCCTCCCATTCCTCACCCCGACCCCCTGTGTGCTCTATGTGGAAATCAGGATAAAAAAAGGAAAGCTTGAAAGAGCCAGGCTTCCTCAGCCATTTCAATTTCAATTATCTGAACGTACTGAACAAATTCCTGGGGAACTTGCCCTTAGCGAGCAACCAGTGGCCTCTGCAGTCCCTGAAGGGGCCACTGGGACAAAGGTTCACATGATGACATGAAGGAGGACTTCACTGAGGAGAAGCCTTTTCCTCTCAGCCAAGATACACAGATATATAAAGGGATCCAGATTCTAAGTCTTCCATCCCTCAGGGCTATGACAAACATTGCAAAACTCCCTCAAGACACAGCAAAAAAGTGTTGGTCCTTCCCAAAGATTGATTCAATGGTCACTAGGTTTGTGACAAATCCTCTGGTCTATTAGAGACTAACATTTCCCCCCCAGAGCCCAGGGACAGAAAAGGGGACTCTAACTTAGGAAAATGGTGTGAATTGGCCCTTAAAGGTCTCTGCATGTCCCTCAAGGTTCACCTTCATGTTTCCTCTTCTGCAGATTCAAGACCTAGGAGCTTAACACCATCTGCCTCTGAAGTTGAAAAGAAGCTAGACCACCCCCTGTTCTTGAACAAATTTGTATGTGATGCCACCAGAGAGACAATTAAGATTCCGGCCTGGGAGATGGCAGGAAACTTTGTCACTCATCACTTCCTCTGGCTAAAACTTCCTCTGGAGACTGGCTCTAAAGTCTGACTCACACACTTCTCCTTATAGATATCCTGAGCCAGAACATGAAGGACACAGCTGATCCCAAGATGTCACTTCCCTCACGCCAGCGTAGAAAAACCTAGAACCATATTGGCTGTGACTTCTATAGGCTGACTGTCCTTTTCTCAGGTCTCCAGGAAGATCCATTACATGTTCTGTCTTTCCAGATAGCCCACAGCCAACTTCCAAGTGAACAATGCCCACAGACCTGATAACTGATTAGCACAAGCCATGCCGGACTCCCTGGACTGCACCTGGGCTACTTCCTTTCCTCCCTCCAGAGATTCCTCGAGGCATATGGGCTCTCCGTGTGTCAGACAGAGTGGGAGCAAGCCATGTCAGACTAGTGAGTCCTATCCATAATAAAATATGGCTGTGCATTAGCGTTTTCTCACCTTCCTCACACTCTGCAATGGGTCCCATCTTTTCTTAACCCCCCCCTTACTCACACCCCAGAAAAACTAATGTGATAATAAACCATATGTCCTCTGATGGACATCGGAGCCATCTGTCCATTTCCTCTCTCATTTACATTACACTGGCAGTAAGCCATCAGGCTCTTTGCTAGAGCTTGCACAAAGGACATGAAATTTGGACATTCGAGGAAATCAGGACATTAGGTACTGCTAAGCAGGGGAGGGAAGAACCCAATACCTCTATTCAAGAGGCAGATTTGCCTTCACAGAGCAAGCCAGGTGGGCTCGAAGTGAGATTCCACTATGCCCAATTCTTACGACTTGAGCTCTGACTCAGCACTGCAAAAGCCAGAGCGCACATGCGTATCCCGACAAAAAGCAGACATGGTAAGGTGGGTCTTGCAGGCTGCCTACGCAAGTGTTTTAAAGCATGTATGGTGGGAAGAGCTGACTTTGAAGAAAACCACCATGTGAGACCATGGAGTAGAAGAAAGAAAGCTAGAAAATCAGCAGAGTCTGCATAAAAAATGTCAGCAAAACCGGGGTTAGAGCATGACCGCTCCACGGCTGCTAATCTGTTTTCTTGCAGAACAGTTCTGAGTCGCAGCATTAGAGTCGGATCAGCATTTCTATAACAAACCTCATTAAGGATTGGGGGCTTTGATTTTTTAAAATTTAGCCGTGAAAATTGATTCTGAGCTGTAACTTAGCATAAAAGGTCTGGATTTTAATCTTTATAAATGTAAAAGAGAAATAAATATTTAAGATGCTTTTTCACAGTATTCTAACTCCACAACAGCTTTGCTGGAAAACAAAATGACTAAACATACTATAGTTCTGAAAAATAAACAGTGATTTTTTAAAAAAACCAAACAAACATACATCATCTTACAGTCGCTCAGACAGTCATCTCATTAAAACCTCAGAGGGAGACCAAGGTAAACCCTGTAATTGGATCCACGTGACACTAGCAGTGCAGAACCCCCTTAACTTCCATGGACTCTGTGAAATATAAAGGACCATCTACGTGGATCAGGCTTGAGGATTGAGGCCTGTGAGTGCGTGGTGAGAAAGAAGCCAGCCAGATATGCTGGAGCTAAGCAGTGAAAGTTTTACGCATAAATAAAATAACTGTATACATATGTCACAAACGTCTTATGAAAAACAGATATGCATAAGACACAGCGGCCATTGTTCAAAGATAATTTCACAGTTATAGTTAGCTATATTAATTTCTAACAACAAAACTCCTAAAAGCAGCCAACCATATTGGAGGCTAATTTCTTGCCAAACTTCATTTTTCAGCTCGAAGCACACGTTTTTAATTGGAGGCTGGGTAATTTCCTAACACAATAACCTCCCCCCCTGGGTATTCCCCCCCCCTCCCCCCCAGAATTCTAACATCATTTGTGGGCTGAGTCCTGCACTGAGTTACCCTATTGCTGCTAATGGGATCGTGTGGGGTGTCAGTCAGTGAGAAATATGGTCCCTATAGCTTTTTCAACGGAATCTGAAACAAGGCCGTAAACACAACTCCCACTCATCCCTCCCCCAGGATCACTCACCTGGGTTAATGGTGATGAATCTGTTATCGGATGGATTTTCCTCTGGAAACCTGCGGTCGTTGGGAAAAGCTTTTCTTGATGTTGTCTCTGGTCCCCTTGGGATTTGCCCTACAGAATGTTCATTTGTGAATGCTGGTGGCACTTGGGTGGAGGGGACAGGTTGGGGCGGAGTGTCTGTTTCAGTAACCCTCTCTTCTTCAGGACGCTTATCTGTTGGGAAAATGTTTTGCTCTTGACCAGGTATGGTTTTATTTCCTTCCTCCTCTACAGTTCTATTAGGGGAAATGGTCGTTAGTGTGGTCTCAGTGTTATTTTGTACCTCGGCAGCCTCTGTCACTGCACTCTTCTCTTTCTTTTCCGAATCCTTTTCTCCCTCTTCATCATGTTCCCTTTCGCCATCCTCACTTTCACTCTTCTCATCCTTTTCTCCTTCCTCTGCTCCTTCATTGTCTTTCGTCAGAGCGGAATCACTGTCCGGTCCTGGGGAAGATAAAGCTTCAGGAGTTGTAAGCACCGGCCTAACTGACTGTTTGCTGGTAGAAGCAGCACTAGGAAGGCGGGCTGGCCACACAGTGCTAGGAAAGGAGGAAATACCGCCACCACTAAACCCAAGGCCGGCAAGCAATGTGCTGGTCACCACGGAGGCCACTGTTGCTTGGCTTCCACTGGATGAAGGTCCCATTCCAGTTGCCATTGAAACAAAGGAGAAAGGAAGACCAGAAGAAGTCCAGGTAGAAGATCCAGAACTGATGGGAGCCATGTCAGCTGAAGAAGCAGGAGAAGCTGTAGGCTTGAAGAGATCACCAGAGGGGACAAGGGAAGAAAACACACCAGAGAGAGTGTCAGTAGGGGTCACTGATATGCTACCTCGGCTCTTTTTTCCTTTTGTTTTCTTTTTCTTTCCAAACACTCCATTCTGCCCATTATTCTGTTCAAATGAGACAAGTATATTTATACAAACTGGAGTCAAATCTACCCAGAAATAGCACAAGCACGAGCATTAAAAAGTCACAAGGCAAATGACACAGATTATGTCTACAATGCATTCAGGTGTGATCACAGACCACGTACACATACTCGGATTAGTTTTGATGTACACATACTGTACAACCCCATGTGGGACCCTGGGTAGGTACCTGAGCAGCTGTGCCACGGCTTCACTGCTACTGTTACTTGAGCTCACTTTGATCTAGCTAGATTAAAGTGATCTCGAGTTATGTCTACACCAGCTGCAGTGACACCTCTGACTGCAGTGTAGACATTCCCAAGAGCAGTAAACGTTCTTGCATTTGCCATTTCCAAACAACAATTATAGCAATATCTCATTACTCTTATCTTTGTTTTATACTCGACCTCTCCCCTTCCTTAGTGACTTTTGAAGAATATTTCTTTTTTGGGAGGGGGGGAGGGAGTATATTTTTTGAAAGTTTAATGACTTTCACTATGCCAATTCTCTAAACCATAGACTAAAAAATGTTTAAAATGTGAAATCATGTACATTTGACCTTAAAATAAAAGCTGTGTTGCAGCAGCTACTCTAATGCCCCTAATTTTGTAACAATGGGCCCAGTTCCTGCAATCGGATCCAAACATGGGGCACCCCTTGCTCTCACAGAGTCCTGGGGTCCTTCCATACAGATCTGATTGCAGGATTGGGGTCTCAGTTCCTATTATTTCCTAATTTTGTTCGTTACTCTGCACAGGTTGGCGTTATTCTGCTAAGGTTTGGCACTATGGCACAGTTTGGCATCATCGTCCTTCAAAAGATCTCAACTGAGACCCTGGCTGTGCACCACGCAGGGCGGTACGAGGGCATGCAGGGCCTCCTTATTGCCCTGAGCTGGCTATCATCATCACCAGCCCTTAGTCATCACCTGCCCAAAGCACTTACCATCCTGCCCAAAGCACTCTGCCTTCTCAACTCAGAGCGGCCGGGGGGGGAGGAGTGGGGGGGCAGCAAGCTGTAGCAGGAAAAGGGCTGGCACAGTTTATTTCTCCAATGCAGCTAGGGGGAAGCAGGGGCTGAATTGTGACCCAGAGTTGCAGCTACTTGGGCTGTGCTGCAAGATGATCAGCAACCCTAAAACGATCAACTTTGTACACACACGATCTATCCAGAATAAAACCTGGCTAAACGTTTGAAAACCATTAGATGAATTTCGCTGTTACCGTGGCTGCCTGTAGTGGTGATCATCCTAAAGACACTGACGTTCACTGATTTGTCCAAAGACACAGAATAATTCTGTGGAAGAGCCGGGATTAGAATTTAGTTCTGTGCTCAGGCCACTAGACCATGCTGCACTTACGCTTCATGTTACCAGTTCAATCAACAAAAATAAAGGGGAGGTGATGCTGCAAATGCATTTATGAGGGACAGCTAACATGGGAAACATAGGCACTGATCTGAACCTTCACCCAACCCATAAAATGTCTACAACCCCAAATATTTTTAGAGTTTTAAAAGCTTAGTACGTTTAGTCATAATACTCTGCATCCCCTTGCTATTCCCATTTTCAGCCAGGCCCGGAAGTTGAAATGCTGCAGCAAAACAAGAAAGACTGCTCTCGTGTTCTCTCTGACCCAGCTGCAATCACAAAGAACTGGAGATCTCAAGGGAGAGCCTGTTCTTCTGAGATCTTGAGCTCAAACTTTAAATAAGCATCTGAACTTCTGGATGCTTATCAATCTGAACCTCTATAGCTTTGAGAAATGTGCTTTTCTCTGGCATTCGCCGTTAGTCTCAGAGCTGGGCCGAAGAAGTAAAAGTTGGCAGCAGATTTTGTACATCTCTACGTTATCCGTGAAAAATGTTAATCATTCTTGTTCGAGGCCTGTGTTACTGGGGTATTACCATTCAGAATGGGACTGAGTGAAACCAGAAATAAAGCACTTAGCCTACGTTCTCTAATATGAATTCCATAAATGTGATTGACATTACAGCACTGAACATAACTATGTTCTTTCAGAACTAAAACTGGGCATTTTTAAATGTTGTAAAATATATTCGCTTATTGCACTTTCTGGATTTTGGAATATGAAATTAGAAGAGTTGAAAGTTCACCTTAGTTAATACTTACAGCCTCAAGTAACATGAAATAAAGAATTAAAATAAATAATTTGCTAAGGCCTAATTTACACAAAAGTAGATATTTCCACGGCATTGGAAGACTGCAGATGCCATACGCCAAAACATTGCCTGGCTCCTACTGCATGAACCTCTCTGTTCATTTAATTATTAAAAGAAATTAAGCATATTCTCAGTCATCATTAGGATTACATATTTTCTCTCCAAAGAAAGCTTACAGAATCATGAAGCTATAAAGCTATTCCATGTGTGGAAACAGGCAATTAAAGCTTTTGCTCAGGATTTAAATAAAGTAACACCCTCCCAAATCACTGCAGTAGATTTACAACATTATGCTGCCACCTGGTGGGTATTATGGCACAATTTACAACTGCTTTTAAATTTGCTGCACTGATTTATGTCCACTACTTACCACTCCTGTTTTAACAATTCTGGTCCCCTCGAATATTCGAGTAGTGTTAGCTGGGAAACAAAGAAGGATAATTTTTATGTGGGTTATGAAGCTGAAAAAATGCAGTTATTCTTGCTAAATAATTTCTCAGAAATTAAAGGCATCTAAAAATTTCAAAACCTTGAGAGCCATTGCTACTGAGTGTGCCTAGGGATTACTATAGAGGAAACAGTGGCTGATGTATAAGATGGTAACCACAGACCAGTAAAAAAATGTCTGAAGTGGCCTGATATGTACAACCAAATCCAAATTCTGGTCCCAATTACTCCTGTGTAAACTGAGAGTCAGGCCAAGATTTTCAAGGTAAGGTGCCTGAAGTTATTCATCTAAATCCATATTAGTGCCTAAATATGGATTTACAAGCCTTATATTAACCACTTGGCTTTGAAAATGTTGGCCTTTGCCTACTGAGCCATAAAATATATGTTCTTACTCACCCACAAGTTAGGTGAAAATCTATGGCCCAGTTATGCAGCAGGTCGGACTAAATGATCATAATGTCTACTGACCTTAAAACATATTACAGCTGTGTTCATCTCAATTTAGGCTGATATAAATGAAATCAGATTCTAGTCCCTGGTATTCAGAATTAATATTAGACTGGCTAAAGTTAAGGAATTGGGTTTGTCGTAAGCAATTATACATCCCTCAAGTTGTTTTTTGTGACAGTGGGGGAGAAATGTATTTCAGGTTCATCTGTCATGCCACATGCTGTGTATTGTTTGTAATTAGGTACGTGTTTATCGTTTGTTTGGAGTGTGTATGTGAGTGAGCAATGTTTCAAAATAAAACTTTAATAAAATACTTTAAAACACTGCCAGCCATCACAAAACAGGGTTTTTCTTGTTGTCTTATTTATTTATAATTACTAGTTTGTAAAGGGTGAAGGAAATATAAATTGTAATCATCTGCTAGACAAATTAAATTACATATTAACTATCCCAATGTACTGTCCCCCCCCCCCCACACACACATATACACACCACCAATCTGAGTTTCTATCAGCTTAAACTTCTAGAAGAATGCAGGCTAGCATGAGCATAAACAGCCAAACAATTCCAACCAGCAAGATATAGTGTGATGATACCTTTTGAGGAGTTATTTTAAAATTTAGCTTCTGGAGCCAGTGTAAAACTGGAAGAACTTGCCCTACTTTTTTGGATGGGGGAGGGGGAATGGCTAAGGAGGGAAACACATCAACGTCTGCCATTGCCATACTGGTGTGTGTGTAGCCTCCATTATAGATCTCTTAGTGTAATTGGGAAGGCTCTTTTGCCTATAATCAAATGAGTATCATGGTCACGTTTCAGTGGTTCAGTCCCTTTCGCCCTTAGCTTAAAGAGCTGAGATGAAAGGTCCCCAGTAAACAAACTTCTGATCCTGTTGGGCACTTAAAACAAAGATCAAAACTCTCCCCACAGATCCAGGCGCTCAGATACCACAGTGAAGTGTACAGCATACATTTATTAGATATTAGATATGATAGAACCTCCCCCTCCACACTGGTGATAGATAATGAGGCACTTGCAATGAGAACATAATACTGGAAGTGAGATGACCAGATATCCTGATTTTATAGAGACAGTCCCGATATTTGGGGCTCTGTCTTATATAGGCGCCTATTATCCCCCACCCCCGTCCCCATTTTTCATAGTTGCTGTCTGGTCCCCCTAGGACCAGAGGCAAAATCGGCACCGTGTGGATCTGAGAAATGAATCGTGTCCATTGCCTGACTTTTCATAGACAGTTTCAGCTGTTGAGGATTATCAGATTAACTATGTTTGAACCCCCCATATTTCTCCAAAGGTCACCCTTAAAAATGTCTCTGTTAATTTAATGGATAACTTCTGACTCAAGTAATTTAACTCTTTGCTTTTTCTTAGGACTAGGATTTATAATTTTTATCAATAAATTGTATTCCTGGTCTCCGACTTATCACACTACTCAGAGTCATTGAAGTGGAAATGGATGAGAGCTGAGAGTGTGACACACAATTTATATCAGTGAGTTAAAATATCTTTGTTTTGGTAATCAATGAGACTGTGTTCAGGAGTAAGAATTTGTGCACACTGTTGTCGTGGTAAGATTGGGCCTTCCTTCATCCCATACAGACACTAACCAGACCTAATCCTTGCTACATGTGGATTACAGCTACAGTAATTCTTATGGTCCACATCAGTGGGCTATGCTACCTTTGATTTATTTTTTAAATTAGGTAGCGAAAGGCTGATTTCAAATAAGGTTACATATATTTATATTCAGTCAGATTTCTAAAAGGCACCGACAAGCATGCTCTAAACTCAGATACAAAATTTAAACATACTAATTAAACAAAATAAAACGAACAAATTGGTACAAGACCAACAAAGGATTCTCATAGCCTTCTCCTGGAAAACCTGGACTAATAAAAGGGACTTGCTATATGCGCTGGAGATCATCAGATCCAGGTTCTAAAGGATCACTCAGCGGGAGATGGGAAGTAATTACAGGAGCTGACAACCTATCACTGAGAAGAGTCTGCCAATGAGCCCGTCTCTTTTGAATGAATGTTCTGCTAACCTCAGCTGATCAGAGTTGGAAATTAGCACCGTTTATAACACCCAGACAACTTGTAATATTATTCCATGTACAAATTTTGGTCAGCAAAAGAATGCTAAGCAGGAAAAAAAAATCACATAATTTTAAACAGATATATATATATATATACATATATTTTACCTTGAAAGAGCATTGTCTGGCTAAAGTCACTACGCATATCATTTCGGCAAACTGCTTGAACTCTGAACAGATAAAGGATGTCAGGTGAGACATGGCTAATGATGGCTTTCTGTTTAAAAGAAATAGATATTATTCAGATTTTCCCCCCCAAAGGGCTCTCCATGATCAATTTGTACAATATAGAGCACTGTGCTAACATAGAACATGTAGACAAGACCATTTCTAGAGGGCGACATTAACTCTTGGGCAGAGGTCCAGCTGCTGGCCCATGCATTACGTAAGCTGCTGGACTTTAGCGGGACTTAAGTGGTGTACAGACCTTGCGCTAGCTCTGCACAGGGGAGAATTTCACCCATGATGCATTAGCTACCACACTAACATACATGTTTGCTACTCCTCACTGCTCAAAAAACTGCCAACAAGTTACTTGATCTTTTAAAAATTAAAATAAAACAATGTGGTGGGGGAGAAAAGGGTGTTTCCCATCAACCCGGATATGAACATAGAGCTACCAACCACCACAGTACCTAGGCCAGGTGCTTTACTCTGCAATGAACAGCAGGGTTGATTGGGGCAATTTGCCCCCACACTGCCCTGGGCTGGGAATCACCTTCCAGCCCACCATCACTGTTAGAATGTGAGTATTTGAATATGCACCCGGATGCTCTGGAGATGCTGCCTGGCTACCCAGCCATTCATGCACTCTCTGAGTGCTCCTCCGTCCCCTTTTTGCCAGCAATTGCTCCTCTCTGGGCCTTGCAGCAGAGGAAGATAACTGCACTGAGTATCAGCGTGGGTCATTTGCAAGGCCAGTGCACTATCTTCTAGTCTAGTTTCAAATGTCTCAAGCAATTGGACTTCCCAATTCCCTCTGCCACAGTACAAGTACGTTGACAGTAAATTATATGTCACTGTCAAAGGATGTTTTTCTGCCAAGCCCCTCTCTCTTGGCCCTAATCTAAACTTTGGCTGAATCCTTTACCTCCGACCCCCTTTTCCAGAGCTGGGTTCATTGCCATTTACTTCAAGCTATCCCTTCATTGAATTTCCTGCAGATTTTGTTATTGTTATATAAAAAAAAGACACTGTATTTGTGCCCAAATTGTTCCTGCTGTTTAACGTACTCCATCCTCATTACTGATGGAAAAAATCTCCCTTAAGCATGTGACGTTATGACAAGAGAGAGGTTACAATACATCACAACCTTCATAACCTTGAGTGTCTTTCAATAGATTCCTCTCTGATTTCATGAAGTACATCACTCCCTAATGTGACCTAGATAACAATGTCTAGTGGGGAAATTGAAAAGATAAATGGAAATGAAGTAAAAGAATCTTCATCTGAAGGAATAAGAGAAGTATTATTCTATAACTGATTGAATGGGCCCAGAGGACTGCGTATTTGAAAAAAAAATAACAGTCATTAGGAATTTCTCTCAGCGCGGCTGCATTTTCATGTGCATATACAATTACTGATTTCCTTATTCCAGAGACTTCCTTTGATTAACAATAAACGGAGGCCTTTCAAACTTGAATATATAACTTTGATTTTATATGCAAAGAATGTTAAAGACTAGTACAGTATTTGCTTCCACTTGGACAAGAATGACAAACAGATCCAATCTTAAATGCAGCTGGTGGATTGGTATTTCCACATTCACCTAAACTGTTCTGACCTTCCCTCTATTATCTCATCAGCAGAGAAATCTACGGCACACTTCCTTTTTAATACTGCAGCCTGGGCCACTGCATCCCCAGCTCCCAGGCCCTGATCTTGCAAACACTACCAGGGACATCCCAATAGTCTTCAATGGGCTATGCACAGTGGGAAGCACTGGTCCAGTAATAGATATTGCATGATCAGTCCTTACTGTGAAACCAGTGAGTTGCACATAAGCCAAAAAGCTTTTCAGAGTGAGTGGAGCTAGTTCCCAAGCCAGGTAGTTTTCAACAGCAGTATATAAAAAAAAATACCTGCCTACCCATTTCCCTTTGTGCCCACCATGTGAACGATAAATTAACACTCTGGTATACTGGGCGATGTGCTATGTAGAATTCAACTAGCACTGAATGTGTGAAAAGCAATCCATTGCAATTTAAAAAACTAACCGTTCATTTAAACAGAACAAATGCTTTCGTACCCCACCTTCTCCTACTGAGGAAAGTATAGTATAAGGCTAGCTTAAGACTAAGGTCAATTGCTGATGCTGTAGTTTTACCAGGTCCTTGTCACTGTCCTTGGTGAAAGTCTTCTCTTTTTCATCTTCATTTTTAGTCCAGCTGTAGGAGATCATGTAGTTCATAATGGGAGGGTGGTAGATGATCTCTGGTTGGTTCCAAGTTACTAGCAAGGCTGTTCTGTTCACAGGCTGCACTTTCATGTTGACCGGGGGAGTACTGCAAACTAAACAAAAGGGATCAGATATGAAGCTCTCCTGAAGAACAGAGAGAAACCAAATAGGAGAATAATTGCATATAACATTAAAAAGCCAGATTTTTGACACACTTACACAAGCTCTGTAAAATTTTACTCTATTTTACATTGAAACCAATGGGATTTAAACCACTTCCAGTTGCTTTCCTGTGCCAAGTGCAGGAAAGAGATAACAGACAATAGGGCCCATTATGTCTGTGGCCTTGGGCAAGTTGCTTAGGCCCAATTATTTATTTTACAAATGAGCACAAAATCTTCACTCCCCGCGTGTGCCTACATCGCTCACCCTCCGCACGTTGAGAGTTCTGCACACCCAAAAGTGCTCAGTGCCCTTTTAAACCTCTGGATCTTAATTTCCCTGTGCAACTTTCCTGTATTACAATTGCCTGATGCCTAAAATGGGAGCAATAATTCTTCCCTGCCTCCCACGATGCAGGGAGAATTGGCTAATGGTTGCAAAGCACTTTGAAAATGCAATGCCCTATATCAGAGCTAAGAGTTATTACCGGGACACTCTATGGTTTCTTTTTTATGCCCACTAGTGCATAATAAACTAAGGGTATTTTATACTCTTCTTCACCTGCTTTGCAGGGAAACACAGACCTTGTTTGTCATTCAAATGTCACAAAAGGAAGAAAGGGCATGTCGGTAACCGGGCACCTAGCTCTTTGGCGGACGCTTCCTAGCAGGTTTCTGGGAGGAACGCTGTGTGGAACTGTCGACTGACTCCTGCTGCCTCGCTCTGGAAGCTGTGGCTTTCTAATCCCGCCTCGGCTATAAAGAAGGTGGAAGTTGCTCTCTGGCCAGAGTGTGCTAGGACTTGGGGGGGGGGGTATGTCCAGGAGGGAAACCCTAGGAATGGCCTAGCTTGAATCATAGAATCATAGAATATCAGGGTTGGAAGGGACCTCAGGAGGTCATCTAGAGCTGAACTGCTAGTTATTTCAGCTGCCTACAAAAGAAGAGGACTGAGTACGGGCACTGATCCAGCGTATGTGCTATGCATTAAAGAACTCAGCCCATTCAGGATGGCTCAAGAAAATATTTGTCTAATAACTGAAATTTAAAGGCATACTAATGGAGAACACTAGATGGCACTCATATGCTATCTATAAAGTACATACTGGTCTCCCGCTATAAGGGCTATATATTTTTCCAAGCTTGAAAAGGGTCGTGATTAAAATATATAATTCAGGACAGATTCTCACACCCTCTTTCCAGATATAACCCTTGAGCCACAAAGAATTGCATGCTGTGGTACCTCAATCCACTCAGCAGGGACTAAGGATCTGGTCTTTGCTGACAGGAAAGGCTCAGGGTGTCACCCAGGCCACTAAGCCTGTGCACTCTTTCCAATATTATCCTCCCCACACCGGCCTTAAGTTTGTTCCCTGTATGTACACATACAAACATTTTACTCCTGAAGAGTCGCAGCTGCATTGAAGAGAAAACGAAGTCTATTTCCAGAGCTGAGTTTCCTGTCTGGCCATGTCGTGTGCTGCTGCATTACCAAACACCCCTGGTTTATAAATAAAAACGTGCTGCAAATGGATAAACATGTGCATCTCCGGTATTTCCAGTGGGATGGCCCTGTTAAATGTATCCCATGCATTTGTCACCCTCATTTTATAACGAACGGGTGCAAAATGAGACACGTTTGTGAAGCAATTGATGTGTAGCAGTAGACTTTCCCCCTACAGAAAAAACTGGCAAGTCAAACTCGTGGCAGTTTCAAGTGTAATTTGCCTATTTACAAATGTCCTGATTACTTTGAACGGAGGTGGCCAAAACTGCACCGATGCCATTTCCAGAAACCCCAGTTAGGACACCACTAAGTCACTGTTCCCAAGAATTCTTCTCTCTCACCCTTGGCCTCTGTCTTTCTCCTCTGCGCGTACTACCTGTTCCTCTCTCCTACTGGTGCCCTGTTCTTTCAACACTTAGCCCTACAGGCTGCATGGGGCTCACGTTCCGTCTACTAAGTGTGGGCTGGTTTAGGTGGGGGCCTATGCATTAACTTCCCCTTTCTGCAGTTTTTCTGCAACACAAGAACCTCCGGTAGGTTTTACTCTATCCAGTGTCCAATGGGGCTATTTAGTTCCCATCCAGAGAAAAAGAGAGCACTTAACCCACACAATCCCCTTAATGACTGTCCAGACATAGCTGTGATAGCCAGTTCCACAGGCAAGTCTCTCTATGTTCACCCCTTTCCATGGAGATTTTCACACATATATCGTAACAAATATTTCATTAACACCTTTGCCATAAAAGTGTTATTCTCCAAAATACCATACTTGCTTTATCGTTCCATTCAATTCAAAGCCTACTGGAACTGGGAGCATGCGTCAATCAGCAGCCAACACACTGTCCAGTTAAGTAGTGGTTAGTCCCAAAGAAGCCCCATCAAGGCCTCCTTGGAGTTTGTTTTACTGCAGCAGGAATTGATTTAAAAAGCAATTCTCCGGTAACCTTCACATGAGACATAAAATAAAGGGACAACAGGCCCCAAATACTTGTAATGGCCCTTTAGCATTTGTTGACTCATCATTTAGAGACTTGTGCATAAGAGCCTGACAGGGATCCCGCAGCCACTGTACACGGAGCTGCCATTGTTTCCACCTGAACCCTGATCCAGGTAAGCAGACTGCATGACTTTAATCGCTCTAATGCCATCACTGATTTCACTAACACATGTTCTAAAAGGCTCTGCTGGATCCAGCCATTAGAATGGTTGGAAAATCAGGGCCCTGGCCCGCTAGAAGGACACTGAATTCACAATACTGCTATTTCACAGTAAAGAATATTCACAAAGTTTATGATTTAATAGGACTTTGTTCCAATTATTCTCAGGCACAAGGGAAGAATGTGTTATGATTACATACTAACTAGCATTTTCTATTCAGTATCTATTTTGAAGGTTTCTGGATTGATGAATGGGAAAAATAGGATTTTTTCCCCCTTTTTGTTTATAAAATGCAACATATGGTTTATTAATTTAACCAAACCTGTTCAGGACACAATGGAATCAAAAACATTTGATCTGATAATTCAATTTGATGATTTAATTAGAACAGTACATAATGTAGCAAATGTCTGAAAGGAGTGAAAAAGTACATAACGATTTGACTGTTTATAAAGCTATCCGCATTTTCTAGAGAGCCAATTTTCCTTTCCATATCGTGTGTGTCTTGCATTTTAGGAAGGAGAAGTTTCACAGATTCTGGATTTTTTTAAACCATGTTTTAGGATGCTAACGAGCCCCCATAGATTTTGCAAAGTGTAAAGCTGAAGGACAAATACAAATGCAGAGAGAAAAAAATGTTTGTATGTTGCTCTGGATTGAAACAGAATACACTGAAAAGAAACAAAAAATTTTCAGGCTAAATGAGCAAACAAGCCAGTGAACTGATGATTTCTTTAAAAAAGCCATTTGACACTGAAATCACAGATCTCAGCAGTTTTTAGAGAAAATATTACCATGCCTTTCCTTCAGATTCAGCCATTATTATTACTTATATTACCGTAGCCTGAGTCATGGACTGGGACCCCATGGTGCTAGGCACCGTACTGACACAGAAGAAAAGATGCGTCCCATCCCAGAGATCTTACAATCTAAGTATAAGACAAGAGACAGACAGACAGACGGGGAAGGCAAAGTAACAATGAGACAATATTGGTCAGCATGATAGGCAGTGTTAAAGAGAGTATTAGGTCTTGGAATTGTTCCAACACAAAACCACCAAAGCCAGTCCTCATTTCAGGACAAATGTCTCTTAAATATGGCTCCCAGCACAGTAGCACCTGAGCTCCTGACAGTGTATAATGCAACACCCCTCACAATACCCTGGGAGGCAGGCAGTGTTATTATCCACAGTTTACAGAAGGGGAACTGAGGCACAGGGAGGCTAAGTGATGTGCCCAAGGTCACGCAGGTAGTCTGTGGTGAAGCCAGGAATCAAAGTCATGTCTTCCAAGTTCTCAGCTATTACCCTAACTGGACCATCTCTTCCTCTCTGGGCTGGTGCAACAAGAACAAACAGAAACAGTGTCTGCCTTCCGTGTCCTCTGCAAAACGGCTGTAGGGGGAGGTTGAGAGGGGGTCGAGCTAAGGGAAGGAGCTCTGAGTGCACTTGGCTGCTCTGAACTGAAACATTGTTCAACCCCAGCTGACGTCTAGAGCTGATGGCAGCATTTGTGGTGGTTTCCTGGGGACTAGACACAGCCTCTGCACTGCAGATCATGGCCCCCCTGAGAAAAATGAGATTTATGGCTGGCCTCCTTCCCCTAGCTTTCGCTGAACTATGGAGAGATCCTGCTTTCCCCTTTCACTCATGGGGGGAGTTCTGCACCCTGTGCACCCTTGCACACCGCCACAGCAAAGCACAACACAGTCATATGCTTAATCTACAGCACCATCCAGGTCAGCCACACAGCAGAGAATTATTTCCTTCATATTAAAAGCATTCAAATGGTCTGGAACAAATAAAATTAATGTAACATCTCCACACTGATCTCTCCCTTCATTTGATTTCTACGTTGTATTTGGCTATGCAACCTCCATGGGATTTTCCTAACTCAATCAATTCCCATAGAGCCTAATCCAGAGCCTCATGGCAGCCCTCCTCTGCATCTCTGATTGAGAGAGGTGTTAAAAAAAAAAAAAAAGGAAAAAGAAAGAAAAGAAGATGCCCTTGGTTTAGCAGGAATTAGGCACTGATGTAAGACATACCTATGACTAACTATTTATATAACATACTTGATCACGCCATGTGCTAGAAAGGTTTTAGCAGCCGAAGTTTGGAATAGGCACCTTATTCACAGGCATATGCAGTTCTACTCTGATAAAATTTCTATGACACGCTGCACCCGCGTGCATTTTGCTTACGCTAGCTATATTACTGAAAAACTATTTAAGGAATGTTTTAAAACTTGCATTGAGTTTATTTCTTGTATCGCTTCCTCTTGTAAAGAATATAATTTTGTCGGATAATATAAAAGTTTATTTTTAAGCATTTGTTTTTATTGATTTAAGTTTTCAGCCTTTCCCCCCCAATTTTTATCAATTAAATTTTTCGCAGTTGGGGAAAGTTAGGGTGTGTGTGTCCGACAATGGGGAGGTCAGACAATTTAATGACAGTAGATGCTGAGATTCAAAAAGTTAAAGCTTTATGACCATTAAAACACAAATCGTCAACATTGCGTGTCACAATATAGAAAGCAAATAGTCTGAAATCAAACTCAAATAAGCTCTCAAGCAGCATTTTTCTTACTTTGCCAGTCTGTAAATTTGGATCATCATCAATGGAAATTTTTTTGTCGGTTTGTGCGTGTACAACGAAATCGATGGTTATAGACTTTTAACGATAAAAATTGAATCCTTCCAAGCCTACTTGTACTCTGAATCCAACAGGACAGGGCTCAGAGAGATCCATCAAAACCTAGAAATGTTCTAAGTTAGCTTTTCTATGCATAAAAATGTCACCACCATTATTTCTGGATGTACTGTGTCCTCTTTTGGGAAGCTGGGAATCTCCTCCTTCCCAAAGGCATAAATTGCTGTTTCTATTGCTGCAGAACTGGGACATATTGCATGTTAAAGTCATGACATTTTTGTGCATAGAAAAGCCGGGGCTGGTGAAGAACTCAATCTTGCCTGTGCAAGGATGGGGAGTCCTTGGGCAAGGGGATTTTTGAAGAAAATTCACAAGTGGATGGAGGAAAGGAAACATTTCTGAATCAAAATGATTTTAAAAACCGGGAGTGCATTGAAGCTGCTCAGAGGTTTGGTATGTTAGAATAAATCCTGGGAGATGGATTAGTGGGCAGAGAGCAAGTGATGTGCTACAAGGCGAGGAATACATTTATTTATCACATGGCTCTGCAATTTAGAACCTAAATATTACCTCATCCTAAGTGGCATATTATCCGCATGACTATCAATAGATACATGAGTACTTGTCTGTTACCGAGGCACTGATAACTCGGAAGAAAATCATCTTGAATGCTTATGGATCAATGTCCTAACAGATAAAGCACAAGATGGGGTATTAGTTGGTGTCTGCTACAGGCCACCAAAGCATATTAGGGAACAGCATGACCGGCACATTATGCACCTGGCTACAGCGTGTAGGAAAAATGTAGTGTGATCACTGGGGACCTCAATTTGAGTGACATATGCTGGAAGTCTCGTGCTGCCAGTACTAAACATCATTGGAATTCCTAAACATTAGAGATGATAATTTCCTACCTCAAGAAGTGTGCATCTAACATGACGGAATTCTATATTAGGCCTCATCTTGACAGATAAAGTGGAACTGATCACAGAACTAAAAAATAATGGTAAGTTAGGTACAAGTATCATGACTTGATCAAATGTATAATGTGCAAACAGAATTAAGTCCAATATATATATATTTATATATATATACACACACACACACACACACATACACAGAGAGAGAGATGGATGATGGGAATTATTTTAGAAGATGGCCGTACTACTTAAAAAAAACAACCTGGTTTAGTGGAGAAGTGAAGACAGTCGATAAAAATTTTAAAATAATATATAGCAAATGGAAGAAAAGGGAAGTTGATAGCAATGAATATAGGTCAGAAGCTAAGAACTGTAGAAAACTGATAATGGAAGCAAAGGGGCAAGTAGAAATCTATGGCTGGCAGAGTTAAGGACAATAAGAAGGAGTTTTAAAAAATATATTAGAAACAAAAAGAATTCAACAATGGTATTGGTCCATTACTAGGTGGAAATGGTAGAATTATCAATAATAATGGAGAAAAGGCAGAAGTGTTCAATAAATATTTTTGTTCTGTATTTGGAGAAAAAACAGATGATCTAGTCATAGCATATGATAACACTCTTCCCATCCCACTATTATTCCTGGAAGATGATAAATAGCAGCTACTAAAGTTACATGTTAAAATCAGCAGGTTAAGATGACTTGCATTCAAAAGTTTTAAAAGAGTTGGCCAAGGACCTTGCTGGACCATTAATGCTGATGTTCAATAAGCCTTGGAACACTGGGGAAGTTCCCAAAGGCTGGAAGAAAACTAACGTTGTGCCAATATTTAAAAAGGGTAAACAGGATGACCTGAGTAATTATAACCCTGTCAGTCTGACATCAATCCCAGGCAATGAAGTGGCTGAAATGGGACTTGATGAATAAAGAATTAAAGGAGGGTAATATAATTAATGCCAGTCAGCATGGGTTTATGGAAAATAGATCCTGTCAAACTCACTTGATTTTTCTAATGAGATTACAAGTTTGCTTAATAAAGGCAATAATATACTTAGACATTTGACTTGGTACTGCATGAAACTTTGATTAAAAATAAGATATAAAATTAATGTGGCACACAATAAATGGACTAAAAGATGGCTAGGTATCAAAACGTAATTGTAAACGGGGAACCATCATCGAACAGGTGTGTTTCCAGGGGGGCCCCGCAGGGATCATCTCTTGGCCCTACACAATTGAACATTTTTATTAATGTCCTGAAAGAAAATACAAAATCACTGATAAAGTTTTCAGATGACACAAAAATTGGGGGAGTGGTAAATAATGAAGAGGACAGGTCACTGATTCAGAGCAATCTGTATCACTTGGTAAGTTGGGCTCAAGCAAATATGCGTTTTACTACGGCTAAATGTAAATGTATACATCTAAGAACAAAGAATGAAGGCCACACTTACAGAACGGGGGAGATAATGCTGCCCGCTTCTGATTTACATCACCTGAAAGTGAGAACAGGCGTTCGCATGGCATTTTTGTAGCCGGCATTGCAAGGTATTTACGTGCCAGATATGCTAAACATTCGTATGCTCCTTCATGCTTCGGCCACCATTCCAGAGGACATGCTTCCATGCTGATGATGCTCGTTAAAAAATAATGCATTCATTAAATTTGTGACTGAACTCCCTGGGAAAGAATTGTATGTCCCCTGCTCTGTTTTACCAGCATTCTGCCATATATTTCATGTTATAGCAGTCTCGGATGATGACCCAGCATCTAAAAATAGCTACAGCACTCGACCCAGGATTCAAGAATCTGAAGTGCCTTCCAAAATTTGAGAGGGACGAGGTGTGGAGCAAGCTTTCAGAAGTCTTAAAAGAGCAACACTCAGATGCAGAAACTACAGAACCCGAACCACAAAAAAAGAAAATCAACCTTCTGCTGGTGGCATCTGACTCAGATAATGAAAATGAAAATGCATTGGTCCGCACTGCTTTGGATTGTTATCGAGCAGAACCCGTCATCAGCATGGACGCATGTCCTACGGAATGGTGGTTGAAGATGAAGGGACATATGAATCTTTAGCGCATCTGGCACGTAAATATCTTGCGACGCCGGCTACAACAATGCCATGCAAACGCCTGTTCTCACTTTCAGATGACATTGTAAACAAGAAGCAGGCAGCATTATCTCCTGCAAATTGTAACCAAACTTGTTTGTCTGAGCGATTGGCTGAAGTAGGACTGAATGGACTTGTAGGCTCTAAAGTTTTACATTGTTTTTATTTTTTAATGCAGTTTTTTTTGTGTACGTAATTCTACATTTGTAAGTTCAACTTTCATGATGAAGAGATTGCATTATAGTACTTGTATTAGAAGAATTGAAAAATACTATTTCTTTTGTTTTTTACAGTGCAAATATTTGTAATAAAAATAATAATATAAAGTGAACACTGTATACTTTGTATTCTGTGTTGTAATAGAAATCAATATATTTGAAAATGGAGAAAAACATCAATTTCTTTTTATAAATTTCAACTGGTATTCTATTGTTTACCAGTGCAATTAATCACAACTACTTTTTTTTAATCGCGATTAATTTTTTTGAGTTAATCGCGTGAGTTAACTGCAACTAATCGACAGCCCTAGTTTCAACCTGTCACTCTGACCAGGAGAAACATGTCTGCAAACAATACAGAAATCAAGGCCATTTTAAAGACTAACCAGAAAGTGGGCAAATATGAAACCCGCATATTCTGTCTCCGAACACCCCTTCCCTCCAACTTTAAATAACTTGTGCAATGTATCAAAATGATTCAATCTAAGTAAAACACACTGCAAACACAAAATCCACACCCACTGCATGTATTAAACTGACTATATCATAGCAATAGAAGTAATAAAGGGCCAGATTCTGCTTCCTTGCATTGGCATCACTCAGGAGTAACTCAACAGAAATACTGCAGTATGTAACGGGGGTGAGACCAGAATGAGACCCATAGAAAACACCAGCAGGCTTTTTGCTATCTGATTCATTCTCTGTCCTGGAATGGTGGGTTGCCTACACTAAGAAAAAGAGACAGGTTATGAGGATCATACACAGAGGAAACACAGGCTTAAATACATGAAAGAGTTCTAAGAGGCAGGTTTACAACATTCCTGCCACTTTTCTTTTACCGAATGTCTGTAACACTTAGCTATGTTTTAGTTCATGATGTTAAGTGCTGTGATCCTTGTAAGCGCCATTATTAATATATGAGAATAATCACTTTTAAAGAGACACACACTTTTATCCTTTACCTTTGCCTTCACTTTGCTAGCAGGCATCTACAGGCTACAGAGTGCACAGTACTCGCAAATATTTGTGTTGATCTACTTCAACCTACAGGCAGAATGTGTCTAGGAGACAGACTATTTATCTTCTCTGCTCTTAGCTTTGACTATGTTTCAAACAAACAAGGTTGTTCCTTATGCTTAAGAAATATGGACAAAACCTCGTGTTGTCTGATGCTCCATGTGAAACAAAGACATCCCACTGGTGACTGGGTAGTTAAAATGCTCTTACAGAATTTCCCATTTAAGAGGCTTTGGGAAGCCAAGTTTTTGCGCCGTTTGCTGATGGCCCATTTCCTGAGGTGAATATTCAGCTAACATCTGGGGTGCAATTTGATTCATTCCTGTACGGATTTCTTTTTAGTATTTGAGTTTCCATGGCATCACTGCAACAAATCCTATTTTACTGAAAGGCAGAAACTGTGGTGTGTTTTCTCCCCCCAAATGTTTCATCTCTCTCTCTCTCACACACACACATGAGTTTGTACACTGTAGGCCAAATCCAGCGGGTATCAATCAACACAACTCCCCTGAGCTCAACACTGTTATGCCAGTCTACACCAGCTGAAGATCTGGACTACAATCTCTGTGTATATATTATATGCTACAGATACACATAGCATATGCGTGGTACGATACATACCTTTAAAAAGGATACCTATGTCTACTTAGATTTATATATTCGGTATATAGAGTAACAGGTGTGATCAAGTGCAGAGACACATACAGTGTCCATGCGGGCACAAGGGAGGATTTTCTAGAGAAGGGAAATATTTGCAGCATTAACTAGGGTCACCTATTTAAACCTTCTGATGCATGGCCGCCAACAGTTCGGCCAACTTGTGCATGGCACTTTTTTGGAACATGTGGGCATGGGCATAGTGAGGCAAGAGTCTATGCACAATATGTATGTGCATGTAGGATGCCCTGTTCAGAATGGCAAATCAGCTCCACACTTAGCTTATGATCTTTTCATTAAGGGAATGTATCATGACTCCTCATGGTCTGAACTGTAGGAAATTTTGAGATGAATGATCAATATTTTCCAGGGCCAAATGGCTGGCCTAGGAGAGGCACACAGCCATACCAATACAGGAGTGACCTAGAAAACTAATTCCTAGGGACCATCACAAGGGGGCTAACTAGCATCATTCGAAAACAGGTGAAGAGGAGTGCGTGTGTGTGTGATGCCAGTGCAGCTGTAAAATGAAATGTGATCGACTGAATGGGTGACAAACCCAGGAAATTACTTAAATTGGCCCAGTAAGCTAAACCTGGCCTGGCTGATAGCGAGAGCTCCTAGCTAGGGTGAGGTGGCTGCTGGAGGCGTGTGTGAGGAAGGGAGGACAGAAATCAGATACCTTTGCATCTTTCCAACCTATCAAATTATAGTAGTTTTTGGAAACCAAGTATGTTAAATGATAGAAAGTCAGAGACCCACATTACGAAGAGTTTTCTGATCCCTTCTAGGGAGCTCCCTGCATAGAATTTAAGATATCCTCCATCACTGTGGGACCTGAGCACCTCCTAACACTGCAGTTAGGAAGGGAAAAACGATCATCCTCATTTTACTAAGGTTGGAACCGAGGCACAGAAAGATGGAGTGACTTGTCCAAGATCTCTGTGGCAGAGCCAGAAACAGAGCCCCTGAGCGTTAGTCCTGTTAACTGTGGTTTTACCGTGTTTTCTATGAAGGACAGATACACCTAGTCACGCTTCCACCGGAACAGGAGGTATATAATGGAAAACACCTAGTTACTCCTTGTGGAGTACACAGCTCCCATTAGCATTAATAGGAGCTGTGCACTCATACCACAGGAGGATGCATATGTACGGTGTTAATTTTTATAACATGTTATTCACACTACTCTTTAAAAATAACCCCTGTCCATGCTCTAATCTCAAGAGCACCAGGCAAAGTTATAGTGCTTCATAAATGCTTATTAATAACTCACTCACTATCCATAGTGGTCACAGCAATGGAAACATCACACTAAACTAACACAAAACGAAGTCGGCAGGACACCCCAAACTGGAAGGACACCAAGCAGCTTATAAATTTTTGTAAGAAAAGTGGAGTATCTCCTTTTGAAAAGTGTCAGTTCCTACTCTCACCTTGATCCCTAATCCTTTGTATTCCATGTCTCTCAGATTGGGGGGCAGGACACGGTTTAACATGTTAGCATAGTGCACACCTACTGGGCTATATAAATAATAATGCAAGGGCTGAAGAACTGCAATGCAAGATACTGATCAGGAAAAGGATGTCGGGTGATAATGAGAAGGTGCATAGAATTATCAGCTCAGTGTCTGACACGATTTAGGAAAATGATTAGAACAGTTAAATATTGAGGTAACTAGGTTTATCTGCAAAGGAAAGGACAAGTAAGAAGTGATGTGGCTAAGGTATATGCAAATGTGAAGGGGCATAACAATGAAGGTGATGGCACAAAGAAATTTGCAAAAGAAACTTAAAAACAAAAGGGAATGAACAAAAACTGCCCCTTAGGTAGTTTAAGAAAAACTTTTTTACCCAGAGGGCAGTCAGTGTGTGGAACAGATCCTACCAAAGGCAGCAAGACTAGCTGCAACTCTGACCATATGGTAAATGCACTGAAAATGATTCTTGCTCATTTGCATTTTCCCTAACGATAAGATGGGAGGAAATAAATAATGTTTTATCATTTTGTTAGTGATTTCAAGTTAAGATGTTTGTAATATATAATTTTAAATCTGTATTTCTCATGTCTGCTATGTTTTGGATAAAAGATTAGGTCTCTCAGGGGAGACAGAAATGAGGATTTAGGACTTGTTGCTATACAAGATTCTTTGTTTGCCTCAAACTTTTTAAAACAACTCTTAAAGAGAAGGAACCTTCCTGCGTGAGCTATTTCTTTGGAGTTGCAGAAAGAAATCAAGGGGACTGCTCGTTTGCCTTTAGGGCTACATAAAACACTGGCACTTAAAAAGGAAAAACAAATTATTATTCTTGTAGCTTTAGTCTCAAAGACCCGACTCCATTCCAGTCCGTCTTGAAGCAGTTCCTCGGAAACTCTGCAGCTAACGAAATCCTTTTGTATGACATCCATCCATCTAGCTTGAGGTCTTCCATCCTTTCTCTCACCTTGCACTTCAAAGTTTAACACCCTGTTTCCTATATATTGTTTCTATCTTCTTTTCACATGCGTAAACCATCTAAGCCTGTGTTTCCTCAACATTTCCATCATTGGTGTCACCTTCACAATTTCCCTAATTTGTTCGTTACGAACATGGTCCATCTTTGTAACGCCAAGCATCCATATCTTAACATTTTCATTTCCACTGTATTCAAGATCTGCTCCTGTCTCTTCCTCAGTGCCCAGCACTCAGAACTACACACAACTGCAGGCCTAATGACCATCTTGTAGACCTTACTTTCCAACATGATAAGCATTCTCCTATCGCAGATCACTGCTCTCACCTCTCTCTCCTTTAGTTAATGCCCTTCCTGTCCTGCTTAGAAGTTCACCATTGAGTTCAACATTCTCGTGTACTATTGAACTTGGATTTTTGTACCTTTGGTAGTAGCTGGCCATCCAGACTTACAGTCTCATTATCTTCCCACAAGACAGCATCAAATCTACAGACCAGACACTCAGTTTTATTCCTGATGTTTTTCATTCCAAAAGAAGAAATAAAGCACAGGGCACAAATACAGGCAGTCCTCGATTTTACGACATTCGACTTATGACCAACGGCACTTACTACGTTTCTGAATTGACACCTTGATTCAACTTACGACAATTGGTTTCGACTTTACGATGCTTGGTCCCGCAATGGAGTGGATTGCAGTTCCGAGTTACAATGTTTCGACTTACAACGCAATTTTCAGGAACCAATTGTGTCGTAAATCCGAGGACTGCCTGTACGAGAATATAATTGAGCCACATGGCTTCATTCCATTCTGAAATATTACTGTTAATGCCTGAAACTGTCTGCCCCCAAATGACTGCATCTTCACACACTTCTTCACCTTGCACACTTTCCAGAAAAATTCATCTTTTTTTGGATAATGCTAATTGAAGCCTTGCTCTGATACAGTCCTTCTAAGAGTATGTGATGATATTCAGAAAAAAAGGAAGAACTTCCGTAGGAGGCATTGCTTTCATTTCTGATGTCAGGAGCTGTGAAATAGTGACTCTGAACTACCTTGCTTTGCTTGAGTAGTGCTGTACTTTTGACTCCAAATCAATATTCGGAGCATTGCCCCAGAGTTAAACATACAGGAAAACAACAAAAACAAAAACACATCTTCAAGATAGTTTTAATAACCTGGAGGTTACAAACTGAGTGCATCATGATGGCTTAACCTGGCGCACTAAATATGAAAAACATTTACATGTGGAATACTAGAGAAATAACCCAGATGTTGACTCAGAGTCAAAAGCCATTAGGTGCTACTGTAGTGAAATTATGACTGCTCATTAGTTAACTAAGTCAAGGATCATAATTGAAGGTGGTACTCTAAGACAAATTCCCACTGATGGCAAACTGCATCATAGGGGACTCAGTGAAGAGCAATCACACACCTTTGGGGAAGTAATCAGGCATCTGCGAAAGAACTCTGATGTCAAGAGCACCTCCCCATGGGATGTTCGTTTAATTGTTGTGAACCTTATAGCTCATCTAATGAGACTGAAAGGTGAAAGGCAAGGCATTCATAATCAAACTATATATACGTACAAACAATTGTTTAATAGCCCAAATCAGTAGCAGAAATACAGGCAAAGACTTTATTGGAAATCAGTTGCATTTTGAAACCAACTACTTGAGAGGCAGCAACTTCTCCTTAAGTTATGAATTAATAGTGTATGTTTTCTTTGCAACAGCTGCACCAACTGTTTGTTGGTATATCTCATTTCAGTGGGGCTACTTATGAAAGTAAGGGATTTTCAGGGTTGGAGAGTCGAGCCCGTTGACTGCAAGCTCTTTAGTGAAAGGACTCTGTTTATTATTTCACTCTTAAGTGTCATGCTCACTTATTATGCTAATCATCACAAATCATCCTACCTCAGCTCATTAAAAACTGAACAAGGAAGAACCAGGAGCATAATGTGTGATGCTCTTTGACAAACACAGAAATCTGAACTCATCAGGTGGGAAAGTCAGAAAATAGAGAAACCAATTATTATGGGGAGGTTTTTTGTTTTTAAAGTGCAATTATTAATGTTAAAGGAGATGGTCAAGTGGTATGCATCTAATATTGCCATTACCATTCTGTTACTTGTTTTCTGATGAATATTTTTATATTATTTGATAAGTTTGATAACTAGTTAAGAATATCAGTCAAATAATATATTCAATACATTACCCATTTCATTTATTGTTTAGTTAAAAATTGTATCTAATATCTGACCAATTCTCATTTTTAAGTCTACACATGCAGTCCCCAATCCTGCAAACCCTTACACACATCCATAGCACTAAACAGGTGAGTAGTCTTATTAAATTCAATGGGCTAAATCACCTGAGGGTTTGAAGGATTAGAGCCATAATCCGTCACTAATCTGGGATCGTCAACCGGTTATTTTATGTTTTATTTACTGGCTGATACCCCTTAATCAATAAATCATGTTCCAGCTGAGGTTGTTCTGAATGTCATAATTGTACATTTCAGTGACTAGATTGTTACAGAAGATTTGTATGTTTTCTTGATGTAGCAGGCTCAACTGATCACCGCAGGATCAATTTAAATGTTATTCTCTGCTCATAGGTGCTGATTCAGCAAGGTACTTAAGCATGTGCCTAACTTTTAAGATCGAGTAGTCCTAAACAAATTAAATTTCAGTAGGTTCTGCCAATGGAAGGAAATGGGATGAGGGAATTCAAGAAATTCCACTTGCTAAACACTACAAGTTGCTGACCTGTATGGGGAAACATACTGTGACATTGCACTCCATATGTTTTATGGAAATGTTTTATGAGTGTGAATATAATGTAACTGGAATATGATTTATGCAAAAGGTCTCTTGTAAGGTGTCATTACAAAGCTTATAATCTACTGAGTGTGTTCATCCTATTTGTATGAAAGTATCATTCTTGTATCTGAAGCTAGAAATATGAAGTATTACTCTGAAGTCCTATTGTAACTATGCAAAGTGGGGACATTAATGGTGGTTTAGAATCTTGATGGCTCCCATTAACCAGGACAATTGGTTGTAAATGGCTCTGCTTACTTGTAAGCCTTCCTGTGTTCATGTGAGTCAGGCCAGAAAGAATGGAGGCTGGGGTCTCACAGGACATATAACCATGTCACCTGGTACTGGAATCCATCTTAAACCTGGTGCTTTTCCATTTAGAAGGACGGGTGGGGACCCAGAGAGACAAAGGATTCCCGCCTTGGGCCAAAGCTATAAAAGGGGGTGAACAGAACAAAGGTGGTTGCCAGTCATGAAAAATCCCCTAGCTACCACCTGAGCTGGAACAGGGACTGTACCAGGGGAAAGGATTGTGTCCATACTAGGAAGGAGTCTAGTCTGTGAAAGAATCTTATTGAAACATCTGTGAGGGTGAGATTTACCTGTATTCAGTTTCTTAATGTATTAGGCTTAGACTTGCATGTTTTGTTTTATTTTGCTTGGTAACTTACTTTGTTCTGTCTGTTATTACTCGAAACCACTTAAATTATACTTTTATACTTAATAAAATCATATAGACTTTTGTTTATTAACAAACCAAGAGTAAGTGATTAATACCTGGGGGAACAAACAGCTGCGCATGTCTATCAGTGTTATAGAGGGCGGATAATTTATGAGTTTACCCTGTATAAGCTTTATACAGCGTAAAACGGATTTATTTGGGGTTTGGATCCCATTGGGAACTGGGTGTCTGCGTGCTGGAGAGAGCTGACCTTCTGAGCAGACTTTCAGTTAAAGCCCGCAGCTTTGGGGGCGTGATTCAGACATGGGTCTGTGTTGCAGCAGACTAGCGTGTCTGGCACAACAAGGCAGGGTTCTGGAGTCCCAAGCTGGCTGGGAAAACGGGCTCAGAGGTAATTCCAACACGTCAGGTGACAGTCCCAAGGGGGTCTCTGTGACCTAACGCATCACACATACATTCAGGGGAACTGAATGAACAAACTGATTTTTCTATTATGTATCTTCATAGTTTATTGGTCAGATGGTCACCATTGATCTGATTTGAATTATCTTTGATATCTAAAGAACAGGAGTTCCAATATTGATGTATGGCATATCCAGAACAGGTCAAGAGAAGATAGTTCATCAATGGACAGCCACATGGCACTGTTAAGTGGGTGAGTCTCAAAATTATTCCAAACATCCTGTAAATTCTATTTCTGTGCTCCTTTTCCTATAAAATAAAATGGCGTATTAAGTAAGTACTATAAATTGTTTTCTAGATTTATAACAGTTCACAGGGATTTCATGAGGTTTGACATAAAAATCTCACATAACAAAATCTTAAGATGGCTACTGCCAATCCTACAATATATTACAACATAAGCCATTAAAAAGTCAATGTTTCCCAACCATTATCATACAGTTACTGCAAATATCTCTTATGCTACATATAAAGAGAAACTATGGTAATCTTGGATATTACAATATGTTAGCTGTTGACAAATGCTGGTATTTTAATGACAGCCACTGAACGTAGAAGGATGTTAAATATGTTAAGGTTTAATACATTATGTTAACTTTGTAGTCTTATATTTGTATGCTAGACTATCTCTGGCTGTGAAATGTTCTGTGCTGCAGTACTTTTGCATGAATGACACTATATAATGATGCACAGTATTTACTAGAGGAATAAACAATAGGTTTAGCTTTCACTCAAGTATTGTGACTTCAAGTCATTTTATTTATATGTCAGTAGTTCAGAATGTGCAGTGGACCAGGCATTTCATTCCCCAATTCACCTTCGTCAAGGAAGGGGCCAGGAACATTTGCATTGCTGTATCTCTGGAGCAGATATAACTCGGCCCTATAGCCTTTGCAGGGATGTGCTACACTCCATTTTATGTTGGTAACACCGGAGCAACCTATTTACTTTTAAATTTATAAAAATGCACCTGCCGCCATTGTCCCCTGGTACATGTGCAGCTGGAAAAGTTACAACACATTGACAGAGTCAGTGCAAATAAATTCTCACCAACAGTCAGCCTCCAAAGGAAAAGGCCTAGAGAAAACAATTAATGGTTCTTTTCCAGCCTGTGATAGGGTGTCCACTCAACACAGGAGTGGAAGAGGTTAATGGAGGCCAGATGGGCCAATTAACCTGGTAGACTGAATGCTGAGGGGAAGTCCTAATTAAAGAACAGGCTCACCTGTGCAGAAATGGGGGGAAGGGAGAGCTATATAAATCCAGGTAGCTGGCTGTAGACAAGGGTTGCAGGGAAGTAGGCTACATCCACTCCCTGAGTGGAGGGAGTTGGGAGAATGGCAAAGCCAGAGAGGGGGGGAAGCCAGATAAGTAGGAAGAGGCCCAGGGAAACAGCAGCAGGGGTAGGATGGTACAGAGATCTTGGCTGTTTGTTATAGGGTCACTGGGCTGGAACCCAGTGTAGAGGGCAGGCCTGGGTTACCCTACCAGTCACTGGGCAGTGGCACAGGGCGTTGGAGACACCAGCCAGACAGCGGGTCTGGAAAGACTTAGAATTGCTCAGCATGGGAGGACCTTAGTGGCCTGGCTGAAGGGCCAAGCCACGAAGAGGAGACTGCAGTCCCTGGAGTGAGAGGGGTCACAGGGTGAGACAGCATGGGGCAAGACACTGCTAGAAGGGCGGGGCAAGCCTGGCAGAGCTAATTCCCAGGGTGGCCAGCAGGAGGTGCTACTAGCAGAGAGTAGACCCCATGACACCACCCCACATAAAGGCACCAAAATGGGCCATCAGACAAGTGTGGGGAATATAAGTTCCAAAATCCAGGGTCCTCCACTGACAATGCCCTGCCCCCAAATGCCAACATGGTCACAACACCTGTGGATGGTCAGTATGCCTGAACTGATCTCAGCTGATGCAAAAGCACCATTGTTAGAGGTTTCTCCATAAGGATTTAGGCCCCCATTCAGCAAGGCACTTAAGCCTAACTCTTGAGTATGTGAGTAGTTCCATTTGGTTCACTGGAATTACTCACATGTTAAAGTTAGGCACATGCTGAATCAGGGCCTTAGGGTTGGATTTAGCACAGAGAAGTCAATGGGGATCTTTCCATTGACTTTAATGGGCTTTGATCAATGGCAACACTTTGAATTTCAAGTCTAATCCATTGCATAGTATTTGTAACATGCAGCTATAATTGTGGGTCTCAGCTATTTCCTCGGTGGGGGGGGGCGAGGAGAGAGTAAGGAGCACACAAACAATCCTTTATCATCTTTAAAACAGTCCAGTGAGGGAAGGAGTATTCAAGCATTCAGCCAAAGCAGTAAAACCTTCTGCAATATTACACCACCTGATACAGAGGTATCTGAGCTATAGGTTTGGTCATTTTAACATAATGTAAACTATTAACTTTCATTACCGCCCTGGGTAAATAATACTCACGCAGTGTCTATCAGAAGGAATAAATATTGGCATATGATGCTGATAAAACACTGCTTTAAACTTTCAGGCCAGAGCACAGCCTGGATTGTTCTGATTGACAATATCTTCTTCTCACTCCTGATATAAATTCCTTGTCCCGAAGCAGCCTTTTATGTGCTTCTCTACATGAGCGAACAAACAGCCACAGAATAATAAAGCCCCAAGAGTCCCGCTCTGTCCCAGCTCTCTTGGGATGGCAAGGGTGGCAGCTGAGCGCCACAAGAGGTATGCTGTCTGTGCCTGGCTAGGCCAAAGTGCCAACCTTGGAAGTGCGTATTTGAATCCACTCAACTGATGTGGACACAGCGGTAAAATGAGGACAGACATGTGGATGGATTTGAAGAGGCAGGCTGCAACTTTATTAAACTTTAACACGGGGAGGGGCACTACACACCTATCGCTCATATTCTCCTATACCAGGATATTTAATTACTACCAGTGCGGGGGTTACAGGGCTCCTTACTATATAACCCATATCTCGGAGTAGGCTCTCCTCAGCCTGCCCCCCCAAGACTCAGCTCTCCGAGTCCTTGCACCCTCCCCATTCCAAGGAGGAGAGAGGGTGCAGAAGGGTGGGGACCCTGGTCCGCAAAGGCCACCAAGTCAGATCCCGGCCCATGAAGACAACAAAGTCGGACCCTATCCCGTGAGCCCAAGGCCCATCACCACAATCCCAGATCTTTTTATCTCTGGGAATCGTCCATTTTATTCTCTTAACTGCCCTGGAAATCGGCTGCAAGTTGCGACCAATAAACAACTCAACCCCAGTATCTCAGTTAGGTACTAAGTGCCTTCCTACTTAACCCTCGGTGGTTTGAAGGTGCTGCAAGGAAGGCAAAAAACTCCCTGGTCTTCTGCCAATCGGCTCATGGGAGAAGAAATTCCTTCCTGACCCCCAAATGGGCAACTGACTAGACCCTGTCAGGATGGGTTCCCATTCCTAGTTTGGATGGGTAAGGTGCGGCTGCTGGAACGGAGCCGAAAGAGGCTCCATGTGGCCCCTGCTCCAGGTGAAATCCTGGAAGCTGGGGAAGGCTAGCCAATCAGCACCCATTCCTCCCCAGCTGGCCAATGGGTGCCAGAGACTCCTGAGGGGAGGAGCTACCTAGCGTTCTTAGCAAATGTCTGTCTCCCTCGCTATTGGGACTGTCCCCTTTCGCCACCCACCCCATCAAGTTCCCCCATCATTGAGGCAGGTGGGTGCCTGACTAGGATTATTTAAGCAGTGAGCTCTGCCTAATAAAATCATCACATAGAAAAAATGGAACATAAACATACAAGAAATAAATCTGAAAGTATTATTTACACCTGCACTTCTGCTGAGTGCATGCAGGGCAGCCTGACAGCCTGGAACAGCCATGTGGCTCTTAATGCTCTTTTCCAAACTGAGGTCCAGCTATCTCCGCCAGCAGCAAACACCAGCTGCTGCTCCACAGCGAGGTGCAACAAACATTGAAGAAAGGACTTATTGAATAACCTCTCCACAAGGATAGTTTCTTCCCAACTGCCATTACCAAGAGGTTGGTTTATGCCCTGAACCTAAAGGTCTTATAGCTCTTCTAAAACTCTTGGCTATTTTTAAAAATCCTTTCTAGAAGATCCAGATTTATCAATATAAATGTCCAATCCTTCTTTGAATCCTGCTAAGCTCTTGGCCTCCTTGTGGCAATGAGTTCCACAGGCTAAGTGAGCATTGTGGGAAAAAGTATAAATCAGTGCCTCATAACTGTATTAAATATAATAAAGTATAACTACAGTGTATCACTAAGTCTTGCTACATTTCTTTAGTGAACCTCCTGTACTTCTAGTGACAATTAATTGAAAGCCCTATGTAAAAAAAAAAAGACAAGTCTGTCATTCAGCGAATGCAGTTCATCTCAATCTACCTTTGGAAGCCTCTGTGCCAAATGGATTTTCTAAGATGTCCATCACATCTTGGCTCCAAGCATCTTTCACAGCAGACTTGGACACCACCCTGTCATTCAGACTCTGCTGCGGTCGGAAGTTATTCCTCAGATACTCCACAGACTTGACGTGATCTTGCTGTTCTGTGGTAAATATGGAATAGAACGCCTCCAGCTGAACGTGGCCATCAGGGCAGGGAAGAAAAAAAAGAACATTAATTAGAAAAACAATGTGGTGAAATCCGGGTAGCTGATAAGAATGTAAAATGGCAGGAAGCGCTGATGCCAAGGCTGATTTTGAGTCTGACACAGGAAAGAAAACATTTGTTCTTGGACTCCCTTGTCTTCAAGCATTTAATATGTGCACAGACAAGCCCCAAACCCCCCGTACCTCCCTCCCTCTGTGCTTATATCATGTTTCTTAATATTATACTGAGAAGTGTTGTACACTCATTCATTACATCACAAAATCGTTCTGTATATAGTCCCTCTACTTACTTATACTGACATGTAGCTGTCAGGCTGCTGTTTTCATTGATAGATTTCAAATCATTTTACAAAGGAAGGTCAATAGCATCCTCCCCATGTTAAAGATGGGGAAACTGAGGCACAAAGTGACTTGCCCAAGGTCAAACAGCAGGTCAGCAGGTAAGGACTAGAACCAAGATCTTCTCGTCCAATGTCCTGTCCACTGGGCCACACTGACTTTTTCTCTCTGCTGCTTCACTACTAAGGGAGAAAACCCTAACCATGCTCCTGGTATTTATTTTGTGTGGCACGTTATTTGGTACATTTAATTCTTTCATATTCTCTCCAAGAGAACAGGTTGCTGTTTCCTATGCTGCATGCAGATCCAGGCTATTTTTACCTATAACATATTAATTCCTAAGATATAATTGTAGTTTAAAAGTGCATTCTGTTAAGAAAAAGCACAGTATTTCCTAGAGAAAAACTATGGGCAGACTGAATTGAAAAGATTCAGTTAAGTTGTTTGTTCAGTTGGTTGCTGAGGTCAATACAGCATTTATTAAAAGCTTGTTATCATTCAGATCAAGAACTAGAATTAGTAAGGAAGACTGAGCAGTACAGAACAGTATAAAAAATCAAATCCTGCTCTCCTTGAAATCAACGCTTTTGATTTCAGTGGAAGCAGGATCTGGCCCAGAGACGTTAGAGGGGCCTTGAGTTTCTCTTACAGCTTAATGACAAACCACGGTTTGAAAGCTATACCAGCCTCCTTTTCATTAAGTATATTTACACTAAAAGCTACAGAGAAGGATGTGACAGTTCTGAGACACAAACTAATGACCCAGGGAAAAAAAACTATTATACTGTCAACCACATCATAGCCTCAGTTGATAGCTTCTCTCTAAAAAAATCAGCTTAACAGACCTGTCAAGGGTTCCCCACTGGAGTCCGGGCACCCACTAAAATCATTTAATTTCCCCCACAGATCAGCAACCTTGAAGCACCCATTCTGTGATGCTGTCCAGGCCGCTCACTCTGCCGTGCTCTGTGGTTTCTAGCTACTCAACTGAAACCTGTAAACTTTCTTCTGATCATTAGGGCCCATTTTGTTTCAATAGGAGGCCCGGCTGGAGCTTGATGGTATGTTGGGCCTGCTAATTCGAAACAAAATTTAGAATTCTCGCATTGGGAGCCTCAGTGGTTTGAGCATTGGCCTGCTAAACCCAGGGTTGTGAGTTCAATCCTGGAGGGGGCCACTTAGGGATCCGGGGCAGCAAAATCAGTACTTGGTCCTGCTAGTGAAGGCAGGGGGCTGGACTCAATGGCCTTTTAGGGTCCCTTCCAGCTCTATGAGATAGGTATATCTCCATATTTATTTATTTAAGGGATTTGTTATACATCTCTAATCCTGAGTCTGGCAATTTAGGATGAAGGTAGGGAACTTGGAACCGAGTATCAATTAGGGTTACAATATCTGAACTTCCAAAAAAGAGGACACTCCATTGGGGGGGTAGCTCTGCCCCCTAGCCACTCCCTCCCACTTCCCGCCCCCTGACAGTCCCCCCAGAAACCCCGACCCATCTAACTGCCCCGCTCCCTGTCCCTGACTCCCGCTCCCAACCCCTCTCCACACCCCTGCCCCCCTGGTAGCCCCCCCCGAACTTCCGACCCATCCAACCCCCCCCTGCTCCCTGTCCCTGACTGTCCCAACCCCTCTCCTCACCGCTGCCCCCCGACAGCCCCTGCAAAATCCCCGACGCATCTAACCTCCCCCCACTCCCTGTCCCCTGACTGCCCCCCTTCTCCAACTCCCCAGCCCCCTTACCGTGCCGCTCTGGCCCCGCCCCGCCTGAGCGCTGCCGAGCGGCGTGCTGAGGCTGTGGAGGAGGGGGGAAGCGGGGGAGGGGCTCTGGACGCCGCTGCCAGCCCCGCCGCCGCGTTCCCTCACAGGCGCACAGCCCCGCTCCCCAGCGCTGCCAGGCGGCGTGCTAAGGCTGCAGGGGATGGGGGGAGCCGGGAAGGGGCTTTGGCTGCCGAGGCCCCAATGCGAGCGGCGTTCGGCCGCCCTGTCAGCCGCTTTTCGGTCGATAAATAGCCGACTGGGGGGAAATCCCGGACATTTTTAGATTTTTAGAAATCCCTCTGGACGGCTATTTAGAGAGCGAAAAGCAGGACATGTCCGGGGAAACCCGGACGTATGGTAGCCCTAGATCAAGAGAATTCATCTGCCCTCAAATTAATACATCATCGATGAGAACTTGGGCCTATACAGCCTTTTATATCAGAGGAGCTGAAATCACTTTGGAAACAGTGATCCCCACGACTCCCCAGTGGAATACAGAACTGTTAACCTCATTACACAAATGAGGAAATGGAGGCAAAGAGGGTTAAGTAACACACACTGAACAGTCCAACACCACAGCTCTGACTGACCCTGTGTTATCTACTTTGTGGGAATGTGGAGAACTTCCATTAGTCAACTCCACACAGTGATGTCCAGTCCATGCCTTTTAAAGAGGTGGGCATAGTATTGATGATCAAGCGTCAACAGTGATAAAGAAATTAAATGTTCCCTCATCGATGCAGGCAACTGAAAGATGCCAGAATGAAATCTGGGGTGCGGGAGGTGCTTAGACTGGTTATATTTCACATCAAGAACTACAATTTGTTATATTGCAATAAGAAAGACTCAAAGGATCCAATCCTGCTCCCATGGAATCTCTAACCAGCATTTATGGGGAAATCTAGAGGCATCACACATAGGTAGATAAAAGGGTGAAGAGACTATTACCCTACACTTTTCTTATGAGGGAGGAAGGAAGGGAGAGAAAACACGTGGTTCCTGATAATCCCTCTTGGGCCCCGATTCTTCAAAGACTTATGCACCTGCTTAACTGTTAGCGCTGGGAACAGTCTCATTGAACTCGGTGGGACTACTTGCAATGTACAAAGTTAAGCTGGTGCATAAGGTCTATGCAGGATCAAGAATTTACGTACCAACTGCTCACTCTAAGTTAAGTCTTTACCTTTCTACTTCCATGACATTAACCTGACTTTTTAAACCCTTTAAAAGAACTTTTCAACTATTTTCTTCTGGCAAGCTACCTTGGGGAGGCATAACTGCATTTGAACTGCTGCCGTTTCAAATGCAATTTTAACTTTCCTTTTTACATGCTGATGTATAAAACCGAAGTTGAAATGATTTATTACAAAAATATTATGTAACACAAATTAGCTATTAATTGATCCATCACTGCTGGCAGAACAGAGGAAGTTAAATTCGTGCCCTTCACGGGAGCGGGAGCTCCAGTTCAAATGAAATAAAAAGCTCTTAAGGCACCATTGTCGGTAAGGAGGAAAGTGATCTAAAACCCAAAGTCATGTAATTACAAACTATTAAAAATCTGATGTGCACAGTTTTCTAAGTGATGGATATATAAATGGCAATTAAAAATACTGAACCCATTATAATCACAATAAAATACTCTGAGGTATGCATTATGAGAGATAATGTTATGTTTGGGTCACGGAATGCACTTAGCTTTACAATGCATTTGCGGGGTGACAGGCCTTGTCCTGTTTTGTTGTCTAATTATAAGGCGAGATGACAGTGATGGAGCATGAAGACTAAAAGAGAGGAGCCTCCACAAATGGACTGTTTTCAAAACTGTCAATTTTCCAGCAAGCTACCTTGGAAGGATTTTATTGGAACTTCAGCAGAGCTTAAATAATATCACTTTTTCCATGTGGGATTACAGACTGTTTCCTATGGTTTGTGATAAAGTTAAACTAAGGGAATGGATTACTCTGTGCGGCTTCTATAACAGGAACACATAATAATGACAGTATTGGCCAGGTTGGAACCTATATCTCTAAGTGTATATCCGTCTTATGCTGCAGGGGGAAATAATACTATTATTCCACATTGCCTGTTAAACCAACATGGAAAGCTTGTCTACACACTCCAGTTATACTATTTTATCTATGCCACTATACATACAGCAGTGCAACCCCTAGTGGGGGTGGGGTATATAGGTATCATCTACACTCATTGTATATTTGCTTTCCACAAGCTACTCTTAGTGATTAATGACTAAGATTTATGAGTGACGTACCTGAATATTTGGATGCTAATAACTAAAGTGTATCGTTAAATTTATTAACCTTAATTTGGGATATTGCGGATTATGTACTATATTTATTTTATGACTTTTAAACCAAACTTTGTACTTTGGGTTAATTTAAGCATTATACCCAGATGTATAGACACTCATTCCTTAAGCTGTGTATTAGATAATTTTAACATTTACCTATGGAGTGTGTATACGGACATATTTACATTCACTTCTAGTTAGATACTTCACTAACTTTTACTGGAATAGCTTATTTTACAACAGCTCCGTTTTCAACAATTGAAGCAAAATAAGAACATTAAAGAAGAATCTGACTTTAACAGGAAGTCTTTCTAAAAACAATGGTTTTAAAATGTCAAAATGTTTTTAATAGTTAAACACTTGACTGCATATATTCATTTGTTATTGTGGGATTCCTCTCAATACAAGTTCCAGTCATTGCCTCAATCTACAATAAGAGATGCTATGTGCTAGCTTTAAAGATTTGGATAAGCACATAATGGCAGCTTCACTATGCTGTAGCAACAGTTAAAGATGGCAAATTAATGGTAACATTTCTTTCCTAGTGTAATTACTTCAAAGTACTAAATACGTGTCCATATAAAGTTACTTATTTTACTTTCAAAACAAACCTTCAATTTAAAAGAAGAAAAAAGGATTCTATGGAAATATTTAGACGACAGCTTAACTTTATCTTAAAATAACCAGTACTAGCTAAATCATTAGAAGGAAATTGGAGTTCATGTTGTATTATCTCCTTAAGTTTGATTGCTCACGCTCAGAAACAATATATTTAAAAAAAAAACCCTCTAATAGTTCCTTTTTTTGTCAACAGATTTTTTTTGTTTTTGTCCTCTAAATTAAAACATCAGTTTTTGAGTAGTAGAGGGCAAATCAAGATAGAACCATTACTGATGGCATAAGCTTACCTGGTGATAAGAAATAGAAACAGGCCTGCGAAAAACTATCCATTCCACAATCTCGCTACATGGTGGAGTTGTCAGAGAACCTGTATAGCGATAATAACTTCCCAGTGATGTCGGCAGAAGGTCTCTCAGCACAAAGGGATCCAGAAAGGTCTCTTTTTCTGTAGGAAAGAACAACAAATAAAATTATAGATATTTTACATTACTTTAAAACAGATATCATGTTGATGGATGGCTTTAAAATATGCATCGGTTACAATATATTTGATCATAGTTATAAAATATAAAACCATGTCAGAAAGCTTCTTTGAAAGGACACCTGAAATGTTCATCGATCTTGGGCCAAACATTAGTGTTTAATGTAGTGGGTATAACACAGGTGTGAAATGCATTTGTTTTTCCAATTGGTTTCTCTTTTTTTTAACCTTAGGAAATAATATAATATGGTTTTCAGCATGGCAGGAGAGTAGAACCCCATTAAATTGCTCTTCAGCTTAGTAATCCGTAAAAGTGCAGACCCAGAAAGCTCTATTGGGGGGTGGAGCCAGCACATGTGACATCATGCTCTCTATTGGCCAGTCAGAGAGCACTATATACAGTATTGGTCCCACATTAAACAGTAGCTGCAACCCTGAAATAGGGATAGTTACATTACACAATGCGGCTGAGAATGGGGAACCAGAGGCAGGTTGCCCATCCAGTGTTTCATGGAACTGCTGGGGCTCTGGGAATGAAGAGAAAGCAATGGGTAAGTCTGCAGAATCATTATCATAGAGAGCCTTTGGAAATGTTGCCCCACTCTTAAAATAGTCCCTCTTAATGTGGCTCGACTCAATGCAAGGTAAGTAAGCAGAGCTGCTGGGCAGCCCTGTTGTTAAGGAACGTTGCATATGGCAATTCTTCTTCCTCTGTCTCTTCTTCCAGGCAGGAGAGGACACTGCTGAGGCTGGAGACATCTCCTCCATGCAAATATAGCGTCACTGACTGCCAGTGCACTGAGCTGAGTTACAGGAGTACATTCAGGTGTGGTTCTCTCTCTTACTGTCCATGGAAGAGGAAAGGAATGAGGCCAGCCTTTCTGAAAGCCTTCCTGTCCTGATCAAACCAGGCATTTCCATAGTCAATCGGTCAGCTTCCATTTCATTCCTGCAGGTCCATCAGAACTCTGAACTGACGGCCTGTCCTACCACCACTTTCCTTCTGAGGAGGATGTATGAACAGTCCTGGTAGTGCATCAAGGTGGGGCCAGCATGAGACACTGTTTCCCGGCAGGACAAAATTACAGAACACATTGTCCCCCGTCACAGACACTTGCTAAACTGCAAGCTTCTCTGATTTCAATTGGTCTCCCAACATTTAGAGCAAGAATTAATGAGGAAGTTTCTACTGTAATCACATTTTTCTATGTATCATTTAAAATATATATACTTTTAAATTGTACTCTGCACAGACAAGAGATTGGAACTGATAATCTAATATGTCTTTTCTATCCAACTTCTGTGAGCCTAAAAAGGCAGACAGGCAGGTAGCCAGGCAGCTGGGTTTTGCAGGTCTATTGTATAGTCACATAAAACAGATTTCATCATGTGTAATTCACACAGTCAAAACTGTCCTGAAGTCAGTGACATGCAGTGCTGAAAACCTGCATGGTTCATCAACATTCAAAAGAACAATATAGAAGAGGTGCATTTTTATTCTTTGTGGAATTCAATTGTTTCAGGACCTCTTGTTCTCACACTTCACAGACACAGCTTGGAGTAAAACTGACATAACTTCATCTTGAAATCCAAACAAATATATTGTACAAATTCTGATTAATTAATAGCTGCAGTTTTGTAACATTTAAATTTGGAGAACGCACCATAAAAGAAGAAAACAGCTAGAGGCTAGACAGCCTCTCCACTATTCCTTTGCGGTTATCCCCTGCAGTCTGCATGACTAACGGGCTGAACCTCCCCCTATGTCTACGGAAAAGGTACCAGTAAGGTGCTTAATAAGTGCTTTATGCCTGTGGGCTATCCCAACAATGGAACTTCTCCTTTACAGAGAAAGCATCTTCCTTCCTTCCTTCCTTCCTCTGTATGGCTCTAGCTTCTCTGGACTTTAAACAAAAGTCCATATTAAGACTGATCCACAATTGTGCTTATCTAGTCTCATCAGAGCTAATGAGCTACCCCACTTCTCCCTACTGGTGGGGTTTCTCATGGTTTAATTGGCTGCAAGGTGATTGGTAGATCTGCTGAAATATGTCCTAAATTAGAACACAGAAAGGCAGGATTAAAAAGCTGCAGAATTCAGTTTCACTAAACCACACAGTTTTCTAGTGGCCTTGATCACATCAAAGGAAGGTATATCTATATCCCAGAGCACCATTCCTGTAATCATGATATTTTTCTGTACTGCTGATGAAAGATGTAAATATGTGATGCACTGTAGGCATTTTAGATTCTGCTACATAGCAGCAACAGGTGTGCAATGTCTCTGAAGCCTTCAATACTCAAAAATATGAATAATTCTATTCATGTCAAAGCATATATGCTAAAAGAGCACGGTTGTCTTTTCCTTACTGGATATTTTTTCCATATAATGCAAACAGATATGACCAAAAATAAGCAGGCCATATTTCTGGCCCTTAAACCGAAACATTATTCCTTTATGAAAAAAAAAGTTTGTTTTTAAAAACGGAAATGGTCAAACGTACCACTGACCAAAGTTCAAAAGGGACCCTAACATGCATTTATAATCATTGCTGTGCTTTTTTTTTTCTTTCTCACAGCCAAATTTATATGTGCACAGCCTCAAATTCCATTTGCTCAATTTTACACATGAAAATTTGACCAGGTAAAACTGTAGGTTCAATTTTAGATTCTGATTTTCAAATGCAGCCTGCATACAACTTTAAAGCAACTAAAAGAAATAGTTTTTAAAAAGGCACACGACTACATGCCTAGCTAGTGCCTGCAATTGCCTGTATAAATGTGGTATTTTCACGTACAAACGGACAGTTATGACCCCAACAGGCCATTTGGACATGCACATAGCAAAGGCATGGAAATTAGATGTGGTGGGTACGCATTTTTAAAAAATTGTATGGCTTACAAATCTTCAGTTATAATTAACAATCTGAATTTTTGACTCCTTTAATCTTTTGTTAGAATGTATGAAAATTTAATAATAATAATGGAGATATCCCATCTCCTAGAACTGGAAGGAACCTTGAAAGGTCATCGAGTCCAGCCCCCTGCCTTCACTAGCAGGACCAAGTACTGATTTTGCCCCAGATCCCCAAGTGGCCCCTTCAAGGATTGAACTCACAACCCTGCGTTTAGCAGGCCAATGCTCAAACCACTGAGCTATCCCTCCCCTCATTTGTAAAATGCTGGACAAAAGTAAACATAAAACAACATACAAGTATGGCATATTCCTTTATTAAAGGACTACTGAAGAATGAAGCTCATATTCTACTTTCAAGGATTTTTGTGCCATACGCTGACAATATTATATTTTAATAATTAATTGTTCATCAAAGGAAAAGAAAAAGAACAGGGATGCTAAATTCAAAGTTATTCAAATTGCAAAAATGAATAATGTATGACTTTTATATTAAATACACACTGTATTAAGTAGTCTACATTTCATCCAAGTCTGTCTTTCATTTTTAAACATTTTGAACTACAACATGAATAATCAACCAAGGGAAGCTTATTTAGACAAAGAAATACCTTATTTGAATGCAAACTGAAAGTATCCTACTATGATTAAATTTTGGTTATCAATTAGGCAGGTTTTTTTTTTAAGTGTCTGGAAAGTCACAGTCAACTGTGAAAGAGAAAATTTCTTGGGGGAAAAAAATGTAGCTTTGCTAACTCACAGTTAAAGTGAGGCATGATATATACTGACGAATATTATTATTTTTAGCTACAAGCAATGCTGTAACTTTTCATTAATAATTCCAAAGATTAAAACAAAGAAAACATATACATTGGATTAAAATATGATAATTAAAATATTAGAAAATAATCAGATGATTAATTGCATTTGCTGTGTTTTAATAACTTCATATTTCATAAAAGTCCATTAATTTTGTATCCAGATGCACAGTATTGGGTTTAGGAACCATGCAATTATAAACATTTCTCAGTTTGAATGCTTTAATTATGTTACAAGAATAGTATATTTATTCGTACCTTCTAGCACAAAGATGCTTAATTTAGACAATAATTATCATTGCAATATCCACATAGTGATGCAAACAAGCATTTAGAGTGGCCATCCTTGAAAACTGGCCAGTTTCGCTTCGGATAAACAGATACTATTTTCAGTATTCTCTGTACTTTCCTATCATTTCCGTAGGAACACTGCTAATATTGAGTAGTTGTCTAATTACTAAGAGGAGCATTTTCAAAAGCACCTAAGTGACTCAGAAGCCTAAGTCCCATTTTCCTTTAAGGACTTAGGAGCCAAAATTTCATTGAAAGTCAGTGGGACTTAGGAGTCTAAGTCCCACTAAGAAGTCATTTTGAAATTAGGACTTAGGCTTCTAAATCAGTTAACTGCTTGTGAAAATTTTATCCTAGATTCCCATTGCGATGTCACTAAGCGTGACTAGTGTGCAGTGTGTAGTCATTTTTTATCCAGTGTCCTTCTACCTATCACTGAAATGCAGTACTGAACTCTGGAGGGGAAGGCAGCATCTCTTAAAACAGCCTAGGCTTACACTGCACAACAGTGTAGACCAGGGGTCGGCAACCTTTCAGAAGTGGTGTGCCAAGTCTTCATTTATTCACTCTAATTTAAGGTTTCGCGTGCCAGTCATACATTTTAATGTTTTTAGAAGGTCTCTTTCTATAAGTCTATGATATATAGCTAAACTATTGTATGTAAAGTAAATAAAGTTTTTAAAATGTTTAAGAAGCTTCATTTAAAATTAAATTAAAAGGCAGAGCCCCCCGGATCGGTGGCCAGAACCCGGGCAGTGTGAGTGCCACTGAAAATCAGCTCGCGTGCCGCCTTCGGCATGTGTGCCATAGGTTGCCTACCCCTAGTTTAGAACAAGACTTTTTACGAGCAAAACTGGAAGGTAATTTAAGGTAGGCAGAAGCATCCATTGCAGACACTGAACAACTCAACTTGTACTTTTTTTTTTTTAATGGAGATGACTCGGTTGGAAAAATTATCTAGCCCCTCCTACCGCCTTGTCTGGGGCACACCCAGGTATCCATCCTCAGTGGCAGGGGGTGGGGAATGAATTGAGTTGGGGTGGGGTCTCTCTGCAGATGAGGGTGAAAACAATTAAACTCGGCGTGAGAACAGGCGTCTTTCTGCAGATGTCCTGAGAAGTCAGGCGCTTACGAAGGTCCGAGACCCAGGAGGCTGGACGGAGCCAAAGGATTCATGGTCTATTGCATCTGGAGACGTTTCAAGAAATATTACAAGAGATATTTTAGCACTGCTGACCCAAGGTAACCAAGCAGCCTAGTGATAGACAGCAGCCTTTGGCATCACTCCACACCTCCCGCAAGTGAAAACGCCATAACCCCCTGCTTTCTTTCCCAGTCTAAAGGGCAGGGAGTCACCACTTGCCGGCAGAACGTGAAACTCTTTGGGAGTAAGTCCGGTCACTTGGCAGGAGAACTGGGGATGGGGGTCTGCAAAGCACTGGCAGGACGCCACGGAGATGGCCACTCTTGCTAAATCAGCCATCTCTGGGAAAGCGCACGCAGACCCACTACAGAGGAGGACTCAGGCAGCCCGCAAATGGTGACAATGTGTTTTTAATAAGCCATCCGCACATCAGTAGCAGGCTGCACTTCAGTTATACTGGATGCTTTCTTGAGTTTCTAGTAACGGCTGCACCGTCAACATCCTCATTAAATCACCCACAGCAAATCTCAATTCCTCCAGAACAGAGAAGTCCACAAAGCCCCTCCCACGCACACTCCTTTCTTGCCCTCACGTGTCCCAAAGGTATGTGTTAAATACACGTCTCCTAGTTAGGCCAGTCCAATACACTTTCAGCCAATGCCACGATCGTATGCGTTAGGTGAATGATACCTTCACTGATTACTCATGGTGGCACAGGCATATTAGTGACAGTACAGGCTCCTCCCTGTCCCCTGGAAGATGAGCCCGAAGTTGTCCTTAAGCCTGCCAGATCCCCACGGAGGATCCCATCCAAGCCTCTACAATGAGCATCATCTCCCTGTAGAAGTCTCCGGATGACAGTGGTGCTCCACAGCAGGTGAGATCCCAGCCTCTGGCCCCACTGGGGTTGGGTCACTGCTGCTGCCCATTCTGGGGTGCTCCAAGGAGATTGCACAGACGTGCCAAGAAATAAGAGAAATGCACACAACCTGTCCAGTAGGAGAGACAGCACTCCCCTGGACAAACCCTGGCTGTGACTTGGAACTAGTGACCTCCTTGGGAGTGCGTCTGTCCTGAGGACCAGGGATTCATCACAACCACATACCGACTGTTCCAGCAGCACCTCCAAGACTCCCCAAACTCAGCTTTGCATCTTATGAAACACACCCACATATATCCCCAAAACAGCCTCCTTGCCATGATGAAAGAACAGCACAAGGATTCATGAAGTCTACTAGGGACCATGGCGTACACACCTGTTTTAGGTGGGAAGCTCTTAGATACCATGGTGATGGGCACTATAATATAAGACAGACAGGCAGATGCCGCCGCATGCACTAGTGAAGACTTCTGTGTACCCCCCAAAATGCTTCATGGATTGCCTCATTCAATACTACATAGACCTATGTGATAGCCCACCAAACTGCAGTTCCAGGCATCCTTAAAGTCTTCTCTACTCCTTTGTGCCAGACTCCCCTATCGATACCAACACATGAATATGTATGTGAATAGAAAATTTGGTATTCTGAAAAGGAACCTGAAACACACCAATTATGGCTCAAATGTTAAGAGTCCTGCACTAGACCTAAAGGAAAATGTCTTTTGAGGAAGATGGGCTAAACCTGTTTCCACATAAACATGGCAAAGCACTGAAAAGTGGCAACCTGATATCAGCCCAATGAAATGCCACCATAAACCTAATGCAATCAGTTTTATTAACAATATACAAATAGTGGCTCCTTGCGTAAAGCACTGAAGTGTGTGTTAAAAAAAGCGTCCACTCTGATATTTCCAAAGGAAAAACGAGTATCACAGATTCATCATCAACAATTAAAAAAATGTGACATAAAAATGACTGAGATTGCTACAGCATAAAAGGACAATGTGCTATTTTAACTCTCTTCTATTCACAGGCCAGCGGACTAACATGGCCTGCTGGATACACACACGACCTCCTGATGCAGTGCTATTAAAAAGGAAAGCAGCATTAATGTCCACCTCTGGGTCTTTTTTCCAGCACGACACTGAAGTAGTTTTATTAACGGGGAAGCCGAAATGAGTGCAGATAAGCAGATTGCGTCTCCTAGTTCCAGGTCTCTGCCTGAGCACTTCTAAAAGCGTCTTGTAACACCCTACTAATCCAGAAGGCAAGGAAAATAGCATTCGTTTTTCATGATCATTCATTATATTACTGCAGGTAGGCGAGCAGATTCTTTGCTCGGGCTGTTAAATTTTCTTTTGCAAGGCTGCATTAAGCCACCCTTTTAAATCCATGCAAACTGAAGACAAAAAGAGTTGCAAAGGATGCTACAGACTTATTCACATTATCTATCTGTCTAGGCACCACTGGGGTGTCAGCACTGGTACGAGCAAAGTCATTCATTTTCAAGTGCAGGACAGTTTCCCCAATAGACGACAAATCAGATATTAAATGGATACTAACAACCGATCTTTACCAAAGACTACAGGTTAGCATGAGCAGCAGCCAAAGATCTTTTCTCACCTACTGTCATTGGAATGTATTGCCCCCAAAAGACTGGCTTGCTAAAAATAAATATTGGAAAAATGCTCAGTGAAGGTAACATTGAATTAAAAGCCAATCACTGAAAAATAAATGGACCCGTGAGACACACAGGTATCAACACCCAAACTATCTGCAATCAAACCCTTTTCAAATCTACCAGAAACTTGGATCAGACATCACAGGACAACCACTGCATGCCAAGTATGTTTGTATCTCCCACGCAGTATTCTGGGAGTCATCAGAGTTTTCCTGCAGGACAACAGAAACTCAGCTGGATTGAAAATAATATCCTAAAATGAACTTATTTCCAGAATTAATTTACATGGAATACTTGATAGACAGAAACACTACCCAGACATTGGACTTAAAATACTTTGAATACAGCTGTGAAATTCGCAATTCCAACAGCTTTAAAATCCTCCCAAACCTGTAAAGTGGTATTACTGCCAATTTCATTCTCACAATGAGCCAATTCATTCTAATGCTTCTGGATCCTAACCGTTTAAAACCAACAAACAAAAACAAACAGGACACCACGCCGCACACCCACAGAGTCAGAACTTCTCAGACGAAGCAGGTTGTACATTTTATATATATATATATATATAATTATTATTATTATTATTATTATATATAAAATCAGCCCACTGGCCCTGTATCTAGTCATTATCAGTGGTTCTTTCCTGAGACTAGACCAGTGGGAATTTCTAACACTTATTTTACATATTCTTGTAAATGATTCCGACCCCTGCAGTTATTCATGTAGGCGCTGGCCAATGTAAAAGGTGTGAACTGATTCTCTCTACTCTCATCTTCCTTTCCCTGCCTCCTTCCTCCTCCTGTTTGTTACACAATGATCATGTCCCGGTCTCTCTCCCAATGAGAGCACAAGTACAGACCAGAAAACAAAGGATGGTGCCAACTCATCCTTACAACCTGTTCTTGTTCGTTTTCATTCTCAGTTAACATATCCCACCCTTATGACCTTCTCCTCTCCAAACTCCACTGGGTGTTTGCCTTCTTCAAAGACCAGTCCCAAGATATGCATCCGAAGAAGTGGGTTGTAGCCCACGAAAGCTTATGCTCTAATAAATTTGTTAGTCTCTAAGGTGCCACAAGTACTCCTGTTCTTTTTGCGGATACAGACTAACACGGCTGCTACTCTGAAAGATAACCCTCTGTTTCCTTCCTACAACCCGCAGTTCTTTAATGCAGAGAACAAACAGCTTGTCAGGTGGTGTTATGGCTCAAGTTAAAAACAAAAGAAAAAAACCTGTCACGCTGCTAATGGTGTTTTCTTGTTATTACGCCTAGTGGTACGATAGATCCACAGGATAACTAACACTGTCTGGATTGCTTCCTTTTTAGTGCTGATTTATTTTTTAACAGGTTATTCAACGCCTTTTTGCCTATGACAACTTTGGTGATGTGCAGCTTATTCATTCCCTATGCCATTCCCAGTTCCTCTCTCTACTTCAGCATTGTCTTCTCTCCCCTCAGGCGCCTCTAAATCTTGGTGACCATCATCTACCTCACTTCTCTCCTCTCTCCCTTGCTGGAGGGGACATAAAAGCAGTCTCTACTCCATGTCCACTCCTGCTTACATTATGATACTTACTTATTAATACGAAGTCAGAGGAAAAAAAGCAAGAAATTTCCCAACTACCTGGTTAAATAAGCAGAGGTACAAACAAACAAAAACTCCTACCCACAACAACAAGCAACACATGCAAGTGATTCACTTTCTGTTTGTTCACAAGCCTTTGATCTTGCTGTACACTTTGATTTTCAGTACTTGGTTTGACAAGGAAGGGAATAAGAGCCCCTTTTTTTGTGACATTCATAGAAGGGTTTTCCAAAATGGTAAATTATCTGTACTTCTACTTATAACTTTCTGCTGACCTGTGGAATCTTTGGCAAACGGAACGGGGGACAGGAAAGAGCAGCAGAATGTGGCCTACCATCACTGGCACAAGATTTGGTGGGGTCTGGAGTGGAGCTGTCTCCTCTTCATTTTTTGAGAGAGGTAAGATGGATATGAGAATATCTTTTATTGGACCAGCTTCTGTTGGTGAAAGATACAAGCTTTCCAGCTACACAGAGCTTTCCAACAGAAGTTGGTCCAATAAAAAATATCACCTCATCCACCTTGTCTCTCTAATATCCTGGGACCAACACGGCTACAACAACACTGCAAACTTAATATTTCTATCTGTTTGCTTCGGTGGTACATATATATAATGGAGATATCCTATCTCCTAGAACTGGAAGGGACCTTGAAAGGTCATCGAGTCCAGCCCCCTGCCTTCACTAGCAGGACCAAGTACTGATTTGCCCCAGATCCCTAAGTGGTCCCCTCAAGGATTGAACTCACAACCCTGGGTTTAGCAGGCCAATGCTCAAACCACTGAGCTATCCCTCAAGACGGAAGGAAGAAGACACAGATGGTGTGCGTATGTGTGCGAGTAGGGTGACCAGATAGCAAGGGTGAAAAATTGGGACGGGGGTGGGAGGTAATAGGCACCTATACAAGACAAAGCCCCAGATATCAGGACTGTCCCTATAAAATTAGGACATCTGGTCACCCGATGTGCGAGGGACAATGCTGAACAACAAAGAAGTCAACGCCACCAGGTATTCCCTTCAAGAGATAGAATATCTTGAGAGGACTGACACCAGTGGAGGAGGAAGAGCTCTGTGTAACTTGAAAGGTTGTCTCTTTCACCAACAGAAGTTGGTCCAGTAAAAGATATTACCTCATCACCGTGTCTCACTAAATGGTACAATAGAAAGAGAAAAATCAGAAACACATGAGGTGGAAAATCAATACTTCTGTGGAATAGCTCCATGTTACGTTAGGTGTTACGTTAGGTGTTCCTCAGGTCTCTAGTTGGAGAACTGGGGAGGCAAGTGAAAGCTTGATCATCGATTGTAATGGTAATCTGCTGCAAAATACATGTCCTAGTATCAGTGTCCCTTGGACCTCCAAGAGTGGGCACACACTTTCTGTCTGAGAACAGAGAGCTCAGTACTCACGTTGGAGGGAGCAGCTACTGTCTGGCCTCTGCATCATGTACAACAGTATCAGGAGTGAGGGCAAAGAGAGACTCTTATTGGGAACAATAAAATGGAGGTGGAAGAGTGCCTGGTTCTGTAGACTGGGAATGATATATCGGCAGGGTCACTGATCATTCACATGCTGCCCAGGTCACAGCGATGACCACGATGTCTTGATGTAGGATTTAACTTCAACCAATTCCTAGTGGCGATCCCCAAAACGACCGGCACAACTGGCACTGACCCTTGTTGTCAGTCTCCGCAGAGACACTGAATGGACACTGAAAAAGGAGGCCAAGAGCGAAGGCTGAAAACAAGTTGGCAGGTCAGCTAGCCCTGCTGCTGCCTCACGCTACGTCCCATCTGTGGAGAGAGGGCTCCACTCTTGAAGCCTGTCTGCCTAGCATGAGCACCACCAGATACAGGCCCGTGCACAGTATTTTTAGTATATTTTGTACCAGATTAAAAAAAAAAGGGGGGGGGGGGAGGGGAGAATAACATGTACCTCTCTGGAGGGCCAGAGCGACAATCCTTGGCAAGGCAGAAAACTGGAAGCAGTGCCAACATCAGCAACAGGCATCTGACAGCTCTGAGAAAAGCTGCCTCTTCATTCATCGTGCCTATGCAATGCTTTGCAAGGGAGCACCCTGGAATTTGGAATCATTCACAGCATGTGATGCAAATGTGCCATGAGGCCGGAAGACATGAAGCAAACCTGAAAGCACTGTCGTTTATCCACCACACTGTTAGGATGTTTGGCACATCACTAGTTTTCCCTCCAGCTAAGGAACTTTATATGTTTCTTCTTGTAAAATTAAGCTTAATATGACATTAAGATTCTAGGAAATTATGCCTGGAGATGAAAGAAATAAAGCAAATTCTGAGCACCGACTAAGTCCGTATTGATTTTTATGTGTACATTTCTCTATCATCATTACTAAACCGGTGACACTGTGAAGGGCACAATTATTTATGTTCCATCAAATTAGTGAGTCATTCAAATCCCTGACGAAATCTCAAGCTCAAATTGCTTCCACAGGAAGTATTTCTGACATTTAAAATGTTCACTCACCCCTGGAAGGGCACTTACAACGAAGAGAACTTTCCAGGAAAAAATGGAAAAACCATATGTATTGGTTTTGTATAACACGTATTGGCAGGTATAAGAGCACAATTGTTTTGTATGAAATGGTGTTTCTGTACTGCCCCTTGCACAATGGAGTCCTCATCCTGGATTGGAGCTCCTGACCTAGGTGTTAGTATAATGCAAACAAATACATAAAAAGCATCATTATTGTTGGGTGAGTTTTTCTATCAAAACAGCATGATAATTAGCTAGTTTACACCATTATTTGCCAAATATTGTTGTTTCAATGGAGGGGAAGGTGGAAGAAAACAAACAGCCAAAGCTGCAGTAGAGGCTCAGTGCCTCCACAAAGATGGCCCTGGTCCCCCACTGATACCTCAAGATCCCTAGAATTTGGCGGTGGATCTCCACTGGGGGATCCTGGTAGAGTTCTCCTCCTCCTCAGTCTCCTTCTGAGAGTTTTACTGCAGAATGAGCCAGCCCATTGTATCTGGGGTGACAGGCAGAGAGATATGGAAGATACCACCACCACCACTTTAAATAACTTTTGGAAACATTTCTAAAATGGACTTTTTATTTATTGATTTATTTTTAATATATGGCACATGTAGAGTAAGCAATGACATGGTATAAAGACTACCTTGGGATGAATATAACTAACTCATGAGCAACATGGCCAGCCCAAAGATAAGGATCATACACTCTCTATTATCATCTTATACATATGTACATGCACACACATGCTCTCAGGTGTTACTGTGATAGCGGTAGCTAGGCAGCCAAAGTCCACAAATGGCAAAGACATTCAAGTTCCTTATTTTGCCCATTTCCATCTTCTTTTGTTTGTATTGGTTGTATTCATTGGTGTGCTCTTCTCTCCTCTCCCTCTCCCACTAGCAAACTGTCCAAACTCCATAAGAGTTTCCATCTAACTAACGTACAACTCAGTTGGAGTCCATATTACAGGAGAATCAGAGTTAAACGGGGCATAACTGATGACAAACAGGGGTCCCCTTTAAGATACAACCCCTGGGGATTCTGTATTTATTTCAGTTATAAAAATGTGTCCACATAAGGCTTTAGGTAAATTATATGAAATAAAGCAATGAAAGCACTTATAGTAGAACTGAAGCTGTTACGGGTACCACTACTCTACACAGAACCAAAATAGTGAAAGAAAGAAAGAAAGAAAGAAAGAAAGAAAGAAGCTAGCAGTATTTAATCTAACTATTTTTTTAAAATCCCCTTCCCTCCAAGAAAGCCTTTTTCCCACCAGAAAGTAAGGCTTTAAGTAGCCAAAACAGGAAGGAAAACAAGTTTTTCCTCTATTTTTTTTTCTTAGCGTTTTTTAAAGGAAGCAAGTTATTGAAATATATCAACCTATTTCCTCCCCTTGAAATGTTAGTAGTCTTCTGTGCATTGTGAGTGAAACAAAAATAAACATCTTTTATCCACCCAGATTCTGCTGTGTCTAAGCAGCTCCAAGAATATCATTATGTGGCCACGGAACCACAAGCTAGGGACCGGGTCACGTTATACCAGACTAATTTTGGGGGGAATGGGGTACTCTTACTAGACTCCAACATGATTATACGCTAGCAGTTTTTTCAGCAGCAGTCTTGGGGAAAAAAAGTGGGAAAGGAACAGGATGGATTAAACACCATCCACCGTTGCCAGGGGAAAGAGGGCCTTGAAAGAGAGAGCAGGTAGAATACAAACCTAAAAAAGATTTGGGTTCACTTACATGGCAGCTTGACTTCAGTGTCAAATTATCTAAGGCCGGAAAATCCTAACTGCCCAACTCATCCTTGGTATTTTATTTTTTTTGCCAGCCTGTTTTGTAACTCAGTGGGAACTGGATAATAACATCTATTTCAGCTCAGTGTGTAGTTTTTATTTCACAGTAGAACACGGCAATTTATAAATGGCAAAAACCTATGGAAAATTCTCTCAATGAAGGATTTTGTGGTATGTTATCATTTAACCCCTATTTTTCACTTGCACTAGATTTATTGGTGTGCACAGCTGCAATGTTAAATGACTTTGAAAGCATAGCAATTAATCCAAAATCCTATTTGTTTTAATCTAACACTGTCAACTAGTTTTAGGTTTCTAGTCAAGAGAAAAAAAATGTTTGTTAAACTCTATGGCACCAGCTAATGTCCAAAGACAATCCTCTGAAAAGGTGCAAAGATGTTTTATTGCGGTAGTATAGACAGAACAGAGATTTATTATAGTACCTAACAGCATTTCTGCAGATGCCTTTTGAATTATAATGAGATTATTAAAACTTTACAAATCATTATATTAAAACTTGACAAGGGGATGTTAGAAGTGGAGAATCTTGATGTCATTGCTAATGACGCATTACTAATGATAAGGTTTCAGGATAATTCCTCAGTAAAACTAGTTATAAAAATATAAAATATATTAATATTTATTTCAGTACCTTCTATAAGTTCAAGGATAATAGGTTTATATGCATCAGAACAGCTGAATGATTATATTTATGCCAGCATTAGAAAGATGTTCATCTGCTGCAAAGTTTAATTAATTTTCACAGATAGTTAATTTTCTGTTTCATTATCAGCTCCCTAAATTTGAAAGACAAATAATTTATAAACAAATAGAAACTTCAGAGGAGTATTTTTAGACCAAATGCAAGATAAATTGCAGGCATGAAACGTCTGCACTGAATTTGAAGTACTAATATGAATGATATATTGTACTAAGTTTTGATTTATAACTTACACATTCTAAAGCACTGATTGAAAAGAAACAAATTGTTTACTGTTAACCCACACCCATTTTCAGGTAACAAATGAGTCTGATCTGTACCAATCAAATAATGGCTTTAATGCCCTTAAACATCAGTGAATGAAGAATGTACATCTCAATATGTCCTTTGAAGGGTGACCCGATCCCTTAAGGACAATATTCTAGCCCCTCTACCCTTCCAGCAAAAAAAAGTTTAAGTAGCTACTTACCATGATGTACGACACCCTTCAACCCATGGATAATAGGATCCAGTGCTGGATTGTCCCTCTGACTGACCTACATATAAAGGATACATGATTGGTTAAATCTATTCTGGCATCAGACAGAACAGTCTCAGTTTAATCTTCTAAAGGGGTGGGGGGGAAAGATGTTATCTAGCAAGCTGCTTGGTTCTCACATTTACAATGGCTCCTCAACAAATGCTGAAGATATATGGTATAATAAAATAATGCGACAAAGGCTAAATCAAAAGAGAGAAAGTCTTCAGAATACATTAAAACATTAGAAATGTTAAAGCCCCTGCAAAGCCTAAAAGTGAACAGCTGATTTCTCTCCACAAATTTCTTAGCTAAATAGTAGTTCAAAGTTACCAAAGAAGAGTCACTGAAAATCGCCAGATCCTCAGCTGCTGCAAGTCAATGTGGCTTCATGGAAGTCAGCAGAGCTGCATCAATTCGTACCAGAAAAGGATCTAGCCCTTAGTGTATTTTTTTAAAATATTTTTAAAATAACTTATTTAAGGGCCCTTTGCGAGAGGGAGGGATAAAGTTCACATCAGGCAGAGTCCAGACAATAGCCTCTGAAATTTGATAATGCAATCCTGTGCTCCTGGGGCAAAAATGTCCTTAGTATTCTTCTATGCAGAGATAAACACATCCTCGGCAGAGATGATCTAGCCACAATCCAGAGAGGGGAGTAAAACCAGCAGACACAGGGGGTACGTCTACACTACCCGCCGGATCGGCGGATAGTGATCGATCTATCGGGGATCGATTTATCGCATCTACACGCGATAAAACGATCCCCGATCGCTCTCCCGTCGACTGCTGAACTCCTGCTCGGCGAGAGGCGGAAGCAAAGTCAATGGGGGAGCCGTGGCCATCGATCCCGCGCCGCGAGGATGCGAAGTAAGTCAATCTAAGATACGTCGACTTCAGCTACGCTATTCTCGTAGCTGAAGTTGCATATCTTAGATAGATTCCCCCCTCCTCCCCCAGTGTAGACCAGGCCAGGGACATTAAACCTTCCTTCCCCACTTCAGTTCAAACCTTCCAAATTAAGGCTCCAGGATGGAAAATGATAAAATACAGGTAGGATCTGATCAGAAACAGTCAAATGAAAAAGAGTACCATTCAATTACATCATGTAATGGCAGACAGCTAAAAAGTGACAAGTTTTTAAAGTGCTTATATACCAATGCTAGAAGTCTAAATAATAAGATATTAAATGAGGATATTAATATAATAGGTATCACAAAAACTTGGTGGAATGAGGATAATCAATGCGACACAGTAATACCAGGGTACAAAATATATCGGAAGGACAGAACAGGTCATGCTGGTGGGGGAGTGGCACTATATGTGAAAGAAAGCGTAGAATCAAATGAAGGAAAAATCTTAAATGAACCAAACTGGACCATAGAATCTCTACGGATAGTAATTCCATGCTTGAAAAATAAGAATATAGCAGTAGGGATATAATACCCACCGCCTGACCAGGATGGTGATAGTGACTGTGAAATGCTCAGGGAGATTAGAGAGGCTATTAAAATAAAAAACTCAGTAATATTGGGAGATTTCAACTATCCCCATATAGACTGGGTATATGTCACCGCAGGACGGGATCAGGGCTGGCGCAACCCATTAGGTGACCTAGGCGGTCGCCTAGGGCACTAACATTTGGGGGGCGGCGACCGCGGCGACCGGATCTGAGACCGTGGCGGCCGGATCTTCGGCCGCCCCGGTCGTCAGTGGTATTTCGGGGGCGGGACCTTCCACCGCCTCTGTCGGGGGCAGCATTTCGGGGGCGGGACCTTCCGCCGCCTAGGGCGGCAAAAAAGCTGGTGCCGCTCCTGGACAGGATGCAGAGATAAATTTTCTTGACACCTTAAATGACTGCTTCTTGGAGAAGCTAGTCCTGGAACCCACAAGAGAGGCAATTCTTGATTTAGTCCTAAGTGGAGCACAGGATCTGGTCCAAGAGGTGAATAGAGCTGGACCACTTGGTAATAGTGACCATAATATAATTAAATTTAACAGCCTTCTGGCGGGAAAAACACCACAGAAGCCTAACACTGTAGCATTTAATTTCAGAAAGGGGAACTACACAAAAATGAGAAGGTTAGTTAAATAGAAATTAAAAGGTACAGTGTCAAAAGTGAAATCTCTGCAAGCTGAATGGAAAAGACACCATAATAGAAGCTCAACTTAAATGTATACCCCAAATTAAAAAAACATAATAAGAGAACCAAAAAAGTGCCACCGTGACTAAACAATAAAATAAAAGAAGCAGCGAGAAGCAAAAAGGAATCCTTTAAAAAGTGGAAGTTAAATCCTAGTGAGGAAAATAGAAAGGAACATAAACTCTGGCAAGTGAAGTGTAAAAATATAATTAGGAAGGCCAAAAAAGAATTTGAAGAACAGCTAGCCAAAGACTCAAAAATAATAGCAACAAAAATTGTAAGTACATCAGAAGCTGGAAGCCTGCTAAACAACCAGTGGACAATTGAGATGCTAAAGGAGCACTCAAGGATGATAAGGCCATTGTGGAGAAACTAAATGAATTCTTTGCATTGGTCTTAACAGCGGAGGATGTGAGGGAGATTCCCAAACCTGAGCCATTCTTTTTAGGTGACAAATCTGAGGAACTGTCCCAGATTGAGGTATCATTAGAGGAGGTTTTGGAACAAATTGATAAACTAAAAAGTAACAAGTCACCATGAAATGACTTATTCCCTTACTGTAAAGGGAAATCATGCCTCACCAATCTACTAGAATTCTTTGAGGAGGTCAACAAGCATGTGGACAAGGGGGATCCAGTGGATATAGTGTACTTAGATTTTCAGAAAGCCTTTGACAAGGTCCCACACCAAAGGCTCTTACGCAAAGTAAGCTGTCATGGGATAAGAGAGAAGGTCCTCTCATGGATCAGTAACTGGTTAAAAGATAGGAAACAAAAGGTAAGTATAAATGGTCAGTTTTCAAAATGGAAAGAGGTAAATAGTGGTGTCCCCCAGGAGTCTGTACTGGGACCAGTCCTACTGAACGTATTCATAAATGATCTGGAAAAAGGGTGATGAGGTGAGGTGGCAAAATTTGCAGATGATACAAAACTACTCAAGATACTTAAGTCCCAGGTGGACTGCAAAGAGCTACAAAAGGATCTCTCAAAACTGGGTGACTGGGCAACAAAATGGCAGATAAGGTTTAATGTTGATAAATGCAAAGTAATGCACATTGGAAAACATAATCCCAACTATACATATAAAATGATGGGGTCTAAATTAGCTGTTATCACTCAAGAGAGAGATCTTGGAGTCATTGTGGATAGTTCTCTGAAAACATCCACTCAATGTGCAGTGGCAGTCAAAAAAGCTAACAGAATGTTGGGAATCATTAAGAAAGGGATAGGAAATAATACAGAAAATATATTGCCTCTATATAAATCCATGGTATGCCCACATCTTGAATACTGCATGCAGATGTGGTCGCCCCATCTCAAAAAGGGTTCAGAAAAGGGCAACAAAATGATTAGGGTATGGAACGTCTTCCATATGAGGAGAGATTAATAAGACTGGGACTTTTCAGCTTGGAAAAGAGATGACTAAGCGGGGATATGACTGAGGTTTATAAAATCATGAGTGGTATAGAGAAAGTAAATAAGGAAGTGCTATTTACTCCTTCTCATAACACAAGAACTAGGGGTCACTAAATGAAATTAATAGGCAGCAGGTTTAAAATAAACAAAAGGAAGTATTTCTTCACTCAATGCACAGTCAACCTGTGGAACTCCTTGCCAGAGGATGTTCTGAAGGCCAAGACTATGACAGGGTTCAAAAAAGAACTAGATAAATTCATGGAGGATAGGTCCATCAATGGCTATTAGCCAGGATGGGCAGAGATGGTGTCCCTAGCCTCTGTTTGCCAGAAGCTGGGAATGAGTGACAGGGAATGGATCACTTGATGATTACCTGTTCTGTTCATTCCCTCTGGGGCACCTGGCATTGGCCACTGTTGGAAGACAGGATACTGGGCTAGATGGACCTTTGGTCTGACCCCATATGGCCGTTCGTATGTTCTTATTTCTGTCACTTGTTTGCAACAGAGCTAAGCAAATAATTAGCAACCAATAACATGAGAAATTTTGCCTTTTCCCCTATTCATTGGGTGTCTGTAGAATAGCTTACATATTACACTAACACATTCATTATTTAAAATTACTTTTCAATTTAATTTTGGGAAATAAATTCTGGCATGTACTCGGTCACAAACTGTTTTTTGCCAATACTGGATATTTAAAATTTGAGAGGTGTTGATTATTTTCGAATGAGTATATAAGTTACTGCTCTCCCCTAGAGATGAGCATATACATTGGATATTTTGTTTTGGGGGCCAAACTAGGGGAGTGAAGGGGGAATCTGTTTCAATTAGAACTGAAAACCATTTTTTGAAAAGTTTCATTGAATTGAAAACCTCAGAACAATTTCATTTTGAATTGACTGAAATGTTTTGGTTGACTGACATCTCTCTTTCCCCCTGAGTTTTTCATTTTAGTTGTTTTCTGATGTTTTTCATCCTTTTTTGCCTCCAAAATGACCAAGTTTAAAAACAAAAGCCATTTTGAAATGAAAAAGTCAAAAAGAAATGTTTAGACTTTAAAAAAAAATAAAATCAGGTGTTTTCCAGCCGAAAGTAAAAGGCCTGGTCTACACTGGGGGGTAGGGTGGGATTTTCCGATCTAAGTTACGCAACTTCAGCTATGTGAATAACGTGGCTGAAGTTGACACACTTAGATCTACTTCACTGTGGTGAGTCGACAGCTGACGCTCTCCCGTCGACTCCGCCTGTGCCTCTCGCTCCGGTGAAGTACCGGAGTGGACGGGAGAGCGCTCAGCGGTCAATTTATCGTGTCTAGACTAGACGTGATAAATCAACCCCCGCTGGATCGATTGCTGCCCATCAATCCTGCGGGTAATGTAGACAATCCCTTAGTTAAGGTCAACCCAAATTTGCTAATAGTTTCAGAAGAATGCATTTTTCAGCTGAATTTCTATTCTCCTGCACTTCAGGAGATTGAGGCATTTCAAAGGGTGACTGTGTGTAATATCTGGATAATGTATGCTAGTTATCAGGGTGCTATCTGGTGGGTGGGATTTCCTTCTCTATTCCCATTGGAAAAGATGGGGAGCCAGCAGGTAGGGCTGGAGAAGGGTGAGAGCGCAGATCTTTTTGCTGAGAAAAGTAATCCAGAATAGGAGATTCCTAGCTGGGACAGCTCTTCTTCCTTCATGTAGTGCTGTTGTTTCATCTGTGGAAGGAAAGTGTGGGGTCCCAGTAACTCCCTAGCCAGGCCCCACTCCCTTCCACCTCAGATCTTCCATGTCCCGTGAGTCTTCACTTCATCAGCCAGTAAGAAAGATGTATGGCATGGTTCCCCCAAGCCACTCAATGCTAGAGGAGTTGGGAGGTCTTTATCTGCTTTAACAGCGGGAAGACTCTCCCACACTCCCTATATCTTTACCTCTGGCCCTCACTTGGCCTCTCAGTGCAACAGAGCGAGGCAGGTAGGAGGAGGAGGCAGCCAGCCCTGGTTGTCTGGGCCAACCTGCCTCTTGGGCTTCAGCCACAGCACACTCATAGGAAGGAGCCATGGGAGTTCAATATGGACGTATGGGTGGGAACGACAGAAAGGCAACCTCAACCTATGCTAGCAGCAGCTCAAGTGGAGGAGGCAATGGCCAACCCATGCTGTCAGTTTTTGATGTTCAAAAACAGAATAGTTTAACTGTCCACACAACCCGCTCTGGGCCTGCAGTTTCCCAAGGGCTAGATACACCCTGCATTGAAGAAACTGTGAACCCTGTCAGATAGTTCAGGGTCTCTATGCAAATCAACCCTCTTTGGTAAAGCTGGGCTAACGCCTAATTCACAGGAAAAGGCACTACCTATTTGTCCAACATTTGTGGAGTTGAGACCCGGCTGCCCTAATTCGAATGCCCACCAAAGTAATTCCAAGTCCTGCCACCAGAACAATAACCCCAAAGCTGTGACCTCATGAAAGAAGCAAACCACGGTTAGTTTAACCACGTGCATATACTAAGAAATTCATGCGCACGCAACTCAACCTTCTCAATTGCTTCACACTCACACAACTCAACCCACTGTGATTACCTGATGCATAATGTGGTAGTTCCGGGCAACTGCATCTGTATTTCCCCTCAGTGATCCAGCCAGGGCACCACTCTCCACTTCTAGCTCCCCAGCCATTGCCTGTCTGGGTGGAGACTCATGCGTCTCTCCCTTCTGATCACAGCATTTTCAGGCACAGTTCCCTGCCTTCACTATGTCATTCCCAGCAAAGACAGATTGCAAAAGGACACCTGCTTGCTTCCTCTTCAGAGAGGGTTAACAGATATAATTGTTACATTTATAAGTACCATAAAGTTCTTTCTATGCAAGCCTATTTTATTCTGAAGGTAAAAAGCACTACAGAGAAAACATATTTAAAACAATGAAATAACCTCCATGCATGCTAATAGGTTTACCAGAATTAACTCCAGCCCAAACATGGATTCTGGCAGGAACAGTCCTTCAAACTCCCACCCAAGTGGGAAGCCTTGTGGTCCCTAGTTTATCACAGCCTCAGCACAGAACTAGCAAACTCAAAACAGGTTTATAAACACCCTTTCTACAGTTCCGGGGTCTTTGAGCTGGAGCTTCCAGGAGCAAGACATTCGTAGAAAATGGGTTTTCTTCCCCAGGGCATAGTTTCCAAAAGGGTGGATTTGAAGTGGATGATTTGCATACCCATCCATCCCCCGCTACTTCCTAGGAAATCCACTTCACACGTATTGTTCCAAAAAGCCCTTTGACGTTCCTAATACCTTCCAGAGGGTGCATTAGTCAGTTTCCTAGAGAAGTTACATACAGTTCCACAATAACCAATACACAATTGTATTTTTAACACAATGAACCCCAAAGGCATCACACCTAATTCAATAAGGTTTAACTTAATTCAACAAAGTTCATTCAGGAAATTGTCAGTCTGTCACAACGCCACACACAACCTTGCACACTAAACCCAGCTGAAAGTGACTCTGCTCATGCAACAGTTAAAACTGCCTGGGAAGGAAGGTGACAGCTGCAGCAGCACGACTAGTAGAGAGGCCTGCTTCAGCTCATCACCACCTTCTGTGGGCTACATTGACCACCCGCTTGCCAATTCCAGAACCACCAAGACGCTCTGAGATTGCCCAATAGCAGCTCCCTATCAAGAAAAGACGGACAGTCGTCAGCAGCCGGCCCTGGCCAGCATTAGAACGTGGCTGGCCCTCTTAGCCCTGTCCCTCAATCTGGCACAAGCTGAGATACATGCAGCCCTTTTGTTTTTTAAACAGTCTGACTTGTAAGCCAGCCTTTGTTACAGGGCAGGTGCACCACAGCCGTCACTCCAGGGCAGCGAAGGGCCAGACACCAAGGGAAAGCTTGAATGACTCTCACACCTCTGAGTCACAGTTGAAAGTTACACAAATCCCCACTTGCTCTGCATTTCATCTGCCATTTAATTAACTGTCAGCTTTAACCACTCCTGCCACTTCATTGCTTCCTTGTTGTTGCCCGCCTTGCTGCTATTTAGCTAACCTAGCCATTGTTTAATCCATTTCTACAATTAATGGATGTTATTTAATCTAGTGGTCAAAGAACATTCACTACTGCATTTACATTATTGGGTTAGCTCACTCCACCTTTAAAGGGACAGCGCTAAAAAATCCCAACAATTTCACGACTTAAAAATAGTATAAGGCATGCCCCCAATTACCTCTGTCAGATTTTGTGGCTTTAATACTCATGTTGCTGTATTTTAAAAAAAGTGTTTTTCTTATAGCTGCTGTGTGAGACCTACATTAAGAAAAGGAGAAAGTAACTCAAGAGGACATATTGAGAATGCACAAAATGATACCAGATGCAAAAGAGCAACAACAGACGGACAAAGTATATAGAAACAAACCAAAAAAAACAAACATAACAAAGAAAAAACAAAAACAGGGAAGTATTTCTTCTCCATACTCTTCCAATTCTAATAATCTCAGGTGCTTCTTATAATAGTGGTAACTAAAGCATTCTCAGACACAAGTGTGGTTTTTAAAGTTTTACCTGTTTCCTCCCAGAGTGAGAAAGGAAGAATGACCCAGTGGTTAGAGCACTACCCTGGCACCTGGGAGAGACCAGTTCATTCCTCCTTTGACACAGTCTTCCTTCAAGACCTTGGGCAAATCACTTAGTCTCTCTGTGCCTCAATTCCCCATCTGTAAAATGGGGGTGATAGCAAGGCCCTACCGTCCAAAAAGTAGTGAGGAGAATTTAAAGATTGTGTGGCTCTCAGATCATATGGTAAGGGCAAGGCACGTTAGAGAGAGAAGTCTCTTGAACAGTCTTCCCTGTTTGTGGGAGTCTTTTACACAATAAAAGGGTGAAAAACGTTTTTAAAAATAAGAAAATATCTATGTAAAAATCACAAACATTGGCAGTAGAACTCCAGGCAAGTCTAGTATTAAGTGCAGCAAGTTGCAAGTATTCAACAGTCACAAGTCAGGCCTGTAGATTTTGCACTGCTTCTGGCAAATAAGCAAGTAAACAGTTTAAAAATACAGGATTGTTCAGGGGTATGCTATTGGGTCCTTCCTATCTATTTAGATTTCTCCAAACCCATCATTGCTGCCACTAAAATCACATTTTTTAAAAAAAAAGGTAAAATTAGTGATTTAGTTTGTGACTCAGAGAAAACAGAGGTGCCTGACCCTGGACTTGGGCATTGCTTTACTAAGTGGTAGTTTAACTGTAAACTGTGCAGACTTTTATTTTGTTTGCTTTGTTTTTATTTCTGGTGACAGCTGCAATTGGTTTGAAAAGAGGAAAGAGATGGAAAGAATCCTGAAGGTAAAAACCTTCCAGATGGGATTTTCTGTCAAAGTAGATCAATTTTTAGACCTACCAACCTTGGCAGTGTCCCTTTAATCGGCTGAGGTACAGCACCTATTATAGAACCAGCTAAGTAAGCATTTTGAAAGTGTCTTCTGAAAATGTGTGATGCTCTGCAATAAAATTAAATGGGGACTCAGGCTCTGTTCAGGGAAACAAGTATCGGTGCATCTGTAATCACATTTTCTGTTCATCTGTATAATGCAGGGTCTCTTGTCTCTTTAAAAACTTGTGTGCAAATGGATACCATTTAGGGAGATCAGGTTTCAGTTCAGTGCTCCTTGGGAGATGTTCTTATTTTTCCATGCAGTTGTTTTGCTTTCCTCTTGCTAACGCTGCACTCCACTTTCTCAACATCTCACCACTATTGCGGCTTGGTTTTGCACGCTGTGGACAACGCTAGACGTAATTACTAGTTGGCTTTTTCAAAAGTTAAAAAGACAAAAAAAAAAAAAAAAAATAAAAAAAAATCAGAGTTCTCTCATTTCCCATTGGGATGTTTGGTGCTTTTTGAAGATTAAATGTGTTTAAAAAACTGCAAACCATGAGGAGAAACGTTCTTTTTCTGCCTGGTTCAGAACTGGCCTAAAATCACAGGCCAGATGAGCAACTGTTTGGGAGCAGTGCATGGAATCAGCAATGCACAGCACAATAGCTCCTTTCCAGCAATGGCGCTCACGCCGGAGGTAATTCAAGATCTGTTTTGCAGCTCCTAAGCCCGATATCCATTTTCTGTAATGGTTCAAACCTTCAGAAGAAAAACTCAAGTTTTCAAATTTCTTTCTTAAAAAAAAAAAAAAAAAGATTAATACTCAAGTTTCCTCATTTTAATTCCCTTTGGTAGCAAAGTGTGCTTTTGAAACCCAAAGTGCTGGGTTCTAGCCCAAGTGTTACATGTCTCTTTTTTACCTGGCACAGAAACATAGGAACTGCCATACTGGATCAGATCAGGGATCCATTTAGTCCAGTATGCTGTCTCTGACACTGGCCCGCACCGGATGCTTAACGGAATTGTGGACAAGGCAGCTATGGGATAATCTCCCCACAGGGAAAGTTCTTCGATTTCTTCTCCTGTTACCGTTATTCGGACTTTTAGTAAGATGTCTGATCGCATGTATTTCTTTTTGCAGCGGTTCATTTTCAGGCTGACCTGACTGCTTTTCTTGTTGAGTCTTCGTAGCATATTCTGCAGTTGGTTGGTGCTTTCGGCAATTAGTACGATGTTGTCCGCGAATCTGAGATGAGATAATCGTTCTCCGTTTATATTGACACCGCTCCTCTTGTTCATAACCATTTCGAGGCAAGCAGTGAATAGTTTCAGTGAAATCGTATCTCCTTGCTTTACGCCTTTCTCGACTGGGATGCGGAGGGGAGTTTCGAGGAGAGTAATGTCTGTTGTACATCCAATATTCGCTTCCTTCAACAAACTGATGTACTGCGTGTTAATGCCCTGCTCTGTGAGCGCCTTTAATATTGCGTTAAACTCGATGCTATCGAAGGCCTTTTCACAGTTTGTATTCCCTCGCTCTTTCTAGGAGCTGGCTAAGGGTAAATATATGGTCGATCATGCTAACATTTCTTCGAAACCCTGCCTGCTCTCTCGGCTGTTGTTCATCCAGACTCTGCGAGAGTGGTTTATTATCACCTTTGTAAAGAGCTTGTAGATGTGAGACAGCAGGCATATAGGGCGGTAGTTCTTAAGATTTTCTCGATCGCCCTTCTTGTGCAACAAGATGGTATTCGACTCCTTCCAGCTTGATTCGACTCCTTCCACCACATCACTACCATCAAGTGGGTTTATATCCCTTCCAAAACTCTATCAAAACGTCTTTATTAGGGAAATGCTGTATATGCCTATTATCCTTACAAATGTCTCATCCTTTTTTGAATCCTGCTAAATTCACAGCCTCCATGATATCTTGGCAAAGAGTTCCACAGGCTAATTGTGCATTGTGTGAAATCACAGTGACTGGTGCTTTTTTGTGGCCACAGAGTTATTATAAAGATCATATGTAGGTGCTGGCACATCTTTGTTTCTCCTCATTTGGGCTTCACTTAAGAATGGCCTGCAAAAGCTTAGCAAAGCTTTTTTCCTGTGCTGGGACAAGAGCATGAACTCATTCCCATCCCCTACTTCCTGATGGGAAAGGCTAACACTGAAGGAGACCAGCCAAATGAAGACTTCTCTAGTGTGATCATAAACGCACACCTAATACTGTTGTTCAGAAGCGCTCTCAGCTCAGTATGGATTAATGACACGGAGACAGAAAACACTATTCTGGAATTTTCCTAAAAATGCCCATAGAAACGTGACAAGACATTGTGTTTACTGAATATGAAGCATCCACTGAAGTATAACTAATGTACAAAAGATCCTCAGGAAATGGGATAGAAAACTTGCATGTTTCATTTATAATTGAACAGTGCCTGTAATCCTCTTTGACGGAAACAAATAGGTAACCATCACACTAAGTGCAATGGAAAAACAAACACAGCCTTGGAGTTTAAGAATATCATTATGCTGTTTCCTATACTAATAGAACTCTCTCACCTCAGGGTAGAGATGGTATGAAGGTAAACTAAGTATATACAATCTCTTTGTTCATCACTTTCTCTGTGCTATTTCTGTTCCCCAATGCACACGCTATTCTGGGTAGAATGAATTGTTTTGTTTTAACGGGATGAATAAAAATATAAAATGAGCATCTTGTATCTCACGCAGTCTAAACAACAAAGTAATATGGTCTATATAACAAGGCAATGCACAAGTGACCACATCCCAGAGACATAAAACAACCCAGCAATCGAATGCACAATGCATTCTTTGAGGGGGTTTATTCTGAGAAGCAAATAAAAATCACGGTAAGATCGTGACACTGTACAGTTAGTATTTACCCACAGTTCCAGTTTCCAACACTTTGAACAGGAAATAACTGGTATCTCAGATACCCACAGCGTGACCATGGTTGATCAATGATGAACTTTTTTAATGGCAACAACACTAGCACTTTTTAATGGCAGCTGCCTGTGCTCACCTTGTGACTAAGCATGTCCCTAAGAGTGTGTGCTGTCAGCCCTTGTCTCTGTGTCAATAGGAAAGGCGCAGAAGAGGGAAACAGGCATCCTCTAACCATCATGTTACTAGTGCTCTAAAGACAAAAGGTCTAAAGAGCATGCGTAGTGGGACTGCTAACAGCACTGACAGTTAGCATCACAGCTGCATTGTGGTTAGAGTTGCTGGGGTTTTTTTTTATTGTATGCTACTCTAGTACTGGTATTGAATCACAAGTGAAGATAATCTACAGACTCTACAGGACTATGTGTCTGTTACTTACATGGCATAAGGCTGTTTAATAGGAGTGCGAAGCATAACATGTCGATTTCAAAATTCAGTTCCATGCCCTATCATTATCCTTTAAGTAACTGCAGCTCTTTGCTAGCCTGATATTTTAAAGAAAAAAAAAAAACCCTTTAGAAACAAACTAGGAGTCTCTTATAGCTTTCAAAATTAAAAAAATAAAATGAGACTCCCAAAAATCCTGAATTTATAAAAGGCCAGGCTAAGAACATGCAAGTGAACTCAGACCTGCCTTTCAGCCCAAAGTAATTCTACACATTATAGTTTAATGAAAAATAGTCTTGGTCAAAACAATTTTAAACGTGCATGGAGAAGTTTGTGAAGCAGCTTGCTTTCTTTAATAATTTTTATATACGAGTTTCTAATGAACTCTGAAAAAAACAAGCACCAATGGATCCCAAGACCAGATTGTGATCACCTAGTCTGACCTTCTGTATAACCCAGGCCAGAGAACGTCCCCAAAATAAAATAAATAAATTAATGAAGATATCCCATCTCCTAGAACTGGAAGGGACCTTGAAAGGTCATTGAGTCCAGCCCCCTGCCTTCACTAGTAGGACCAAGTACTGATTTTGCCCCCGATCCCCAAGTGGCCCCCTCAAGGCTTGAACTCACAACCCTGGGTTTAGCAGGCCAATGCTCAAACCACTGAGCTATCCCTCCCCCTCTGCCAATAATTCCTTTTGAACTACTGCATATCCTTTAACAACAATCTAATCTTGATTTAAGAATTGCCAGTGACAGAGAATTCACCACGACCCCTGGTAATTTGCTCCAATGGCTAATTACACTCACTGTTAAAAAACGTACACTTTATTTCCAGTCTAAATTTGTCTAGCTTCAACTTCTACTCACTAGACTGTGTTAAACCTTTGTCTGCTAGATTGAAGAGCCTATTATCAAATATTTGTTTCCTACTAAGTCCCCCTTAACTTTCTCTTTGCTAAATTAATGGATTGAGCTCCTAGAATCTATCAGTATATGGCATGTTTTCTAATCCTTCAATCATTCTTGTGGATATTTTCTGAACCCTGCTCAATTTATCAACATCCTTCTTGAATTGTTGACACCAGACCTGGATGCAGTATTCCAGCAATGGAGGCACCAGTGCCAAATACTAGGGTAAAATAACCTCTACACTCGAGGTTCCCCCATTCACATATCCAAGAATCACGTTAGCCCTTCTGGCCACAGCATCACATTGGGAGCTCACATTCCACTCATTCTCTATTATGACCTGCAACTCTTTTTCAGTGTCACTGCTTCCCAGGAAAGAGTCCCCACCCTGTAAGTATGGCCTACAGTCTCTGTTCTAGATGTATTCTTACATTGAGGCAGTGAGTAATATAACAAATTTATAGCTGCATCTACGATTATTTTCAGGGAGCGGGTACTAGATCTCATCTTTGATACCCTGGCTTGAATAAGCTGCATCACGGCTCTATGCACGTGAGGAGTGAAGTAAGAGAGCCTGCCATTCCCCCTTTCCTGGCTTCCTATTTTATGCAACACCTCCACGCCTCGGTGGCACTCTCAGCCACCAGTCTCCACATGGCAATGTCTGGAGGCAGCAGCACCACCAGGCACTACAATGAAGGCCTAGAATCACGGCCGCCCGGGGGGGGGGGGGGCAACTGGGGCAATTTGCCCCAGGCCCCGGGCTCCACAGGGGCCCCACGAGCCCTGGCCGAGAATCCCTTTTCTGGCTAGAGGCACCTTTTTAATTTTTACTCACCCTGCGGCGTTCCGGGTCTTCGGCGGCAGGGGGTCCTTCACCTCGCTCCGGGACTTTGGCGGCGGGGGGTCCTTCAGTGCCGTGGCAGACCCGGAGCCAGTGAAGGACCTGCCGCCGAAGACTCGGAGCGCCGCCCGGAGAGTACAAGCGCCACAGCGGGTGGCGCCTTTTTTTATGTCCGCTCCCCCACTTTGCCCCAGGCCCCCTGAATCCTCTGGGCGGCCCTGGCTAGAATCACCTACTGTAATAGACTCACCTTTCTAAATGTATATGACTATTACAAGACTAGCAGAACAGAAGTAAGAATGTGTGTTCCTTTAGAAGCACAGTTAATAGAGCTGAGTTTCAAGATGGAAAAAGCGAGCAGAAGAAAAACCTCAAATCCATTCCAACTGGGATAAAATAAAAACTTCTCTCCCGTTTCCACCCAAAACATCTGGCATTTAGGCTTGTTAGACTGTCATACATTTGCACAATCACTTTCAAGCTCATTAAAGGGGCTCACAAAGCAAGTACTATGCCAAAGTCTACTATATGGACAGCTGACATGACCATGCCTTTTGTATAAGACACAGGAAAATGAATGGCAACAATTTTGTAATGCTCTACCTGAGCCTTTCCCCTCACAAGAGTGTCATAATTTACTTTTCTCTCCCTATGCAATATTTGGCCCTTGCCTTGGAAACTAATCATCTTCAATCTATCAGGTCTTACCCATCTGCTAAGTAAACTGGCCAAGACGATCTGCATGCCTTGAATTTCATATAGCCAGCTGCTCCCTTAGTACTATAGCATTAGCATCCAGAGACCATCCTGTAGTGTTGAAAAAGACTGTCTGCCAGGGATGAACGACTAGATAGTTAACTGTGGCAGCTGACGTAAGGGACAACAGGGGAGACAGAGAGATGGCAAATTCTGCTTTCAGTTACAATGGTGCAGGTCAGGAGGAACACTCTCCAGACTGCCTGGCTGCAGCGCCATTCAGTTTGCCTGTGAAGTCTACTGCCCACAAGACAAATATTCAGAGTCCAGAGCTTCTGTACAGTTTCCAAAGAAAGAAAGAAAACTTTTATCTATTGGCTGTGCTAAAGAGATCAAATTGTCCTGTAAAATTCCAGAAGAATCAACATGGTAAAGCAATCTGATCTCTCACAATCAGCCTACTCTGGCTGGACAGATGTCAGTACTGTACTTAGGTAGGAATGCTCCTAATTTTCCACTATTTTAGTTCAAGAACAAGAAAAGCCACCTGCATGCACACACTAAACCCTAAACGAGTATCTATTTTAATACTATAACTACCGATTTCCAAAAATTCAAGGTAACTGCAGCTCAAGGAAATACAGACAGGGAAAGGATTTGACATGCTGCTGATGAAATTGTTCCGATACAAGTCTTTGGGGCCAGATTATTTTATAGCTATCTAATTGCTCGAGTGGCTTTTATTCTTAATATTACTGAATGATTCCACTTTAACTCCGGTCTCCTGTGGTATGAAAGGGTGTGACTCTTTGCAAGGCCAGGATATGTATCCTATTATGTTGCACAAAACACATCCCCCCCCCCACTTTGTCTCTTTTGGGAAATCAACCTTGTTAAATCTCCTGTATCTGAATCCATGCTCCAGTCTTGAATAAATGGATCGATGGATCCGTGTCAATGAACAGAGGTGGAAGATTTTCCTATACTCTACTTTGAAATACTGGTGGTGTTTCCAATTTGAGATCTTTCTGGAGTCTGTGCTGAAAGATGCTGGTCAATACTGTGGTGCAATGGCAGATCGGTGTGGGCAGCCAGCAGGCTGGATAGCGCCCGCACAGTGCTACGCTACAGTTAGTGCTTCTGATTTTCCATCCTCCTGAATGTTGAAAGGTCTAGAAGGATGCATTCTTCTCCGTCCCCCTCCCCCCCACAGGTAATGTGCTATGACTGCACATCACAGACAGGCGCAGCAGAGTAGAGGTGCCCTCATCCCACATGCAGTGGGGGAGGGGGGTTGCCATATAATATGTGATGCACACAGAAGAAGCATCTTGAACCACAAACCTCCTAAGACATAGCAAGTAATAAAAAAGGTCCCTTTAAGACTTTAAATTGCTGTTTGTCTGAAGCAGGAAGAGAAACAGATATGCAGGCAAAATGTGACACTAAACCTTAAGCACCGTGCACACACTATTTCGCACAGATATTGCCAGGACCACTGATTAAAAAAAATATGTATTAGATCTGAGTTAACCTCCAGCTCTGGCAATCTGTATCAGGTTCAGTGACTTGAAGACCAATTCCACTGAGTCAAACCTGTTTTTCTGAGCTCCTTTGGTTTTCAGGTGTTAATAATCCCTTCCAGGGGCGAAGAAAATATTCAAGGCTTAGAGGCACAAAAGGAGGAGGGTTCCGTTTTGATACGTAGGAACTCCCACGCAAGCAGACTGGAAGTTTTATATATTGCATTGTTTAAAAAAAGGCAGCTAATGGGTCTTCCAATGATTATTTTCAATAGAATAATGGGTGTGCATTGATCCTTCTAGCTAATTCCACTTCAAATAATGTATCTCCGAGTGAGGACTTTGTAGTGATGTATTAACTTAATACACCACAGCTTTGTGGAGAGTATTTAAAATGAGATATTAACTAGCAATGCCAAAGAGGAGACTGCTAGGCAGATACTGCGGCTTTTTTTTTTTCCTTTAAGGTTAAGTTAAAAATGGTTTAAAAAGCTATTGAACCGACTGATTAGATTGTAACCAGTCCTCATCTACATCAGGCATTCTGGCTGCCCCACGCTTGCCCTGAGTGCAGCACAACTTCCTTACACCACTGCTGGGGAAAGCATCAAAACACCCCTTACCCACATGTGCACACACTGTGCCTTGCTCAGCACTGTGATAACCACGTCCAGGAAGGCCCTGGAGTTAGCTGCAGGGATATTAGACAAGCAAACTGGAAGATGTTACATCTTTGAAAATTTCCAGCTCAAAAGCTGTCTTGTTTTCAGTCTTTGTACTCTCAGCCATGCTTCCTTGCTCTAGTATTTGTTCTGGTTCACATGTTCTAAGTCAGGTTTCAGAGATCTCAGGGAGTCTTTCCCAGGATGGGTCTTTTTTCTCTATAGGGAAACCAGGCTTCCTTGTTGTCCCAGAAGTTCCCATTCCTGTCCTTATAGTCCAGCTTCAGTTACAAATGATGTAGTCTTCCCAAGCTAATCTTCAGCTTCTTGTTGGGGATTAGGGCCCCCTCAGCTTTGCTCTCCTTCTATATATAACATTTGGGCTGGCCCTTTGTTCTCCATAATGAGGCTCATTTCAAGACTCTAGTAAAATTTCTGCAGGCAGTTTACTCCCAAATCTCCAGCGCATTATCCATATAGAAATGACATAAAAGTCCAGGATATAAAAGTGTAAATGAGATATTGTGATGTCACTATTTATAAACAGCAGAAAACATCTTTGCTGAGGGACAGAGATAATGGTCTACATAATAAACTCCCCCAACCCCCCCCAATTTAATTGCATCCTGGCTACCCGGACTCACTTTTGTGGTTTTATGATGTACAGTAGGCATGGTTGAGAATGTACTCGCACAAATAATTTTATACAAACAGTTTGTTGCAACTTTAATGTATTAAGAAAAGAGGAAAGAGACCGAATAACTTGAATGAGAAAACATATAACATCTTGATATTGAACTCCCATATTTCCCGAGGCAGGATGCTAACGCAGGATGCACTGGATCAAAAAACAAGGGCTTTGGACCCAAATGTAACTAATTAAGTGCAGTTTAATTACTCAGCTCAGAGTATGTTCTGCATTTCTATGTTAATCACATACTGTGGTGCATGCTGGCAAGTGACTGATTAGTTCACTATGCCAAGCAATTCTTCACTATGTCACATAGAATATCAATGCCATCCAGTACCTCAAGTTATGTAATCGCTGGCCCCATAAGAGTGCTTTTATTCTTTTTCTTTTTTTGCTGTAAACCATTCATTGTCCTAAACGTTGACTCCATCCGTTGACAAAGCAATACAGCAAGTCCTAACTTCACAAAAATATTCCTAAAGCCGCTTACACTACTGTTTAAAAGCACTAAGTAATAGCATTTTCATCCTAGAAAGAAAATGTACAGTAAGTGAAAAGCACACTCACTTCACCAATTGTTGAAAAAAACCTTTCTAATAAGCCCCCATCTGAGGAAAAACAAAAGATAACCCCAGCTCAAAGAGGACACGCTGATAAACGGCAATTTGAGCAGTTCAATAGAGTATTTAAAATATACCACAGCTCTGCAGAAGACAAAATTTAATTATGACAAAGAAGAGACAGCTACGGTGGTGGAATCTCAGCCCTAGGAAGGCTTGATTGATAGAATAGGCTATTTGTAGCTGAGCAAAAAAGGAAAAAGCTGCAAGTTTATTTAAAGCAATTTTGGTGCACTGTGCCCACTTGCTCTCCTTTGAGAAAATAATATGATATCTTCATACAGCGTGTAGTCTACTTATTTAAGCAGCAGTGCGCAAGATCTCTCAATCCTACCAGCAGTTCAGCTGGAAAAATGGCACACCAGGGGGTAACATTTTATTGGGAAGAAATCTATTTTTATAAAAACTGCCATCAGTAATAAACTCTGTTCTCACTACTCCAGGAAGAAACTTAGACGGGTCCGTTTTTACTGTTGCTGTGATGTGTCCAATTTCAGAGAGACCTAAGGTGACAACAGCTATCGCACTGAAAATGGGGCAGGGAAGGAAGCGTCGCCATGAGAAACAGGGCCCGCGTTGCAGCCGGGTTATCAGCAAAGACCCACGTCTCACCGAAGAGACGCTTTACACGTTTGAAGAGACTAGATTCAAAGTCGCGAAGTTATATTTAATCTTCTCGTGTTCGTGGCTCCAACTCGGTAAAGATTTGTTTGTACAACTGAGAAAGCGTTAAAAAAAAAAAAGTGTGCTGGAGGAAACACAAAAGGTGCAGGGGACCAGTTCAGACTGGCACCCAGACTCCCAGCAGCTGGGAGGAGTTTGCAAGGGGAAGACTATGGAAACGGCTCCAATTCAGAATGTCAGGGTAAATCAGGCATTTCCAGCCCTTTCCCCTCCTAATTGACACAGAGGCACTGGGCACAGTAATTGTCCCTTTCACAGCAGCTGCCAAGAAGAACTTTCACAGCTTCCTGAAATCACCTTTCATTCACCTTGGAAACCTCCCACTGGTGCTGGGCTCCCTGCTTTCCTAATGCTGACTACCCACTTCCGCTGCCCACCGTCACACCACCCGGCTGGTTCTCCCAGAGCGACCATGGCTCCGCCACGGGAACTGGTGCAGAACGTAAAGCAGGCAGCTGTGACTCAGAACACACGCCGGGGGCAGAAGTGTTGATTAAGGGAACATGTTGACACAGTCATTTTTCTGACCATAACCACACCTCAGTTCACAATTCAATTAACAAATCAAGTGAAAGTAACTTCCTGGAGTACAGGATTGAGGGGAGACAAGACTCAAATTAGGAGTTCAAAAAGCAGGGCCAATTTTTCTGCTGATGTAAATGGCACAAGTCTGCCAAAGATCGATGGAGCTGCACCCACTGACATCATCAGGAAAGTTAGTTTTTATTCTGATACTTATTTAAGGGGTTACTTTGAAATATAGTCACCAATGCAGACTGTGCTGGCAGCCAGGAAACACAAGTGACGTGTTCAAATGTTACATTTCCCCCTCCATTCATCCACTGACACTTGCCAGATAGTGGCAAACTATCCACTCTCCTCTTTTTGCTAACCCAACATTTCTTGCCTTCAGACAACCATCAGTAACAAACGACACAGCTATGTCTTGTTGGGGAGGGAAAAGAAGGGTAGACTTTGCTTGTTTGCCTCACTTCTCCAACACAAGTTTCTCGAGGGAGACATTTCCCATTTGTGATGCAGTTGTAAGTCGAATGGACTCACGCGCCTGCAGGAGTTTCGCGCTCCTTCTCCATGAACCTTGTTTTAGATCAACAGTGTTAATTAATCATTTTCTGCCACAGGAGGACAAATTAGTCTGTCAGTTACAATGTATTCTAGCTAGACTTGGCATTTCTCTTTAAGGAAGTTCCTCCTTTTTCACTGTAAACTTTTAAACTAGTTTAGGTTCTTGCAGTATCTTGCCAACAACGTCCCTTGAGGTGCTTTGCCCTTCTTGCTCTGACTGGTGATGGCACATGTGGGTGCAGCTACCTAAACTTTGCCAGGAAAATGGGGGGAGGGGAATGGGACACAGACCCTCATGGAGTCACAAGACACCCTCCTGTATTACAAATTCCTTCCAGCGCCCCCACCAATAAATCTCTAAACACCTCCAACTCTCTCATCCTTCCAAATTTCCAGTGATACCTCCCTTCTCCATTTATCCCCATTCTCTCTCCCCTCAATCCTCCCCCCAATCCATCCTCCCTCTCCTCCAAAGCACACCACATTCTCCCCTCTCCAAAGCTTCCCACAAGTGGTGCAAGTAGAAATCATTTCTTGCTGGGACCCTGCACTCATGGGAGGGACACAAAGGGGGGGCACGTGACCTCCTCACGTGACTCCTCTCCACCCTGCCCCCAGCTCGGGGCCCCTGCACTCTCCCCGTCTCCTCCTCATGATCCACATCCATCCCATGTTACCTGGGGAGCTCTGTCCTCCTCTCGCTGCACCGGAGACTTCTGCTGTACGGACCCCAGGCAGAAGGACTCAGGAGATGCCGCTGCGTGGAAGGGCTGGGGGCGAGGCTGAGGGCGTCCTCCTCCTGTGTCTTTCTGGTACGCCGTACCAGCTATAAATATCTTACTGTTGCGGTGTCCAGACCAGACCACCGTACTTGCACCACCGCTTCCCACAAGCCTGAACTTCTCCCCCCAACTTCCTTTCCAAGAGCTCCCCATACCCATTGTTCCCCACCCCCAGATCCTTCTGTGACATACAACCTCAGCTCCCACATCCCCCAAATCCCCCCTGAGGTTCTGTCTGTGTCCCCCCCCTCCCTCCCCCCCCCGAGCCTGGGATCCTCTTCTCAAGTGCCATTCGGAGCTGCATCCACCTCCCCAAGGTGTCCCATCAAGCCTGGATCCTCCTCTCCAAGGCGCCTACAAATCTTCCCATAGCCTGTGTAGCTCCCTAATTCCTCCCGCCTGTTGTGTCTTCAGGAAGTCCCTGTGCCCCCCAACTCAATCACTTTCTCCTCTTGGTGTCCTTCATGGAAGTGGGGAGAGGAGATGGAGCAGGAGCGGCTATGGGGCCAGGGCTTAGTGTTTTTCCTTTTGTGCCTTTATCTGCCCACTAGGGTCCCATCAGGGGGAGGACACGGAGCCAGCTCCAGAGAGCAGCCTTCTGGCAGCCTAGCAAAGGGACAGAGCATCGCCCAGTAGCAGGAGACCCAGCCCAGCAACTCAACAGGCTGATATGGGCAGGGAGTGGGGGAAGAAATGGATGCTGAGATGCAGCCTCAGGCTATTCCACCTGGAGGGGAGGGAGGCAGTAGAAAAGTTGCAAGGTGGAAAGACAATAAAAGTTGGGGTGATGCTGTCCCATGTACCCACTAGTTACCGGGGGCCCTTTGACCAGCAGGTTGAATAATCCCCAGAGGGAAGTGCTGTGAGCCTGATTTCTTGGGACACTTAAAACTAGACCAAACCAAACAGAGAAAATGGTCACTGGGGAACGACCCTTGCTGGACTGACTAACGGAACAGAGAGGGGTTGTGGGGAGGCTCCTTGTTCCTTGGATTTGGCTGAAGCAATCTGTGCTGGACTTCCCTGCTGACCTGGCTGGGCCCAGACACACTATATGGGGGGCTGTGGCTGGAAACCGCCTGGTGAAACCTGCATATGGAACTTAAAAGGCAGGATCTTGTGCTAGTTTCTTTACACTAAAATGTACTCCTCTGGGTATGCCGGTCCTTGCTCAAGGTTTCGAGGGCACCAGGCTCCATGAAGACTTCTCCTCGCTTCCGGCTCAGCCACATGAGCTTGGGGAAGAAGGAAACTCCTGGGAAGGCCTGTCCTTTGTAGAAGCATAACGAGGCCGAAATGAGACAAACCAGGGCAACCTTCGGGCTGTATTCCTTCCTCCACATACGCGTCCGCTTGCACTAAGCCCCGCCTGAAAAGTTCCCAGTTCCCAGACATAAATCAATGACAGCGCCCCTCATTGGGAAGCTGTTTATTGGAAGAGTACCCACCATGAGACAAGCTGGCAGAAGCAGAGGCAAGCAGCTGCAGCAGGGGCCTTCGAACACCGATGGCATCCCCAGTGTCCAACTGCTTTCTACATTGTCACGTAGCTGATTGGCCAAGGGCTCCAATCCCCTCTTACCCTTTTCCTCAATCTCTTCACATCAGCCTCACTCCACCTGCCTCCCAGGCTCCCACACTTCCTCCCATGCCCCTTCCTCGGTTTGTTCAGACGGTCTCCTCCCCCTAAACCCGTCCACATAGTCCCCGTAACTCTCCCCCCTCCCTCCCCGCCACATAATCCATGAAAAAAAGAAAAGAAAAGCCCATCGTGGACTAACATGACATTTGCCTCCTCCCCCCCATCTGTGCTGTATTTAGATTGTAAGCCCTTTGATGCAGAGACTGTCTCTCCCTAGGGGTTCGTTTATACTAGGGGGGCTGCAGCACACTTCTAGTGCCCTAGCAAGGCAGGCCTCACCCCCTAGAGTAGACGCAGTCTGCAGTGACAGAAGGGGATGTTCCGCGCTCCTATTGAATTCAGGGCTGCAGATTGAGGCCCAGGCATGTTGCTCCACAGCTGCTTCCTAAAGTCTTCAAATCTTGCCCCAGTGAAAAGGTTCTCTCGTCTTATTTCAACTTTTTAAAAAAGTGCTTTCCTTATCTCATGCAATATCACACACACCATGGCAAAGATCAAATCTCAAGCTGTTTATTTTTACTTGTTTAGAATGACCTAACTATTCAGTCTATAACGCACAAAAGACATTTCCAACAAATCTCTTGTTCTGTGTTTAAAGGAAATGGGAGAATAATTGTGCAGAACAAAAAAGCACTTAAAATACAAGTGCATTAAAAGCCTGGAAAACATTCAGTTTACAGCAGCTATTTCTTCCTCTTGAAATACAGAAGCTGCCATGACATGTGTGCTTGTCTCAAGATGTTCTATATTTCAGAAGTGGAAGAGCTATTTGAAGGCTATTCAATCAATGTGAATATCTGATAGTCACAGAGTCGCAGTACTTAACATGGTAATGGAAACTTCAGTCCTCTATTCCTGGCATTTCCCTGATCCACTGGCTTCCCCTGTGCCTGTACTGACTACAGCCAGTATCCAGGTGTCATTTTCTTCCTTGCTGCCTCTCGCAGATCAGAAAGCGGTCTTCCTTTCCAAGACAGACTTCAAAATAACCATCTAGGACTCAACTGGTCTCATTAAACTCAAGATACATTAAAAATAGAGTGAGAAAATCTGATTAAAACAAGAAGCTATCTGCACAACCCGCCTCGTTGTATTCTCAGCAAGCGCTAAACTACCTGCTGGTGTGCTTATCTAGGATTAGTTTTAGTAAGGGGAAAAAATCTTGTCTCCCCTCCTTTTGTCCCCCTTGACTTTTTCCACCACCCTGCCTGTCAGAGACACATCCCCTTTTCGTTTTCAGGTGTGCAACTCCTCCACGGCACCCACCCCCAGTCCTTCGGAGTTGGTGACCATTTAGAATGTTAAAGGTGTAATTGGATTCATTAGCACATCAGACATTCAAGTCAAGGTTACACTTCAGCAATCTGTAGGGTGGTGTCAGACCAGCTGAATCACCTAGCGGAGTTGAACAGTCTCCGACCTCTGTTCGGTGACTACGCCCCCTACTTCTGCCAACTGCTACCCAACTCCGGAGGAACTTCCCCAAATTCCTCTCTCAAGGTCTAGCATTACAAAGGGCACTTTAACCTGGCCTGAACCTTAGGCTTTGTCTACACCAGTGCTTTTATGCAGCAGTGTAGCTATGCTGATGATACTATATAGAGGGGACAACAAAAACTTCAGCTGAGAGGTCTACTGAGATGGTAACAGAGAAACAAGGTACCAGCAGTAACGCAGACAGAAAGGTGGAATTGCCCAAACTGTAAAACACCTTTCAAAAAAAACCCAACCCTCATCTATCACATGAATACAGCAGAAAACATAATGCTAATGACGCAAGAACAGCTAACTGGAAGAGGGAGAATCTCCACAGCTCAGCAACAATTTGCACAGGGCTTCAGTGGATCTATTAAACAGGTTGGGTAGGATCCAGCTGTCCAGCACACCCAGACACTCAAAAGTTTTTCTAAAGTCTCCGTTGTCCTATGGCACTGCAACGCACCAACCCCGGGCCACCTGGCTGGTATTCACCATCTCTCTCTCCCCCCATTCACCATCTGTCCTGAGAGTAAAATGAATGCTTACCGGGGTATAGTGAATATGTCAGGCTAATGAGCTATTTTTAGGCTGGAGGATGATGGATGTCTTCATCCACAACACAGAGACCTTCCAACAGACTCTCATAGAAATGTTTAAAGGTAGCTTTAATTTTGATATGTAACTGTATGCCCAAGGTTATGAGAAAAGACAAGCCTAACCATAAAGTGGGATGAGTCCTGCATTATTATAGAAGGTAAGGTTGTTATCCGAGATACAATAAATCTCTGAGGATATACGGAGAAGCAGAAGGTAATAGTTTGCTTAGCCATACCGCTGGTAATGAGCTGGCAAGGGTAGAACACTCCAAAAAGTTAACCTAAAGTTGAATTTGATCTGTATGTACTTTGAAAGAATACTTAACACGTCTGGTTTATCTCAGATGTTGAACTGTGTGTCTGCTCTGCATATCATGGAAATAAAATAGGATATAAAATTAAGTGTTTTAGCAGCCTGGAATACAAAATGCAGAGAAATTTTTGAAAAATAATTGATGTAGTCAGATCATGTTTCATACAGGAATATTTCAAATTATGTTAGATGTTTTAATAGGATCTAGACTTCACAGAAGTTAGCCAGGTGGCAAGATAAGCAGAAGGAAGAAACTAGAAAATTTTTAATTGACTGCTACTAATATTCAGGAATAAATATGATCTAATACAAATCATAGATGAAATATAGAAAAGAAGTATTCACAGTTACAATGACAAAGCTTGGCTTTCTAATCGACACTTTGCAATATTGTCTATGGCTGTTTTTTTAAATATATATTTGCTTGCATTATCCTGCGGGAAAATGTGTCTAGAGGCGTGATTTAATTCAATCATCTAGATTCCAATATAACCTGACCCTGTTTTTTCTAAGACCCCAAAAAGTGGCACAGAAAGTAAAGCTTACAGATCACCTGATGTAATATTTGTGGTGTTAAAGGTAATGTATAAAGAGACTTGGATCTAAAGTTAATCTGTTTTTGTAATATTATCCACACTAACTGAAGATGAATTTTAAATTGAAAAATTTATTTTACCAGGAGCAAAATTCAGTTTGCAAAAGTCTGGCTGCTTCCTTATATAGTATATCATTTTATTCTCATAATAAAGAGAGGAGGATGCCAAATTTGTAGTTAGGCCTAATTAATTTGATATAGTACATATGATGCAAAACCAGTACTCATATCCAGTAAGTCTCTTCACTCTTTGACAATTACTGTATTGCTATACATTTTTGTCTACACCTAAGTGACACAACTACTATGATCAGAATGAATACATATCTCACACTATCAGCACTTTTTCATTGTCTCCGCATTTCTCAGTCTGTTTTTCAGAGATAGCAAACACCATGGGCAGGTAGAAAAATTCCTGCCCTATCTTTCAAACACTGGAAGCTTCTCTTTCAGAGTTGTCAAGAATAGGTTCCTGTAACCTTTGTTTAAAACATGAGATACATGACACATGGTTTTAATTCCCAGTGAAGAGCAAGCCCTGGACTGGTAATCCTTTGCATTATTTATCTCCAGTAGAACTTGATGCTCACAAGAGCATGCCCACGCTTTTTGGCTGGTTTGTTCAGAGAACCTGAATACCAGCGTTACTATGGAATGGTTTGGAGAGAGCGGTAAAAGGCCCACACTAAGTATCACACTTGGCATTTTAACATTCCCATATCCAATGCTGGCTTTTAAAACTGGAGCCGGATTTACCCATGCCAGCAGTGAAGTCCTGGTCCCATTCAAGTCAGTGGACGTTTTGCCCTCAACTTTAATAGGGCCAGGATTTCACCCCCGCTGTGCAACCAGAACTTGTTACAACTTGAACTCATCAAAATGAAACAAGCAGCTCACCTGATTTAGTTAAAATTAGGTATATGGTCAAAGCCACTCTTGAAAGAGACATAAAAACCATCCCCATGTAGAAAGCTATTTGTGGAAACGCTGGTTATGCCATTGTACAGGAGAATGCTGGAGAGCTCAATTACATACTGCTACCAGAATGCTATTACAGCTCAAATCTGTTTCACAGCTGTGTGGTGTCTGAACCCTGAGAACTAACTGAAAAAGTGGAGCATGCTTGTGCGTAGAATAGAGACTTAATATTCCCAGTTTGGGGTTTCATTTCAAACTCACAACTGAGGCCAAGTTTGCTGAACGATCTGAATCTGGAACTAGTTAGTATTATGGGTGAAACGTATGTAAATATTGTCAGGTTCTCATGGTTTGGATCCAAATCCAGACAAAACCTTGAAGGTTAGCTCGGTTCTGATCTGTGGTTTGGGATTAGTTAATAGCTGAACCACAAAGTGAAAGTTAGGAGGGGGAAAATAAACAAGAATAGAGGGTAGCAGTTTCACAAGGGCTCAACCTTGCAAGGTGCTGAGTATTCTAGCTCCATTCTAGCAAAGCAATTAAGCAGGCGTTTGAGCATGTAAGCAGTGTCACTGAACTCAGTGGGGCTACTCACATACGTAAAGTTAAGCACACGCTCAAGTGTTTTGCTGGATCAGAGCTAGAGTGCTCAATACCTTGCAGGATCGAACCGATAATCCCCTATGAGCTGAAATCACAGAGTTTCACACAGCTTTGCTTGCACACGCTCTTTTCTACAGTGTTTTCAAAGCAGGAGAAGGTTTAACTCACTTTTAGCTACCAGACCTTGCAGTGTGAGGGCTCTTTCAAGTTGAAAACTGGTAGCAAACTCCATCCCCATTGGTGTACACTTTGTTTATATTCTTTAGGACAAAAATTTCAGAAATATGCAGGGTCTAGTACAGCTATTCATGTTCTAGACATTATTAGAAGTGTGTTTGATATGGTGTCAGCAAGGCTGGGTGTCCTAGTGGTTAGCGACCTGATGTCTGGCCCCTTGCTTCCCTGACAGGGCAGCAGAGATGCCTGGTTCCTGGCCTTGGGCCGAGAACCAACTGGCCTCTACTGACATCTGGGCCCCACAGCCCTTAAGAAGGTGTGGTAGTGGGACCCGGGACCTCCACCAGGTCCCAGCCCAGGGCCCTGTGTGAACCACCGTTTGCAGGGTCTTCCTGGCAGAGAGTCTAAGTCCACTGCCCTGAGCTACGTCCTACTTACGTCCCTTTAGTTTGGGGGCATGGCCCCCATAGTCCAAATAGCCTGTAGTGGCTCACCTGGAGGAGCACCCCTTGGGGACCTTTCACAGCATGCTGTCATTGCCTCAGGTCCCTGGAGGGGCCTAGCCCCACAATGTCCTTCCAGTCAAAGAGTAACGTTCACTCATTGCTGGGTGCTTTCCAGTCTGCTTAACAGCCTCTCTCGGTCAGGGACGCAGTGTTTCTCCCCCAGTGGACAGAGGCTTGTAGTGATGCTCTCCTCATAGAAATGCAGGACTGGAAGCGACCTTGATAGGTCATCTACTCCAGTCTCCTGTACTGAGGCAGGACTAGGTATTATCTAGTCCATCCCTGACAGGTGTTTGTCTAACCTGTTCTTAAAGACCTCCAACGAGGAAATTCCACAACCTCCACTAGGTAGTTTCTTCCAGTGCTTCACTACCCTGACAGGAAGTTTTTCCTAATGTCTAATCTAAATCTCCCTTACTGCAATTTAAGCCATTACTTCTTGCCCTGGCCTCAGTGGTTAAGGAGAACAATTTATCACCCTCCTCTTTATAACAACCTTTTACATACTTGAAGACTTATGTCCCCTCTCCGTCTTCTCTTCTCCAGACTAAACAAACACATTTTTTACAATCTTTCCTCGTAGGTCACATTTGCTAGACCTTTAATCATTTTTGTTCCTTTCCTCTGGACTTTCTCCAATTTGTCCATAACCTTCTGAAGTGTGGAACTGGATACATACTTTGCTGTAACTAACCAAGTCACTGCATGTACAATAATTATATGTTGCATTTATTTGTACAATTTGAGCTATATCAGACTCATCCTTAGGAAGATACACAGGCAAAAGAGTTCTTTGCCAAAAGGGTATCTTGGTTAAATATTTTAAATAAATACATAAATAATACATCTTCTGTATATTCTTTCTGCCACAGGGATCAGACTGAAATAGGACTAAAGAACAAACTAGCAATAGTCTTTTATTTGTATTAAAAATGTATAACCTACTGTCCAAGATGAGTTTTTATAACATTTGGTATGCTACCCAAGAAATACTATCTGAGTCTTACATTGTTTATTATTGCCAATACTCGCGCAAACTTGGCATCTTTAGATTTCAGAACTGCAGAAATATTTCTTCAGGCAGAACAGCTTACACTTAATAAGAATAACTTTCTCATTTGAGACAGACGATTACATTTTTAAAGATACAAAGGCAAAGGAAGTCGCAATTTATTCAGACATGACAACCAATCTCTCTTTTATAGCACAAAGCAGAGCCAGGTAATCATTTAAGAATAGATTCTGACCACATCTTAACTTAAAATGAGCCATTACACTAACTGGTAGTGAGAGACATCTGAAAACTCTACAAGTTTTTAATTGCAGAGGCAGAGGATGAAATTGAGGCCACACAAATTCCTCCACTGTGTAAGACAGCCCCCACAGGGCAGTACAGGGATGGACTGGGGATCTGTGATTACTGGCTGAAGTAGATGGATTTCACCTCCCAAGCTCCTCTGCACTTCATCCACATAAAGTCTGATTGCTCAGGCTCTATATGGGGCGAACTGGGCATCATCTCGGGCAACAAAAATGACTTATGAGGAGAGGCTGAGGGAACTGGGATTGTTTAGTCTCCAGAAGAGAAGAATGAGGGGGGATTTGATAGCTGCTTTCAACTACCTGAGGTGGGGTTCCAAAGAGGATGGAGCTCGGCTGTTCTCAGTGGTGGCAGATGACAGAACAAGGAGCAATGGTCTCAAGTTGCAGTGGGGGAGGTCTAGGTTGGATATTAGGAAAAACTTTTTCACTAGGAGGGTGGTGAAGCACTGGAATGGGTTACCTAGGGAGGTGGTGGAGTCTCCTTCTTTGGAGGTTTTTAAGGCCCGGCTTGACAAAGCCCTGGCTGGGATGATTTAGTTGGGAATTGGTCCTGCTTTGAGCAGGGGGTTGGACTAGATGACCTCCTGAGGTCCCTTCCAACCCTGATATTCTATGATTCTATGATCTTCAGGTGACTACACCGAATGGGGTCTTGGGTGGGGGGTGCAGAGAGATGGACTGAACCTACATAAAACAATTATTATCCAGGAACCAGGGCAGACTGTTAAGGAGAACAGACAAAGCTGATCTCCACAGAGCGGCTGGCTATGAACTGGGCAAGAGAACAAAGTGAAAGGGATAGACACAGACTCTTAAACGTACAACTACCGTCCTTCAACCTTTGTAACGGAGACCTATTCTAGCAAGACTTGGCAGGGCTGGCCTTACCATGAGGCGAACTGAGGCAGCTGCCTCAGGTCCCAGACTGTGGGGGAGAGGGGAGGGGTGCCACTGGGACCCAGAGTGTAGAAAATTGTGTCTGCTGCTGGTGCATACGTATTCTCTCTGCTCTAGATGCACAGAGATGGTGGAGTGCCGGGCTGGAGGAAGGAGGGCACAAGAGACATAACAGGCAGGCAGGAGAAAAGGTGAGAGGGAATAACAGAAAGCAGCAGGAGCTGCAGGGAGAGAGAGGAGGAGGAGCCTCTTATGTACCTCTCTAGCACCCCTAGGCGCCTGGACTGATTCACACCAGCGTCCCAGGGAGCTTCCTGTTTCCTGCTGCTTCCCTGAACCCACTTGAGGAGAACAGGCAGTCAACTGAAGTAGTAGGAGCCAGTTAGGCCCTTAAGACGCTGATATCTTCCCTCACTCAGGCCCGGCTACCAGCCTGCTTATTTGTCCCCTTCAATTGAGTGTTGAGAGCCACTCTAGCTGGCACAGAACAGCAGTCATGAATGAGTGAAAGAAGAAAAGGCCCCTCTGGGGCAGCATTCAGAAAAAGAAAGCAAGCAAAGGAAGCTTTTCTATCTAAGCAGGAAGGAGCTCTCCTGAGATACATAGACACAAATGTTCCCGGTGAGCCTTCCGGCCCCAGTGAGGATGGGAGTGGTGAGGAGATGCCTGATCTTCCAGTTAGTCAGAGTGCAGGTGACCTACTGCAGCATCCATATCTCCATCTCAAATGGATGTAATCATGCACCTTCCTGAAGAAAAGTGTAGATCAGAGAAGAGTGTGGTGGAGGCGCAAGAAACAGCTGCTGCTGAGTTTAGTTCCTTAAGTCTAGATGATCCAGGACTGTGGACCCACTTGGAGCAGTAGCCTGAGGGACTTCCTTGTATTGCATGGGCCACAGCAAGTGAAAAACTTCATGTTCCCCAAAGACAATGAAAATAGAAGTTTCCATCCAATACATTACTGGCATGAAATCCCCAATGGTGACAAAGTGGAGAGGCCATGACTTATGTACTCAAAAACCCAGAATGCTGCATACTGTTTTTGTTGCAAACGCTTCCAGTCTAATGTTCCAGCCACATTGGGTTTTACAGGAACAAAGGACTGGAAAAATCTGGCTAGAAATCTGGCATGCCATGAGAAGGCAGCAAATCACCAGAGAGCATTCCATAGGTGGAAAGAGCTTGAGACCAGACTAAGGTTAAAGGCCACCACAGATGATCAGCATCAAGAGAAGATTGCATCAGAGTCTCTTTACTGGCAAAATGTCCTGAAAAGGCTCATTGCCATTGTGAGAATGCTTGCTACCCAAACCTAGCACTGCGTGGCACTTCAGATCAGCTGTATGTGCCAAACAATGGAAACTTCCTTAAAATTGTGGAGCTGATGGCTGAGTTTGATGCTGTACTCCAGGAGCATCTAAGAAGAGTCACCACCCAAGAAATGTACACACACCACTACCTTGGAAAAACAATTCAAAATGAGATCATACAGTTACTGGCAACAAAAGTCAAACAGAAGATTGTGGCAGATCTGAAGTCAGCAAGACATTACTCTGTTATTCTGGACTGCGCCCCTGACATCAGCCATACGGAACAAATGACTTTAATGGTGCGTTTTGTAACAACAACAGAAGCTAGTGGAAATGTCCCTGTAATGGTGACTGTCAGAGAGCATTTTCTAGAATTTATTGACATTGATGATACTACAGGAGCTGGTATGACACATGTGCTTCTTAAAAAGCTGGAAGATATGGGAATTGCGATAGCTGACATGAGAGCTCAGGGCTACAATAATGGTGCCAACATGAGAGGAAAGAACAGAGGAGTGCAGACATGCATCCGAGAGTTAAACCCTCGAGCTTTTTTGTCCCGTGCAGTTCTCATTCATTGAACTTGGTGGTCAGTGATGCAGCATCAGCTTCTAGTGAGGGTGCTGAATTTTTTAAATGTAATTCAAAGCATTTATGTATTTTTCTCTGCATCAACTCATCGATGGCAAATTTTGAAGCAACATAGGGGAACATCCTCTCTGACACTGAAACCAGTGAGTGCCACACGATGGGAAAGTCGAGTGGAGGTGATAAAGCCTATCAAACACCAAATTGGGAAGATAGATGATGCCATAGTTGCCATTATGGAGGATAATGCTATGACGGGAACTATTCGTGGGAGAACAGTGGCAGGGGGAAATGGAATCACCAGAAACATACATAACTTCAAATTTCTGTGTGGCGTAGGGTTGTGGCATGACATACTGTTTGAAATAAATGTTGTAAGCAAGAGACTCCAAGGTGTTGACCTTGATATATCTGGAGCAATGGAACAGCTGGACAAAGCAAAGTCATACCTACAGTCTTACCGGTCAGATGAGGGATTTCAAAACATTCTGAAGAGTGCACAGAAGTTGGCAGAGGAACTTCACACTGAAGCTATTTTCCCATCCATTCAAGAATACAAGAGTCACCAAAGAAGAAGACATTTTGATTACAAGGCACGGGATAATCCCATAAGAGACCCCAAACAACAATTCAAAGTTGAATTTTTTAATCAGGTGCTAGATTTTGCAATACAGTCAGTTGAAGAACGTTTCATGCAGCTCAAGGAAAATAACAGTATATTTGGGATGTTGTATGATTTTCCAAAACTCCTCACTATAACTGAAGAAGACCTACACCAGCAATGCAGGGCACTAGAGACAGTGTTGACACATGATGACATTCGTGATATTGATGCGAGTGATTTAGATGATGAACTGAAAGCTCTTTCAAGATACATTTCAGCTGGATCAACTCCAAAGGCTGTTCTGGAATATATGTACACAAATAAGATGACCACGCTCTTTCCAAATGCTTTTGTTGCTCTGCGCATACTTCTAACATTTCCTGTAACAGTTGCCAGTGGAGAACGCAGCTTCTCCAAGCTGAAGTTAATAAAAACACATCTACGCTCCACGATGACACAGGAAAGGCTGGTCGGCCTTGCAACCATCTCAATAGAGCATGAGCTGGCCCAGACTGTGGACCTTCAGGAAGCAGTTCAAATCTTTGCAACCAAGAAGGCACAGAAAGCACCACTTTGATTATTCAAACAGATAAAAATGCCAGTGTTTACTATGCAGACAAGAAAAGTTACATTTGCTGTTCAGGCATTTGAAAGTTAAGTGTTACTTAAAATTTTTGAACAAGGCATTTTAAGTTGTTAGTTCTCTTTTATTGGAGTAGGTAGCAAAGCAGTACCATGAGAGGAATAGAGCAGGAAGAAGGCAGAATTGAGACCTTTCAAAGTTTTGGCCCAAGCGAGGGGGTATGGGGGCGTCATTTGAGCTCCCAGCCTTAGGTGCCAAAATGTTGTGGGCTGGCCCTGAGACTCAGCACAAGCTATGGTGTCAAGTATGAGGGGGTAGCCGTGTTAGTCTGTATCCACAAAAAGAACAAGGAGTCCGGTGGCACCTTAAAGACTAACAGATTTATTTGGGCATAAGCTTTCATTTTACCCACGAAAGAAAATTCCCAAATAAATCTGTTAGTCTTTAAGGTGCCACTGGACTCCTTGTTGTTTTCACAAGCTATGATAGTTCAAAAGAGAGATGATGCTTTATTCAAGGTTCTATCAATTTCTTCTCTCTCTGATACAAACAGGATCAGGTTTAAATAGAACTGTAATTTGGAATTTGATATTCATATTGAAGAAACAATTGCTGATTATCTCAGGGGAGGAGAAAGGGCTCTTTGGGAGGCAGAGTAAACAGGTGGAGTCCACCAACCCTGCAGTACAAAAGACACAAAGAGGAGCATGACAGGGATGTGAACCTTGCACTAGCAGGGGCCATAGATGATTGATAGGCATCTGTGCTCCCAATGAGGGAGTTCCTCAACCTTTCAGTATGGAGCCAGACTATTAAGAAATGCATTTGTTCATGCAGCATTAACATTTCTTAGCCTACACAGAGAGAGAGAGAGAAAGAGAGAGAGAGAGTATGTGTTTTAAAATGTGTTAGTAAAATGGTGCATTAAAAATACCTCTTTCAGTGAGACAAAAGTGTAAACAGTTTGAAATTGTAATTTGTTAACAAAGCATAAAATGCAAGAAGCATTAAGTGTTGCTATAGTTAGGGAATATCTAACTAATTTGTTCTTTTATTCTGATAATTATAATCAGCAGGCATCCTGGTTATCAATCTTCCCTAAACCGCACAGGGTGTGAGATAATATGACTGCTATGATTGACTACTGTAATTTTTACATATTAGACATCTAAGTATTGGTAGCAGGAGTCTGCTAACGAAACACCCATGAAGTGTATTCTATCCATGTAAAGATTTTTATTGTATGGCCACAAAATTAATTTCTATTATTAAAGGCAAGACATTCATTACTCACAGAGAACCAAATTACTAAGTTTAGGACGCTGACATTAATAGACAATATAAATAATAGACACTTTAACTACTTAATGCTAAACAATCTGTTCCACCTTGTATTTAGCTGTGACACTCTGAGCACCTTACCTCTGAGACCTGGAGAAGAGCTCTGTGTAGCTCAAAAGCTTGTCTCTTTGGTCAGAAGTTGATCCAATAAAAGATATTATCTCATTTACCTGGTCCCACTATAAATATTCCTATGCTAACTCCACTCCCCAGCATTTAAGAAAAATACAGAGGCAGTGATTCAGTAAGGAAAAATTAAGATATGAACTCATGCTCAATGAGCTTTTATGGGAAATAATTCAAAAACAGAACATCTTTTAAAATAATGGGATAATTAAAGTAATTCAATGTAACAAATTAAGATATACTGTATATACTCGTTCATTAGCCCGTTCGTTTATAAGCCGACCCCCCCAAGATGGTTAGGTAAAAATAGCAAAAACTGTATGACCCTTTCATAAGCCGAGCCTATATTTCAGGGGTTGGCAAACTTTGGCTCCCGGCCTGTCAGAGTAAGCTGCTGGCAGATCGGGACGTTTTGTTCACTTGGAGCATCTGCAGGCACGGACCCCCTCAGCTCCCAGTGTCCGTGGTTTGCTGTTCCCAGCTGCGGGAAGCGCCCATTGGCTGGGAACGAAGAACCGCGGCCACAGGGAGCTGAGGGGCTGCAGACGCTCCAGGTAAACAAAATGACTATGTATTAGATATTCCATAGAGTTTAAAATCATCAAATCTTGGTGTAGACCCACTTATAAGCCAACCCCCACTCTTCAATGCGTCACCTTTTTACCAAAAATATTCGGCTTATGAACGAGTATATACGGTAAGTCATTGACACAAGGCAAAAAACAAATGTCATCCCAGTAGGAATTATTAATTCTATTACATTAATTGATGAATAATCACTTGGAAAAGCAAAGAAGCTGAAAGTCAAAAATAAAGACACCCATTCTGACATGCAAAGGAACATTAAAGTGTAGGAGCATAGGAGTCTATTCTCTGTGCAATGCTCATGACAAACTCATGATCAGAGTAAATGAGAGTCAGCTCAATACACGGAGAAGAGAAGATACCCCATCAAATGTTAGAGGTGGATTCAAATCTAAATCTAGAGTCTTTTCTCAGTTGTGAAACAGCTTACCAGTTTTTCGTTCCTATCATCAGTAATGTTGGCATTTTCATTAAAAAAAATCAAACCGATGGAATATGCTGTCTCACTAAAAGCAGGAAATAGCAAAAAGTCATTAGACAACCAGTCACCAATGTAAACTACCCTCTCTGTTAACATACCAGAAAGAGAGAAATGAAAGTCTAAGGTGATAGTTACCATCTCAACACAGGCCTTACTTAGAACCTAAGGAGATATCTACAGCGAATTAAAGAAAACACACAATTCATTCCTCTCTCTGATTATGGATAAGTTGCATTTATGTAGATGTACCTGAAATTTAAAAAAAAATAAAAAAATCAAGCCCGACGACTGACTGTGCATTCTGCTATTTTGCTAAACATAGGAGAGAGAATTACATTCTGTCACTCTGCGTATAGAGCATGCGCTTATAAAGTCTGATCCTATAACCAGGCTTTAATTGAAGGTTTTACATTCTGGAGGTCATCTGTTCATGGTCTTGGGTTTCATACTCCTGTGCCCTATTGAAAAATACCATGAAACAATTTATAAAGCAGGAGAAAGGAGGGTAAAATGATTGTTTGGGCCTTATGGAAGATAAGTGCACATAAGGTAAATTATCTTTCTGCACTGCACAGTTTGCCTGTGGATAGAAAAGTTTCAACACAGCAGGATGCAACCATCATGATCTCAAGATTGCAATGCCTCTTGGCAGAACACAGGCAAGCATAAGCGGAGAGACGCTTTTGATTCCAATGGTCAGTTTCAGCAGTCTTGTCAGTCTGCCTCTCTCACTCATACACATACGTGTGAACACCACTGCACTCCAACCGTGCTCATCACAGTCTTCCTAAATTGATCAGTATGAACTACTTCTAAAGGATAATCACTAGGAATGCACCACCACATGAACAATAGAGCCTAAACCCACACTCCTCTGAGGACGGACGGGAGTTTCGGTTGTGTGAGGTATATGGGATCAAGCCTTTAGAGAGCAGAGCTCTCGGGAGTCAGGCCAAGGTAACTCTGGCAGTGTTTGTAGCATCAGTATTTTCCACTGAATCAAAAGAACATCTGAAGCTTCACAACTAAATTTAAGGCTTCGATGGGCAGTTTGTTCAGCACTCTGGAAAATTAGGCCACCTATTTAGGAGCTAAAATATAGCTTTAGTATTTAGGCTCCCCCTCCCCTGCCCACCCCAGCCCCCCCAAAAAAAGAACAACTGTAGACATGTGTTTTAATACTAAAACTTTCCCTTATTATAGCAATCCCAAACAAAGACACTCAATTAAGATACAGTTGCAAATGTTCAGCACTCAGAAATCAAGAAACACCAAAGTTACCATCACATTTATTTAGATACCTAACAATGAAGGCTGGAAAATGTCCAATCCCAACCGCCTCCCCACCACCACCACAGAAAATTTCAACAAAAGTGATAAAAAAACCATGGTTTTGGTTGGAATTTTGAGGAAAATTCCATAAAAATGTGCACTTCATTCAAATCCTAATTTTTGCAACAAAAAAATTTCAGTTCAAAATTTGGGATCAGCCCTAGTGTTTAACTGTAGGCACCCACGTCTGAAAATTTTAGCCACAGAGACAAATCCTGGGAGCTATTCGGTGCCTTCCACCTACTGAAGCCAACACTAGTTGAGGATATTAATTAGGCACATCTCAGGATTTGGTGTTTAAACTCTTTGTATGGTAAGAAATCATCTTTTTCAGGCCTGTATTTTAATAATTTTCTAGGCAACTATGTCTGCTAAAGGTAACAAGATATTTTTCCTTCTGTAGAGATGCGCCTTTGAACTGTAACTTCCAGTATCTCATGAGCTCTTTCTTAGAAAAATACACTTGCAGAGCTGTTTTAACAGTGTATATCTTCTATGATTTGTTTGTCTATTTATGTTTTTCATCTGACCCATCCTTTAACTGTTTAGAAGTTCATAGATCACATGGCCTGAAGGGACCACTGTGACTGCCTAGTATGACCTCCTGCGTAACACAGATCTTAGCACTTCTTTTAAACATTAATTGGAGGAATGGGACTGGGACCTGGTTCTCTCTCCTCCCAGGTGAGTGCCCTCATGCGCCCTCAGGCCCAATGACTATTTAATTATTTACCTACAGCAGAACTGCTTCAACTGGAGAGATTGAGTGCCCAGTCCTAGAATCCCCCATTGCCCAGTGGTTAGTGTACTCACCTGCAAGATGGGAGGTCCATGTCCCACAGCAGGCAGGGTGGGAATTTTTAACCTTGGTCTCCCACAGCCTCGGTGAGTGCTCTAACCACTGGTCTAATAGGTATAAGGGTGGCAGAACCATCAACCACCATCATTTTTCTTGAAAAACAGCTGATCTGGCGTAGGTACCCAACTCCAAAGAGGGTTCACAGCAGGCGCCTCCCTCCAGCCCAGAGTTAGCTGCCCGACACCTTTTGAGGGCCGGGCGTAGGCCACACGCCTCTCCTCAGCATATCCTGCTGGCAGGGCCGGCTCCAGTCACCAGCCGACCAAGCACGTGCTTGGGGCGGCACCTTGGGGCGTGGCGGCGCTCAGGTGTTTTTTTTTTGGTTCGGTGGGGCAGCGCTGGAAGGGTTTTTTTGTTTGTTTTTGTTTCCGCCGGGTGGCGCTCGG
>NW_020664440.1:2815174-2818499 GCF_002925995.2 Terrapene triunguis | reverse complement strand
TTTGGTTCGGTGGGGCAGCGCTGGAAGGGTTTTTTTGTTTGCTTTTGTTTCCGCCGGGTGGCGCTTGGAGGGGGGGCTTGGGCGGCGCATCGCTCGGGGGGGCAGGGGCTTCGGGTGGCGTGGCCCTCGGGGGGGCAAGGGCTTGGGTAGCACGGCCCTCGGGGGGGGGCAGGGGCTTGGGTGGCACAGCGCGGGGGGGGGCTTCAGGCGGCGCGGCGCTTGGGGGCGTGGGGACTTGTGCGGTGCGGCGCTGGGGTGGGCTTCGGCGGTGCGGCGCTAGGGAGGGCTTCGGCAGCACGGCGCGGCGCTTGGGGGCGTGGGGACTTGCGCGGTGCGGCGCTGGGGTGGGCTTCGGCGGTGCGGCGCTAGGGAGGGCTTCGGCAGCACGGCGCGGTACTTGGGGGGGCGGGGGCTTGTGTGGCGCGGCGCTCGGGAGGCGGGGCTTTGGGCGGAGTGGCGCTCACGGGGGGGGGGTGTTACGGCAGGGCGGCGCTCTTTTTTTTTGGCTTGGGGCGACAAAAAAGTTAGAGCCGGCCCTGCCTGCTGGCTAGCTTAGGTGGCTCCCCACTCAGCTTGCTGGATTTTGTGAATCTCATTCTCAGGTGCCGGACTCTCCCCAGGCATTGTACAGGGTAACTCTGCCAGGGCTGTGAATTCCACCAGGCCACAGGGTGCCTAAAAGTTAGGCCCTGCAACCCTCAGCACTGCAGCATCTCAGTCCCCCTTGGGAGTTCCACCTTTGGTGCTTAGCTGCATCTTTGGGGGTCTAAAATACCTTTAAAAATCTTGTCGAGATACCAGCACGACTCATCATTATAGAGATATTTAAGCAGCCGAAAAGCATTTCTAAAAACGGTTTAAAAATTCGTTTTTATTGGATCTTCTGTATTTGTTTAGCTATGTGCGATGTATTAACTAATCACTGCTGTTTTCTTTTTAAATGGCAAAACAGATTTATATACTCTCCTTGTGGAAATAAGAATTCTGTTACCTCCTCCTGAATTTCTGCACTATCGAATATTTAACGGGTGCTTAGGGATTCAGTATTGTGTCTTTCACAGCAGTAATCAAGGGCTGAAGTACTCTCCACTATAATGAATCCACTGTATGCTTGGAAGATGAATATTTCAAATGCAAAAGCAATATGTTTGTTTTGAACACATTTCAGTTTGGTTTTAATAAAGCAAGTAGTGAAGTGTGCAATGAATTACATTGTGATACGGTTAAAAAAAAGAGCAGCGCAATATGCCGGAATGCATTTAATCCATGTAACTATTCATTTGAAATGTGACTTGTACATATGTTTCATATGAACTAATATGAGTGGCTGGCTCAAGGACTATTAAGGGGATTTGTGACCTGTCACCACTTGGTTGCCAGGTCACACCCTGTTCACACTGCAGTAACTGGGGCCCGGATCCCGCAAAGTATGTGAAGCATTAGTTTAACCCATAAATAGTCCCATTGAATTTAAGCCTTTAAATTAAGCCTGTGCTGAATGGAGACCTAGTAGAGGTTGAGGCCTGGTCTACATTACAGAGTTAGGTCGACACAAGGCAGTTTACATCGACCTAACTATGTAAGCGTCTACACTTAAATTTCACTCCTGCTGATGTAACTCCCCCACTACGCCAACTTAATAACTCCACCTCCATGAGAGGCATAGAGTCAATGTACTTAGGTCACCGCCGGATCTGTGCAGACACTGCGTTGCTTTTACATCAACTGTTACTGGCTTTCAGAAGCCATCCCACAATGCCCCAAACTGACAGTACAATCGGTACAAGTGCTCCTGGTGAGGACGCGCATCGCCGACACAAGGATCAAAGTGTAGACACGCACAAGCGATGTAATTACTCTGGTGGCTGTATGCCGCCGTAAGATAGATTGATTTAATTTTGTAATGTAGACATGCCCTGAGATGTGATTCTTTAGATATTTGGTGGTTGTGGATATTTCAAATGTGAAACAACCTGGTTTCACTCCAAATCATAGTAGTAGACTAGTGCACACATCACTAAAATGATCACCATCCAGATTAGAGAGACAAGGTGGGCGAGGTAATATCTTTTATTGGACCAGCTTCTGTTGGAGAGAGAGACAAGTTTTCAAGCCACACAGAGCTCTTCTTCAGGTCTGGGAAAGGTACTCGGAGTTTCACAGATAAATAAGGTAGAACAAATTGTTTAGCATAAGCAGTTAGCACATATTGTAAGGGACCATTCAAGTTAGAGTGGCCTGTTAACACCTCTGCAGTCATAGGACAAAAAAGGGGGAGTTGTGGGTTACGGATTGTTGTAATAAACAGTAAATCCAACACATTATTTTTGTCTTATGACTACAGAGGTGTTAATGGACTACTCCACTTCAGAGGTCCCTTAAAATTTGTGCTAACTACCTGTTCCACATTGTATTTAGCTGTAAAGCTCGGAATATCTTTCCCAGACCTGAAGGAGAGCTCTGCTGCAAGCCCCATTCCAGAGCCTGGCAGCTGCGAAACACCATCATCCAAAATCCCTGGTCAGAGCCATCCTGCCCCCCATAGGGAAGGTTGCCATGAACTCCATCATCCCCAACTGCCAACTGCGACCGGACATTGTCATCACCAACGAGGACCGGAAGATCATCATGGTGGACGTCACAGTGCCCTTTGAGAACATGACCCCGGCCTTCCACGATGCCCGAGCTCAAAAGGTGGAGAAATACGCCCCTCTGGCCGAAACCTTGAGAGCTAAGGGTTACCAGGTTCAGACACATGCGCTGACCGTCTGTGCCTTGGTTGCATGGGACCCCAGTAATGAGCGAGTGTTGAGGGAATGCGGAATCGGTCAACGCTACACTCGGCTGATGCGGCAACTCATGGTGTCAGACGCCATCAGGTAGGGTTACCATATTTCCTCATTAAAAAAAGAGGACACCCCACGGGGCCCTGGCCCCGCCTCCAGCCCCGTACCAACTCCGCCCCTTCCCCGTCCCATCTCCGCCCCCTCCCCTGAGCGCCCCGTATTCCCCCTCCTCCCTCCCAGCCGCGAAACAGCTGCCCGAGCGCTACCGGCTTCACGGTTTGCCGGGCAGCCCCCAGACCTCCAAACCCTGCGCCCCCGGCCAGGCGCTTCCCCTCCCGGGCTCCGGCTGTGCTGCGGGCTGCCCGGCAAACTGTGAAGCCGGTAGCACTTGGGCAGCTCCGCTCTTCAGCTGCACAGCTGAGGTGTCTGGGGGGAGCTGCAGGCGGATTCCTCCATGGCGGCGGCTGCTGCTGCTCCCCCCAGACACCTCAGCTCTGTGCAGCTGAAGAGCGGAGCTGCCCAAGTGCTACCGGCTTCAC
>NW_020664440.1:2802815-2815074 GCF_002925995.2 Terrapene triunguis | reverse complement strand
CCAGCGCAGCCGGAGCCCGGGAGGGGAAGCGCCCGGCTGGGGGCGCAGGGTCTGGAGGTCTGGGGGCTGCCCGGAAAACTGTCAAGCCGGTAGCGCTCGGGCAGCTCGGCTCTTCAGCTACACAGAGAGACCCCCTCACCCTAACTGCCTTACCCCCTACCTGTACCCCGGCCGCCCCAAACCCTACACCCCCCACCCCCCAGACAGCCCCCCCGAACTCCCGACACATCCAACCCTCCCCCTGCTGTCTCTTGACTGCCCCCTCCAGAACCTCCCTGCCCCTTCTCCGACCCCCTGGCCCCCTTACCGTGCTGCTCAGAACAGCGTGTCGGACTCCACGCGCAGCCCGACACGCTGCCGCGCTCCCCCACGGAGCGCATAGCCCGGTTCCCGCCTTCGCAGAGTGCTGCAGAGCGGCACACTGGGCATGGGGAGGAGCTCCAGACTGCCGGAGGCCCGAACGTCCGGCGATCTGCGAATGCAGGGAGGGAGGGAGGGAGGGAGTGATCTCAGCTGCAGGGGAGAGGAGGGGGAAGCGGAGGAGGGGCTCTCTCTGGCTGCCGGAGCCCCATGCAAGTGGCACCATCCGGCCGGCTGCCCTGTCAGCCGCGTGCACTCTGCATGGGGGGGAAGTCCGGACATTTACAAATTCCCCCCGGACGCTATTTTTAACTGAGAAAAGCCGGACATGTCCGGGGGAATCCGGGGGAATGGTAACCCTACATCAGGTGGTCGAGGGACATCTACGTAGAACACATCACTGGACATCGGCAATACCAGGAGGGATGAGTTGGAGTGCCGATGAGAAGCACAGTAAGGAAAGTAACTGAAATACTTTCCTCATGGATTGGATTGTCTAAATGGACAATCTACCCTAAATGCTCAATTACTGATGGACAATCTTCACTCATTGCTATATTTTGCTTTCCACAACCAAATCTCTGTACAACTTTTCATGAGTGATGTACCCAAATACTTGGATGTGAACATCTAAACTACATTCTTAAATCTAGTCACCTACATTTGGGCTATTGCTGATTAGGTACTGTATGTATCATATGACTCTTAAAAACAAACTTTGTATTTCTGGATAATCTAAGCACTATACCCAAATGTAGACACACTTTTCTCAACCTATGTATTATATAATTTTTTAACATTAGCTTTAATAAAATTTTAAATCTGAAAGCTTGTCTCTCTCTCCAACAGAAGCTGGTCCAATAAAAGATACTGCCTCACCCACCTTGTCTTTCTAATATCCTGGGACCAACATAGCCACAGCAACACTGCGTGCCATCCAGATTGGCAGTCCCAGCAGAGAGACCAGTGATTTTAACCACATCAATGGAACCTTGAGACACCTCTCAGCTTGTCACATGTGAGGAGCATTGGCAGAGCCATGGAAGGAAGTACACCTCTACTTCGATATAATGCTGTCCTCGGGAGCCAAAAAATCTTACCGCGTTATAGGTGAAACCGCGTTATATTGAACTTGCTTTGATCCACCGGAGTGCGCAGCCCCCCCCCCATCCCCCGGAGCACTGCTTTACCATGTTATATCCGGTCGCGGTATATCGAGGTAGCGGTGAATTCACAGCCACTACACGTGCCCTGCCTGTTCTATAGATAAATGGAATCTAGCATCTTTTACTAGCAGTGAATTCACTTTGAAATCGTTACAGGGTTATATGCTGAATGACTCAAATAGCAAGGTAAAAGGGACATCCAGTACATAATGGTTTTAAAACATACCTTCCCCTTCCTCCCCAACCAGTTCTAGGCTTATAATCACCATTGCATTGCAATAAACACCATTAGTGTTGCTATCTGATTAATTCAGCACATAACCCTACAATAAGCTCATTAATAACAAGTACTCACAGGCCACCTTTCAGAGATGATTTAAAACAGAAGCACAGAATAGTCCTGCTGCGGTCAGGACAGGCCCCTATTGTCCACACCCCTAGAGTGCAGATGGTAGCAGCCCCGCCAGCAGCCCCTCTTTCTGCACTGTTAAAGAGACAAGTGGAGCCAGTGCAAATGACTGGGTTGAGAACACATCTGTACTCAGACAGGAGAACTGTGAGTGAGCTCTCAACTTCCATCGAGGAGTCGCCATGCCAACAGCTAAGGACGGCGGGGCCTACTGTTACAGCTGGTCAGGAAGTGGTTTTCGGCCCTGTGAGAAACTTTCAAACAAAGTGAAAAACTTTTCCTTTTCATCTAAATTTTTCTTCATAAGATTTTGAGTTTTCACCCAAAAGGTGAAAGCCCCCCCCCAAAAGAATTTTTTTTTCCAACTCAAGCCCAAAACTTTTCTCAGTTTTCAGCTAAAAACCTTCAGTTGATTGTTTTTGATTTTTCAATGAAACCCCAAAGAGATACTTGGAATATAGACATTTCCTGCAGAAGTTTTCATTTTGATGAAAAAGCCCTTTCAACTGAAAAAACATTTCAAGTGAAAATTTTGACCAGGTGTACATACCACAGCCCTGGCAGATGAGAGAAGCAGTTCGCCACCCACCTCATTCTGCTGGGAGAGCTACTGAAGAGCTCTTTAAAATAATCAGAATGTACAGGTGACCAGTTTCTGAAGCCATCTACCTCCCTTCTTGGTGGGCCAACTGCTGGGATTCATAGCCCCACTGGGGGTCAGGGAAGAGACAATAAGGTCCAGCCTAGGATGGTCTGATCTGAGTTCTCCTCACACCTGAGTATCCTGTGAGAGAGCGATCATCTTTTATTCCTGGCTAAACTGGCACTGCTAACCGAAAGTGTGTGGGTAGGTTTAGCTCCAGATATCATGGGATGGTACAATACCTGAGCACTTATAAACCTTCAGGTTAGGCCAAACACGGACATTCAAAGAGCACATCAAGAAGCTGAAAAAGAAAGTGAACGCCCGCCAGGAATTGTGTATGCCAAAAACTGGCCATCACAAAATGGGGCACTGACCCCAAAACACTCCGAGCAACCTGTCTTGCCCTGTGTTACTCAGCCACGGAGAGCCGTGTCCCTGTCATGCTCGAGCCATGCACACAAAAACGATACTGAACTTAATCCTGCAGCCTCATCGCAGGGACTTTGAAACCATCTCTCACACTGTTGCTATACTGCCTCACGAGGACTGCACCTGCATCAGTGAGAAGGGATGCACTCAGTGAAAAGGAAAGACAAAAACAGGTGCATGATCCAAGACATTCACAGCATGGACACGGTCCTTGATGAGCTGAGCCAAATCTACTGTTGTTTGTATGCAAGTACTTACCATATTTTCCCTTATAGATACAGTATTTTTCTTGAATGCTGCTTAAAGTGAGGTTATGGTCAGGACAGCAATTGTGTACAATGGCACCTTTTCCCTCACTGTATCTGCTCCGATGTCTTCAGCATCTTGCTATACATATGTGAGACATGGATGCTAAGAAATCAGGACATTCAGAGCAGGGTGGATTTGATTTAAATCAAATTGATTTAAATCAAATTGATTTAAATGACTTAAATCATGATTTAAATCACTAGTCAGGAAGACTCGATTTAATCATGGATTTCTACATAAAAGTGCATTCTTGTTGGTCATTATAACCTTAATACATATTCTTCACAACTCAGAGATAGATGAGATAGAGGAGACCCAAACTGGGTCTCTTTTATGGCCTGTTGCCATTATAGGTTTTCCCGTCTAGTGAGAGAATGGTATGGTAGATCTCAAATCAATGAAGGCTACGCTCAGAAAGACCTCAAGACTTCCGGAATATGCTGCTCAAACAGTTTCACTTTTGTTTTTACTGCCTGTTCCTCCCTTCTCACATTTATCTCCAGACTTCTTCTCCTTGTCCAGGTCTATTCCGCCCCCAACAATCTTCTATTCATTGAACTTTTTGAAACTTTGCACTTTTAGAGAGAGGTAAGGGATTGACTCTGTGTACACAAATTTGCAGAGGGACAACAGGGTTGAGGTCTGTTATTTCTCACCTCTATATATTTATTTATTTATTTTAAAACATTTTTTTGCTGTTAACAAGCATGTTATCTCTGGAGACCCAAATCCACAGTTTGAGAACTGCAAAACTAAGTAGCTCTGATGGTATCTTCTAGACTGAGCACTGAGTTCCATTGGGTAGATAGAAAGGTGACCTAAATAATCTATACAGAAGCCCCTGGAATCCCATAAAATTGGGTCCCTAATCCATGAACTCATTTTCAAAACTTTTCTTAAACATTACATGAATATATTGTCTCATACTATAGAATTAGAATTTATAATCCCTATTCCATGATGAGATATCTTTGAGCTATAATGTATCTTAATTCAAACTATCTTTAGATAGGTTTTTTCCTCAAAAAGCATTTTATCAAAAAAGTCTGATTTAAATAAAAAAAAATCCAATTAAAAAAAATTTTTTTTTTAAATCATTGATTTTTATCCACCCTGATTCAGAGGCTTTCTGCCTTCAATTTGAAATGCTACAGGCAATTGATGCGCATTAGCTCTACCTCCTATATGACTAACGAGGAGGTAACTGCCCAAATGTACCACAAAAGTGGAGAGATACCTGATATTATCAAGACAATCAGACAAAGCAAACTTGAGTTTGTCAGACATGGGAGCAGAGGAAGATTGCCAAAGCAAGTTTTGCAGGGACTGGTGCCAGGGGCAGGGGGCACCTGCCATGAATGTGACAATGAGACTGACTGGCTGGGATGCAGTATGGGGCACGTCTCAAGGCTCTGTGAAGACAGCGAATCGTGGAGGGAGATTGCTGGCCAATTCTGCCCATGTGTTTTGTTTACTGTGCACTGTGATGACATTTTTGGTGCTTTGCACTATGAGAGAATATATGTATGTCTGTGTCTGCTCCCTATGCATCCAAGGAGATTAATCTGCTAATTTTTAATGACAAAAGTGAGTTTTGACTTCTGTTAGGAGCACAGAGCCAACTCATCTGTGGGAGAGTAAGCTGGATTCTTTCCTGCCTTGTGCATCTCCAACAAGCTGCCAGGGTGAAATTTGATCAAGGCTGATCAGGGCTTAAGTCAGACTTAAATTGCACACAGGCCTCATGCTGGCCCTCTGCATGGGGGGGGGGATTTCAAATCAAATGCACAATATTGGCTTTCAGATCCCAGTTTGAGATCGCAGTCTGGCAGTCAGAAAAAACATTGCTTTACTTGCAAACTGAGAACATCTGATATGGAGTCCTTGAGAAACAATCAACATGGAACTCCCCATGGTATTATTTTCAGAGAATCATTTTTCAGGAGTATAACCACACTCAAAAACAAACTCAGATTAACACCTCTGAATGCATGCTGCTTGCACCTGCAAGAATTTCTCATTCAACTTAACCTTGTAATTTTATTCACTCATGAGGTCAACTACCCTGACAACATTTAAAATAATAATAATAATAATAATCATAAGGCTTGAGATAAAGTCTCTGAAAGCAATGAGAAAAATACAGACTTCATCAGCACTCATTACAACCAAGTTCTAATTGCTTCAATTTAGTCAAGTTCGGATCCAATGTACTATACTTGGAAAGTGCCCTTGAAACCTAATGAATTCAATAAGGAAAATTCTTATATGATCTAAGTTAAATTATTAAAAAGGAAGAAAAGAAGGGTTCTTAATTATTTAATGTTTCACCAATAATTATATAGCTCAGTATAATATTCACTTACTGGGGAACCTGAATTTAGAAGGAACATTTGTGAATATCAGTCAAGCACAAAACACCTGCCAGACCATAAATTCAGTGTGGTACACACACAAATCCAGTCTAACACTGCATTAAAACCTTAGGAATAATTCAAGCCTTCATTTAATGGCAAACCCTAGCAAATCCATTACACGATACAATATTTATGTAGAAAAATAGGCACTATTTAATTTTCTTTTTGTATTTAAAAAACAAGCTTTGTCCCATAATTAATCCGACACTTAGAAACATATTCCTAGGTGGTGAAGAGAGAGAAGGCTCTATTTACTCGACAAAAACCAAGCGTCTAAAGGATTGGAAACAATGAGTCTAATATTGGACAGGCAAGTAGTATTACCCAAAAAGCAGACAGTGACATCCCGGAATTTTCTGGGCGGAAGTTAGAAAACCATTCTTCAAGGTGACTACTTGCAAATAGTTATTTACAACTGTGGTTCTCAAAGCCGGTTCGCCGTTTGTTCAGGGAAAGCCCTTGGCGGGCCGGGCCGGTTTGTTAACCTGCTGCGTCCGCAGGTTCAGCCGATCACGGCTCCCACTAGCCGCGGTTCGCCACTCCAGGCCAATGGGGGCGGCGGGAAGCAGCGCGGGCCGAGGGACGTGCTGGCCGCCCTTCCCACAGCCTCCATTGGCCTGGAGCGGTGAACCGCAGCCAGTGGGAGCCGCGATTGGCTGAACCTGCGGAAGTGGCAGGTAAACTAACCGGCCCGGCCTGCCAGGGGCTTTCCCTGAACAAGCGGCGGACCGGCTTTGAGGACCACTGATTTAAAACATCAGGATCAGTAAGGTTATTTGCATAATACCCCAAAGAGTGACGTTAAGACAGTGGCTCTCAAACTTTTTTACTGCTGACCCCTTTCACATAGCAAGTCTCTGAATGCGACCCCCATTATAAATTACAAACACTTTTTTATATATTTAACACCATTATAAATGCTGCAGGGAAAGTGGGGTTTGGTGTGGAGGTTGACAGCTCGCGACCCCCCCCATGTAATAACCTCGTGACCCCCGAGGGGTCCCGACCCCCAGTTTGAGAACCCCTGTGTTAAGAGAAGTATTCAGCACCTAGTAGTAGTAGAGAGGGAAACCTTCTCTTCTTTTTTTTTTTTTTCTAAGTATGGATTCACTAGCTCCGACTCTGCGATATGCCCCAGCATGCAATATGCAGCTAGATTACAACCACAATGGAAGCCCACTGGAGCAAAGAAGCCTTCAGAGAGTCAGGGGTGTTTCATATTTAGATATGCATCATGGTTTGCAAAGGTTAATAACTATTTACTCTCCTTGGGGATATCAATTTTAATTTTACAGCTGTTTATTTTGTCTTAAGTCAGATTGCAAAGGTCATCTGAAGCTTTTTCTTTCTATTCAGAACCACTGAAATACAGAAGTTCCATATTTAATCATTTCCCTATCCCCTAACCCTCCAATCCTGCAAAGACTTACGCATGTGCCTATGTGACCCACTGGTCAGCATGTGTCATGCATCCCTGATCCATAGAGCACACAAGTCTGGTCCAGCTGACAACCATGTACTATGGCTCTTTAACTCAAGACACATGCTTTCAGCTCTAGAGACTCCCCAGTTCAACCCCGGGTGTTGGCCAAGATTGCAGCTGTCCTGCTTAACCTTGAAGTCAATGGGGCTACTCCAGCTGTGCCGAATTCAGCACAACTTTAAATCTTTGCAGGATCAGGGCCCAGATAGCTAGACATTTGCACAGGTGACTTGTCATCCTTTCGTACAGCTACCCTGAAGATAGTCTTCAAACCGATCCAAAAAGTGAATCATTAACACATAACTGATTTAGCATTCAAACTTGGAGGCAGAAAAATTAGGAGAAAAAAAATTTCTTTGCAGCTACGAGGCAGGCCTGTCATCAGGTCAGTGTGCCCCAGATTTAGCTTAGTCCCCTTCTTTGGAAATGATCAGAGATCTGGGAGAGTGTTCATCAGATTTCGTGGCTCCTGCACCACAGAAACCCAGCTGCATCATCATACAGATGTCACATCATTAAAGCCTTGCAGGGCTAGGAATTTGAAAAATGTGGATTCCCTGCTTCCCCCAAGGAGCCACAGCACTCAACCAGGCTCAAGATCCCTTAAAATCAGGATGTTTTACAATACTAAAGCACTTTCTTACATTATTTTTAGCGGGTTTTATGGCTCCCTCTGAGCCCTGTAAAGTGGAACACACAGTAACTAAGGCACCTGGTTTTGCAGGTGGAGGAATACAAAAAATAATCACAGTGAATTTTTAGAGACATCTGAAAAAAGTTTCTCTCTCTCTCTCTTCCCCCTGACCACTTCCTGGGCCTTTTCCACTTCTTGGGTAATGGGCAAAGGAGCCTTCGGGGCTCTGCTCAGCCCATCCTCATCCACCAGTTAGACACAGCTCTTCCTAATCAGGGCTACTCTAGAGCAGCAGTTCTCAAACTTTAGTAGCCGAGAACCCCCCATTTTGATTTAACATTTTGCCGTGGACCCCCAAGCCTTCCTCTGCTCAGCCCCAGGTCCCACCCCCACTCTACCCCTCCTCTCAAGGCCCCATCCCCCGCTCCAACCCTGTCACTCCTCTTTCCCCATGCATAGTTTCAGTGACGTTAACCCAATGGAGTATGACCAGCTGAGAATCTGCCCTCTCCTCTTTCACATGGAATCTGGTCAAAATCAAAGAAAAGGAGAAGATAAGCTATATTCACTTTGGACAGCGAAGTCAGGTCTGCCCATCTAACATAAAGAAGACGACACACGTTTACCCATGTGTCCATATTCCTTTCAATGGAACAGAATCGCCTCTTCTTGCAATCACACGTCATATGTTTTAATTCAGCTTCACAAAAGTAATAAAAAGCTCAACCTACTCTTCAGGACAAACCCTCTACTTTCCCAAAGGTGTGCGATGCCTCTGAAACTCATTAGAGAAACAGGATGTACCAGGAGCTTTGTTGTTCTTCTGAAAAAGGAACACTGTGTAACCCACATACCTTCTGGGGGTGGTGGTCTGTCCCCTCTAGTGGCACCGAGACCACTTAGAGAGAGAAAAACTAATGAGTCTGCTCTACATCCTTAGCTAAAAGCCAGTTCGCTTTTAGTTCATACAGTAGAGGCTCATACACTAAATTCCAGAGGTCCCAGGTTCGATCCCACCTGCCGACAACCGGGGTCTGTCGGTGTTACAATTGCACCTGGCACTGGCCACTGTTGGAAGACAGGATACTGGGCTGGAGAGACCATTGGTCTGACCCAGTTTGGCCATTCTTATGTGCTTATCTTTAGTTGTTTCACATTGTTCATTCGATACTACTCTGTGACCGCCCAGTGATGTAAAGTTGCCTCAACACACTCGCCTCAATTTATTCTCCAGTTAGAAAAGTAAAACCTCTTTTCTGCTGTAACGTGACAAAAAAGGCCGACACTGCTGAACACCACCCCAATTTGACTTGACCTGCCAGCCATCATATGCAGCAGTCTCCATAAAGGACTGCAGGGCTCAAGTGTGCCAAACCAACGAATGAACGAACTGAACATTCATACTCTTGAAAATACATTTGCAAAAAAGAAATGCATAAATTCACACAGTTGGAAACGTGGTCTGCCCAAGAACTTGTTACCACGGCAATTCAGAATCAGAGACTACTACAGAAAAATTGACTGAAGTTATTGATTAAGCTGCTGGCAAATTATGTCTGAGTTTAAAATTTTCTACAAACAGAAGCACTTTTATATAAGTCTGTTAACATTCTGAGAACCTGAGCACCATGCTTCAGCAGCAAAATAAGTTCCATGATAAATGTGCTCTCCAGTCTGTGCACGAGTCAAGTAGCTATAAAATCAGAATAATTCATGCAAAAATTTTCATTATGTTTCTAAACATACTTATTTACATTTTAAATCACACATTAGACAATATGAAATATCTTTCATTTAGACAGGTGTGACCGAGAAAACAGATCCATCCATTAAACAAGAAACAATTCAATGAATAAAATGAATAAAAAAGAGGTGGCGAACTCTTTGGTTTTAGTACTTTAGCCACTGTATAACTTACTTGAAAAAACACAGCCATGGCTCCTATTATCCGGTTTTCTAAAATTGCTGCTCCAAAACTGTCAAAGTCATCAGGATTGTAGAAGTAAATCTGCATCTGTAAAAATTAACACAATCAAATAAATTGTCTATTCCTGTAACGTTTAACTGAGGCGACATACAGTGCTGCCCTTCAATCAGATGTTACAAATCCAAGATAAAAAATATTACACAGCAGTATTCCTTTAACTAGCATTTTGATTAACGGCATGGCTGCTTTACTAGGACAGTAACCAGGGACCAGATTCAATGCAATGAATTTTAATAACAAACCAATGGATAAACAGTGCAGCCGGCCTGTTTAGATGGCATACCCATTTTCTGCCAGCATGTTCACATTTCTTTATTCATCACAGGCTTTTCTCCAGTTCTATTACAGCTGCTAAACAAGTTTATCTTGAAAATCGTTAAGGTTTTTTTTTTTTTTTTTTTACAAGCAGCATTTCAATGTGGAGCGTTACTTTTTTATTTCTAAAGCAATTCATGAGATTAAAAAAAGAGTATCGGTATCAATGCATTTTTGTGAGCCTCTGATAATCAGAGCTGTCAGTATGACAGTGCCATACTTTTCCCTGACTTCAGTTAAACATCAACCAATTTTGCCTCAAGAGCTCCAGTGAATTAGGACTGAACAGCACCTTCACACCTACTCATGCACATTGACTAGCATCAGCACATTGATTACAGTGTGTTCCAGTGGCAAGAGCACTGGATGAGGATCAAGAGACCGAGGTTCTATTCCCAACTCTGCCACTGGCCTGCTGGGTGACCTTGGGCAAGTCTCTTCACTGTTTCCTTTGCCCGTATTTGCTATTTAGATTGTAAGCACTTCAAAGCAGAGACTGTTTCTTACTATGCATCTGTACAGGGCACAATTCCGTCAGTTCCTAATCCCAAGGGCCTACGGCAACACGGGTACTGTACGTGCTGGTTCTGACAACGTTTCTACCCTTCCCTGCTCTCCGATGGCTCTGACAGACGGCTTGTGCTCTTCTGAGATCACGCTGTGGAACAAATCCTATCATCGCTTCTGCATACGTACCAGCGCTCTCTCCTGCTTTCTGCAGCTTTGCGCATGGCAGGGCATCATGCTGCCTCAACAGGCAGGTTTCCGCTACAACCACATCAAAGGCACATTTAGCCTCCTCAAAGTGAAAAATAAATCTTAATTATCTTCCTGGGATAGTTACCAGACATGTTTAGTGATTCCCAGGGTTCTGGCAGCATACACTGCTTCTAAAGGTGTGAAACTACGGCAGCACCTGCACACCTAATGAAGCATTATCATAGAGAGAAAAGAAGAAGCCCAGATGAAGATCAGTCTCTAACAGTGGAAATGAAGAAAGAAAACTACTTTGCAAATGGTTCACAACAATTGTAAAAATCCACTGGAAAATACCCTCGCCTGGGAGTGACGGAAGGTGATCCCGCCCCCATACCAGTGTATTTACAGAGCTCAGAGATTCTGGCAGTGTCTTACAAATGTAGTGCCTCCAGGCTTGGCCAGCTTTTGACTTGAACAAACAGACTGAGAAACATCCATTCATTGATGTTGAAATTAAAAACAATTCATTTTAGGTTGAATTGCTTAGGGTTCATTTTAACTTATACAGACAGAAGCTCACTAGATGATGGTAAATTACATTTTACTTCCCCTTAAAACAAACAGACTACAATTGGGTATTCCTCACATAAAATATTTTAATATATGGCCCTCGTCGGAGTTTATGAAGGAAAGTATTGTTCAGCGAGTTCAGTTATATGCCAAAATCATTACAGACCATCTTTGCTCATAATATTTTAAGGAAATTAACTTTTATAATAGACTTTTGGATAATAGTGCATTTGGTGAAATGGTCGAGTTGAGATCCTCCATCTCAGCACTGCAATTGCGGAGTCTAATCAACAGTATGTACCTGCCCTGATTACCACGTGTTGAAACATTTTCATGGAGCTCCCCTGATGTCTTTCCACAGAGGGTGGTGTTCTTACCTGTATCAGTCAAATCAAGGGGAACTGTACTGTATGAAAAAGTATTTCCATTTGTCACACATTAACATGCCTACATGATCATATGGCTGGAAGGAATTTAGGAGTAGAGTCTTCCAGGAAATGCCGTAATTTACATGTGCATGCATCACACAAAAGTAGTGTTAAGAGGAAGATAACATTGCCATGGTTAAGTACTCAAAATTCCACAGTTAAGACTACACGTGAAACTTTTGTGCATTGGTATTATGACACAGTTTGACCATGGGATCACATACTACTTCCTCCCATAATACGATATACTTTTTTCTGCAACTTCAGATACATGTACATTATTTTATACTTAATATGTGTTCCATTATCAGAATGGTCTCGTATAATATTATTATGTAGGGTTACCATATGTCCGGGTTTCCCCAGACATGTCTGGCTTTTGGGTCTTTAAATAGCCGTCCGGGGGG
>NW_020664440.1:2709927-2802415 GCF_002925995.2 Terrapene triunguis | reverse complement strand
TCGGTTGCAAGACTTTTCTTATAATGGGAAAAGTTTATATTTTTTTCACTCCCCTTATACTCTGAAGTAGCTGGATTGTTTTTCCTCAGACTGGAGAAAGATTCATTTTGCAGGAGAGATCAAGCCCGAGTTACAAGTGAATGAAAACAGGGGGTTAGAGTGAAACCCCTCATGTAACATTAACCCTAGATCTTGCTGTCCATACTGCAATGAAATGTGGTACTTGCGAAGTAACTTCCTGCTCTCCATGTGTCAGTATATAATGCCTGCATCTGTAACTTTCACTCTATGCATCCGAAGAAGTGAGGTTTTTACTCACGAAAGCTTATGCCCAAATAAATCTGTTAGTCTTTAAGGTGCCACCAGACTCCTTGTTGTTTTTGAAATGTGGTACGTTTTGTAGGCTGCTAGCCTGCTTCCCCAGCCCAGAAAATAATTAGTGCCATACCCAGGATCTGCTCAGGCGCTTCTTCGGTGCGCTTTTTATCAATGGCATCAACAGTCTTCCCCACAGTGCAACATAAATCCAACCGCTAAACAATTTGACCTAGGGCTTCCTTGCCAGATCCTCCCTGCGCCTAGCAACCCTTCTCCAGCCCCTTTACCTCAGGGCCTACCACAGAAGCCAACCTACTTCCTGCAGCGTCCCTCCTCAGACGAGCTTCCTGCCTTTATACGAGTCAGGTGCACATGAGCCAATCACCCAGCCAATTCCAAACCTCCAAGCCCCAACCGGTTCTTAACAGGGTTCTCCCTCAGAAGAGGGCTGCTGCTGGCCCCAGGCTCTTCAAGGGACAGGCCCTCCTGGTACATGTGTACACACATTGTTAGTTCTTAATGCACATCGAATGTCTATTTATCCATTTTGATTTTATTATAAGGCCTGCTGTACCCTGGAGACTTCTGCCCTCGGTCTTTCAATATGGCATAATGAGTGGCTGGTTTTTAATTTCTGTTTGGATGGTATCTTTTCAATCTGCTTTCAGGTCAGAAGAGCTACAGCTGGGCATCCCCATTGCCACAGATGAGGGCTGCAGAGGAGGAGCGTTTACACACAGTACAGACACTCTCGGTTAACTTCTTGCAGCACAGATGAAAGTAAAACAAAGATGAGCATTAAATGGAGCCCAAAGGGTCCAAGAGAGTTTAAAGTGATTGTGGAACCCAAGCAAGGAGACTTCTCCATAGCCAAGTATTTTTAAAAAATAATTAAGAGCTTTAAACAAGGCTGCCAAAGCTATTGCCCCAGTGCAACCTCCCAGGACAAATTATTCTTAGATTAAAAATCAACAACAGCTCATTGTGCTGTCACAGAGGTAGAATAAAAATATATGCAATGGTAACAGGAATGCCAGTATGTGGACGGAGATCATCGCAATTAGCTTTCTGCTCATTCCCTTCCCTGGTCACACAGGACTAACATGCAATTTAAAGAGGGGGAAGAATAAAAAGCTTTGTAGGCCAGCCAATTTTCTGGTGACTCAGCCAGTTAGGTGCAAAGGCAACAGTTATGTGGGTTTATTACATACTGCGTTAGAGACCCAGAATATTTTTAGAAGAATGGAACTCAAAAGGATAGCAGGTAGACAGCAACTTTGTATAGTGCATTGAAATAAAAATTCTGAAATATTTGCTTTATACAGTGAAGTTAATCACTGAATATACGCATCCTTAATTATTACCTTTTGCTGCTTGTACTGTAGGAATTATTCTCAACCACTTTTACAGCTGGATTTAAAATGGCTTGCACAAAAATAAATTGTATGCTAAGACTATGAATCATACATGATTTTGTTGTTGTTATTGCAAGCCTGTATGCAGCTAATTTATTCTGTTTTAAATATGTGCACGGATTTTTAGGGAACTGGCTGATGTCATCCATTTGATTAGACATAAAAATTATCTAGGACCATGTTCTAATCTTGATTGCAGCAGTGTAAATCCTAGATTTACTTCTCTTCTTAATATATGTAAAACTTCTTATTTGTAGCATATTCTATACCTGCTTCATTGAGGGGAGAAGGACCATGTGGGTTTTTTCCCCCAATACCTTTGCAAGGGCTTGATGTATTAAAACAGAATTTTGAAAGAAAGACAGAAAGAAAGAACTGGGAGAGACACCTTTCTTCTACATAACCCCTTACTCACCAATGAGTTTTTAGGCAAGTGCAGGACTCTATTACTACCATTGTCACTCAGCATTTTACAGTGCTCAAACACACTACAAAACAAAGAAAGAGGCTCGGTCAGAAGCATTTGCAATCTGAAAAACATGATGCAAAGTTGCAAGCTGTAGGGAGTCAAAAGGGTAAACAAGAACAATGAGATCATGTGGTAGCTCATTTTTGGCATGTGCACATCTTGGAATTAGGATAAAAAATGGCTGGGTTTTTTGTTCATTTTTAATAATAGCCATTCATTGTCTATGGCAGTGGCCCCCAAACTGTGGGACGCACCCAACATTTGGGTGGGGGGAGTGCAATGGGGCCTGGGCCAACCCCCATTGGAGCGGGGAGGGAGAGCCACCCCACCCCACTCTGCCCTCAGTTCCACTCCAGCTCTGGCCCCTCCCGCAGCCAAGGCCACAGCTTCAGCTCCTGGCCTCCAACTGTGGTCCAGCTCCCAGCTTCCGGCCCCAGCCCTGCTCCCGACTGTGGCTCCTGGGCCAGCCCCCACAAGCATGGTTGCCAATTTTGGTTGCACGTATTCCTGGAGGTTTCAGCACATGACATAATCTTTAATTTCTGGAGACTCCAGGGCAATTTTGGAGGCTTGGCAACTCTGCCCACAAGGGGCAGGGAGGAAGCACCACTCCGCTCCTCTCCTGCTCTGGCCCCAGCCCAGCCCCCAGCCAAGGCCCCAACCACGACCCAGCTCCCAGCCCCCAGAAGAACGTGGACAGATTACGTTACGGGTAAGGAGGGGCGTGACATAAAAAGTTTGGGGACCACTGTCCTATGGGCACTGTAGAAGAGATGTGATTTGGCCTCTGTTATGCAAGAAGTCTCACAAGATGACTGTTATGTGCCCTTCTGACCCCAATCCTACAAGATGCTCAGAACTCTGATGCCAATCCAGCAAGCTCTTCAATGCGTGAGCAGTCCCATTGAAGTCCCAGTAGTCAATTAACGAGTCAAAAAGAAATTAATGAGATGATTCATGTGTTAAATGCTTTGCTGGCTCAGGGCCCACACACTCAGCACCTTGAGGGTTAAGTAATGAATGAGGAAAGAGTCGTAGTTTGGCATGCCAGGATCTTGATTTGTATTTCGAGCAATAAATATTTCCCACACCCAGCTGCCTGTCCCAAACGAGGAAGTGGTGCTCTCATTTCCATAGGGTGAGTTGCTATACAGTGTGGACAAATTTGATGTTAAGGGGCTGTGCGTTAGTTTCATATTATGGAGATACAAATGAATGTAATAGTTGCAGTGTTTATGCTTTCCATACCATAAAACTTTTTTGAAATTGCTTTGTACTCCGAGTAACAGCCATATGATTCACCATGAAATGAAGTCTGGAAAATCGTTTTGGATAAATGGAACTATAAATTCAATAGAATTTCTATGACAACACAGATTGCAACACTCTGCCACAAGTAAAATGTTATAAATCATTCAAAACTAACAAGAAATCAGCAATAAATCTTCTATTTCAAAACACACTACAGCCCAGCATTATAGTGTTGTGGTTATTACCTCACCCATACTTCACATTTTTGCTCATTTCCCCTTTACACTTGTTTTATCTTAAACCTCTTATATTTCTTCCAAATGCAGGAAATGTTTGTAACATGTACATGTAAACAAAGTTAAAAATATTTTAAATATGGGCTATTTTTTGTGCTTCTTTTCTAGTTAATTTCCTTGAACTATGACTGGATTTGTCATATTTTCTTGTTAGATGTATATTTACCAGGTTCTCTTTAGAGACACGTGAATGGTAAGTTTACAGTCTGGCAAAGTGAGCGTGCAAAAAAAAGTGTCATTTACATGCCAAAATGATGGAAGGGTACGTGACTGTACAGCACCGATCACAATGGGGTCCTGGTACAGGAACAAGGCTCTGAGGTACTATGGTAATACAAATAATAAATAACAACTAAGAGGAGGATGTAAAATTGCAATCAGTGTCACCAACTTTTCTAATTCAATCACAAGTCTCATTATATTTGGTGTTTTTCTTAAAGCCCCAGGTCCTGGAATCATGTGATTCCAAAAGAACATCAGTTTCGTTTAAAAAGATACATTTCCAGCCCTTGTGGTTGAAGAGGAAAGCCAGGTAACGTGAAGTGAGTGTATTTTTAGGGCACAGAAAGCAAAAGGCGAATACAAAGAACCAAACATTACTTATTATTTGAAAAGCTCATTATTTTTAAGCCAATCTTATGATTTTGGGGCCTGACTCGTGATTTTTGAATGATCAAGGTTGGGAATACTGACACAGGGTTGAGAGGAAGGATTGTCCAGTGGTCAGGGCACTAGTTTAGGACTCGGGAGACTTGGGGTTGAGTCCCTGCTCTGCTACAGACTCTGTGTAACCTTGGGCAAGTCACGTAGCCTCTCCATGCCTCAGTTACCCACCTGTACAGTGGCACTCACGGCACTTCCCTGCCTCACAAGGGTGTTTGAGGATAAATACATTAAAGATTGTAAGGCGCTCAGATACCATGGTGACGGGGGCCATGTACAAGTACCTTGGACGCACAGAATACAGGTACTTGATTAGATCACTGGAACGCCATTGAATGAAGTTACAAACGTACACCCATTCCTAACCAACTCATAGCTTTTATGTCACAGAATTTGCCCAGACATTTGCATGGGAATGATACCCATTTGCACCTGATCCAAAGCAGGTTGAAATCAACAGACGTCTTTCAATGGGCTTTGGATCAAACCCATTGTTTGGACTTTGCATGAGAGGTGTTGTTTTAAATCGACTGTTGTTTGGAGTACTGCCCCTTATCCACTTTATAGAACTAAAATCTGAATGCAGAGGATTCCAGACCAGGATGAAAAGCTAGTGTGCATATAAACACACAGTGACAACTCTCTTACTTTTGTCTAATGGACAAAACAACCCAACAGCAGCAGCATTACTTTATAAAACTGGATGGCTGGAAAACAGAAACACTGGAGCCTGTGCTTAGCTGGTGTCTATGTGAAAATTGAAACAGGTAATTTACAGGACACTTCAGGAAGTGGCTGAGAACCAAAAATGGATGGACTAATTTTATAAATGTAATTGCTGTCATAAGTGACTGTTACAGATAGCTTCCCCATAAATTTCCCAGAGCTTGACCTTGGAATTTGGGATCACATTAAGTCCTTCCTATAAGGAAAGAATATCCTAAAGGAAAGCCAACCCTCAACTAAAGTGTTTTACCAAAGGGACGCAAGTGTTTTGCGGTCTCCAAATGGCACCTCCAAGTTCAACTCCAATGCCAAATCTTTCTATACTTTGGCTCCTCTTTGATGAATGCATTTGCATTTCTAAATATCAAGAAGGGGTCTAAAACTTTGCTGGAACAAAGATGGCAGAAGAATCCTAGGATTTGCCTGTGATGCTGTTATGAAAAGGTAAGATGACCATTTATATCACTGTTGCTACCCCTGTTGCACAATTGCACTAAATGTGATACAAAGTATATAATCTAAGGTGTCAATAGAAAAGTTACAATCTGTGAAGTATGATTATCCTGGTTAAATCCCATATCTGAAGTTTATGAATATTGGCTGTGTATCTATCTCAAACATGTGTTGTGTACCTAGGTGGTACCCCCAGAGAGATTTACATCAGGGCTAGATAACTATGTGTTGATGGCCCATTAAGGACATGCCACGTTCACAATGGGCCATTGAAGAAACTCATCCCATCCAGTAGGCCTCTCCTGTGGATGCGTCAGACAGCGAGGAGCCAATGGCCACCCCCTGTGATTCAGCAAAACACGTAGGGGCACCTGATATGCTCATGTGACCCTGAACTCCACCTTGGGCCAGTACCTTTCCAGGGGCTGTGCAGTCTATTCCATCACGGCTACAAACCTGATATAAGGACTTTGCAATCATTTGTATGTATATGATCGATTAACCATTTATAACGCTCTGCTTTTCTTTTATTAATAAAATCTTTAGTTAGTTTACTAAGGATTGGCTTATTTGGGTAAGAACTGAGATACATATTGACCTGCGGGTAAATGTCTGTTCCTTTGGGATCAGTAGAACCTCAAATATGGTGAATTGGGTTTTCAGTAACCTCTCACTACATTAGACCAGTTTGTCTGGATGGGAACCTAGGGCTGGAATGCCTGAAGAGGACTGTGTTTGGCTTCTGGTTAACCAGTGTGATACTGAAGAAGCTCTTTTGTTACTGGCTTGGTGAATCTAATTATAAAATAAACAACCAGTTTTGGGGAATTGTCTGCCTTGATTCTTGTAGTCTGCCCTGAGTGTGGTATTCTCAGTTTGGTCCATCCCATGCACCTGATCACACTGCCAACCCATTCTCAGCAGGAGTCAGACACTGAAGTGCTCGCAATAAAAGTACTGTACCTTTAAAAAAGACATATTGAAAAATCACACTTTTCTCAGCATGTCTGATTAATACAATTTCAAATACCATTTACTCTAGCTTTTTAAGATGCACCAGCTCTGGGATTCCTCTGAGAGATCATGGCTTAGTGCATTTATTCTTCTTGTGGTATGGAATTCAGAGCATGGTTTACTGGGTTATTTTTAGGAGGGTTAGGAAGGGAGCTCTTTCATTCCATTTAATGCTATTCAAAAGGGTTTAGAACAAATTCTGAGATATTTGTAGTTTTGTTGCATCTTTGGGCTCTGATCCATGCAGCAGATGAAGTAGGTTTTCACTAGCTTTCCACTGGGCAGGAAGGCCATTTGTATCTCAGAGGGGATGTGAACTCACCCAGGCAATATACTAGCAGAATTATTTTTGTTTGCTGAGCTGTGAACTGTACGGGCAATTACAGTGTAACCAGTCCATGAGAGTGACTCATTCCAAGTACTCTGTGACACAATTTAAAGTGCGCTCTCCCATATTTTACTGAATAACCATTTCCATCCAAGATAGTGCAGTAATCTAAAAGGCAGAGTTTCTCTAATAAAGCACGCAATGGTGCTAAATGTCATTTAATTCTCTGTGTGAACTTCTGGTGTTTTCTTGGATTCATGGTGAGAGAGAGGAAGGACAGACTTGAAGCAGAGACGGTGCTATCCTATTGCGGTCCCTAGGCAGGAATATTTCTCCCTCACCCCAGAACACATAATAAAAAGTGAATAAGGGGCCCCCTTGAGCTGCTCGGGGCCCTAAGCAATTGCTTATTCTGCTGGCCCTGACTTGAAAGCAAAGTACTGGACTTGAACTCAAGAGAACTGGGTACATTTCCCACCTCTGCTACATGTGACCAGAAGACAAGATTTTTTCCACAAATGACTAGTGATTTTGGGTGCCCAATTTGAGATACCTGAGGGCCTGATCTTTCAGGGGAGAATACTCAGCCCTTTCTGGAGGCATCTCAAGTTGGGCTCCCTAAAGTCAAGGCACCCCAAATCACTAGTCTCTTTGGAAAATCCTGGGCCTCGGTTCTTGATTTTCTTCTTGTACATCGTGTCCCATTCTCTCACCCTTTGGCTGTTCAGAATGTGAACACGTCACGCAGTTGGTTTCTAAGTTAGGGCTTAAGAAGTTTGTAAAGTTCTACACAGTTCACTGATGAATTCAGAGGAAACTAAAAGGCAATAATAGCGTAGCTTCCTAGGCGGACTGCTCTGGCGACTCACCCCCTGTGTTTGATAGTAGTCTCACTTTAAATTAAAATGAATGTTGTAGTTGATAAGTTCCAGCAGCTAATATCTAACCCGTGCAGTGTCAGGTACCTACAGTGCAGTTCATATCTGACTCCCATCCAAACTACAATGGCTGATTCACGGGGCCAAATTCTACTCCCAGTTACACTGCAGTAAAGTCAGAATAACTCCATTGACCACAGTAGAATTAATCCAGATTTATATCACCTTAACGGAGAGAAGAATTTGGTGCCTAGCTTTCTCACAAAATTCACATCTCCTATCTCATCACCTGACTTGGTGACCAAACACTTTCAAAAATGTAGAAAAGAAAGGTTTTCTCTGCAACGTTCTAATGGCACCAGACACAGGGCCGGATTAACGCAGGGGCTTTAGGGGCTGCAGCCCAGGACCTCAGGCTAAAGGGGGCCCCGCAGGCCAGTGGCGGCCCACTGCTTCTTTTCATCTGGTCCCTGGCAAGTCTCCGTGCCGCGGGCCGGACACCGGTCCCCAAGCCTTGCCCCCTCCCGCACCCAAACTCCCACCCAGAGCCCACACCCCGAACCTCCTGCTACACCCAACCCCTGTCAAATCACTGGCCCCACCCCTCAGCTGGAGCTGCACCCCCCCCGCACCCCAATCCCCTGCCCCAGCCCTGAGCCCACTCCTGCACTCCAAACCCCCAGGAGCCCCACAAAATCTAATAGCCCCAGACCCACAGGAGAGTTAATCCGGCCCTGACCAGACAACATGATTTTGTAGGGGGATATTAGTGCAACACATGTAACATACAACATTACTATGCAACATTACACTGCATGTCTTGTAACAATGAGAATTATTGTACTCCTTCAACAACTGGAAAAATTAGTAAGAAACTATCAGGAGGTGGAGGTTTTGTCTCCATCTCATTCTCTGAACTCATGTGTCATCCACTTCCAAATTAGCATTAACACATCAAAAGAACTACACTTTAACATTTTGCTTGCATAAATAGGGTCGCGAAAGGTAAAATATTCAAGTGAATACTAAAACTGAGTGAAAAGGGAGAGCTTCTGGAAACTGCACGATTTTCTCAAGAGATGTTGAAACCTGCCCATCAACACATCTGCAAATCCATTTGCAAACACAGACTCTCTGTAGCATAATCGTCTGCAAAATGTCACAGTTATTCTGCCACAGTTGTGAAATAAAACACAAATCTAACTCCTGCCCACCCCCTCCACATACTGGCCCCTTTCTGCAGAAATCCCCAGGGAGCCACCCCAAGAGTCCCTTTGAGCACTTTGACTACACGGCTGCTCAGGCCTGGATATTTGAAGGTTCCCCGCCCCTCCATCTCCTTCTTTCAAGTGTATTGTTCCTTGTACTATGGAATTTGAATACAATAACCACTCTTCACAGTTTTAGTTTTTCTAAGGCTCAATACAATGCCCACTGAGCTCAGTGAAAAAGAAAAAAAACCCACTGAGTTGTCAGGCTTCTGGCGAAGAGAACAGCACTGTTAAGTAAGCTGTTCGGTTCAAATTTCATTTTATAGGCCCAAATTCAGCCCAGCTCTTAGGCACATGCTTAATTCCAGTGAGCGAGTGAGTAATCCCATCCCTCTTTTGCAAAGACTCAACGCGTTGTGCTCTGCTTTAGTCGAATGAGAGGGAGACTTTTCCCAAGAGGGACGCGAAGCCCGTGAGTCAGTGCTTTGCTGCATCGGAGCCCCCGTGAGTAACAAAGGAACGTAGCCATAACTCCCAGCTGAAAAGCTGCTGCTGGTTTTTATTTTATTTTATTTTGCTTTGTTTCATGTGTTTCTTTCTCATTTCTCCCCCTTCCATTTTGATCAGCCTCTGGGTTTGTGCCTAGGATTGCCAACTTTCTAATTTCTGGAAACCGGACACTACAGTAGCAGAGCTGAAATCTCCCCGCACCGGCCCTGAGGCCACGCCCCCGTTCCACCTCTTCCCGGAGGCCCCGCCCCCTGCTCACTCCTCTCCACCCCTCCCCTGTAGCTCGCTGCTCCATCCTCTCTACCTCCCTCCCGCCACCAGCTGGTCTCCCTCTGCTCTGGGGCTGGGACGGGAACTGCAGCCCCTGACACGAAGCCTGCCTGCCCATGAGATGCAGGTAGGTTGAGGTCCCAGCTGAGCAGAGGCTGGCGCGGGTTGATGACCCGGTGCCTCCCCCGGGACTTTTGATGTCCAGTCAGTAGGGTGACCAGGTGTCCGGTTTTCGACCAGAACACCCGGTCAGAAAGGGACCCTGGCAGCTCCGGTCAGCACTGCCGACCGGGCCGTTAAAAGCCCAGCCGGCGGTGCTGCAGGGCTAAGGCAGGCTAGTCCCTACCTGTCCTGGGGCAGCACGCTGTGCCCTCGAAGCAGCCAGCAGGTCTGGCTCCTAGGCAGGGGGGCCACGGGGCTCCGCGCGCTGCCTGAAGACCAACTCTGAACTCCCATTGGCCGGGAACTGGCCAATGGCAGTTGGGGGGCAGTGCCAGCGGGCGAGAGCAGCACACGCCACAGAGCCTTGTGCCCCCCGGAGCCGGACCTGCTGGCCACTTCCGGGGAGCGGCATGGAGCCAGGACAGGCAGGCAGCCTGCCTTAGCCCCGCTGACCGGGAGCCACCCGAGGTAAGCCAGCGCCCCAACCCTGAGCCACAACCCCCTGCCCCAGCCCTGAGCCCCCCAAATTCGGAGCCCCCTCCTGCACCCCAAACCCCTCATCCCTGGCCCCATCCCAGAGCCTGCACCCCCCAGCCCAGAGCCCATACCCCCTCCTGCACCCCAACTCCCAGCCCTGAGCCCTCCCAAACCCACAGCCCCCTCCTGCACCCCAGAGCCCACACCTCCAGCCCAAAGCCCTCACCCCTCCTGCACCCCAACCCCACCCCCCAGCCTGGAGCCCCCTCCTGCACCCCAACACCTCATCCCCAGCCTCACCCCAGAGCTCGCACCCCCAGCCAGAGCCCTCACCTCCCCTTACCGCACCCTAGCCCCCACCACAGCCCAGAGCCCCCTTCCGCACCCTGAACCCCTCCTTTCTGGCCCCACCCCAGAGCCCACACCGCTTAGAACCCTCATCCCTTCCCACACCCCAACCCTCTGCCCCAGCCCAGTGAAAATGAGTGAGGTGGGGGAGAGCGAGCCACTGGGGGGGAAAGGGGACAAATAGTGAGCGGGGGCGGGGCCTCGGTGAAGGGGCGGGGCTAGGGTGTTCGGCTTTGTGCGATTAGAAAGTTGGCAACCCTATTGATCAGTACATCTGACCGGACACTGTACAGGTTCCCTTTCAACTGACACCTGGCAACCCTTGTCCCCTCCCTCTGTTTCTCCCCTTTGTCCCTCCCTCTTTATCCCCTTTGTGGCACCCTCCCTATGTCATAGAGTCCCCCCAGCTGCCCGCTCCACTGAGCTGTTCTTGCATCCCCTATTCTGACCAGGCCTTGCTGTAAGTGCTGGAGTCGATGGGCTCAAGGCATGGTTCTCCCCAGGCCAATGCTGATGTTTAACTGATCACAGAGCTGGAGTTGGAATGGACCTGAGTTCCCTATGCTGCAGGCTGGACTCCTCTGCCCCATTTTTGCATGATAATGGGAAAGGGCCATTCCTTTAAAGGGAGCCGCTGCCCACACCGGGTGGAGCAGCAGTGCTAGCACTTGAGTCTGAGGAGGAGTTCCCACCCTGCTGCAAACAGGCAACACTCACAAGGGATATGGTACAAACTTCCCCCCTCGTGAGGTTTCCCTTTATTGTTCACTTCAACAACAACTATCTGTAAACCCCAGTGTAACCTTTCTCCTGAGCCTGACTGTTCTCAGGGGTAGCGTGCCTGCTGGATACAGCACCCAAAGTCTTCAAACCTCATTCTCCTCCCTTCACTCCTCCTACTTTAGCAATCCCTGAGATGAATTACAACCTTCCAGATCAGGGTTTTTTTTAATTAAGGCCAACGTGATTTCTCCAAGTTCTAGAGCTGCCCACCTAGAACAGTCCTTGCTCGCACAAGTGAGAGATATCACTCATTGCTAGCTCCACCCACTTAGCACTCATATTTTGCTTAGCACGGACCTGGCCACAAAGCAGCGTGCCTCCACCGAACTTCCTTCAAATGGGAGTTGCAAAACTAGAGCCTTTCCCATAAATCTGAAAATCAACCGGCACAACTACTTTTCACCCCTGCAGCATGCGTTCCTTGGAACTGCCTCCTTCCAATGTCTACCAAGAGGAGGCTACTATATTTTGTGTTTACCTTCGACAAGCGCAAAAACCCGGGATAAAAGGCCTGAAGAGCCAAACTCCATGCAGTTTTGACAGAGCGCCCTGAATAATACATAAAGCAGCTAGCTACACTCTTATCCCTAAAACCACAGGTGTGAACCAGATGTCATGCTTATCTTCTCTTGAGATTACAGCAAACAAATGCATGCCTTCAGAATATAAAGTATCAAAAAGCCTGAAATATATTAAAAGCGTGGCATTGAAGTTCAAACTATAAATAACTTACAAATCACAAATTCCCTTTGGAGCGTGGCTTATAATATATTTATATAAAAGTTATAGGGTTTTTTTTTATTTAACAACTTTTTTATATCACTATATTAACATACCACAAAACTGAGGCAAATAATGTTACTGGCATAACTCTGAAACTGTGACTTTAAAGCAGAAATACAGACCATCTTCTTGTCCTTGTGGCGATCTACTGCTGTACACACTGTGTGGTACGTAACACCAACTGTCTAGAAACCAACTTGGCAGAATTAAAGACAAAGCCTTGGCCTTAGTTTTCCTTCTGTTGTAGGTTTAAGTTAAGGTGCAAAGAGACACGCATATTGTACTCACATACTGAAAGGAGACTATGCCAATCCATCTTATTGAAATGTTTGTTTGTTTGTTTTAAGTTAAATGTCATTATACAAGAAATTAACAAAAATAGGGGGGAAATGGTGGTTTAACCTCAGATCATAGGAATTACTGATGGAAAAGACCAATTAGGTGATCTAGGCGTTTTTCTCTCTGAGGGATTTTGGCCAGTCCAGTTTTAGATGAACAACTCCTTCCTTATGGAGACTATTCTACATTAGTGGAAGCCCCTGTTAGGATATTGTTCCTGGTACAGGGGGCATTTAGAAATGCAGCAAGATGGGACAGTGTTCTCCCTCCACCCCAAACCATGGCAAAATAATGAGGCAAAATAAGAGAGGAATTTTGAAAGCGAGTGTCATACTCCATTTTTTTTCTTAAATTAGGTCAGGTGGTTAGGCTTCGTTTCTCACTTCCTAAAGTGATTTGTTTATAGGCAGCACTGCTTTTCTGTGTGCCACAAGGGCTGTTGTCTCTCGTACAACATACATTTTCCATGTCTTCTCAGCTTATCCCTTCCTTCCTGGTTGTCTTTGATCTTTTCTCTTTCCCACCTTCTTCTCTTCCCACCATACTTCCCTTTCCAAGGCTATCAGGAGTAGACAGCGAATGATAGCCCACTAATAATAGGAGACAGCATGGTGGGTTAAGGCATAGGCACTACAGACCTGCACTTCGGGCCCCATATCCTAGCGTCATGTGATTCCACCATCAGCTCAGCTTTCATTTAATAAAAACAAGTTTCTAGCTCTCATGGTTGCAAAGAAAAGCCAAAGAATGGGACTTCAGCAGCAATGTCACCTGACTGAGTCTGCAGAGAGCCTGAAACAGTAGCGCCTAGAGGGATGAACTGCACCATTCATCTCAAAGGGGTGTTAATTCAAGACCCAAGAAGGTCGGGAGGAGGGGGCACCAGCTCTTCTGCAGTACCGGACTGTATGTGGCAGGAGGAGAAGAGCACAGCATTCCTTGCCTGCAATCAACTAAATACACCCCAGCTGTTAAAGTACTGGGTAGATTCTCTGGAAGGGACTAGCCCTACTGCTCCTTGGCAGGAAGAAAGGGGCACCTTGGTGCCTCTCTGGGAAGGGAGGGGGGCCCTGTCACCATACTCCAAGTGGTGGGTGGTGCCACAACATGGTGTGGGGCGACAAGGGATGAGTCCCCATGTCGTGAAGAGCCAAGGGCCCCAGCTTGCTTTAATCCAGCCTGGGAGAGTCTTCAATCCTAGACGCATGCAGAGATCTAGCTGTGTACAGAGAGTGGTGGTGGGGAGAAGAGACACAAACACAGATACACCTCTGATCATCCCCCTCATTTGCCCCAAACCAGCCATTCACCCCACTAATCCCTACCCATTCTACTAGGCCATTCTTCTTCATCATTCCCAGCGAAGGGGACAGGGAACCTCTGCTGCTTTTCCAGAAGCCAGAAGTGGGGAATTTGACCCTGGTCTTTTCGTAATGGGGTCACTCACGTTTCTTCTCTCTCTTCCCCACAGAGCAGTGGGCCTCATCCTCATCTCACACCAGTTCTACACTGGTTCAACTCCACTGCCTTCACCCATGTAAACGAGTAAAGGATCAGGCACTAAGACTCTCCCTACATGCTTCACATAGCACTCCCTGCTGCTCCATTCATTGTCATGACCATCAGTCTGCTGGAGAAGGCTAGCGGCATTATTAGCCTCTGTCACATCCCCACTGGTCCACCCTTGCGATAGAGATGGGGAAGCTTTGGCTTTTTAAAATTTGACCCACATTAACTTTCAAGTTATTTCTGCATATTTGCATGTTATTTCTGTGACTTACCAGGACACACGACACAGTAATTCCTCTTTACTCAACGGAGTTGACATTAATAGGTGTTGAGTGGCAAAATCCCATGAGCCACTTTATGATGTAGGAGCTGGGGTCTAAACATGCATATTACTAATGGAAACGCACCATACTGTTAAATATTGTAATATGGGAACTTTCATCATGAGGCCTGTTAATGTTTAAGTACCTCACGCACTGAAGACATTTATACAACAAGCAGTAGATGAATTTTCAAATAGATACTTTTGAGTAATTACCCTCTTGAGACGACACCAATTGCTAAATAATGCCTCAGTCTAATAGCATATAGCTCTTAAGAAACGAACAATTCTGGGGACTATTAAATCTCTCACAAACGTAACAAAGATGATGATAAATACCTTATAGTCTGTTTTAGTTGTTCCAGGGACAAGGAAAGGGCCAGTTTTGCCTCAACCATTAATAGGGCTTCTCATGGAGTAGCCCTCCAGAGAGAACTACAGAGAAAATGACTGGGTAGCTTCTCCCATTGGCTTCATGGGAATATGCAAAATTCCCTTTCCAGGCACCACCGCCCTAGTCCTTAAGAGCCAGTTTGGCACACAAACTCCCAGGGAATGTTCCCATGGCTGGATAAGCACAGGAAAGATAGCAAGGAAGAACGCACAGATGGAAGCTCTGGAGTGCCAAAGACTCCACAGAAAAACAAATTAACGGGAAAGATAAAATTCTCCTAGTCTCGTGGAGTGGATCCCTGCCAGTCCAGAGAGAACTACTGTTAAGTATCAATCAGAGGAACAGAGAGGGAGCAGTAAACAGAAACCCCATTCAAAACAACTCAGGCCAGGTTTCAGGAGGGATCTGGTTTTGTGGGACTCCCGAAGCTCAGAAATACCTGACAAACATCGGCCTCTCAGCATGTAGTTCTGGCCTTTATGCACCTTCAGTAAAGATCTTTCCTATCACTCTGTCTGCCTACAGTATTACTTATTGCTAACAAAACCCGGAGAATGAAATTTGCATAACCCAGCCTCCAGAAGCGAGTGGAGCTACCCAGCAGTTTTCTCCACACTGGCAGAAGGCAACTCCATAAAACTCCCTCTTACAGTCTGATCAAGTGAAGAGAAGCAGCAGAGATTAAAAAAGCCTCGGCCTCTCATTTCAACCTCAGTTTACCGCTCAAACATTTTGTTCCAAAGCCTCTATGAGGTTATGAGCTCTCCAGTGCTCCAATGTCATGTCACGTTTCCCTTCACTTCGATTTAGTTGGTACCCCCAATCTTCAGTGTATTGTTACAATAGCAACAACTAAAAATATGGAGATGAGGCCAGATCCTCACCTGGAGTAGATAGGCATCAAAGTCACTGGAGCGACACCAATTTGCACCAGCTGAAGATCTGTCTCACACTGTCAAATAGCTGCATTACCGTTTACCGGTGTGCTATGAAATGCTCCTTCATTTAGTTCTACTTTGCATGATGAATAAAAATAAGATGAATGTTGGGATCATTTGTGAACTGCATCTTCCATCGTACTTTGTTTCTCTTCAGAAAATAATGTTACATTAAAAAAAAAAAGAGATTAATCTGGAAGTGCCAGATTTTAAGCAATGATTGAGGACTTTACATAACAAGGCTCAAGAAGTAAGGGTGGTGAAGTATCACAAGTATTTTTAGGTGCAATAAAACACAGCATTTTAACATCTATACATGTCACTTCAGCTTCAAAGTGTGATGCATTTCCATTAGTATCTTGCCCACAATTGGAGCCCAGCCGAATAATAAGTAATGCTGGCTGGTTGCCTCTCTAAACTCTGTAATATTAAGTTCCCCCCAAAATCTGATATGCAGCCACTGTGTGTGAGGGAGTTTCAGATGCTCCGATACCACTGTGCACCACTGGGAGAATGTGGTTATACAGACAGTGGCCATGTTATGAACCCACTCATTCGGCCCTGGTGTGAGTGGACGTGTCAACCAATAGGATCTGCACACTCCCTCACCTTGGGCCTCAATTTGACATTTGGACTTTATTTTATCCTTGGAGGATTACAGATTACAGCCCAGTTGACATTGACATTTATTCATTTCTTTGGGTCAAAATACATACCTGAGCAACAGAAAGACCAAGTATCCCTGTATGGCCCACTCTGCCACAACTAACTCCACAAACAAGTAAAATCCCCTCCAAACGGGGGTGGGGTTTCCAGGGACCTGTGAGGTTCCCCGGTGTGAGGCTCTGACACCTTTGGGAAAAGGCTCTTTAAATGAAGTTGGTTACAGTTGGAGTCTGCCTCATGGATGGTCCTGGCACTATAGTTAATGGCACCTGATAGAGAAGAGGACCCCCAAGGTTGTATTATTTCAGTAGGCAGAGAGCCTGGGCCCAAAGAGGTTTTATAGGTGGGAGGCTTGCAGATGCCAGTAAAGACTCAGCAGTAGAGTTTGCCACCCTTCCAGCTGCAGATATTTAGTAACTGGGGGCACTAAGGACCCGGTCTACACACAGAACTTGAACCAGTTTACCTGAAGGTGTGATCATAGAATCACAGACTCATAGAATATCAGGGTTGGAAGGGACCTCAGGAGGTCATCTAGTCCAACCCCCTGCTCAAAGCAGGACCAATTCCCAACTAAATCATCCCAGCCACGGCTTTGTCAAGCCTGACCTTAAAAACCTCTAAGGAAGGAGATTCCACCACCTCCCTAGGTAACCCATTCCAGTGCTTCACCACCCTCCTAGTGAAAAAGTTTTTCCTAATATCCAACCTAAACCTCCCCCACTGCAACTTGAGACCATTACTCCTTGTTCTGTCATCTGGTACCACTGAGAACAGTCTAGCTCCATCCTCTTTGGAATCCCCCTTCAGGTAGTTGAAAGCTGCTATCAAATCCCCCCTCACTCTTCTCTTCTGCAGACTAAACAATCCCAATTCCCTCAGCCTCTCCTCATAAGTCATGTGCTCCAGCCCCCTAATCATTTTTGTTGCCCTCCGCTGGACTCTTTCCAGTTTTTCTACATCCCTTCTTGTAGTATGGGGCCCAAAACTGGACACAGTACTCCAGGTGAGGCCTCACCAATGTCTAATAGAAGGGAATGATCATGTCCTTCGATCTGCTGGCAATGCCCCTACTTATACAGCCCAAAATGCCGTTAGCCTTCTTGGCAACAAGGGCACACTATCGACTCATATCCAGCTTCTCGTCCACTGTAACCTCTAGGTCCTTTTCTGCAGAACTGCTTCCTAGCCATTCGGTCCCTAGTTTGTAGCAGTGCATGGGATTCTTCCATCCTAAATGCAGGACTCTGCACTTGTCCTTGCTGAACCTCATCAGGTTTTTTTGGCCCAATCCTCTAATTTGTCTAGGTCCCTCTGTATCCTATCCCTACCCTCCAGCGTATCTACCACTCCTCCCAGTTTAGTGTCATCTGCAAACTTGCTGAGGGTGCAGTCCACGCCATCCTCCAGATCATTAATGAAGATATTGAACAAAACCGGCCCCAGGACCCACCCTTGGGGCACTCCACTTGAAACCAGCTGCCAACTAGACATGGAGCCATTGATCACTACCCGTTGAGCCCGACGATCTAGCCAGCTTTCTATCCACCTTATAGTCCATTCATCCAGCCCATACTTCTTTAACCTGCCGGCAAGAATACTGTGGGAGACCGTATCAAAAGCTTTGCTAAAGTCAAGGAATAACACATCCACTGCTTTCCCCTCATCCACAGACCCAGTTATCTCCTCATAGAAGGCAATTAGGTTAGTCAGGCATGACTTGCTCTTGGTGAATCCATGCTGACTGTTCCTGATCACTTTCCTCTCCTCTAAGCTTGCTCCTGTTAAATTACTCACCATAGCGCAGTGCACTTATGTTGGTTTATGGCTGGGCTGGGTGCGTGCAATTTGTCTCCACTGAAGTAGCTTGAGCCACTGCACACCCAGCAGTTTGGACTCTACTGGGTTAGTTACATTGGTTTAATTACAGCGATATCAACGATACTGGTGCCACTTATCCACGTGGACCAGGCCTTAGTCTTAGCATCCTGGGAAAAAATGGGCAGCCTGGTGTGGTGTTCATTAGAGGCAACTGGGAGTCAGGCCTACCTAGGCGTAAACTCTTTGTTCTGCGTTTGTAAAACGTCTATGGGATTCTGCTACAAGACTGAGCCTCCGAGGCAGTACTGCAATACAAATAAATAACAGTACTAAAAATAATAAAGTTTACTTGCTGTGTGGCATATGTACAGCTTTTGAGATCCTCGGATTAGAGGAGATTAAAAAGGGGTCAAGGACTGTTCTACTTTCTCTGGTACAACTCTTAGTGACTACATTTTTGGGGGTGATGATTCTTTGGTGCCCTAATGTATAACCAAGAGCCATAACTGGCTTAACCTGGGTGATATTTTCTCCTCCCTCACATCCCCATTATGACCTGATTGCAGTTACATACAAATCCAAGTTAAATATATACGGCCCTCTTACTCATTTTCACGTAAGAAAGACTTATCAGTTTTTTATCAGAATGGAATTTTGCCATGTTTCCACCAAGGAACAGCCATGATGTCAATACGCATTTAAAGATTCAGAGCTGCAACATAAATGTGAAATACTCTGGAAAAAACAAGCTTGGGGAGGTAACGGCTTACTGTTCAGAAGGGCTCTTTCCCCGCCTCAAATGCGTGATACATACACTAACAGACTGTCACAGACCACTCAGGCCAATCTCTAAAACACTGAGTGAGTTCAGCTGTTTGCCAGCTAATATTGAATGGTTTGTAAGAGCCTTTCTTAAAGAAAATCCAAATTTGGAGTCTAAAATTAAGATTGTTGCAGTCCAAATTGTTGATGTTTAAGCAATGAAGCATAACAGGGCATGAGAGGCAACGCCAGTCTCAGGCCTGCCACTGGTGCAAATCGATATTTCCACATTTTAACTGGGCTATTCTTGACCCAGCCTCCCAGCAGAGCCACCAGTAAAGTTCGCTATGATACATTTCACAATCTTAAACAGCAGAGAGCAAGCAGAATCTGTTATTCTGGCTATTTTCAGCAATATCTTCCGAGCGTACTTCTATGAACGGCACCCTCGTTGCTGCCGACTTTTAAAAATCTAGATGAGACAAGCATGTAACAATGCTGCACTGGAACAGATGACTTAACAGGTCTTCTCCAACTCTAATGTCTACAGTTCCTAAGTTTGGCATTTTAAGTGTTAAGCTTAAGTGGGCTAAGCTTTGAAAGCGAGGCTGGTGATTGCAAGACAGCTTCCCTTGTCCCCAAAGCTACAAAGACCCCTGCTGTTCAGTTACTCAGGACTAGAACAAGAACATCAGGTCCAAATCCCCTCATCCTTGTGGGAAGTCCAGTACTAACTTCCCTTGGAAAGCCTCCATAACAAATAATAATAGAACTTTTAATTTTAGTCCCTTTGTCTACTATGGAAATGAAATGACATATCCTCAATGCCCAATCCCTAGCAATAGAGGAGAAAATAAAGACATCATGTTGTACATATGCTTCACTATAAAAACCAAGCAGCTCATTTATAGAAGATACAAAGCATGAAATGGTAGTTTTATTGTGCAAAACAATCTGTTCTTACAGGGCCTGATGCTGAAGCCCTCACTCAGAATCAATGGGTGTAAAGTTTGCAAGATGGGACCCATAGAACTCATTTTCTGTTTTCCTTATATAGGTAAAACACCAGTGACATGTGATTTTTGCCTACACAGGGGCTGTTGAAAGCCATTTCTACAATAAAGTCAAAAGTAATAAGGTTGAATCATTAAATTGCAATTAATCACAATCAAACTTAGCAGCTCTCAATTAGGACAAAGCCTTTTACTTTCTTGGCTCATACACTGGCTATCTGAATTGACGGTAGCTTCTGAGCCTACAAGTAGAGGGTATTTTTAAATTTTCCTCAGATAAATTATTTCCCAAATGGGAAAATGCTAGTTTTAATGAAATGAAATAGCCTTAATTGATTGTGAAGGGAAGTAAACTTTGAGATAAACACAGCATCAATAATTCACAGCTTTCCATCTGGGGAACTTCTTCCTGAATTGGAAGTCTCCAAACTGAGATGTAATGCACATTATTTTAGCAGGCACTTCATAAGTTTAGTGTTCTTGAGATATACTGTATCTGAAGTGGAGAGCAACTGGCATGATTGATTTGACTGAATATTTTAAAGCAAAGTGGTATAAAGCTTTTCTGGCCCAACCCACTGTCCTCCAGAAAGGAGCTCTCTTTGCTGAAATTGCCTCCAACTTTAATATTGGTCCAGACACCAACATCTATATGCTGACACTTGTTGTTACCCTTAACCAGGACACCTAGCTACTTTCCTTATGATCTGTGCCATCCCATGAAATGACTAGTAAGGAGCACTGGGAAACCCACAGAGCCATCACTTTCCTGCTCTACTCTTCCCACACTCAAAGTACGTGACCCACCCAACCATACTACATGAAAAGCCTTTTCATCTCTCTTTTCATGTGCAATGCACTCTACATGGGGTTACATCCTAAAGTCACTCAGGGACTGAAGCCGGTGCAGAATGATGTAGTGGCTCTCTTCTTGATCAGGGTACTGTGCACATTACCTTAGTGCTCTGGGATCGGCACTGGCTGCCCACTGGTCTCAAGGTGAAATATAAGGTGTTGGTTTGACCTATAATGCCCTAAATGGCCCGGGACCAGCCTGACAGATTTCCAGGTCTTGTTGCACGGCTGTGATCAGCAGAAGCTGGATCCCCATTATTATAAGAGAGTAGGTGGCTGGCAGGGCGTTGTCTGTGGAACTTGCTTCCTGCCTTGGTCCAAAATAGCCCCAATTTGGTGACCTTCCTGGCACGATGCAGAAGACACCTATTTGACAGAGATTTTGGAAAGGCCTGAGCGTGTGCCCCACAACATGGAAAAGGAGCTTCTGTAGATTGCGGGCTGAATTCCTGTTGAAATTATTATTTTAAGGCTGCTGGGATTTTGTTGTATTATTAGTGATGTCTTATGGCGCCTGGAGCCTTTGTGGTTTTTTTTATTATAATTTACATACGTATAAATAAAAACTCAGCGGGGCCAGGCTTGACAGTCCTAAATTACTCCCAAACCTGGCTCTTCCAGCTAGATTTTACCACCTTCTAGCTAAGTAGCTAGTTCTTACGGATATCTATATAGAACTCAATCTGATGCCCATTAAAGTTAAAGGAAGATCTGCTATCGCTTTTAGTGGCAACTGAATCCAGCCCTTATTAAAGTATAAGGCAGTGATGCTATTGAACAAATTCAGGGGTAATCATGATTCTTTCTTATTTTCCTTTATCCAATTTGTTAGCTACCTGACAAGTGATTGTGTTCTGATCACATCTCTTATTCAGGGCAGTTACTGAATTGCCTTATGTGCCCAAAATGAAAGCTAGGCAATTTCACGTAAACAACTAAATACAGTAGAGTTTTCATATAAATGTAATATTCAGCAATGATCGCGACCCTTTGAAGGAAATAGTATTGATTTAAAACATAAGTATGTGCAATACATTCAGAAAAGGGAAAAATACCCCCCCCCCCATATATATATTTTAAATTAACACTACCATATTTAAAAAAAGAAACTGCTAGGGATATATCTATTTTCCCCTCCTATTATACAAAATAAATATAGAAGCATAATGGAAGAATATATTATGCTTGCTTGTGTTCTCCATCACGATTTTTATAGGACCAAATCAAACAGACAATGGAAATGAGTTTTGCAGTTTCACTATGCCTTGTGGTTATCAAGTGATAAGTTCCTAGCTGATAACCATTCCCCGCCTTTTACGCAGACTCCAAAAAAACAATTCCCATACTCAAAGTAAAACTTTTTTTAAAAGGTTTTTTCTTCTCTAGGCAATGGCAATCTGGGTGAACAGATGCCAGCAGCGGCAGCACGGGGCAGGATAGAACTTCTTTTATATAGGAGACGGTTGTCTTTTTTGCTCTTTACACAACAACAATATCCAGAAACCGCACTGCCACTGGCCTCAAATAACTGTGTTTATTAAATATACCCGAACACGCCAGGCCTTGCTACACACACACTGCGGCTCTGGGTTCTGGCAGCTCCTAAAACACAGAACACGGGGAGCTCTACCGGAGGGCTCGCAAGCTATTTAAAGGGATACTACCCTATTTCCATACACAACAGATACAATGCATACAGCTTTGTATGTCTGTTTGATTGAAGTGCTCAAGACAGGTGCTAGGATTAACAGTCCTGAGCATGAAGTCTTCCCCATATTGAACAAGTACAGTACAAGCTTAACCCACACAATGTGTCTGTATCTTTAACTGCTTAGCCCTTCTACTGAGGCCAACTACATAACATAAGAACGGCCGTACCAGATCAGACCAAAGGTCCATCTAGCCCAGTATCCTGTCTACCGACAGTGGCCAATGCCAGGTGCCCCAGAGGGAGTGGACCTAACAGGCAACGATCAAGTGATCTCTCTCCTGCCATCCATCTCCATCCTCTGACAAACAGAGGCTAGGGACACCATTCCTTACCCATCCTGGCTAATAGCCATTAATGGACTTAACCACCATGAATTTATCCAGTTCTCTTTTAAACGCTGTTATAGTCCTAGCCTTCACAACCTCCTCAGGTAAGGAGTTCCACAAGTTGACTGTGCGCTGCGTGAAGAAGAACTTCCTTGTATTTGTTTAAAACCTGCTGCCTATTAATTTCATTTGGTGGCCCCCTAGTTCTTGTATTATGGGAATAAGTAAATAACTTTTCCTTATCCACTTTCTCCACATCACTCATGATTTTATATACCTCTATCATATCCCCCCTTAGTCTCCTCTTTTCCAAGCTGAAGAGTCCTAGCCTCTTTAATCTCTCCTCATATGGGACCCGTTCCAAACCCCTAATCATTTTAGTTGCCCTTTTCTGAACCTTTTCTAGTGCCAGTATATCTTTTTTGAGATGAGAAGACCACATCTGTATGCAGTATTCAAGATGTGGGCGTACCATCGATTTATATAAGGGCAATAATATATTCTCCGTCTTATTCTCTATCCCCTTTTTAATGATCCCTAACATCCTGTTTGCTTTTTTGACCGCCTCTGCACACTGCGTGGACATCTTCAGAGAACTATCCACGATGACTCCAAGATCTTTTTCCTGACTTGTAGATAAATTAGCCCCCATCATATTGTATATATAGTTGGGGTTATTTTTTCCAATGTGCATTACTTTACATTTATCCACATTAAATTTCATTTGCCATTTTGTTGCCCAATCACTTAGTTTTGTGAGATCTTTTTGAAGTTCATCACAGTCTGCTTTGGTCTTAACTATCTTAAGCTGTCTAGTATCATCTGCAAACTTTGCCACCTCACTGTTTACCCCTTTCTCCAGATCATTTATAAATAAGTTGAATAGGATTGGTCCGAGGACTGACCCTTGTGGAACACCACTAGTTACCCCTCTACATTCTGAGAATTTACCATTAATTCCTAACCTTTGTTCCCAGCTTTTATGCTCCTTTCTATTTGCCTCACTAGGATTTGACTTCCACTTTTTAAAAGAAGTCTTTTTATCTCTCACTGCTTCTTTTACATGGTTGTTAAGCCACGGTGGCTCTTTTTTAGTTCTTTTACTGTGTTTCTTAATTTGGGGTATACATTGAAGTTGGGCCTCTATTATGGTGTCTTTAAAAAGCGCCCATGCAGCTTGCAGGGATTTCACTTTAGTCACTGTACTTTTTAACTTCTGTTTAACTAACCCCCTCATTTTTGCATAGTTCCCCCTTTTGAAATTAAATGCCACAGTGTTGGGCTGTTGAGATGTTCTTCCCACCACAGGGATGTTGAATGCTATTGTATTATGGTCACTATTTCCAAGCAGTCCTGTTATAGTTACCTCTTGGACCAGCTCCTGCACACCCTCAGGACTAAATCTAGCATTGCCTCTCCCCAACATACAGTTGCCATCTAGGCCCTACTGAGAAGTTGGATGGCGTGTTGGTTAAGGCACTGAATTGGAACTTGGAAGAGCTGGGTGCAATGCCCAACTCTACCACAGACCTCCTGATTGTTCTTGAGCAAGTCATGAGGGCTTTGTGTCTCAGTTCCCCGACTGTAAAATGGGAAAATGCCCCCTTTCTCCCAACCCGTTCTTTGTCCAGCAGCCTCCCACACTGCATCTGGGCACATTGCCCAGTGCAACATGGCCCTGATTTCAGCTGCGGTCTGTAGATGTTACTGCAGTACAAACAACTTTAATCACAATAACAGTGTGATGTAGACACTTGTCCACAAGAAACTACACTGAAACGATCAAGTTATCTCACATGCCACAAAAACAACCAGGCAATGGGAATATCTTTCAATTACACAGAACCTTGGCTGGATTTGAGCTAGAAGCCTAGAGGCAAAAGGCTCAAGAGATTTGATAGCAGCCTTCAACTACATGAAGGGGGGTTCCAAAGAGGATGGATCTAGACTGTTCTCAGTGGTGGCAGATGACAGAGCAAGGAGCAATGGTCTCAAGTTGCAGTGGGGGAGGTTTAGGTTGGATATTAGGAAAAACTTTTTCACTAGAAGGGTGGTGAAGCACTGGAATGGGTTACCTAGGGAGGTGGTAGAATCTCCATCCTTAGAGGTTTTGCTTATTAAACTAAAAATTTATTCGGGCCAGTGAAACCTTGCAGCTATTTAGTTGTTTGTGTGCGTGCACCAGTGTGAGATGTACATAATGTGCATGTGTTTGGGAGTGTTTGTATATGTGAATATTCACCTACCCACCCACTCATGCACCCACTTAACATTCATACATGTAAACATCTATATGAATGTTGATATTTCCCAAGAGTTAAATGGGCACTATCAACTTAAACAAAATCAAATGTCTCTGAAAATATTTACCTACTATGCTACAGTTTAGAGAGAGATGGGGAGGGGGTTGTTTTTTGTTCCAGTTTGATTACTTTCTGCCTCCGATAGGACTCTATTTCCCCTTTCCCCGGTATAGTCACTGAGGGTATATCTGCAATGCAATTAAAACCCCGCAGCTGGCCCGTGCCAGCTGACTTGGGCTCGTGAGGCTTGGGCTAAGAAGCCGTTTAATTGCGGTTTAGACGTTTGGGCTCAGGTGGGAGGGTCCCAGAGCTCAGACTGCAGCCTGAGCCCAAAACACAATTAAACGGCCCGCAAGCCCGAGTCAGCTGGCACGGGTCAGCCGCGGGTGTCTAATTGCAGTGTAGACATATCGAGTCAATTACTTTTTACCTCTGTTTGCGTGAGCCTATCACAAAGCAGGCAGGGAAAAAAATGCATAAATAAAAAAATGTGATTGTAAAAGCACAACAGTGAGCAGAGGGAGTCAGGGCAGTTACCCTTTTATCTCATTTACGGAAACAATCTAGAATTCCAGTTGACTGTGTCTTTTTATTAAATAACTTGCTCAGGAGGAGGGAGCGGATTGTCCTGAGCTTCCAAAACCTTAAGGGAGAACAAACCCAAAAGTACTTAACAGAGAGCCATTCTACAGCCAAGAAAGCAAATTTTAAAATGTTTAACATTAAGGGCTGCTCAGTGGCTTGAAAAGTAACTACCTAGAAAAAATATTTAATGCTATGAGTGGAAAAAAAAAGTCTTAATAATTATATTTAATGTGAAGAGCTGCTCAGGAAGTGGAATAAGTTTTTAAAATATTTAGCACATCTAGGCACTCAGTAGCTGAGAACGCATTCCTTATTAAATACATTTAATGGTTACAGCTACTGTGGTGCGGAAAAAGCAACTACTTATAAAATAAACCTAATGTTTATGGGCACTGTAGCTCAGGAAGCGACCTCTTTACAAGATATATTTAATGTAGAAGCCACTACATCTGGGTCGTATTACCACACAAACCAGCTTTTATTTTTAAAATTTAAGCTAATGTTTAACACACTTTGTTAACTGAGCACCTGCAAAATTCATTTCCTACCATAGTAATTGAAATGGCAGGAGTCCAGTTATGTGAGAGGCTTCTAGCCCCCTTCACTGAGGTGAAAGATTTGGTAACACTAGTGCAAACGCCATTATTAAACAGAGCGGGAAAGGTTTACAAAGTTCTGTGAATATGTACAGCGCATAGCCCACTAAGGCTCAGTTCTGGCTGGGATCTCTAGGTGCAATAATTAAATAATAATTTCACAAGCAGAGCAGCTACAAGACACAGTGAGGTCGTGCTCTATGACTAGGATCTCTAAGCTCTACACAGTACAGATAATACATAATCAATAATGACAAAATAAAGTTTTTTTTATTTTGAATGTGGAAGAGATTGTGCATTTGGGAACACTATTATCACTTGATATTTAATTGTTCCTTCTCTGTCATCCTGCAGTATAGATGCTACTGTAAACCAAATAATATATATCTACAGAACAATACATACGCACTATGGGATCAATACTGAACGGAGCTAAATGGGGTGCTCAATGCCTCTAACCCCTCTGATTTCAGGTCACCCCATCATCCCTCTAAAAGTCACATCCAAGTATTTCTTAATAATGTCTAACCACTATGCACAGAGAGAGGAGTTTTCATACAAGCAGATGCAGCTACACCTTTTGTGGGTTCATTTGTGATGGCTATCCAAAAATCTGGCCACAAAAGAGGTATGACCTCATCCTCCCCAGAAGAGTTCATGTTCAACTGACCTGTTCCATATACAAAATGCAAGACCCCATTACAAATCAAGGGACAGCTTCCTTTCCTGTGACATAAGACATGACCTTGCAGAGGAGGAGTTCAAGGTCAAGTTTTAATTCTTACAGCCTATTTAGAATCCTCAAGATTATCCACACTGTATGTGCTAAGCAAACCATGTTTTCAGGTTTGGCAGACAAGCTGTTCCGTCTATCAGGATAACTCACAGATGGTATCTGTGTGACAAAATATTCATCATGTCGTATTCTTAGTGTATGCAATTTCACTCATTGCTAATTTTTCCTGCATTTGGCAAGCGCCCTAAGAAATTGCTGGTACTTCAGAAGAGATCCATTCCCAGGCACAGTGCTTTTAAAATTAACAGACTAAAGAAAGAATCCAAAAGTTGAAGAAACTCGCTCTCCCGTGTAATTGTAAAACAAACACACTGAGTTGGAGCTTTTACCTTAGGTACTGTTTTTGAACTTCCATTTTGTATCTGATGTTTGTTGCCTATTTTTCAGTTCACATACTATATTTTCTTTTTGCTTGACGTGTGCCATATTACCTTGGCTTTTGCTCTCGCTTCTGCTTATTTATGATCCCTTTTTGACCAAAATCTCAATAAACTTGCTTCAGGGGGACTTTTTATCTTTTTTTTTTCTAGGTAGTTGCATACATAAGTGAACCATTAAAATTGAATCAGTTCAGTGAATCAAACTGAATGACAACAAACTAAAATGAGTAAAAACATGCCTAAAGCAACAAACAGATTAAAAATAAGTAAAATAAATAAGTGATGTTTGGGCTTTCCCCCTATCCCTCTTCTAGTTCTTCTGATGGGGTAATAATGTGACCCCCCCAAAAAAAAATCCAGAGTGAATTTTCAATTCTGAATGCTAAAGAGATTGCATCAAGGAAAACATATCCACAACTTTTTATGCTGCACCTTATGGATGCTGGCTCTGTGGCCCATTGACTTATGGGACCTCATGCAAACAGAATTGGTGAAAGTAAAGGCAGGCTGTCTGATTACATCAGTACTCTCTTCTCTATTTATTAAGAGCTTTAAGAAAACAACTTCTCCCAACAGATAACCTACTCCTCGTTGACTCAGGGCTAGGGTTAAGATAAAATTAATTGGAAATTAGAATCTCTGCATTGGAAAGAGCAAGCCAACATTCAGAGCAGAAGCTCCCAAGCCTTCCCTCATGGAATGATAAATGTTACTGTCATATTCACAAATTCTCAGTGGTTTTCAATACTTTACCTTTTATGCTGAAAGCCAAAACATTAATAAAGCAATTGAAGTAGTAGGCATAGAAGTCTATGAATGTCAGTAGCGAGGTTTCACATAGGCCACTTTGCAGTAATAAAATACTTCATATATAGTGCTAGGGCTGAACGTTACTATTTTTATTTTTTATATGAGGTAGTAAGGACAGGAATGCAAGTAAATGGAAGAGAAAAATGAAGGCAATTCCAATTAATCATTTCCTCTAGTGACATTTTAATGCATTATTGTTACAATTATTCTAAAATGTCCTCGAAGGATCATCACGCCAGCTTTTTTCAGAGTTCATTTTTCACAGAGTGAAAGTTTAACAAGCAACCTTTCTGATTAGTTTTGATCTCTGAAGGTGCAATATCCTTTCAGCCCTCTCCCTTTGTGGAAAGCTGGGCTACTTTCAGCTTTGAAATATCAGGTGTATCAAGCTCCAAGGGCCTCCTTTCCTTTCCTTACATTCTCACTGGCTTCTTTCTTCCCCTTGGATTTGCTTGCTGCCGACTCCCCAATGACCTCTTTAAATTCTGCATTTGCAGAAGACTATTTTAAGATATGGTGCTGCACAGTACAGTATCTGTTTGGTTTTTTGAACAGCTAGAAACACCCTTCAACGTTCTGCTGTTTTACAACTTAGCAAAATAGCCTGTCCATGTCTCAGCATAATTAGTTCCCCAGTCCTTATGAGCTACAGAGCCTCGAGTTGTTTGGGGTGCTCATTCGCCAGGGAACACTTAATATTCTCATCCATCACATGAATCAATACAATGCCACCCTGTTTTTCACAAGGTGGCAGCGGACTAGGAAGAGCAGTATGGACTAAGTTAATTTAAAAGTAATAGAGTGAGATTGTTCACATTACTTTTATCGAACTGACAGTGCTGGCTTAGTGCGATCAGAGTAATTAATTCCATTTCATGGAATCACACATAGAGAAAGGCCATAAAGGTTGCTGGACTTATTTTTTAAAAATACACTAAATGCAAGCTCTCTTTCATTTAAGGTCAGGAACATCTGAATTTTTAAACACTATACTAATGAAATAATGGGGAGAACAAGCAGATCAACCCTACCTTCTGCTCAATTACTGCAGGCCCCAAAGGCCAAATTCACAAGCAGCAGAAACGGCTACAACTCCACTGTGGTGACAAAAAAACCAATCCCAAAAAATTACAGACCAAGTCCTCAGCCTAGGACATGACCCAACTGGCTGAGCTGAGCACTGCGAAGATCCAAAGGGGAGGCACCTGTTATGGTCACAGGATACACACAGAGAAATTAGATAAAAAATATAGATACTCTTGCTGGGAGTAACACTACTTGATGTCGTAGAAGGAGGATAACACGCAAGACTCCAAGAACACACAGAGAGAAAACAGGCTGCTCCCTAAGACAGCAAGGCACAACTCACCCTACCTGGCTTTAACCTCTCTTTTTTAGACTGAATCTCCTCACATACTTTGCTACGGCACTCCCTAGCCTGCAGCCAGGACCAGGAAACTCCCTCATCCCTAAAGTGATAGCATAGGGGGGAGGGATTGCTCAGTGGTTTGAGCATTGGCCTGCTAAACCCAGGGTTGTGAGTTCAATCCTTGAGGGGGCCACTTAGGGATCTGGGGCAAAAATCAGTACTTGGTCCTGCTAGTCAAGGCAGGGGGCGGGACTCAATGACCTTTCGAGGTCCCTTCCAGCTCTATGAGATAGATAGGTATGCAATTTCAACACAGTCCTCAGTTCACCACAGCATCCTTTCCTGAAACCATGGGGCCACTCTATGCTGCTACTTTGGAGCCTTTACATCTCCAATCAGCCCCTGTTATGGGGGTGGGAGGAGAACAAGAGATCAATGCCGTAGAGGCGCATCTGTCCCCATAAGCCCTTCTACCACTAGCCTTATCTAGAGGATCTGCACTAGTTCCAGTGCCTGGGGCACCTCTATGGCCCCAGGGATTTCCCTTTAACCCCCCTTAGGTTAGTGCATTTCAACTACAGAAGAAATAGGGCTCAGGGGGAAAAGGTGCCATTGTGATTTCCTGCCAGAATTATTATTTATCTAGCTCCGGACGGGTGCATGGCGCTGTACACACAGGATGACAAAATCCCTGCCCCAAAGATCCTGCCTCTAAATTGGACTCATAACACGGGGAGGAGTCACAGCAACACCAGGGTCAAGTGAAGAAGGGGAAGCTAATGATAAGGCAAAAAGGGAGAACTTCTCTTGGGAGGGGCTATACTCCGAGGAGGTGTTGTCAGTTCCATGGGGGGCATTCTCAGGCCCATTGACTTCAATGGAGTTATGACAACTGACACCAGCTGGAGATCTTCCCCCCCAAAATCAGATACATTGTTTTGTTTCTTTTGAGTATTTAACATTCTTAAGCACCAGACAGGGAGCCAGTAATACTGGAGAAGAGTCTGGTGAGTTTCTGCTGGACGGCAGCACAGTCAGAAACTGGGTCAGCAAAACAGATTTTAGAACATCAGAATGGCCATATTGGGTCAGACCAAAGGTCCATCTAGCCCAGTATCCTTTCTTCTGACAGTGGCCAATGCCAGGTGCTTCAGAGGGATTGAACAGAACAGGTAATCATCAAGTGATCCATCCCCTGTCACCCATTCCCAGCTTCTGGCAAACGGAGGCTAGGGACACCATCCCTGCCCATCCTGGCTAATAGCCATTGATGGACCTATCCTCCATGAATTTATCTAGTTCTTTTTTTAACCCCGTTATAGTCTTGGCCTTCACAACATCCCCTGGCAAAGAGCTCCACAGGTTGACTGCGCATTGTGTGAAGAAATACTTCCTTTTGTTTGTTTTAAACCTGCTGCCTATTAATTTAATTGGGTGAGCCCTAATTCTCGTGTTATGAGAAGGAGTAAATAACATTTCCTTATTTACTTTCTTCACACCAGTCATGATATTATAGACCTCTACCATATCCGCGCTCCCCCTCACCCCCCAGTCATCTCTTTTCCAAGCTGAAAAGTCCCAATCTTATTAATCTCAACTGATATGGAAGCTGTTCCATACCCCTAATCATTTTTGTTGCTCTTTTTTGAAACTTTTCCAATTCCAATAGATCTTTTTTGAGATGCGGCGACCAGATCTGCATGAAGTATTCAAGATGTGGGTGTACATTGGATTTATACAGAGGCAATATGGTATTTGACCTTTGATCATACTCGTGTTATAATAGCTAACCCTTTTAGATGGTTACCAGAGAATAAATTTTAATGTGGCATACATGGATACAGTCACACATTACCGCTGGGCTTAGCAGGATTAAATTTGTTTCGGTAAATGTTGGTAAAATATTGATTTCATTGTACACATTCAAACTGAGGAAAAAATATTTCCATTGACAATCATCAAAATTTACAGATAGGCAACGTAACAAAAATGCTGCTTAAGAGTTTATTAGATTTTGATTTAAGGATATTTACTTTGTATATTTTGACGTGATGTTGACAAATGTGTTTTAATGGTGACATAGCTTTAACTTTTTGAATCTCATCATCACCTGTTGTAAAATAATTACGCTCTGACACCCTCTACTGTCTGACAACCGCCCCCCATAATTGTGTGCAACTGTGAAAATGTAAAGGAATAAAAACAGAAAAAATGCTTAAAATAAACATCCATATTGTCTGTCAAAATTATTTTAAAAAATATGCTGCCAAGCCAAATCCCTGCCCATTGCCCTGAAACTTTACCCCTTGACTGACATCCTACAACATTCAGAATCCTCATATTGATAAATTCTTCTCTGACGTGAAATTAAAATCTTCAACTCAGAAACAGCTTTGCATCCAAGGATACATGTCATTTCTAAGATCTTGCTATTTAAATCATGTTAGACTTTGAGTGAGCTATAGGAGAAATTTAAGCTGCAGTACATTTTAGTCTCCATCATGTCAGATTTACAGTCCTGGGGTAAATCACACTGCCAAGACAAAATGTCTTCACTTAAATCAGATTTGTTGCTTCCTTCCATACTCTAAAACATTAACAAAATTGGAGTTCTAGCTCATCATAATAGTTTCATCCTAAGTTGGCCACGAAGTCTTCAAGAGGCTAAAGTTCAGACGGGCCTCAACTCCCGCTTCACTATTTCATGTTAAGAAATTCCGGATCTTCATTTTCATGACTCCAGGAATGCCGGCGCACATGGCTTGCACATGCAATAACCACAAGTGCATTAGCATTCGGGGTAAGTGCACTCATGTATTTGGGCCCAAGATCTATTTTTAATGTGCTCTCTACACTCCGTCCTGCAACTGTCTGCAGCATGGTGTCATTTAAAAAAAAATGCGAAGTGGGGATGATGAATCTGACCTCGTTTGTAAAGGGCTTTGGAATCTACTGAGGAAAAATGCTATACAAGAGTTACAAATCACTTTGTTATTAATACTTTGGAAAGGGGCAAGGACAAGAACCTAAGAACGACCACACTGGGTCAGACCAAAGGTCCATCTAGTCCAGTATCCTGTCTACTGACAGCGGCCAATGCCAGGTGCTTCAGAGGGATTGAACCGAACAGGTAATCATCAAGTGATCCATTCCCTGTTGTTCATTCCCAGCTTCTGGCAAACAGAGGCTAGGGACACCATCCCTGCCCATCCTGGCTAATAGCCATTGATGGACCTATTCTCCATGAACATATCTAGTTCTTTTTTGAACCCTGTTATAGTTTTGGCCTTCACAACATCCCCTGGCAATGAGTTCCACAGATTGACTGTGTGTTGTGTGAAGAAATACTTCCTTTTGTTTGTTTTAAACCTGCTGCCTATTAATTTAATTGGGTGACCACTGGTTCTTGTGTTATGTGAAGGGGTAAATAACACTTCCCTAATCACTTTCTCCACATCATTCATGATTTTATAGACCTCTATCATATCCCCCATAGTTGTCTTTTTCAAGCTGAACAGTCTCAGTCTTTTTAATCTCTCCTCATATGGAACCTGTCCTGTATCCTTAATCATTTTTGTTACATAAGAACGGCCATACTGGATCAGACCAATGATCCATCTAGCCCAGTATCCTGTCTTCCGACAATGGCCAATGCCAGGTGCTTCAGAGGGAATGAACAGAACAGGTAATCATCAAGTGATCCATCCCCTGTCGCCCATTCCCAGCTTCTACTCTTCTCTGTATCTTTTCCAATAGGGGTGACCCAAACTGCACACAGTATTCAAGGTGTGAGCATACCATGGATTTGTATAGTGGTATTATGATATTTTCTGTTTTATTATCTAAACGTTTCCTAGTATTCCTAACATTGTTAGGTTTTTTTTTGCCTGCTACTGCACATTGAATGCATATGTTCCGAGAACTATCCACAATGACTTCAAGAGCTCTTTCTTGAGTAGTAACAATTGATTTAGACCCAATCATTTTACATGTATAGTTGGGATTATGTTTTCCAATGTGCATTACATTGCATTTACCAACACTGAATTTCATCTGCCATTTTGTTGCCCAGTCACTCAGTTTTGTGAGATCCTTTTGTAGCTCTTCACAGCCAGCTTTCAACCTAAGGGGGGGAGGGATAGCTCAGTGGTTTGAGCATTGGCCTGCTAAACCCAGGGTTGTGAGTTCAATCCTTGAGGGGGCCACTTAGGGATCTGGGGCAAAAATCAGTACTTGGTCCTGCTAGTGAAGGCAGGGGGCTGGACTCGATGACCTTTCAAGGTCCCTTCCAGTTCTAGGAGATAGGATATCTCCATTAATTTTTTTTTTTTTAATTTTAATTCTCTTGAGTAATTTTGATTGTCTGCAAATTTTGCCACCTCACTGTTTATCCCTTTTCCCAGATCAAAATATGTTGAACAGCAGAGGAACCTGTACAGATCTCTATGGGACACCATTATTTACTTCCCTCCATTCTGAAAACTGACCATTTATTCCTACCCTTTGTTTCCAGTCTTTTAACCAGTTACTGATCTATGAGAGGACCTTTCCTCTTATTCCATGACTGCTTACTTTGCTTAGGAGCCATTGCTGAGGGACCTTGTCAAAGGCTTTCTGAAAGTCCAACTACACTACGTCCCCTGGTTCACACTTGCCCACATGTTTGTTGACCTCCTCAAAGAATTCTAATAGACTGGTGAGGCATTTACAAAAGCTGTATTGACTCTTCCCCAACAAATCGTATTCATCTACGTTTCTGATCATTCTGTTCTTTACTATAGTTTCAACCAATCTGGTACTGAAGTTAGGCATACGGGCCTGTAACTCACTCCCACCGCGTACTGTTTGATGATGACCTAGGTCCAGTGATCCTTGCCTTAGTGACCATCCGTGCCATCGGCCTGCCTTGTTTTTGAAGGTGGGAAGTGGTGAAGTTGTGTCTGGTGACCAAGAGACAATGGTAGCATTAACTAGCATGCAGTTTCCAAATGTGTCAAAGTTCTGTGAATAGACCTGAACCCAGACATTCAACACCACTGGGCTTTCCCTGACAACCAGTTCCAATTGTACTTAACTGTGCTTGTGGAGAGCTGTGTAGTAAAGAGAGGTACACCTTGTGATTAAAACACAAATTGGGATTCAAACTAAGTTGAGAAGGCAAGTTTAAAACTTGGTTTAAATATGGTTCTAGCCACACCAAGTTCTATTCCAGTTTGGGTGGCCAGGTCAGATGTGTGATTAAAACCCCCAGGCACTCACATTGGTTTGCCACATCCACAATTCACTTAATCTTTTTTAATCTCACCTACTTTACATTTGAATTTTGAGTTAATGGAATTTAAGCACATGCTTAATTCCTTTCCTGAACAGTGTTTAGCCCAGTGAAGTCCGGATTGTGTCTGAGGCTCCTAGATGTTACTGTAATACTGAAATAATTGTAATAATATTTTTGAGGCTAAACTCATTGTAGTGTTTGTGTTTGGACCAGGTGGCAGTGAAACCTGATGGGCTGTGGATGCAAAATGGCCACCCCAAATGATGGCGATCTCACTGAATAAGCCTTGTCCGATTTCCACCAATTTAAAAGAGCCATTCTCACAAGATTTTAGTCACATCCAAACCAGAAACAAGTCTCGCTTCTATTTCTGAATCTGACCCATAGCCAATACAGTATGAGCTGCCTCAGATCCAGTGTTGCAAATCCATCCCCTTCAAAACATAAATGTATACATCTAGGAACAAAGAATACAGGCCACACTTACAGGATGAGGGACTCTATCCTGGGAAGCAGTGACTCTGAAAAAGAATTGGGAACAGTGGTGGATAATCAGCTGAACACAAACTCCCAGTGCAATACTATGGCCAACAGGGCTAACGTGATACTTGAATGCAAAAATGGGGAAATCTTGAGCAGGAGTAGAGAAGTTATTTTACTTGTGTATTTGGCACTGGTGCAACCACCGTTTCATTCAGGAAGGATGTTGATAAATTGGAGAGGGTTCAGAGAAGACCCATGAGAAGAATTAAAGGATTAGAAAACCTGCCTGATAGTGATAGATTCAGGGAACTCAATCTATTTAGCCTAACAAAGAGAAAGTTAAGAGAAGACTTGGTCACAGTTTATAAGTATCTACCTGGGGAACACATATTTGAAAACAGGCTCTTCAATCTGGCAGCCAAAGGTATAACACAGTCCAGTGGCTGGAAGTTGAAGCTAGATGAATTCAGCCCGGAAATAAGGCGTACATGTTTAACAGTGAGGGTAATTAATCACTGGGACTCTTTACCAAGGGTCATGGTGGACTCTCCATCATTGATAAATCTTAAATCAAGATTAGATGTTTTTCTAAAAGATCGGCTCTAGGAATTACTTTGGGGCAGTTCCCTGGCCTGTGTTTCACAGGAGGTGAGACTAATGATCACAATGGTCCCTTCTGGCCTTGGAATCTACGAATCTAAAAATGTGAAGGAGATCAATGATTTTTAAACCTTCCCACGGCAGTAACACCTGAGCCCTCCAACGAGCCATCATGGCCCCATTGCACTAGGCATTATACAAACACAAACTTCACAAAAGCAGCCCCAGCCCAAGGAGCCGACAACGTAAGAATTAGAGAAACAGGAGCGAGTGGGAGGTGGGAGGGCAGGGTTATAACAGAGACCAGGGTGTGTGCACAAACTGCACATGGACAGTAGTGGTCTCAGTGGTACAAGTGGCGGCTCCTGCCAAAAATGTGAAGGGGATGAGACTTGAGACTCTGATTTTGGCCCATCCCTTGTCTAATCATCGTCCCCAAACTTGTTTTAAAGACCAGTGCAGACAGGATGGCAGACGTGAATCTAGATTTCCAGTGGCAAAAAAAGAAAAAAGAATAAAATGCATTATTCTAATGTGCCACCCACTACAGGCACTTAGGGCGCTATGGCTTTACAGATCACTTGTTTAGAGCACTCTGTAATATGAGGCACATGTTGCTGGGAGCTCTGTGTGACGGGAAATGCTTAGTGCAGCATTATTACAGTAATCTTTCAGCAGGCATGTACCCCTTCCTCGTTTTAACGAAACAATCCTAAAAACTGTATTACCAACAGGCTTTAATGAAAGCCATACATTTCATGGTGCGCATTCGGTCATGCGGAGATTTGTTTGGAATCAAGATCACGCCTCTCTAGGAATATGACAGGAGATTAAATCATTAAAAATGTATAGTCTGTAATTAGTTTATCATTGCAGAACTAGAAGAATGTTTCCCACCGCAAAGTTGACGCCACCAGCAAGAGATCATTTTGAAAGATCAATGTTCCTAAAATATCAGAAAGCAGAATAATTAGAAGGCAGCCTGCACAGCGATGCTCCTTGATGGGAGTGTTTAAACAAAAACAAAACCTTGAAAAGAATAAGCAACGGGGATTCCCCTCTCCAGGGCCCGACTGTGTGAAGTGCTAAGCCCTCTCACATCCTTTCGCCTTCAATGAAAATTGAAGGCCGCTCAACACCACACTGGATCTGGCCCCAAGCTCTAATCACTTTCAAATGACATGGTGATGTCAGGATATCCCGAAGCACCATCTTTCAAGCCCTGGGAATTTACACTCGCTGCATATTCCTAGAGAAAAGCTGCACAAAGCGCCAGGAACAGGATCTCGGTATTAGTTAATTATGGCACTGCAATTTTTTCGCCCGAGGCGTTTTCAAAATAAACGGCAGTAACAGCGATGCGGTTTGCATTGCTATAGTTCAGGTGGTTTCAAACCATAAATTATAGACCCCAGTTTTCAGCGTTTAGAATAATGACTGTTAAAAGAAGAAGTTATTTTAAAGGTAGGCATTTACAAATGAGTAGTAGTTCAGTGGTTTCGGATGATTTCTGCTCCCACCCCACCCTCTTCCACACGCAGACTCCTCCCCTCCGATTTGCCCCCTGACTTATCCCCTTCCTCCCAATACCTCCCCCTCCCCCATGCAAACGTCCCGCGCCCTTACAAATGTTATGGCATAAAACCAGCTTTCATTTCTCAAAGAAATTTTGTAAGCTGTCCGGGTCTACACACACAGACAACTGTCTTGAGCGTGTGTTTTGAGGAACCGTTAATGCGTGAGAGAAGTATTTTAGGTAGAAAGAAGGTTTAATGGCGTGTGAAGGGTTAATGCCACCTGCAGGTGTTATTCCCAGTAAGGATAGTTCCCTTTAACCCAGAGGTTCTCAAACTGTGCTCCGTGGACCACCAGTGGTCCGCGAGCTCCATTCAGGTGGTCCGCGGATAGTTCCCTCTAAGGTGTGCGCCTGGGCGGCCACACCCGACACAATGAAGGGCCACCCATCCAATTAAGCTGCACAGGCATAGCTCCACTAATTAGGTGCCTGGACCCTGGAAAAGACACACATGTAAGGCGAGGTGGTGGCCTTGGGGGGAATTTGGGACGTGCAGGGCTGCGGCGGCCAGAGAAAAGGGCAACTTTCCTCAGCTCCAGGGCTGCAGCTACTGGGGAGAGACCCTCCTCCTTCCCAGCCCCAGCTGGGGGGTTGCCATGTTGGGGGAGAGAGGAAGAGACCCCCCCCTCCTTCCCAGCCCCAACTCGGGGGCTGCTGCGGCAGGGGAGAGAGGGTACATCCATCGCATAAGAAAGGTAAGACTACGGATATTAAAATATGAGTTGTGTGCTTTTATCTGTAGAATAAAAAAACATTTATTGTTATTAAGGGTTTTTTTTATATAGCACTTTTATCCAAAGCTCTTTACAATAGTTAGCTAATGGTACAAACAACATTTGGAAAGATCATTAAGTGGTCCGCTGAGACCCTCAGAAATGTTCAAGTGGTCCACGAAAAAAAAAATTGAGAACCACTGTTTTAACCAATGCAGAATGGCCACACTGATCCCCGTGCTGGACCACCACCATGGGAGTTCTGCCTGCACGAGGATGGCTGAATTAGCACCTTGACTTGCTCCTCACCGGGCACAATCCAGCAAAACCATCCCTATTAATCAAAGCTCTTCAGCAGGTGCTGACAGTGCCATTCTAATCAATCAATCAGACAAGCACATGCGTACGTGCTTTGTTGAACTGAAGCTGGGCTTTAATGGAGGAATCCGTTTCTCCTCTGATGCCTGGCCCTTGAGGAAGCATTCTCTCTTTCTGACATAAAACCCAATTCTCTCCTTTCCACACATATTGTTAGACCTGCAGGCCATGGGGGGGGGGGGGTGTCACCCTCCCTGCCCCACCAGTCCCTCCTTTTATAGTCATTCTCTGTTGTGGGGGAACCCGTTCCGCCTGGAATGTTACATACAATGTGTCCTAAAAGGGTTTACTAGGTGCTGTGGGTGACGACTGGGTTTCTTATCAGGGTGCACAGTCACGTTGGGGCTTGTGGAGTTTTCTGGTTGGAACCCACTGAGCTCCCACCCTGACCACTGAGTATTCAACCACCCGTCTTGCACTCTGTTTCTCCCCTTCCACAGGCCCATCCCACTCCTCAGGTCTCCTCCAGCCTTTGGGACCAGGATCGCGGTGACAGCCTAGCAATAAGTGGTGTGGTGAACGTCTCATGTTGCAGACACTCTGGCACACCACGCCCCAAGCTGCACCAATCAAGTCCCTTCAGGAAGGCCGCGCCCACAACGCAAACAGCCAACAGAGTAGAGAAAACGGCCTCCCCAGACACGAAGCATTTCCAGAGAGTCGCCCTTTCAAAAACAAGTAGGATTGACCTCTGGGAACAACCAGGGGACGGGGGAAGGTGGCTCACTTCTCTGCTACAGACTTTCTTGGAGGCTCCAGCCAAGTCCCTTCACCTTTCTGTTCCTCAGGTTCTTCTCCTTAGTGGGGATAACAGTCAGCTAAGTCAGTGCTTCCCCACCAGCAAGACACAGCTTGGAAGTGGGTTTCCAGGAGGCACCCAGTGGCAGCTGAGGAAGTAAAAACTTCAAGGTTCTCCAAGGGGCCATGTGCCAGCTGCACAGTCTCCCGAACCAGTGCTGAATGTTGTGCCGGGACGGGGAAAGAGGAGAGAGACCTCCAAAAGCTACCAACAGTACGACAGTTCCAACCCCCTCCAACACCATGAACATCCCTTCCCCACCGCATGAACTCACCCTCCCATAAGGTTCCACCCAGGGCCGGCTCCGGGCACCAGCGCCGCAAGCAGGTGCTTGGGGCAGCCAACGGAAAGGGGCGGCACATCCAGTCTTCGGCGGCAGGTCCCTCGGTCCCTCTGGGAGGGAAGGGCCTGCCGCCGAATTACCGCCGAAGAATGAAGCGACGGCGGTAGAGCTGCCACCGATCGCGGCTTTTTTTTTTCCTTTTTTTTTTTCCTTTCCCGCTGCCTGGGGAGGCAAAAACGCTGGAGCCGGCCCTGGCTCCACCCAGCAGACCCAGCTCCCGCCACTCGACAGCAACAGCCAACACCATCCTCCACCCACTCAGCGCCCCAAAACATCCCCCTGTTTCTTATCACTACCTGCCACCCACATTTCTTTGAGGCCACAAAGGATTGTGGGAGATGATTAGTCAGGTTGATTTGAGGGGCATTTTGCTCTGCTGTATTATAAATAATAATTTATTTATTTTTGGGTCACAGCTCAAAATGACTCAGAACCACCAACCTGGGTGTTGGGCAAAATTTTCAAAAAGTGTCTAGGTGACTTAGGAGGCTAACTGCCATTCAGAAAATCCCACCAAGTGCCTATCTGCATCTTTAGGTGCCTAAACTCCTTTAAAATCTAGCCCTAAGTTCCTAATTACTTTTGAAAATGGGACTTAGCAGCCTAAGTCACTAATGTGCTTTTGAAAATAGCACGCTTAATTCATAAAAAAGCACTTTGGAAATATTAATCATAATTAAGCCAGCAGTTTAGAATACAGTTTGGCTTTACACAGTGCTTTTCATACACATGGTATCGGAAAACGCTAGACAATAATTAGTTTGTTAAAGATAAAACAGTAGGTAACAGTGAAAATATAATCACTACTTTTTTCTGACCCAGAGGGGTTGGATGGGGCAGGAGTCCAGGGGGGGCCATCAGGGGGCGAGAAGCGGGGGGGGGGGGGGGGGGGAGGGGGGGGGGGGCCGGGCCATGTCTGGGTGTTTGGGGAGGCACAGCCTCCCCTAACTGGCCCTCCATACAATTTTGGAAACCCGATGTGTCCCTCAGGCCAAAAAGTTTGCCTGCCCCTGCCTTAGGAGGATGCTGTATCTTCACATTGCAGCAGTAGGTGATGATACTACACTGGCCGATGAATAGAATAGGATGCCCCTCTGAAGGCTCACAGTGGAGTTAATGTGGGTGCTGTTCTTTCCAAAAAAGGGCCAACAGAGACAGGTCCATCCCGCAAGGTGCCCTGCATGGGTAGACCCCTGTGGATGCTTGGAGCCAGTGAAGTCACTGGAGCTGTGTGTGGTACCCAGATCTGCCCATACAGAGCATCTTGCAGGATTGGGACAATAGTCTCATTTTCAAAAACAGCCACCCTGTATCCTCTCACTCCCTTAGCATATCGCCTAGGACATTATTTTTCCTCATTGTTTGCTTATTTGTAAAGGAAACAACCAAACTCACCAGCTAGCTTGAGGAAATGCCTGCAAGGAGGGATGGGGGGATTTACACTCAACAAGAAAATTATCGTCCTGTCACTGCTCATGCGCCATTCTCATTAACACTAATGAGAGTCACCCGTGCTTTGAGAAGAGGCTGGACCCCCAAGTGTTTTACAATGGCAACAAATTATTCCTACAGAACAAACATAAGGACCCAATCCTGCCTTCCTTGCATGCTGCCCAAACCCCTAATCAGTTCATGGAGCTCTTTGGGTGCCCAGATCAACCTTCATGTAAAACAGACTCAGGACCAAGACCCAAGACATAACTCACCCGATACTGCATGTTTATCATTGAGAGTGATACGATACCTCTTTCTGAGTCAATACTTTCAGTATCTTAAATAGAGATACAGAAACCTCTTGAACATCATTAACCTAGACTGAAAATAATCAATATATAATCATTTTATGTGTGAGTATGAAAGGCAAATGTCTAATACATTAATTGTCAAATCCCTTTCTGTGCTAACGATTGCCATAATCCACGAGATCAATTCCATTATGGATTTTTACACAGCGATCTATTCAAAATACACAGAGGTATCATTTATTATATTGATTACCCCTCCTTAAAACAGATAGTAATGTATACTTAAATGCATGGATTGCAAAGACCATTTTTAACCTTTGTAATGTACTCTTGGCTGAAAAGGAAATCACTGAGCATCACAGTATAAAGGACATAATTTCAGTTTATAGGTACTAACAGAGGAAAGCTATACAATTACAAATATATCAATGTATATAAGGGGGAAAACAGGAAATGCTTTTTTTTAAATACACGGGGATACGAGGGAATTGCTTAAATTGACAGGATCGACTGCTCGTCACTAAAGCCCAGCATCCCTAAAATTTGTGGGTGTCCAGAAAATAAGCTGAGATCAGAGAGTTTGACGAATGAACCCTCCTTTCATTACAGGATGAAGCGACATCCCAGTTCTGAACAGTCCCAGACTTTGGTATGTTTGAAAGCCAGACCCAAGTTTTGCAGTACGAGCCCATCTCTAGTTTAATATTTTATGATGCTGGATGCACAACCAGAGAAGAGGCAGAAGGTGGGACACGCCTTGTAAGTTGGTTTGGGGCCACATTAAGGGGTGTGCTCTGTGCTACGTCCAGCTTCCACTCGGTGCTGCAGAGATGAGGGCTGTCGGGGAGCTGGTTATCGCTCATTGTTTCTCTGTACAGTCCTATGAGCAAGTTAGAGCAGCCTAGATGCTGCTCTACCATACGCCCGTTGGGAGGGGGTTTCCTAAAGGACCAGCTAAGGCTTGCCAGAGCATATGGCAATGTTTCCTTCCTGCCCTGATATGCTCCCTGTATTAGGGCTGCCAGGAGGGAGGTGTAAGAGCCACTGAACTCTTACAGTATTGATATCCCTTTGCGCCACCGGAGAGGCAAGAGGGGAGCAGTACAAGATTCCTCTCTTTGCATTGGAAGTGCAGGGAAAGTCAGTTAGCTTCAAAGACAAGTGGGAAAGGGGCAGGAAAATAGAGCAAGTTAGTTATAAACAGCCCCTGGTGATTCAGACTGCCAGCAGAACCAGTCCATTCCATTTGTACAGCATGATAATGATGAACTACTCTAATGTCTATGCCGCTGTTAAAGATGAAATAAGCACTGAAGGCCTGAGTATTGGCATTAGTGTTATTTATTTGTATTGTGGGAGCATCTGGAGGCCCCAAATTAAGGATCACAGCCTCTTTGTGCCAGGCCCAGTACATGCATTATTTAAAACTAATTCTACATATGATCTACACCAGTACAAGTGAGAGGATCACCAAGCCCTATGATCTGCACCCACTCCATGTATATCCCCATAGAAGATTGCTTCAACAACGGGGGGGGAGAAAACTCCCCCATCTCCCAACACGTTTAACATAAGCTGTTGCTAGGTGAAGCAAATTCTGAAGAAGGTATGTCATACCTGCTTTTAGCAACCTGATATAGTGATTCTCTCAAGTGCCTGTCATTCTTTATGGCAATCTCCCCACCTGTTTAGAGTCCAGCTCCATTCACAAGAACCATACATATGTCAAATAAATTGAAGGCCCTATTCAAATCACGGTGTCCTCTGCCAGGCCTGATCTCCCGTCCCATCTTTCACAGCATAATCTGCTTAAAATTGAACAAAACCTACTAGGGAAGAAGCACTAAATTTTCCACCCTCTAGTGAGCCACCAGGAGGTGACAATGATTATACCTGTCAATCAGTATGTCACAGTAAAGTTCCTGTCCATTGCAAGGAGGGTGGGAATTATTCTTCTAATATATTCAGAGAATAGCCAGCATGCATCTTTCCATTCCTTTATCAGGAACTGGTTATTTTGAACAAGATAAATAGGCTTTTGTAAACCAGATCCTCTCCTTTGCTGATGATAGAAGCTGACCCAGTAGATTAAATGGAAACCCGTAGATGAACAGATGATCCTAGCCTGCTGCATATATCCTGTGCTTCATAGCAGCACTCAAACAATGCAACTTCCACCACAGTTTAAATTCATTGAAGATATTCACATTTTGGGGCCCCCGATGATCATTTCCAGCTGCAGCATGCATCGAAATCTCTATATATGTTTACACACACAGCCTATTATCTGAACTATGCAAATCCTATTTCTGTGGTGCACATTGGAATTCCATAAATAATTCAGTATGATCAGAGAAGTGATGGGGAAGAGGGAGATCTGTTAAGAGGAAGAAACAGAACTAGGTTCAACCCAGAAACATTTTGGCATTATTAGCACTCTGGGGGCTTGGCCAGAAACTCAACTTACAAAAACACGTAGAAAAGAGTTTGTGAGAGTCTGTTTTTCCATGTCTCTCGCAGTTTGTATAGTTAGAATCTTGAGATCTTTCAGCCATCTCTTCAACACAACTTGATGTCACTGTATAAACCCCTGATTCACATCTTTTCTAACCTACACATGGCACTGATTTAAATATTTTAAGCACCTCTTTTTACAAACCAAGAAAGCATAGATAAATCTAACCCAGTGAGAGCCCATTGTCAAATTGGAAGATGGATACATTAAAACAGAGGAAAGGGAGGAAGGACTGATATCTGCATTTCTGCAGGAATTATTTTATTTATATGACATCATAATGAATGTATTATCTCAACACCAGAGTGCTGTGACTCCACACAAGCAAGGAAATAAAGCTAGGAACAGACCTTAAATAGCATTTCAAGGATAAGGCATTGACATATTGATTTTCTGACTGCTGTTATCTGATGCCTATCTGTGAGTGTCAGGTGAAGCTCTGTTGATTGCTATAAAGACATGTGAGGTTATTGGTATCTGAAAATCATCCTTGCTAATTATGCCTCTTCACCCCCCCAGCCCAAAAAAAAAAAAAATCTACTAGTTTAACTGGTATCTGCTGCAGCCAAATCGTCACACTCACACAATCACCTGACAAACAATCTTTGCAGCACTCATTTGAACTGACCATGTTGAGAAAAATTCCTGGACTAATTGTGCTCACAATGCAACAAGATGTTATGTCAAAGACCCACATTTAGAAATGTTCTTCTCAAGTCCAGGGAAGGTCAAAACTTTTTGATAGAAAACTTCATTCGATAAGAATTGGCCTTTTTTTTTTTTTAGGAATGAATATTTCTGTAGAAAATTTTAATTTCCTTCCATTTGTTCCAGTTTTTCAAAATCCCCTGAACTGGAACATTTTGAGGTTTTCCTTATATTTTGGGTTTAAAATTTGATTTTTTTTTTTTTTGGCTTTTCACTGAAAAAGAATTAAAAGATCTGGGGGGGAAAAAAACCTAAATATTTTAGTTTCTTTTAATTTTTTCTTGAAACATGCTATTTCCCAAGACCACTCTGAACTGGGAGCATCAACAAAATGCTGCTTTTGATCTCTTGGGGGGAAAAGGATAACATGAACTGCTCCTGATGTATCACTTGATATTTGCAATACAGTACAACCAAGTGAGAAGGATAGACTTCAAGAGGAAGCAGACACATAATAATGATAATGGCAGCCCAGATTTTCCAGTTCCACTCTAGGCCACATGCATCTTACAGAGCTGTAGTGATCATTTCAAAAATGCATCAAAATAAAATACACAGCTAGAATACTGCAAATGGAGCTAGTGTAAAAATATAGAATGAAGGGTCACATTTCGTCATGTGCAACATCTCTGCTAAAGGACAAACGCTCATTTTTTAACTTTTTCCAGTTTAGGGCTTTATTCTGCTTCTATTTAAGTTAGTGATCAAACCACCCTGGCTTCAATGGGACAGGTACTGGGGCTGCAGGCACCCGGTGCTGGCCCATTCCAGCTGACTCAGGTTCGCATGGACTAAGGGGCTGCTAAGGATCCTGCAAGGTGGGAGGGTCCCAGAGCTTGAGTTGCAACCTGAACCCGAAGAGCTACCCTGCAATCAAACACCCTGCACCCTGAGCCCTGCAAGCTTGAGCTGGCTGTAGGTGTCACTTCAGTGCAGACATACCCTTAGTGACTAGGCTGCTGCTGACAAGTGCATGTAATTGTAACCGTTAATAGGAGTTACATATGGTTATTTACAGCAGAGAGATTTAAGGCTTTTTGTTTGGAAACAAGGGCTTTTAATACACAATTTACATTTTTCCTAACTGCTTGGATATGTTAAAACCTCACTGCCCTCTGAAATCGCCAGTTCTGCACTGGGTGTAATGACATTTCTTTTTCTTATGGGGTTTTATGGTACCTCTCGGTGTTTGCCAACACAAGAACAGCTATGTCCATCAGGCAGACGCCACTAATTCTTGGGGAAGGCTCTTCCTGCGAGGTGGTATATGAGCTGTTAGTAGGGACTGTCTGGCAGTGGAGGATCTTACATGGGGAGAGATCAGCAGCAGGTGAGGCAAAATTCCCCCTTGAAGCAAGGCTACTAGAGGATAACTAAGCAGAAGAGATGCTTCTAGCTTTCCCCTTCTTTTTGGAGCGTTTCTTTGCCATTTTGGGGCCTGAGGCATTGTATATGTGTGGGGCTGGGCGGGGAGGATCCAAAACTTCTAAGAAAGCCTTAAAGCCATGAGACGGGCTAAGATGAAAGGAATTGTACGGGTTTTCCTACACTCTAGCTCAGGAAGAAAGCGCTCTGGAGGCTGCATGATGAGATTGCCAGGAAATAGAATGGACTGCAGTTTCCCCAACAATATGAGCCTGCTTAGTTCCTGTGATTGACAATTCTGTCTGCTGAAAATTCCAGCCAATTGGAGAATTAACCCATGAGTCTATTCATCTCAAAGATTTTCTAGGACCCGGAGAACCTACACATTCCAGGATTCATTTTCTTTCCCTTAAAATTAATTTGTCTTTAAAATCTTTCTGCCGCATGTTTTCAGGCAGGATGGCACATAAACCTCTGAACCCGACCAGTCGATTTGTATTTTACCTCTCGCACAAAGTAGAAATTTACAACAGCTTGAATTTCTTTCCAGCCATAGTTCAACACATTCAAAAATTGGGCCACCTTGAAGGCCAAGGTAAGTACCAAAAGCTGGTGTTCATTTTCCAGCCTGAACTCTTCACATTTCACCATTCATTATCATCAGACAATTCATCTACTTCCAGAAAGTCATCTTGTATTTTGTTTCTTGTAGTTCTTGAAGAGATGACAAACACTATGAGCAAATACTACTTTTGGTGATGCAACGAGGTTGGATAGGTTCTGATGATATCTTGGATACACTGACGTCAGTCTGGTTGCAAGGTATAACCGGATACGGAATGGCCCAGTGTTCTCTTGGCCAGGTGTGCACTACAAAGTTTTGTTGGCATAGCTACGTCAAAGGTGTGAAAAAATCCACTCCCCGGACCGACATAGGTATGCCAGCAAAACACCCAATGTAGATGCAGCTATATTGGCAGGAGTCCTTCCGCCAGTATAGTTTATGTCATTCAGGGAGGTGGTTTAATTATATCAGTAAAAGATCTCCTTATACCAGTATCAGCTATGTCTCCACGGGATGGTTCTACCAGAATAGTGATATCCGTGTACTGTAATGGCCAAGCCTTTCTAGTGTAGACTAGCCTTTAGTTTGAGTCATTTCTGGCAACATGGATGAGAAGGTGGAAGTGCACAGTACATCCTAATTGTAAGCACTGCCTTGCTTTCATTAACTTTACAAGCTAATAAATAATCTGTTGAATTTAACATTCAAAATGGCATTTTCAGTCCTTCATTTTGCCTACAATTTGTTGAAAACTTCCATCCTCCCATCCATACAATAACCAGTGTCTGAAACGCCTCACTCTGCTGATTCCTTGATAGTGATCATGGAGTCATCTGGATTTTGGACAGCGTCCTCTGCTAACAGCTCTCTCACTGTTCCCAATATCTCTGCAGAGAGCCCATGGAGAACTGTAAAATCAACCAGCCCCAAAACCTTTATGACATCTCAAAATCCCTCTTATCTAACATCATTTCCTCCCAAGGCTCTTACCACTGGGAAAGGCATCTACTATTTTAGTCTGAGAGCCTGTACTTCTAGTAACCACATCAACATTTTATGGTTGGCGGGATCGGACTCTTGTTGTTTGTCAGTATTTGTAAATGAGAACTCATTCTCCCTTGCAGATGACTCAGTGCTCCTCAGTTGACTCTGACTTGCTCCAATTTGTTTTTACTTGGGTAGTTTGTCTGTACGTTTTGCTACATTCCAAAGGCGATTCATTTTTACGAGGATGCCTGTGGCTTCTTCTGACTTGGGAGCATCGGTTCCAGCATTACCAAACCAAGAATGCCAAAAGGGAACTGAGGCTTTTCTTAGCATCACATTTCCCCTCCGTCTCATCAAATCCAAACATGTTCTGGTAAAATTGCCATTGACTCCCAATCCTTTGAAGCCCTAATAGAACCGTTTCTATTGGAAATATTTTTAACTGAGCCACTGGCAAGCCCATTAGCCTTGCTACACGTTTTGTGTGAGAGGGCCATGACACTGCTTCTTAACACATTTGTGCATCACTTTCTCATTCCTGTCCAGGGTTGTCAGTCTGTCTGTGGTATTTCTAAAGTGCCCTCCCCAGAAGTCTCCAAGTGCCATTACAACTCAGGAGGGAACAGTTCCACAAGTATGAACTACTTGAAATCCAGGAGTCTCAGACTTCTTTAATGGAATTGAGCAGTGTTGAATATTTAACAAATCCCTAATCTTTTTAACAAATGAACTATAGCTCTTCTATCCAGATGGCCTTGTTGCAATGAGTATCTTATACAAATACAAGAAGTGTGCACCTAGGGCTCTGACCATCTGAACCAATGGTCACACTACCATTGTAAATATGCTCAGTACGATATGCAGCCTGGACAGCAGTACATTCCACTGGTTTGTAACTCACTTCTACATAAACCCCAGGAATGTTCTGACTTCCAGAATTAAAGAAAAGCTCAGGGCAGCTTTATTCAGGTCCATTTCTGACAAAAATCCCCCTGATTTATTTTAAACGGAACGATTTCAAAGTTACCAACTGCCCATTCTGGAATGACCATGTCGCCAATTTAGAATGGGCCGAATACCTTCCACCGAGAGCAAAAAAACAGAGCGGAGACTTCCTTCTCAAAAATACTCCTGACTTGCATCTTCTAATGGTCCAGGCAGCAGGTCCCAGGAGTGGGCAGTGCTCTCTGAACTGCATTTTGAGCAAAAGGATACTTGAGCCCGGCTGAGACCCAACCTCATATTGCTGAGTCTGTGGTTTAACAGCTGCTATATATGGTAGCAGCAGAACAACCCACTTGCAGCAGCCATTCCCCCCACAGGAGGAGGAGGCCGGTGTAACACAGAATAGTCCTGCCGCAAGGCAGTTGGACTCCTAAATCTTCTACTAAGCGTATCAAAGACAACATGTCCCTTACCACTATGTGTTTGGAAGGTGAAGTCTGTAGGCAAGGCCTCCCCATTATTATCAAACACTTACATTTTCCAAGTGCCGCCAAGATGAACCGTGGTTGATGCTGAAGTTATGGACTTGGAGAAATCTCTCTCCCTTACTAAGGGCTTTTCATACAGTCTCACATGACCTTCTCATAAACAAATTAGGGAAATACAACCTAGATGGAGCTACTATAAGGTGGGTGCATAACTGGTTGGAAAACTGTTCCCAGGCAGTAGTTATCAGTGGTTCACAGTCAAGCTGGAAGGGAATATCAAGTGGGGTCCCGCAGCGATTGGTCCTGGGTCCATTTCTGTTCAATATCTTCATCAATGATTTAGATAATGGCATAGAAGGTACACTTATAAGGTTTGCGGATGATACCAAGCTGGGAGGGGTTGTAAGTGCTTTGGAGGATAGGATTAAAATTCAAACTGATCTGGATAAACTGGAGAAATGGTCTGAAGTAAAGAAATTCAATAAAGACACTTAGGAAGGAACAATCAATTGCACACATACAAAATGGGAAATGACTGCCTAGGAAGGAGTACTGCAGAAAGTGATCTGGGGGTCATAGTGGATCACAAGTTAAAGATGAGTCAACAGTGTAATACTGTTGCAAAAAAAAGCGATCATCATTCTGGGATGTATTAGCAGGAGTGTTGTAAGCAAGACATGAGAAGTAATTCTTCCGCTCTACTCCACGCAGATTAGGCCTCAACTGGAGTATTGTGTCCAGTTCTGGATGCCACCCTTCAGGAAAAAAGTGGACAAATTGCAGAAAGTCCAGAGAAGGGCAACAAAAATGATGAAAGGTCTAGAAAACATGACCTATGAGGAAAGACTGAAAAAACTGGGTTTGTTTAGTCTGGAGAAGAAAAGACTGAGAGGGGATAAAGATAAAGATTGTTACAAGGAGGAGGGAGAAAAATTGTTCTCGTTAACCTCTGAGCATAGGACAAGAAGCAATGGGGTTAAATTGCAGCAAGGGACGTTTAGGTTGGACATTAGGAAAAACTTCCTAACTGTCAGGGTGGTTAAATTGCCTAGGGAGGTTTTGGAATCTCTGTCATTGGAAGTTTTTAAGAACAGGTTAGACAAACACCTGTCAGGAATGCTCTAGTAGTTATTACCAGGAGTGCAGGGGACTGGACTAGATGACCTCTCGGGGTCCTGTCCAGTCCTACACTTCTATGATTTCCTCTCCTCACTGGCCCCCCATGTCTTCTATAATCAGCTATTCAGAAAATCAAGACAGAAAAAAGCTTGAGAGAGTCTGTGCCGTCAATAAATCTTTGTGGGTTTTCTTTACATCCTGGGGTCCAATATCCACTGTGAACTGCTGCAAACTGGCCAGGGGTTTGGCCACCAAAACATCACAACAGAGATCCTGGTGTCCTTTGCAAATAAGGAAACTAGCCAACACACTGTAAGAGTGAGATTATCCCATTCCATTTTTCTGGCTCCTGACAATCCAGCATTTCAAGTAGCAGTCCCATTGAATCTGCTAGCTTCCATTTAAACAGCTCTTATAACGCTGTCAAATTCTCCAACCTTTGTACTGATTTTTCTCCTATTCAAAATAACTTCCCTTTACAACAGGAGCAGGCTGTCAGCCTCTTATCTCTTATGTTCCCCTCCACCTGATCCTCCTTCTCTTTGTCACTCTTTCCACACTCCTATTAAACATGTAGAAAATTAGGGATTTATGTCGAGGGAATGTATAACTCTTAGCCCATCATTAACATATTGCAATTGCAGTGCAGTGCTACTGATTCACAACAAGCCACAGAAAATCCTTAGGGGAAAGCAGGATATTCCCATCAAACACTGAGGGAACTGTATCTGTCTCTAGCCACTAAGTGGCTCCTTTGAAACAAAACTCTGCAGGTGCCCTGTCATCTGTGAGCTACTGTAAGTTACTTGGGTCCAGCAGACAGCAAGACATCATAAAAACAGACTGCTTTTCCTTCCTTAAATTTTGTGTTGGTCTCTGCATGAACAGTCCCACGATACATTAACACCTCCACCAACCACATTTTAATTTCAGACCATCCTCTCATGTTTCCTCTTAATTATCACAGGGCATTCACAGAAAAGATCAGCCAGATGGAGATTAAATATTTCACTACGAGAAGATGAAGCATTCCGCACTAAAATGGAACCTTTATTGCAATAAAGTCATTAATTAAAGACTCAACCAATTCCCCTGTCACTATACGGGAAGCACTAAAGGCAATCATAAGGGGAAAGTGCACCAGCGATGCCATGGAAAAGAAAAAAAAAGTAGACAGTTACACGAGGCTTTGCTTCAGTTGAACATGGACTTGGCAGCTTAACACAGGGTAAACCAAGGCAATCATGTACTCAATACATACATCAATATTAATCCTTAAAATTAGACTGAGCAGAACTCCTGCCGATGACAAACCCAAAATAGCATTTCAAGTGGAGGAGGGGGAAGAGATGCAAAGTCTGGAGGGGAATGGAGGAGAGAGGGTAGCTTCTGGCTTTCCTCCTTCTTTTTGATGACCTCTGCCATCTAGGGTGTCAGGGCATTGTGGGAAAAGCAGTAGCTGAGGCTTGCAACAAAATTGCCTGCAAAATGGGAGTTTGCTAAAAAGAATAATTAGTCTAAAAAATACTTGAGCCATCCCTTCCTTGCCTGACCGAGTAGGTCATGGACACAAGAACAGATGGAATTCACACCGACGAAATTCCCTCCGACATACAAAAGACCACTAGACAACACTGGTCTTAGGGTTGGGTTGCCAATTTTGGTTGGAGGTATTCCTGGAGGTTTCATCCCATGACATAATCGCTAATTAAAGATGAATCTGTGATTCCTGGAGACTCCAGGGCAATCCTGGATGGTTGGCAACCCTAATTTAGGGCCAGATCCTCACTCCCAAAGTGGACTTTGTAGCTCTCCCTCTGGAGTCAATGGGAGCTCTAAGTACCTCCATATGACTACAAGGTTGGACCTTCAAAGAGAACGCTAAGCAAAAATTCTTCATCTGCTCGAAGCCTCCTGCTATGAGATATTCCCAATGGTCTCTTTAAATTCCCTCCATCATTTACTGATTTGTACTTTTCTACATTCTACCAGATGGAGGCAAGGAAATTTCAAGAGCAACCACCAAAAGAAATATAATGAAAACAGAACCACTCCTGTCTACCTATCTCACTAGAAAACTTTACTGCTGCTTAAAGCCAACTGCAGTACCTTAGCAAGGACATTATTCTCTAAGGTGCAGCATGCCAGCAGTAACAAACCCAACTATTGTACGGTAAAGCAGCATGGGAGTTCTAACAGTGGGCTTCAAGAAATCATTTAGCAATCTGCTCTTCTTTGCATAAACCCCAAAAGTACACAAATGTTAAAAGGCTTGCCCAAAACACTAGTGAAAAACAATCTATATTATATGGCCCTAGGGGTGGCAAAAGGTATTAATACTGAGGGTAAAGGCAGACAAAGAGACTAGATCTCAATTTATTTCCTCTAGAAAGAGCTTCATTGTATTGAATCACACACATTTCTTCTACATCAGGGACACACAAGTAGCAATATGAAACAATAGGGTCACATGATGCTAATGGGTCTGTAATGGGGTGCACTCATCTCTCGTGAACGCCCCCTTGGCTGAGTGCGCGCACCTGTACACACTCTCTCTCAGTTTGTCTCTGCTCTGGGATAAAGCAGTGTCCCAGGGCTCCCTCCCTGGAGACAATGTCTTTTCCCTCTTGGTGCTTCCTGGCTACAGTTCTCCAGCTGGGCCACCATAGTTCAGTTCCCTCTCCAGGGTGCCTCAGTGTCCTGGCCACTCCCCCCCAGTGGCTAACTGGAGGTGGGGGGACCCGGGCTCACCCACTACTCCAGGTCCCAGCCTAGGGACCCTGTAGATAGCAGCCATCCGCCATATCCCTTTAATTATGTCGCATGACTTCTCTAATTCTTTGGGCCACTTCCCCGCAGCCCCACGCTGTCTTCACCCTTACCTCAGGGCCTTGTCCTGATGGAGTCCCAGCAAACAATCCAGTCTCCCTGGATTCTGGCAGTGCTGCCCGTCTGGGTTTCTGTAGCTCCGTGAGCCAGCCAAACACCATCCACACTCCTACAGCTCCAGCAAGGAACAGAATTCCCTCTGGCTGGCCCTGCAACTCTTCTTATACTAGGCTGCTGGGCCCTGATTGGCTGTGCCCCACACAGCCATTCTAAGCAGCTTGGAGGGCCCTCTCCACTGCCCCTTTTTGTGGCAGGGCTATGAGGGGGGCATTCATATTTGAGCAACCATCTCCAGATTTGAGCAACAATGGAGTTAGTCTTACTAGTATAATCTTGGGCAAAGGGAACTACCCCAAAGGGAGTAGGAAGCAGGTTTCAAACAAACAAAAGGAAGGGTATCAGAGAAGTAGCCGTGTTAGTCTGGATCTGTAAAAAGCAACAGAGTCTCCTGTGGCACCTTTAAGACTAACAGATGTATTGGAGCATAAGCTTTCGTCTGACGAAGTGGGTATTCACCCACGAAAGCTTATGCTCCAATACATCCGTTAAACAAAAGGAAGTATTTCTTCACACAACGCACAGTCAACCTGTGGAACTCCTTGCCAGAGGATGTTGTGAAGGCCATGACTATAACACTGTTCAAAAAAGAACTAGATAAGTTCATGGAGGATAGATCCATCAATGGCTATTAGCCAGGATGGGCAGGGATGGTGTCCCGAGCCTCTGTTTGCCAGAAGCTGGGAATGGGCGACAGGGGATGGATCACTTGATCATTACCTGTTCTGTTCAGTCCCTCTGAGGCACCTGGCGTTGGTCAGTGTCGGAAGACAGTATACTGGGCTAGATGGACCTTTGGTCTGACCCAGTATGGCCGTTCTTATGAGAGGACAAACAGGGAGTTAGAGGAACAACACAAAGGCTAATAGTCAACCCTGGAAAATGTTCCCAGAAGTGTATTTAAGGAAGAATTAGAACTGCTCATGCAAATGATTGTTTATGATGATAATTTAGAGAAATGGGTCAATCACCATAATGTAGAAGCCTTCCATGAGAATCTGGCTCACCAATGGGAAAGGGAACAACTTTTTTAAACCCCTCTCTTCAGCTTTGTTCAATTCAAAGAAACAGAGAGATCTCCAAAAATGCACATGCAGAAACCTCCATGTGCCAAATACCTTTAGAAGACAGCCTGGGGTGCCAGACAGTACAAGTTTGCTCATGTAAGATTAACGGGATTAGGTCTCTATGGCATACTGCAGTACGGTCCTTGGAATAAGATTCTCATTTACTAAATAAATTACTGTATATTACTGTATAATGGCATTCACATTATAACTGACAATTAGAGCCATTAAAAAGAAAGCTCATAAACAGCCGAAGCTCATATCAAATTAACACAGTCATGATTAAAATCACTCTTCTGATTTCTGCTCTTCACAGAAATAATCAGCATTTTGCATAAAAATGAATAGGAAGCAACTGAAAAAGTCCCAGTCATGCTCAGACAGAGGTGCTGAATGCTGCCAGCACAGCACTCCCGTGTCTATTGTTAGCCTGCCTGAGATGCTATACACCTGTGCTTCCACCATATTAGCGGGTACGAAAGACAGTCTGACCTCCGTGTCAGAACCTCTGCAGAGGCCAGGCTATTCCGTAGCGCAGGAGGATTAAAGTTCTGCTGTTATCACTAGTGGCTCTAATGGGGAAGACCTGCATTCTAAGCTGGCCTGAGGGAGGCTTCTATTTTATTTTCTATTTTTCTATTTTAATGCTGTCACTTCACAGTTTAATGGCTTCTGGCGTTTGTACACAGAGCTACTCAGCTTTGGCTCCCAGGAAAAAACGAAATAATTAGAATAGAACAGGCACGCACACAAACACGTCAGCAGCTCATTAAGATGAGGAGAAGACATTAAAAACTTTCAAGGAAACAAAGAGATTTTCTCCCAGCAGGTCTAGAGCCCACATCCTCCTCTTTAGGGTTATTGACAACACGAAGAGCACTGCTTTAATCATCAGCATCCCAGCACTAGTTAGTGACCCTGCTCAGACACAGGGTCTAACATGGAGTGTGAGAGAAGCGATCACTGCAATACACAGTGCCAACTAGCATTGGTACTGTGGTCTTAGCACATGGCCAAAGACAGAGGTTTGGGGTCCACTGAACAGTCACCACAATACTAGCATTTACCCATGGGTGGTGGGTGAACACGCCATTGAGGGAAGCTAGCCCACAGCCCCTCCCGTTCTGCCCGAGGCCCCACCCCTCTCCTCCCGCTGGGTAGGTAAGGACTGCTATAATGTCTGCAAAGAAAATCGAAGAACTAGATAGGTAGTCAAGACCACATCATGAAACCAACCATTTAAAATGTTTTTATATATGTTATGTATTGAAAAGAGATAACAATTACGCTCTCTATAAATAAAAGTATTGAAAGATAAGATGCCTTTGATTCGATTTGTCTTTAAAATGTGAAATAAAAGGACACTCTCATATATCCTACCAACTAATTTAACATATAAATCACAAAAAATGTGATCCAGATGGGCTTCAATGAAGGAAACCAATTAACATAGACAGCCTCACCATCTGACACATTAGTTGTAATAATAAAAAACAAACAACATGGTCAAACAATAAGGCTCCGCATTATATCTGACATTTCTAATTAGTTTCTGCAATCAGTGCATCCTCCTCAACAAAAAGACTAACAGCAAGTATTTTGTTTTCTAGAGGAATGTGCACCTGAACTTCATGTTTACAGAGCCAAGTCTATGGCTGAAGCAGATTCATCTGCATTCCTATGGGATGTGCTCTGGAACTAATGGACTTCGTACAGTCCACATCTGGTTTTCCAGTTAGGTTCAGAGATCACTTGCTTTCAACTACTTTGACATTAGAACTGTGCCAGACTTGGGGTACATCTACACTACCCGCCGGATCGGCGGGTAGTGATCGATCTATCGGGGATCGATTTATCGCATCTAGCGTAGACGCGGATAAATCGATCCCCGATCGCTCTGCCGTCGACTCCGGAACTCCACCGCGGCAAGAGGCGGAAGCGAAGTCGACGAGGGAGCGGCGGCCGTCGATCCCGCACCGCGAGGACACAAAGTAAGTGATTCTAAGTCGATCTAAGATACGTCGACTTCAGCTACGCTATTCTCGTAGCTGAAGTTGTGTATCTTAGATCGATCCCCCCCCCGAACCCCCCCCACCCAGTGTAGACCAGGCCTTGGAATACAAAGTGCCCCTGAGTATTCCACAGATAACTGGCCTGTGTCTAGGGGCTAAGATCAGTGGGGCCATCATTGTATGATTTTTCCCCGCTTTTTCACAACTATCCTAGAAATACTACCTCTAGAGCACAGCACAGTATAAGAAACACCAAGCATAAGGCAGTCGGAGTTGCAGTAGGCACTTGCAGGCTGAACTGCAATTAGCATTACACAAAAACGGTTCCATGCCGTAAAAACGTACCTAGGTCCTTTTTCAAAGTGCCTATGCACGCATTCGGAATACTCGCATTAGAATGGACATGCAGGATTGAGCCCTCAGAGCCAAATCTGAACGCTCCTGAGCACTCTCAGCTCCCATTAAAATCAATGGGGCCTCTTTGGCTGATGTTATAATGAAGGAGCATTGTAGCCAACGTGTGCAGAAAGCATTTGCAAAAGGGGCTCAAGCACAATCCCAATGGATCAGGCCCCAACTTTTTAAATTTGTTTCTTTTCAAGAGATACTAAAGGCAGAAGTGTGGGTTCTGTGCTAGTACAGTGCAGTCTAAAAAGAGCAGGAGTTCGGAAGTCCATGTTGTAACACTGAATAAAGTCTGTTTTTTAAATCAGATTTTAATTGCAATAAACCACCTGCCGTAAAATTAAACCATTTTGAAAAAAGCAGACTGCTTTTGGGCAAACATTCAGAAATAAGCACAACCTAAATGCAGAAGCTCTCAGGTTTGGGCCATGAGGGCTCACTGCTGCATACACATTCTCACTCAAGTACTCCTGATGTGTGAACAGACACCTTAAAGACGTAAGCAGGGTTTTTTTTAAAAAGCAGAATAAATGAGTATTCTAACCAATGCAAAAAGAAACCAGGAATATACTTTTCTATTTAAAAGAAAAGGAAATTATTTTCTATATATTGCTTCTTTCAAAGCAAAATAAAGTTTCATTCTTCAAATGAGTGTGGAATAACGTTGTCGGCATGGGGAAAGGAATTACAACACCTGACACAAAGGAAGGGTTGCACAGTGTCCTACCACAACTTCAGAAGGCGAGTAGCCTGGCACCAGAGCTTCACGTGTGTTCTTTCTTCCCCAATAAAAAACACTCTCCTCTTTGCGCATACCAGCATTGCCAAATGAGAGAGAGATGGCAACATGTGTTGAAATATGTGTGTTGTTAGTTCACTATCCTCATCGCATGAGCGCCTAGAGGCTGCAACAGAGATTGAGTCCCTATCATGCTAGATGCTGTCCAAATACATAGTAAAAGACAATCCCTTTCTCAAAGAGCTTACAGCCTCCATAGGCAAGACAGACAAAAGGTGGGAGAAAAGAAGGACTTCTATCCATATTCTCCAGATGGGGAACTGAGGTAGAAAGATTCACGAGGAGATTGTCAGAGGCACAAACGTTTGCATTTCCAAAACTCTCCCCCAAATCACACAGGAGGAGCCTGGGAATGGAGCCATGGTCTCCTAAAATTTCAGCCCAATGCCTCATGCGCAAGGCCTTTCCTGTCTACACACAAGCCTTCAGCATGAGTACATTGTTCGCAGACAAGATTCACAGCCATGTTACACGTCTATAACGAATACTGCAACAAAGAGTTTATCCAATACAATGGCTTCTATGTAGTGCTTTCCATCAGAGATCATTCGTTATATATCGCGGTAGAAAACCTTCAGTCCATACTGCACACTATCAGCAAAGTTGAGCGACAAGGCAAATAAATGACATTTATTATTCATTGTGTGTCTTACCATAGTGCGAATGAGCCCCAGTCATAGACCAGAGCCCCCTGGCAGTACAAACACGAAACCAAAAGACAGTGCCTGCCTGAAGAGCTCACAATGTAAGTATGAGGCAGGAGATAAGTGGATACAGAGAGATGGGAACACAGGGAAACAAAAAAAATATTGATGACGGGGAGCAGTCCCAGCATGCCAGCTGCGTAACCATTGTTTTTTGTAGGCATCATGGCAGAGGAGAGTTGTAAGGAGGATTTGAAGGAGTACAATGAGGTGGCTTTGCAGATGTTTTACAAGGAGCTCCTCTCATGCGTAAAAAATGGCCTGGGAGAAAGTACAAAGGTGCTTGTTTGAAAATGTAACAAGTGGGTGATGAGGGCTGGCACCATTAGCAGAGCCGCGTGGGGGGAGCTGACACCTCAGCAGCACATGCGAGATGATAGGCACTCAGCCATGAAGGACCTGAAAACTGATATGTCAGCGGATGGAACATTGCAGTGCTCCTGATGCATCTCACACGACTGCAATCCATTTTTCTGCAAGGACATAAACATGTTCTCTTTCCACTCACCTCAACAGGGAATCTCTTGCCGTTGATGCTGTGCTCAGAGCCAGCGGATCCATTGCTCTGACCCCAATGAAATTCCACTTTTTCGGCTTTGAATCTACCCGGCAGCCCAGCACCGCTGATGAAATAATCCTCCTTCAGAAGGATAGCGACTGCACACACAAGACAAAGAGAGGGACAAAGATTTTGAGTGTATTTTTGCTATAGTGTTTATGATGATTGATGCACAGTTGCTGGTTACAATGGCTTTCTTTTTCTAACCATATGCAAGTCCAGGAAGATAGGAAAAGCACTAATACGAGCAATACAGGTGAATTAGGGAGAGTTCGATTCCATGGAAACAATGGGAGATTACCAACGTTTCTCCATAATCTCAGGAAAAACTTCCTAGCTGTAAGAACAGTCGGACAATGGCAGTTTTCAAAAGGAGGCTGGATAGCCATCTGTGTTGGATGGCATCTTGGCAGGGGGTTAGACTAGATGATGCTTGCGGTCCCTTCTAGCCCTATGGTTCTATGACTCTATGATGCCATCAAAAACATGAGCCAAAGAGGAACCTTCTTGTCTCTGCTGGCAAAACAATTACTACAGTACGCTTCACACAGCTGTCAGACTCCCCACGCCTCAGTCAGCTCCGTGTAAGGCAGCTCTGCTCCACCAAATCATTCCTGATGAGTGAGGAAGGGCTCTGTTCAGCAGGGGAGCAGGCGCAGGCATGCGAGGGAGCTAACAACACGTCCCTGATGTCCAGTGTCAGATCTAGCTCTGATGCAATTACAGCAGCCCAGCAGCAGCTCTAAAGTTGCACCCTTGATATAGTAGAGCGCCGTTCCTTATTGTCCTGACACACCCCTCTCAATTTGTCCAGGTGGCTGGGAGAACTATAGGGGGCAGGCCCTAGCTGCAGCCTCTATTGGTACAAGCAGGGAGTTCACCTGCAACAGGGGGAATTCGCTGCTCGCCGCCTACAGCCTATTTGCACCAAATCTGGCCCTCCATCTTTATTCTAAATTATGCCCATTAAATCAAAGAAGTGACTGAAAGCAACACGCCTTTCTTCCTCCCTTAAACATCTCAGTTGCTTTTTAAAATACTGCAGATTGCATTCAATCGGTTATAAATCCCATACATAAAATTGCACATGATGAGGAATCCGAGAAAGCAGATTCATGTGCATCTGTTACAATGCACAGTGGGGATTTCAGTTGCATCTTATAAATATTTGATAGTATCTAAATCATTTATGGCTCTGTCAGGGGTCATTTTACTTGTTTTAGATGAATAATTAAAAGGATAATTAGGAGGACGTACAATCTGAAATGTTCATCTAATTGTTCATTTTACAGTATTTCTTACTACCCTGTGTCATATGACGTGCGCCCCACCATCTCTCTGCCTCAGCATCACTCTGTTATGGCCATCAGATTTTTCTTTATGTAAACTATTTCTAGCATTACCCAGAACTGCAATATTCAAGTACCGCAGTATAAGACTTCTTGACATTTTGTCTTTACACAATGATTTAGTCAGGGAACACAGTAGAAAAATCAGCCCATCGAAAGTCATTTGAAAGTAGGCAGGCCATTCGTCCGGCTTTAAGCCAAACAGTCCTGTTTTTCAAGGTTTGTCCCCTGCCCCACACTGAGACAAAACCAGACATGGTTTTGTCCAGTATCACAGATGGAGGATGCCATTTTGAAGAGAGTGCTGCCCCACTCCCGCCAGCGTGACTTCACACATTCATGTATTTGAGGTCATGTGGGGGAAGGTGGGTGTGTGGGGGGAAATCACACAGATGGGGGTGGGTGGGCCCACATTGTTCCTGGAAGTACCGGAATGTCCAGTATTCTGGGGATGAGTGGCCACCCTATTTCAAAGTACAGTATTGCTAATATCCGCACTTAGATTTAAAAATACTAGGGAATGCAGAGCTAAGGCTGCAGACGTCTGGATTGACAACTGTATGTCACACACCCTTTCTTAGGCCTGGTCTACACTAACACCCCAATTCGATCTAAGGTACGCAACTTCAGCTACGTGAATAACGTAGCTGAAATCGACATACCTTAGTTCGAATTTACCGCGGTCCACACGCGGCAGGCAGGCTCCCCCGTCGACTCCGCGGTACTCCTCTCGCTGAGGTGGAGTACCGCAGTCGACGGCGAGCACTTCCTGGTTCGAATTATCGCGTCCAGACCAGACGCGATAAATCGAACCCGGAAGTTCGATTGCCAGCCGTCGAACTACCGCGGTAGTGTAGACATACCCTTACAAAGATTGCAGGGATCTCAGAACACTGTATACAATTCCATCAAAATGGCAACATTAAGAGAATGTTAAGGTTGCATGTTTAAAGGAGACAAAAGTTAGTAAATGCTAACATTGAAATGGAATTCCCTAGGGTTTTTTGGTTTTCAAAGAAGATAATAGAAAAACTAGAATTCCCCAATGTGGAGTTACTGGACTTACACATCACCAAAATGCCCTTCTCAATAGTTCACAGGTTGGCTCCCTCGACCTGCAAGCCTTAGGAGATGTGTGGCTTTTACCGTGCAAGGTGTGTTATGAATTCGCTTACTCTTTGCAGCAAACTTAGCTGCACACTGAATGCTTGGTTCATCCTACCTTCTCGCTGAACGCTGCTATGAAGGGCTGAAAGAGCATGCCAACAGTACTGTGCATACATAAGGCATGGTTTTCAGTAGGTTATTACTCAGTTTAATTTGACCAATTTTCACTGGAACACGAAGGGCAGTTCTCCCAATTAGGGTCATTTCCACATCAATTTTCAACTCTTTTTCTCAAGGTAGTTTGTGACCAGAACAGTCAAAAATAGAATTTTTGCATGAAGAGGAAAATGTATTTTTTTCTACTCCCCTAATGCTCTGAAACCCATGGATTGTTTTTGCTCATGCAACCCACTGGTCAGGATACGTTGTATAGTTTCCCTCTCCTGATCCACAGAAAACAGGGGTCTGCTACAACATTCAGCTGCCAAAGCCAGCTCTTTAGTACAAGCTGTAGAGGCTCGTAATTTCAACGCCAGAAATTACTGTTTCATTCCCTGCTGTGTCAGCCAAAAAGGTGACCCTCGCATGTTAAAACTAATGAAGAAAAACACCCTTCTTACAGTTATACTTGGTAAGTTGCATTCCAAAAGGGAAGAAATTTGTCAAGTTCTAAGTGACATGGGGTTAGAAGAGCAACATTTATAAGCGATAGTAGGAAGTGGTGCTCCCTCTGGAAAACCTAGGAAACCTAGGAACAACAGAACATACATTAAGAATATTCAGCCTTAAGTCTGGTCTACATTTCATGGTTTTAGCAGCATAGCTATCTCAGTAAAAGCTGTAGTGTAAAACAGTTCTATTGGTATAACTGTGCTGAAACCAGCCTCAATTATACCAGATATGTACTATTATACTGATCCACACTACAGAGTTTTGCCAGTATAGCTATATCGCTATAACAAAATCCTCCTAAGGTACACAAGCCCGTAACTGAATTGATTTGCATATTCACAGTGAAGTCCTGCTTTCTTATGGGTTACCATACGGTTATCTGCTAGGGCAAACCCACTACTGCAAAGCTAACACACCAACTGTAGCCACATGCATTTCAAATGTAACTTTTCAGTACATAAAACATAATTTCTTTCTTTTTTAAGGGAAATATTTTAGTAATGTATCAGCATAACCAATATCTGAGTCAGGCATTTCCTGGCAGTTAGTGTGTCTAGGCTAAGAGCCTTTGGCTTTGCCTTGGAACCTCACCTCCTCCGACCAGTCATTAACTGCTAAGAAATGCCCTCTGCTTGTGTCATCATTGCTTAAATAGACATTTAGTTGATTTGACTGTGTCAGGATTTAATATAAAGGTCTTATGGGGCCAGCTGGTCCCATGACTCTGGTGCCAAAAGGCATAGCAATTTACTACAAAATCTGCCACTACCTTCTACCTATCCTACTTGGTTTGCTGCTGTACCAAACTGCCAATTCAAAATTCTTCCCAGTGAAAACATCCAGAGAATGGAGTGGGGCCTGAGAAAATATGAGAGGAGCTACAGGTGCTCAGGCAGCACGTTGACAGACTCAGCATAGACATCGAAGCTAAAAAGACCGTGTGCACAGCTCTGAGAAAAGGACATAAGGTACTACAGAAAAGGAACCGCTGATCACTGATGTTCTGAGAGGTGTTAGCCCGTCAGAAAAAAATCCACACCCCAGTGTGAACAATTCAAACATGGTAGCAGTGTCAAGTCTGGTGCCTTGAAAGAAACCAGACTGCTCAGGACAGGCAGGGCTCTTCAGTCTTGGCAGGCAGCCCGCCTGAGAGAAGGAATCCCAAATTCAAACCAGGGGTGCCATGCCCCTCAGATCAGATAATCATCCTTGTGTGACAATAACAGTGGCTGATGGAGAGGGGAAGGCCATCACCTGCACTATTGTCCATGAAACATGGAGGACAATTCCTGGCCAATGACTCTCATGTGTCCACGAAACACTTGTCAAAGACTGTATTTGGTGTCCTACCTCAGATTGTTCTGACCACTGGTTTGATCCTCTCCCTCCCCCCAAGGGCCTGATCCTGCGCCTTCCGCTCCCTTCAACTTCACTTCTTAGGACAGGGCCTTACTGGCAGGTGTATCCGAAACACCTCTTGCCTTACAGTTCGTGTGTGAACACAGCACCGCCATGGCATTGTCTACTTTATGCTTTCTAGAATGGTTTATTTTTCCATTCTTTTGCTGGTTTCCTTCAAATGTCATAGTAATATTCTTACAAAGAATCTGATTTATTAGATACAGTCCTATTTTTTTCTACCTCAGGTACTTGTATGGTCACCACCATCCAAGTATCCGAGCGCCTCACAATCTTCAATGTATTTATCCTCACAACACCCCTCTGTGGCAGGGCATGGCTATTATCCCTGTTTTACAGATGGGGAACTGAGGTACTGGGAGGCTAAGTGACTTGCCCAGGGTCACACAGGAAGTCTGTGGCAAAGGAGAGAAATGAACCCCGTTTTCCTACAATCCCAGTTGGAATCCTAGCCATTGGACCCTCCATTAACTAGAGGGTGTCTCAAAATCTCTATGTAGTCCAAATGATTCTGAATTCAACAAACAGGGCAAAATGGATCTCTGGCTAGTATCTATGGCTCTGATCCAAAGCCCAGTGAATTCAGTGGAAGAACTCCCAGTCTATTTGCAGCTGTGCTACAACCCCCTGAGGTATGACTTCTACTGCGTATGTGAGCAGACCCTTAACTAGAGAAACATGATATAAAGTACTGCAGAGACACATGTAGAATATTAACAAGGATATAAATACAGATTTAATAAATAAAATTGAATTAATTATAGATTTAATTCAATTACCTAAAAATTCTTGACCTTGACAACTGAAGAGGCAGACCTTGTGATTTCTGCTTTTTACAATTTCAATATTCAAGTGCAAGCAAACGCAAACAACTTTGTAGATTAATTAACCTTGACCTTGTGGTGAACCGTTGAATTTTTGGTACAAATAAGCAATGTTTTCAGACTGTTCTTTAATAAAACAATTATAAAAATGGGCCAGAAGAGAAGTGCAGCTACAGTGCAGTACTCGGTGTTGTAATAATATCCACAATATATTAATCACAGCTACACCACTTCGCACATCTATTGCCCTTTCTGTGTCAGAACCTCCTAACTCCTAGTCTTTTCACAAGAATATCGTTGAGCCTTGCATTTTGGCACTCTTTACTACTGGACTCTATAGCCTCCCTTAGCGGGTAATTCAAGGTTAGACCTTCTAACTCTCACACAGGCCTTTACTGTGATGCTCACTTGGCTGCCAAGAAAATGGTTTATACTGGGGATGAACTTCAAAAAACTGTTAAAAACTGATCTACAGCACTAATTCTGCACGGAATGCAGAGATAGCGATCTGGCAATTTACACTGGGAAGTTCTCATGTTAGGATTAAATAGAACAATGGGATGTCTATGTGTTGTTGTTGTTTTTTTAAATTTATGGCTTGAGTTATTAATTGATTGCAGGCAAGCTTACGGAGACAAACAGGAAAGAACATACCAGTTTTCCCAGTGTTTTTCATCCATGTCTTGTTAGAGGATTCGTTGTCGAAACCATCAAGCTGTAATTCTTGATATTCATCTCCCACACGTGCCTGATGGTCTACGATGTCTATTGGAGACTGGTGAGTGCCTCCACAGTCCACACTTGAAGTAACCCAGTGCTCAGGACCATATGTACCTGTTAAAAGAAAAGACCAACAACTTATTGTTCTGATGGGCCAATAGTTACAAGACTATCCCTAAGTAAGGGCAGCAAGCATTTTAGTTCCCAAGGTAACTACGCTGCTGCTACATTTCCTGCATGCAACCTATGAAGAGACTGAAATCCATTAACTTTATGCAGTACTCAAATTTTCCTTCTAGCAATAAGCAACAATACTGTTATTTTAAATTGCCCTTCTATAAAATTATTTGCAATTTGCCAATCCCTTCATGACTGAGTTATGAGTTAGTATGGTGTTACAGGAACTTTCAAATAGCTAGAGAAATAGTAGAAAGTTATGTAGTTTACCTGTTTGGATTAGATAATTAATATACTAATAATGCATTAACTCTAGTTTGTGTGACAGGTTAAGATAATATGACCTTAAATAACTGCTAGTTTATTTTAGGTTCTAAAAGCAGGCAACCAGGGGGAGAACTTAATTTAAATCAACTGAGAAATTAAGTGTGAACAAACTTGGGTGGTACAAAAAATAAACTACAGAAAGGAGAAATGGTAGAGGCGACTGACAGCACAGCATTTTCTTCTACCATTTATCCTTTTTTGTGCTTTTATTTTTCTCACTACTCAAATCTGTTTTCACCTAATTTCTCAGCTGAATAAATTACTCTTCCAGATCTCCCCGCCAAAAGTCAAATAGTAGCAATGTGATGCACCATGATGCATCATGGACAGATCAGCAGTGTCTTGCATACATATTGGTACATCTAGCACAGCAGTGTTTGCTTCAGATAGGATAGCTAGCCAACTGCAGAAACAGTGCCAGAAACTGACACTTCTCCATCCTCTCTCCCCCCTTTTTATCTGTATACAGTAGGGAGGAGCTTGTTTGATTTTTATAGTTTGTAAAGCGAGATAATTACCTGAAGGGGGGTTCCAAAGAGCATGGAGCTCGGCTGTTCTCAGTGGTGGCAGATGACAGAACAAGGAGTAATGGTCTGAAGTTGCAATGGGGAAGGTCTAGGTAGGATATTAGGAAACACTATTTCACTAGGAGGGTGGTGAAGGACTGGAATGGGTTATCTCCTAGAACTGGAAAGGACCTTGAAAGGTCATCGAGTCCAGCCCCCTGCCTTCACTAGCAGGACCAAGTACTGATTTTGCCCCAGATCCCTAAGTGGTCCCCTCAAGGATTGAACTCACAACCCTGGGTTTAGTAGGCCAATGCTCAAACCACTGAGCTATCCCGCCCCCTCATCTTCTATGACTCTATAAGTAAAATACATATCTGGCTTAAGATATGAGATATTGGATTGCATCCTGTCGTTTTGCCTCTTGACCTAGCATAAGGCAATCAAGCATAACAGCTATTCCGATTTTAGTGTCGTTTTGATCAGAGAAGGTTGTGCAGGTTGATCCTCCTGGCTGAGGGAATTCTAAACTCCTTCTCCTTGAAGGGCACCCTACAAATCGCACTCATCTTCCAATGGGTTGTTCTAACGCAGGCCATTTTAGTGGGTACCTTGATATTGTGCTCGGTACTCATCACATACAAACGCTACACATTAATCCGAACAAAAGTGTCCTGTTCGTTAAAACGAAAAGCTGGCAAAATGGCAATGTGTTTTAAAAATCATCTATGCTCTCTGCTCTATTTAGAATAACATAGCTCCTGATTCAGTTTATACTCTGAGTAAAAGCCACTTTAAATGAATTCTCAATTAAAGGGAACCCACTTATTAAATCCTAAACATGTTCTGTTTCTAGACAGAATTTCCTTACCAAAGTGTTTTAATGCATAACTGTTCTGTGGCGTATTAGTTGGCCACTTAGATAGTCTACAAGCAAGTTTGCATTAAAATGGCAATGAAATTTTTGTTACATTTCAAAAGGCCCAGTAATGCAGATAACCCTCAAGCTATCACATGTTGGTATTGTTACAAATTCAGACAAAGGTCTGGATTTCCAAAGTGTTCACCACTGGCCTAACAGTCCTTCCATTGAAGACAATGGGAGTTCTACCACTCAAACAGGAATTAGTGGCTTTTGAAAACCCCACCGTCTTCGGCAGGGCTGCGATGCAGCGCCCCCTGCTGGGCCAAGCTTGGCACTGCAGGCATTTGCTGCCTCAATTCACCTGTTGTGGCAGCCCACAGTGTAAGTTCAGTATCAGTCTTTGACGAGTCAAACAGTAACAAACTCAGAATTTGCCTGGCTGCTCCTACAAACAAGCAAACATACATCAAAGGCAAATACTTGAAGCTAAGGCCCTGGGATTCTGGGCTAGTTCTGAGGCACCCCTCCTCCGTCACTGTCTCACTCAGTGATCTTGAGAAGAAGCATGTAAGCCATCTTAACAGGCCTTCTGGATCCCAATTGGTCAGTGTCTCCTCATGGCCCTTCCTGGCTCTGGAGAATTGTGTCTTGTTGGTAGCTTGGCCTGAGTGGGTTGTCCCTTAGCAGGCAGGTGTCAGGTTGCTAATGCTTCCAGCTGGGGGCAGAAAAGGCCTGATGGATCGCATTGCACCCACCCACAATGCTTTGGTGACCACTGCAATCAGTGGGAGATTTTCCTGAATAAGGACAATAGGATTGTTCCTTTATGGACATTTGCAAGGCACATACCTTTTTGAAAATCAGAACTGTTGATCAATTTGCAGAGAAAATGTCTTGTTAATTTGATTTGACACACGGGTAACATTTTCAAAAGTGCCTAAGTGACTCAGCAAAACGAAGTCCCATTTTTAAAAGTGACTTAGGCACTTTGGTGCATAAGTCCCATTGACTTTCAGTGAGATTCATGCTCCTACGGCCCAGATGCTCACAGATATTTAGATCCCTAACTCCCCTAGGAGTTAGGAACCTAAGTCACTACTGAAAACAGGATTTGGGCTCCTAAATAGCTTACACGCTTTTGAAAATTATACCCTTTCTGTATTGCTTTAATAATTGATAATCTCCTTCTAGACAATTACCAGCTCCCTTTGGATCTAAATCTAGGATTTACTAATGGAAGTGCAGCTGCATCTTTATGTGATAGTATCATTGTTATATGCATAAAATGCTTCCATATTGGTGCTGAATTATTAAAAAAAAAAAAAAAAAAAAACAAGTAACGCAATAACACTATGAGCTATTCAAACCCACAACTGAAAGCTGTGCTATGGTTGTGAGTCCTGCCATTTCATATCACTGTCACAAAGGTAAGTTTAAGATCTGCTATTTAGAATCACCATGGGATTTTTTAAACTGGGGATTTTCCATTACTTTTCTTTTGGAACTTTTTGAAATGCTCTAGCTCCACTAACAGTCTATTTTCACTGCATGCTAGTGTGGCATGCAAATTGCTACACACAATATGATCTGCACTATAATGCCAGCAATTGTCGATAGTGAGAAATGTAGGGCCAGATCCCCCCGCTGGTGTAAAGGAGCATAGTCCCATTGATTTCAATGGAGCTATGCCAAGTTTTAGCAGCTGAGGCTGTCCCCCATATCATTTTTACAGAACAGTTTGAAAAGACAAGAAAGGGGATTAGTTTTTCTTTTAGATTTTGAGAATCGGGGTAAATAAATAATACTTCATACTCAGGAAAAATTAGCTTAACACCCTGTAAAAATGTAATCAAGAGGTTAGCCCAAAAAGATTTATTTGTTCGCTCATAACCATCAGAAGGTTGAAGTGTAACAGCTTGCTTTTTTCCATGTACATTCAAGTGGAGTTTTAATTGAAACTGATCTTCCACTACAGATTTCAAATTAATTCTTCTTCTGAGTGTCTCATGCTCTAGACACCCTTGCCTTGCAAAAAACCTACATCATTAGTGGAGGAAATAGAACACTTTCTAAGCTTGCAGGTATTGATTACCTATTCCCTACATCAAAGCACAATTGCCATTCTGCACTGTATAAATCTCTTCAGTGTTAGACACTTCATAAAGTACTGAGAATTATATCATTAATCATTCGCAGTTGCACCTGTCCTGCTATATTGAATTCTTTGTTTTTTAGAACTTTAAATAAATGCTTTTAAATAAAAACATGACACTAAATAAAGATTGCATTTAACTTAAACCTAGTAAAAAAAAATCCCTGGATCTTACGTGTGACATTTACTGGTCTGTAACAGAGAAACGTAAAACTATTTGCATTTCATTTGGTCAGCAACAAGCATCACAATTTTAATCAGGTAAAATTTGGATTGAATTTGAATTGGGCATTTAATGGCTGACAAATAATTCACTGTTCAAAACTTGACACTGGAAGCCTTTCTCTGCTCACGAACAATACAAGCTTCCACAGGAAACTCCGGGAATACATGTGAATTATAATAAAATGTCAACCACCCTTGTCCTTGAGTTCTAGTGCCAGAAGGAATATCTGCAGAGAAATATTATAGACCTGCACGGTGGTGACCTTTAGCATCATTAGTTATTAATGTTAGCACCCATTCTGTGCTAAGCACTTTTCAAGCACTCAAGGAGAATGCCCCTGCTCTGAGGAGCTCTCCATCTAACCTGAATAAGCCTTTACACTATATTGTGCTAATAAGTCCAATGAGCAACACACTGCAAACATAACAGATTAATGACGTGTGCTACGGTACAAGGGCTGCATTAACCCCCAGGCTATGGAAACAGGGAGTCAAGGGGAGTAGCAACAAGAGGATCAGGATTGGGTAACTGTTCACGTAGGGAGTAGATGGATGACCATTGGGTGAGGTGGGGGGGCAGGAATCAAGAACAAAGACTTGCACGGTCTCACCCCATTTATTTTGCGTCATTGGGAAAGCTTCCCTCTCTTACTAGCCATCGTACTGAGAGTTTCCCACTGAGGCCACTGATTGCCTTATAGACAGAGTTGTCAGGCCTCCCGGCCCTGTTTTCCTCTCCTTGGCTGACCTTCAAAACAGACCAGCTGCCTGCAGAAGGCCCAGTAACTCCAGGATTTGAAATGCTTCCCACGCAGAGTGGTTTTCCACCCCCTGTGGCTGGATAGCCGTATTTGGGATCCTGTGGTGGTTAGTACTCCTCTCGGACAGCTCAGGAGTTTGCTGAGCTATAGAGGTTTACAGATCTTCCATGGGCCAGCAGCCTCAGAATCTAATTTTGCATGATTGGTCTCTAGTGACTTGACCACACTCCTATTGAAGTTAATGGCAAAACTCCTGTTGACTTTAGTGGTATGGGCTCAGAGCCTAGGTCAGTAATCTCAGGAGTGCAACCGTCTCTTATCATATGAATTCAGGCATCTTAAGCAGCACGCAACAGTCAAGGTTTCTTTCATTTATGCTCATCGGAAACTACTTGTCGCTTCCTAGCTAGGTTCTGTAATGAACATCAAGTTTTCCTCAGGATGAGGAAATATTCCTCGTTCAACCGGCAGCTCTAAAATCTTTTCTTGTGCTAAAATTTTCTGTCAGCTACTGCAGGATTTTTATTAATAGCCTTTTAATATATAAGCTGTTCTTTAAATAGAATCCAAAATTACCTTGTTTTTCTTCCTGCTACTGTACATCCCAAATAATGACTAGGCTTCACTAATGAAAAACCATTAAAAATAATGAATTCAGCCAAAATCTAATTAAAGCTGATATAAACTTCCATAGATTTTTTTTACTCAGTCAAATGTATTTATTTTTCCTTCATGAAACTATTGTTTAAAAATATAACTTTTTAAAGCCGCATTTGTCTTCCAACTTTGAAATTTCCCTCATTTCCATTAACTTTCCAATTACCGGCTCAGTTATCTTTATGTAAAGTCATGGTCTTCATCTATTTCTTTACATAACAACACACTTAATTTGACACGTGGTACCATGTACGAGTTATCTTATGCTGATCATTCATTTACCAGTTGGAAATAAAGATAGAATATAAAATGTATTTTTCTAGAGCTCACTTTCCTTGCACTTTGACATGAGTCATCTCACTCTGAGCCCCGGATCTGGCATGCAATGGGCCAATTTTTGATCCCACGTACACAACAACCTTAGAGTGCTCAATTGCCTTGACTCCTAACACATCCTTCATTTCCAATAGCAAATGGGAGTGACATTTGCAAAGTGACCTAACATTTCTATAATTAGGCTTCAGCACCAGCCCGACTGAGGCTCAATTACTTTGGTCACATGGTGGGGATACCTATTCCATCCCTGAAGGGAGACCACTCATCAGTAACAGTACAGACCAGGAGTGATAGCATATGAAACATACAGCCGTACAAGGCAGATATCAACAGAACCATCAAAAACTGGCGGTGGGGGTAGACATGTACTTCTCATTCCTCCCAACTTGCCCTTCTCTTCATTGACCCATATCCAGCTTTTAATGCTCAACTAGTTTGTCTGGCTTTTCTGAGCAGAGAAAAAACAAACCTGGACTGTCATCATACGAAGGAACGGTCTACAAGAATTAGTGTGCCCAAGCTGTGTGCAAATGGTCAGGTTCCTGTTCTCGTTGGGCTGGAGGCAGGCTGCTAGTGGCATCTGGCATTGGGTAGCCCTCCTACAAGGTTTAAGCCTGCTTAAACCACTAGAAGGGTACAAATTTCAGAAAGGCGTTGGTGATTAAGGAGACCATTAAGAGCCTAAGTCAATAGGATCTAGGCTCCGACATGACTTAGGTACTTTTGAAAACAGGACCCTTGATGTATGAAGGCATGATAGCTCCCAATCCAAGTGAGGTAGCAGGGAAGAATCTCATGTCTCTTTTAGTGTCAACACCCAACCAACTACTAGGGATTGATGGGAAGAATTAGTCTCTCCACAAAAAAAGCTGTTTACCAACTCATGGCTGCATGTCAACAACATACTCAGACTCAAGGCTGTCTCAGGGACAGAAGTAAGTACGGACTCTTGCTAGTCTGGCAGGGCAAGGAATAAAGAGGCACTGTTCCTTCCCATAAACTTGCAGATATGATCTGCTCAAGAACACTAAAGTTTTGTTGAACGAGGCTGCCGGCTTAAATCACCAAAGCTTCACACCAGGGCCCTTGTCATAATTCTCCTGTCCCAGCAAGAACGAGCTCTCTTTATGAAATATGATTCAGAATCTTACCTACCATCAAGTTGGCGCCAATTCTAAATTCCACGGTTACACTTTCTACTTAGAGGTTGGAATTTTTAAAAGGGCATAAGTGAGTTAGGTGCCCAAACACCACCGAAATCAATGGAAGCTACAGACTTTTAAGTTCCTTTGGAAATCCCAGTCTTAACACTTCATGGGAGAAAGGGTTCAAACATACTACTTGACTCCGTAACTCAAGTCTTCCCCATAAATGTAGCAATTTAAAAGCCCTTGTGATGCTAAGGTTAGGAAGGCACCTAAAGAAGGAGGACCTCAAATTGAAAGGGTTAAATGAGGAGACAGGGCCACTTGTAGTGTGCACCTCAGAACCAGAGCAGCTGATTCATAGCACCCTGTGACTCTCCATTGAAGAAGGAATAGAGTAAAGCAATCAAGATGAATCGGGAAGACGGCATTTAGACATAAGGCAAAAAAGAACACTTTGAGTGACTGACTTATCTCTTGCTAAGTAATTTGTCATGAGACTGCAGGGGTAAAAAGTATAAAAATCCCTGGAAGCCTTGATACAATCAGTTGCATCTTTCAGAGGCCTTTCCATCCCAGAAGAAGCAGTTGAGTTGTTTGAATTATTATACTGGGGGAGAAATTGCTGAAATTGTCCTGCGTTGTTCTAAAAAGAATGTATCTAGCTCCAAGAGATGGAGAAACAGAGCGAAGTAGTTAGAGATCACAATGCTGGTTTGAACAACGATCCGAGGATTTCCTACCCTGAGGGGAAAAGGGCTTTTCATTTTATTATTCTCTGTCATCACTCTGTTTAACATGAGAGGCTCACACTTGCAGAAAATTCCAATTACTACTTGAAAAATGAGAGTCCTAATACCAAGAGCAAGATGCTGGAGAGTTGCACTCAGAGGCCTAAACAAGGTTATAAGCATCATCTTTTTGGTTTTGCAAGCTCAGAACAGAAAGGGGTTCATGAGGAGCAAGAACAACAAACAATGGATGGCAGTTCTTTGAGAATAACACAGCTGAACGAAACATCTACCAAGGACAAGATCCAATGAGAGGTATTTGAAATTACAGTCCTTGGCATGTAAACTCTAGCAGGGTCCTTTATAATCAAAAGGTTGCTGGGTAACATCTAGAGTAAGAAAGGTTTGGACTGGTGAACAGACAAACAAGAAGTAAAAAGCGACAAAGAGTCCTGTGGCACCTTATAGACTAACAGAAGTATTGGAGCATGAGCTTTCGTGGGTGAATACCCACTTTGTCAGATGCAACGAGAAGTATTAATCTTTAACAATTGTTAGCCAGTCGCAATGTTAATAATCATAACTATTTATTCCCAGCATGCCTAGAGGGAATGTCTAAATATTTTCTTTTTTAGCAGCAAAGCATATCTGAAAAAGATTTATTTTGTCAGTGATACAGCTTCCGCCATGTTTAATCACGAGTAGATATTTGCAAAAATAAGAGCCTCAAGCCACGCTCCTAGATGCATGTTTTCCTGTGTTGTTTGCAACTTTTAAACCTGAAGCCAGAGTGATTCACCTCAGAAATGTTAATATAAATTTGTATTTTCTCAGTCATAGTTGCAAAGAATTATTGTTGCTGCATTCTTTAATGACAACCTTAAATTGTTTCACAATTGCTTTTGGCAGAAAACTTGCTAACATGTGTATTTTCTCTTTCCTTGTATTCTCAACACAAATATATATATATATATATAAAATTTTACACACATGTATGTGTATATAAGCATATTAACATACATATATAATTTCAAAATTCTAATTTTGTTCTTGAATGTCGTATGAAACTCTCATGAATCTTATATGAAGCTCCCATCGTAATGATCATCTGCCAAGGGCACAAATGTATGATAAATAGCCAACATAAGAAAACATCAAAAACTTAAGACAAATTGTGCAGGAAGCTTGTAGTAAAGTGGAATTAACATAATTAGCGAAACAAGCTTTTTATATAAACATTCTAATATTCAGCATTCATGATCTAAATAATTTACCACTATAAACAGGAAAATGGCATTCGCTTAGGTGGGGTGGATAAATTGTTTTTTAAAAATAAAGGGAGTGACTTGCATTAAACTGCTGAAAGATATGACTAATGTCTTTGCGAGTTTCTTACCTTTATGCAACATTCCAGCAATACTTGCATAGTATGTAACACACAGCACAACAGTATCAATAAAATTAATATGCAGAACTTATTGAGCAGGAGAATAAGTTATTGCATAGAATGTGCCTATAGGTAGCCAGTGACTGAGAATACATCAATTAACATCCTCTATTTTTCATAATGTGCTGCATTTTTAACACAAGTATCTGACATCTCACACAGTTCACTGTATAACTGTCTGTCTCTGCGGCCTTTTAAAAACTGCCCATCCCTGAGCTGCATGTAATGAATGAGGTGATAAGTTACAGTACACAGAGAAAATACAAGATTAATTTATATGGTGAAAGTATAAATTTACTTCTGTGCAAGTTGAGTAAAAACCCATTAAGCCTGTAGAAAAAAAGGCCTAGGTGCTTTTTAAAAATATCATCGTAGATACATTTACTTAAAATCTGATTAAACATAAATCTTAATGAAAATTACTCTGTAAAGGTGCATTGCGAGTCAGAGCAGTGGCTCAGTGACAGTGCTTTGCATTGCAGCAGGGAAGACCTAGGTTTAATTGAGGAGTTTGGACATGTATTCCTTCAGCAGGTAGCGTAGGGAAGTGCTGCAGAGATAGAATACTCTGTAGGTGCAAGGTGATAGTGCCTCGCAATGACCCCTAGCAAATAGAGTCCCCCATTTTGTCCCCTTTCTCTGGAAGGATGATAGCTGTGTTGCTGGGCCTTGAAAGCAAATGTATTAGTATTTGTGTCTCTGTCGTGGCTGAGAAGCCCTGGCCAGGCAGCCTCCTTGTGCTAGGCACTGAACAATACAGAATAACAGAGAGTCCCTGCCCCAAAGAGTGCAGAGTAGAAGAACACAAGACAAACAGTTACAAAAAACAAATAACCAATTGGTCCAAAGCTGCCTCCCACCTGATGCTGTGGGACTCGAGGTCAGGTGATGGTCTGAAGAGCACCCGGTCCTTGTAAAGGCCAGAAAGAGCTCCGCTGAGCTAGGGAACTGCAGGGAGCTTTTATGGTGGGGTCCTGGAGCAGGGGCGGCATGATGCTATTCGGTGACTCTGGGCAGATTGCCTGGGGAATGAGAACTGGCTGGGAGAGGAGAGGAGGAAAGCCTGTGGGAACTGTAGCCCATGCTGGGCACAGAAATTACTTTATTTTGCCTATGTTTCTGTTTAACCAAGAAACTGCACCCTGAGACAAGGGCCTCAGATAGGTCCTGGCGTGGCATAGATGCTTGCTGGGCTGGGGAGCACCTCGTTGGCTTGCTGTGATGAGTCAAGTGTGCGGATAAGAGTAATGAGAGCGGGGGCCCGCCCAGTGATTTAACCCTGCCCCTGTCTCGGACTCCTTTCTAACATTGTGGGCAAGTCACTCAGCCGCAGTGTCTCTCTCCATCTATAAGATGGAGGGATGTTGTGAGGACTGGCTAATGTTTTAAGCACTCTGGAGCTGAAAAATGCTATATTAGTGCAAAAACATAGTTCCCTCATAGGTTTGGTTGCAATCTCTAGATATGTGCACATAAGGAAAACCAAACACTGTAATTATTTTTTCTAGTGTTGGAACAATAGCTTTGAAAACCTATTTTCTCTAAGGAGTGCACTTAGCAGTCTTGCTCGCAATGATGAAAACTGCTAATGTAAACGATACCGTGCTGTAAATTAATTATTTTCAATACAGGCTGGGCTGTGGGAACAGAAAGTGCTGCAGTTGGCTCCTGGCCAACTTATGAGTAGCCAGTTCGAGCCCTTTCCCTCCCTGGAGCCCCGGCTCTGGGAACTGCACTAAAAAACTTCATTCCAAGAACTTTCTATTTTTATTGAATTTTTGCAGGATACAGATTAATAAAACATTGATTGAGAGCACAGACCAATCTATAAAGGGAATAAACAGAGGCAGGGAGGAGTTCCATCAATATAGCCCTGCTGAAGGCAATGGTGGAATGGGAACCCTCAGGATTTCTAAGGAAACCTGCTTTAAAAAAAGAATGATTTTTATCTTGTGGCTGCTTTGGCTTCTTAGCTTTTACATTTACAAAACCAGAAAAATCATCCATGTAGCAGGTGGGTTAAAAAAATAAACAAAACACGGAGAAAAAGATCAACTGCTTGTTAAATGTTGGCCTTACCTTGGGCTCTGAATTACCCCTTGCTGGTCCTAATCTGACTTATTAAGGGCTGCACCCTATATTTGGCCCTTATTGCTTAACTATATCACAAGCAACACTTGTGTATCCTGAATAATTAGTATTTGACAAACCCTGATTCGACAGCAATCTTATTTTTTTCAGTTAGGAACAGTTTTGCCCACCCTATAGTCTTAATATTGTCACTGTAACAACCGATTATTCAGTTCAGATGTCCCTCTCTTCACTATATGCACATTAAATAGTTCTCAAAAAGGTTTACATGATTGCCAGCTTTTAATTAATGATACAGAATGCTCCCTAGACCCACCTATCATGAATATTCAATCTATTTTCCCACCATAATTGTAACAGCAGCAGGAATTAGAATAAAACAACAGCACAATACCCACTTTAGGGCTTTTTTTTTTTTTTAAAGGTTTCTTTAATCTGACATATGTAGGAGATGTAACTGCATCTATATCTGATGTAACAGAACTGATTTTATAGTTTTATACCTCAGCTGTTTCACAATTACCATTTTCAAAATGCTACTTTCAATTACCTAAATTTTCAGAGGTGTTTTGGGGATGCCACCATTTTTGAGTGCCCAAAGTAAGACTCCTAAAAAAGTTGGATTTTCAAAGGGTCGTTGCTTAGCACTTTCTGAAACTCAAAGGTCAATTAAGGTCAGGCACCCATAATCATTAGTCATTTTTGAAAATTTAGGCCAATGTGTTTAAAAAGCTACAAAGGGAGAGCTGGTGGAAATAACGTTTTCAGCAAAATGGAAACTTCCACGGGAAATGTCTGCTTTAGAAAAATCTTTCAGGTTGTCATCAAACAAACTAACAAAATGTCAGTTTTTAGCAACTGGTGCACCTGTGATCCAGAGCAGTTTGAATCCTGGATAAATTCCCACTTTTGCAACAGCTGCCATCTTGGCCCACACATTGGGGTTGAATCCAGGTCCTGCCTCAGTGCAGGGGGCAGGACTAGATGTCCTCTTGAGGTCCCCTTCCACCCTACATTTCTAAGATTTATGACCTTTAGAGCTAAAATATTCATCTCTACAGTTTGGTCTAAACAGCCAGGCTCCATAGCTGGGGCGGAAACTGGCCTACGTCCCACGGGGGGAGAGGGGAGAGACAGACGTCTCACAGGCTGACCAGTGAGTAAGATTACCTCTCCCTGTCATCAACTTCTAGGAGCTCAGTCGACATCCAATGGGAGCAGAGGTGGCCTGAGCAATCATAAATAGGAGAGAAGGTGTTTGTGAGACAATCTCTCTGCTAAATACTGCTCTACACTATGAAGTACGAGAATCCGTGGTTCAAATGAGCGCATGAAGAGAATTCCCCTCCACTTATTTGTTTTATCCCTCATCATGCGTACGGACAGTGAGCTCTTTGGGACAGAGACTGTCCTTTTATTAAATACAGTGCCTCGGTGGGGCCCTCATCACCAACTGGGTTGTCTGGGCACAACTGTAATGCAAATAAATAGCAATAATAATAAAAAAAAAAACCGCTAAATTGATTGTTAAAAACATTGCGTTGATAAACTGGAAACTCAACAACCGGTCAGTAAATCAACAGTCTCACTTGGGGACAAGCAGAAAATAAATTTAAAAAAGGCGGCCAAGGACAAGGTCTTGGACAAGGTCACCGTAGTAAAACGGTCTGTCTTTGCACAGCACTGGTTTTGAAGAGATGCCCACATGACCCAGTGCTTGAATTAAAACCGAGCTAATGCTTTTTTCTTCTCTTTTAATTAATTTGTTTGAGACTCTTGTCCTCAATGGTGGGTGAAGTGGTTTCTAAATATAGAGCAGTAAAGTGATTTGGGCTGCCTGTGGATGGGAAGTGTTACATAAATGTAGGGCATTATCCCAATGTACTACATCCCTCCAGGACGTATGGCATGGGGAACATAAGCACCCTCAGTGTTCACAGGTTTAGTACTCACGCATGGTCTGGGTTTGACTCTTTCAACCCATCTTAATAGTCTGGGCCCACGTCCCATTTTTAGAACCCCTTGGATTAAATGTATCCCTCAGCAACACTTGCATAAATCCAGTTTACACCAGCGTGACATCAGCAGTGACTGACTCTAGAGCAGGGGTGGGCAAACTATGGCCTGCAGGCCGCATCCAGACCATGAAACCTAATCTGGCCCTCAAGCTCCCGCCGGGGAGCAGGGTCAGGGGCTTGCCCCGCTCCAGCCGGGGAGCGGGGTCAGGGGCTTGCCCTGCTTCACATGTGTCGTGGCTCCGCGCGGCTCCCAGAAGCATGTTTCTCCCCCCCCACCCCCCCCTCTGGCTCCTATGCATAGGGGCAGCCAGGGGGCTCCACACACTGCCCCTACCCCAACCGCCAGCTCTGCAGCTCCCATTGGTCAGGAACCGTAGCCAATGGGAGCTGCAGGGGTGGTGCCTGTGGACAGGCCAGCATGCAGAGCCGGCTGGCCAGTGCCACGCCTCCACGTAGGAGCCAGAGGGGGGACATGCCGCTGCTTCTGGGAGCTGCTTGAGGCAACCGTTGCCCAGAGCCTGCACCCCGACCTCCTCCTGCACCCCAACCCCCTGCCCCAGCCCTGATTCCCCTTCTGCCCTCTGAACCCCTCGATCCCAGCCCAGAACACCCTCCTGCACCCCAAACCGTTCATCCCCAGCCCCACTCCAGAACCCACACCCCCAGCAGGAGCCCTCCCTCCCCCCCTCCTCACTCCGAACCCCTGCCCCAATCCGGAGCCCCGTCCTGCACCCTGAACTCCTCATTTCTGGGCCCACCCCAGTGTCTGCACCCCCAGCTGGAGCCCTCACCCCCTCCTGCACCCAACCCCCAATTTCATGAGCATTCATGGCCTGCCATACAATTTCCATACCCAGATGTGGCCCTCAGGGGAAAAAGTTTGCCCACCTCTGCTCTAGAGGAATGGGATTCAATCTTCTCAGCCTCAGGTCTCAATGCAGTATTTAAAACAGATTGAGCAGCCACCATCAATACCTATTGGCAGCTCCCCTGCCCCGTTCTTCTCCTTTTGCGCCACAAACCAAGCAGAAACCATATGCAATTGCCCTGGTTGGTATTCCCCAGCATGGGCAAGGAGGGAGAATAGCTGGAGTTTGCTGCACTCTGGCTATCTCCAGCTGGCATATAGTCCCTGGGGGACCGTTGCCTGCTTGCACAAGTTAAAGCAGCATGGAGGCTGCTCTAACCTGGACTGAGGCAGAGAATCAGGGAGCCATAACTAGTTGTTGGTTCTCAGCATCTTTTTTCTTTCTTTCCCCTTGTCTGCTCTGGGTGACTGAGGAAGGGGAGCCATGCGGTACTAGGAGCTCCCCAAAGTTCAAGCAGAACCAGTCCACCTCCTTCCCTGGTCTCCCTGAAGCCCATCAGTTCAGCAGGGATGCAGGCGATGGGGTTACCAGGGCTACTCTCGCCTCCCTCTTCTGCAATGCAGCAGGTGGCCAGGTGGGGAGCTGCTGAGCAGCTACTGCAAGGAAGGGACCACAGCTGCACGGAGGACTCCTCGCTCCCCTGGGCTTGCCGGGGGAGAGGTGGAAGGCAGTTGTGGGGACCGCGCCCCCTATGAAAAGGCAGATTCAAACGCTGGCAAGGATGCACCCTTTTAATGGATAATCAAATAGACATTTTCTCCTTAAGACAGTCGCCCTTGAAGGCTACAACAGGTCTCTGGGCCACAGGCTGGGCCACTGCTCTACATTTACACTGGTGTAAGCTGAGAGCATCATCTGGCTCAAAGGGCAGTACAAACCCTGCCGCTTGAAGGGCTGGCAATGCCCTCTGCTATTGCAAGGTCTTTCTGGCTTGGCATGCAGCAGGTAGTGTGCTCTCGCACAGTGCTCCCTGCCCCTACTGGCCTCAGGCGTAAAAGCCGGGGGGTTAGCCTTGAACATGCCGCTCTTATGCTGTGTATTCATGGCACCATCGGGGCAGCCCCACGTGAGCTATACTATCAGATGAAATCGATAGTGTATCCGTGAGCTTGTGTTAAATCTGTAAGATATTGGATTTATATAGTGTTTGCAGAGCACATTAAAAGATCATCATCATCATGTCTTTTCAAGACAGCCATAATTATTCAGGCTGTCATTTTATCTCACCAGTGCTTTTGAAAAACTACTTAATATTAGCAAACCCTCGCTAAAAACAATGTTTTGGTTGAGGGAGTAATCTTCGTATCAGTACACAGCCATACCTGGTCTTATCTACACTACCAATTCCCTGCTGATTGAGCGGATTCATTAACAACACAATCTCTGGAGACCGAAATGAAGTCTCATTCTTCGTATCACTGGTGCCTTGCTGTTTGCTTTTGCTTCACAGTGTGCACACAAGTAATTAACTTACTATGCTCCACTAGCTTCTGACACATTACTTGGCATAGAAAAATTCACCAGCAGGTAGTTAAGCATGCAACACATTTTCAGTCAAACGAACTTCATAACAAAATGCTACTTAGGAAAAGTGCAGCTCTTTTGGATACAATATGGAGGAATTTGTTAACACGCCCCACACTGACTGTGCCAATAGGAACTGCTTGGTGGCATAAAGTCACCTTTAGTATTAATTTTGCTCAAAATACAATAAATTAGTTCGGGGGGGGGGGGTAGAATGGGCAAAGAGTGAAAACGTATCACTGAAAGGATGAAAACATGGGAATCACACTTGAGTTGCACATACAAAGATGTGACATAAGGACAGACACAAGATCCACAGAACAGAGAAGAAAAAGGACTAAAAGCAAGGCAGACAAGAAAGGGCCTCACTTGAATGCAGAATTATTGATTTTATTGGTGTCGAGAGAGACAAAGGACAGGACATATCAACTTCTATTTAAATGAGGGGCAATTTGATATTTTAAACTCAAGAGTGCAGTACAATGTCTTTGATGATACTAAGACTTCTTTACCAAAAAAAAAAAAAAAAAATACACTTACTAAGACCCAGATCCTATAAACACTAATGCACCTGAAGTACACCTCTACCCCGATATAACATGACCCGATATAACACGGATTCGGATATAACGCGGTAAAGCAGCGCTCTGGGGGGGCGGGGCTGCGCACTCTGGTGGATCAAAGCAAGTTCGATATAACGCGGTTTCACCTATAATGCGGTAAGATTTTTTGGCTCCCGAAGACAGCGTTATATCGGGGTAGAGATGTATGTGCATAATGCCACTAAAGTCAAGAGGACTACTCACTTGAGTAAAGTGACATTATGTGCTTATCTGTTTGTAGGATCAGAGCCTACAGCCTGGGCTGCAAATGGATGAACTCATGTAACTGCACAGAGACCCATTTCAGCCAATGAGTTCTTCATGGGCATTGGAGTCTCCTGGCATGCTCTCCATCGCAGATTGGCAAGACCAAAAGGCGAAATTCTGACCCCACTAAAGTCAATGACAAAACTCCCATTGGCTTCAATGAGGCCAGAACTTCACCCTAAGGATACAAAGGTTATGGGAAGATTCATGGATCTCCATTCTGACCAGGGCATGTACCAAACTGGCACTTTAAACTTTGTAATCATTAGTAAATACAGCAGATTGCACCAGCCTGCTAAAAGGTCTGCTCTAGGAATTATTTGGGGGCAGTTCTCTGGCTTATGTTCTACAGGAGGTCAGACTAGATGATCACAATGGCCCCGTCTGGCCTTTGAATCTGTGAACCTGGTATGAGAGGCATGTCTAGCAGTTTGGACATTACACAGGAAAGAATGGTCCATTTATTTACTTTACACCACCCTTCCCTTTATTTTCTAAATTCTTGTTGGGGGCAGGAAAAAAACAGTATTTCAAAATATTAGACTAAAAGCAGAAACTTGACCAATAATATAAAGGCCTGTTCACAACATTAATATTACTGGCCACAAGTTCACCTTTTGGTGACAAAACTCTTGCTGAATTCTAGCCTGAAAGGATATGTGGCCCTGATGACCAACAATAATGAAAGCGACAGTCTCTACAAAATAACTATTCTTCCTAAACAAAAAATTGCTTTGAATTCATGGAAATTCAGACTTTTTGCCCCCCCGCCTGGGTCTGGCACATCTAGCATAGAGGTTGTTCAACTCTGTCCAGAAAGTATTTTGTGTTTTCCTTCCTTATCCCAAAATACATTTGACTTTTCTTTTTGTGACAACACTTAGCTGGATTTCAAAGACTGTGGGTCCACTGATTCTCTTACAACAGGGTATCTCTCTTGGATACGAGGGCTTCCCTCTTTGCTCGTGAGAAAAGCATTAGATCTGAGACGGACAGAATTAATTCTCCAGGATTTGCATGTGCTATTTTCACCCATTCTCAAGCAGATTTCAGTATTTTGTTTTTATCCTTTCAATCGGCTCATCTGAATACTATTCTTCCGTCAAACCCATCACTTTCAGTTCCCTTCTCATGAGGGACTCTATATGCCCTTCCGTATAAAGCTACTCTTCCTTCTTATTTAACTGTAGTATTCTGCCAGCCTATTAAAATGGATGCTTGGAATTACAAGGATGGATCATGTTCAGAGCGAACAAATTAGTGAAAATGTAAAGGTGGCACCAATTATAGAAAAGCTGAGGGAATCTAGGCTTAGCCGGTTTGGGCATGAGCTGAGAAAAAACAGGCTATTAAACTTAGAAATGGAGGTAAGAGAAGACTATATGGATGGACGTCATACAAAAGGATTTGATTAGCTGCAGAGTTTCTGAGGAACTGCTTCAAGAAAGATTGGAAGGGAGGAGAACTTGAAAAGCCGACCTCATTTGGGACCACAGCTGGAAGAAGAAAAAGAAGAAAATTTTACGAGCATGTTGTCTAGAAAGCTAATCAAATCTCCTTTTGCTACTGTTTTTTTGTACAGTAACCACTATAACCTAACATTCCATGCTTGGCCTTGATAATCCTACAAGATCTAAAGTTAAAGAGTAAAATTTTCAAATGCACTGAAGTGATTTTGAAAATAGGCCACGTAGGTGCTTTTGAACATTTTACCCAAAGCCCTATTTCCTTTTAACCAGTCGTGGGTTATGTTAAATTAGTGATCACACATGCTGTATGGTTAAGTCCTTGGCAATCAGTGTCATATGTTTTTCCAGCCCTGAATCTTGTTTCCCAGGTCATGTAAGCATGATAATACTTGGACCCCAATTTTGAGTCTGTTGCAACAATGGCTGCTCATGGTTTCACATGACTTTATTTAAAATTAACCAAAGAAGTGCCTCTAACCAGTTATCCTGAGTAGCAGTGACCAGAGAGCTGGGGCAGTTGACGTAGAGGGGACAGAGGAACTCCAGTGTAACATTCCTGGCTCTGTCACTGACCTGGCTTGGGCAAGTCTTTCCCCATCTCTCTGCCTTTGTTTCCCCTTCCACCATTTGTCTTGTCTAGATTGTAAATGGTTCAGGGCAGGGACTGTCTCCCACTGTGTGTTTATACAGCACCACAGGGCCATGATCTCAGTAGTGCCTCTCGGCACTATTGCAATACAAATGAGAAATACCAATAATGCATTCTACTGGACTTCAGCCAGGTGCCCCTTGACAGCACGACAGCAGGTAAACGGCACATCCCCTCCATTTCAGCACCCGGTCTGAACCAGCACTGTTTTGCAGTGGGTCTATTTGCATAATTACTTAGGCCATGCAAGTTTTCTAATCCACCCAGAGCCAGACTCTTAAGCCCTCACCTGGTTATGGCTCAGCTGTTACTCAGGCAAAACTCCACTTGACTGAAGAGACGTGGTGCCCGAGTAAAGACTTATGGAATTAGAACCACTTTTCTGTTGTTTCGTTCTGATTTTCGTCAGGCAGAAATGAGCCACTGCACCTAAGGCCATGTGGGTCTTTGAGCCTTATTGGCTATTCAGCCACATAGACTGGTCCCTATTCCAAGGAAGTACGCCTCCTGCGGCTCTGTATGGCTTCGGAGTCTGCCTCCTTCATGGGGGAAGAGCCACAGGTTTGGTCCAGCTTTTCTGCCATCTGCATATATATCTCGCAATTGGAAACATGGAAATAGATTGGTAGATGTTAAGGCCAGAAGGGAGCATTACATCATCTAGTCTGACTTTTGGTATCACACAGGCTATCACACTTTCACCCAGTTACCCCTGAATCAATAGCTTGTGTTTGACTGAAGCATATCTTCCAGAAAGGCATCCCATCTCGATCTGAAAATATCAGGAGAATCCACAATTTCCCTCGGTAGTTTGTTCCAATAATTAATCACCCTTGCTGTTAAAATGCTGTGCCCTCTATCTAATTGGAATTTGTCTTGCTTCAGCTTCCAGGCATTGGTTTTTGTTGTGCTTTTCTTAGCTAGATTAAAGAGCTCTTTAATACCCAGAATTTTCTCCCTGTGAAGCTACAATTCACCACATGATGAACTGCCCACTGGGTGCAAAGGTAGGGGACATCTTGAGACTTCTAGACAGACTTATGTGCAGCGCTGGGGAGAAGCCAGTGGTCGTGTTACACGTAGGTACCAGTGACACAGGGAAAGGTAGGAGAGAGGTCCTGAAGGCCGAATTTAGGCTGCAAGGTAAGAGATTAAAGTCCAGGTCCTCCATGGTAGCATGTTCCTGGTTCCACACGCAGGGTCAGACAGATAGACAGAACTGCAGGGTCTCAGTGTGTGGATGACACAATGGTGTTTAGAAGAGGGATTTAGGTTTATGAGGAACTGGGGAACCTTTTGGGAGAGGGACATTTTATAAATTTATTAAGAACAGCCATACTGGGTCAGACCAAAGGTCCATCTAGCCCAGTATCCTGTCTTCAGACAGTGGCTAAAGGCAGATGCCCCAGAGTGAATGAACAGAACAAGGAATCATCAAGTGATCCATCCCCTGTTGCCCATTTCCAGCTTCTGGCAAACAGAGGCTAGGGACACCATCCCTGTCCATCCTGGCTAATAGCCATTGATGGACCTACCCTCCATGAATTTAGCTAGTTCTTTTTTTAACCCTATTACAGGCTTGGCCTTCACAACATCCTCTGGCAAGGAGTTCCATGGGTTGACTGTGCGTTGTGTGAAGAATACTTCCTTTTGTTTGGATCTTTTATTTGGATCTTATTCACACCTTTTAGTAGAGAGATTTATACATACATATATATATATACACACACACCACATGTTGGTTTTTCCTGTCGCTGCCATGAAGCCAAAACAAATGCATGGTCATACAAATGAGCCTTGGTGCTCAATTTGATGTCACGTGTTAACTTTAGTGGGAAGGGTCTGATGTTAAGATGTGTTAAGATGTTTGTTTTTTTGAATATTGATGAGTTTCATTGTTTGTATTGTATTTCATTATGCCATTTTAAAAAATCGCGTTGTAAAAAGATTTTCAACAGATATATGATAGACACTGGAAAAAGAACTCCCCACATAACAGTGCCATCAGTTTTTCACGGTAGTGGGGAAAAAAAGAAAAAAAGAAATCATGTTCATTCTGAAGTAAATTTTGATTTAACTGTTTATATTCAGAATATGCTAAAGCAGAAAAACCTAGCAAATCAGTAAGCATATGTTTATTAAATTAGTAGTTACTGAGACAGACCTTATTGATCCACTTTACTTACACCTGGCCTCCAGAGTTTACTTCACAGTTTCAGTTTATTCCTAGATTAAGTGGCACAGGAAAACCCCAACAACCCTCTATTATATTATTTACATCATGTAGTGTAATGTTCATGGTATGTTGGCTTGTAAACTGAGCAATGCATCAGGCTAGCATAGATTCCAGTTTCACTCACTCAAAGGAGCCTCCACAAACATTCAAGAGACAAACTTTTATTATAGGGCTTTGCTTAGAAACACACAGCACTTCCACATCAGAGCACTGCCATGCACATGGCTTTACTTTTGTTACAGTTGTGAGAGAACATCAGTTCACTGTAGATTTGTTTTCACGTTCAGAGATCACACGTTATAGTGGACCTATCTTTTTCTAGGCCCTGATTCAGCAAAAACACTTAAGTACACACTTAACTTTAAGCATCAAGTAACTGGGACTACTCACATGCCTGACGTTGACGTAGGTAATTTGCTGAATAAGTACAGGTTTATTCTGATGCTTACAGTTAAGCATATATTTAAGGGCTTTGCTCAATCTGGGCCATAAAGTCAAATGGGGAGTTTAGCACGGCCCATACAAATTCAGCTCTAAAGTGTTGACATTTTAATTGGGGAAGTAAAAGTGCCGACAGGGGTCCATTCTAATTTCTTGCATACCCAATACCTTGATTTTCCACGGACTACAAACACAAAATGATGGATATATATTGAACCTGGAATTCTGCCAGAAAGGGGTTAAAAGAAGAGAGTGTGTGGTTAAATTCCCACTCACCAGAGCTCATAGGCCTTTTCAGTTTAGGTGATTTAGTACCTTAAACTGCTGAAGGGAGTGAACAGAATGTTAAGTAAAACCCATTATAAGCTCTTCTCATCTCAGGTCACATCTCTGCCATATGGAGCCAAGCTTCCACACTGGGCCTAGAGGCAGTGATGTTGGGGGATGTTTCTGTCTAGACTTAGCCCTCCTACTTACCCTAACCCTAAACCAATCCTGAGTGCTCTAAAATAAGAAATCTCGCTCCCCAAAATCATGAGATTTGATTTTTTTAAATGTGATACATCATTTTGGGGCCTTTTAACAAGACTTTTGGTTCATGAGTCGTGAAGGTATGTGTTGATCATATTTTCATGCGCTTGCTACAGCCACAAAGGTTTTTTTTTTTTTTTAAACATGAAATCTGATGAATTTTTATTTGACCTCAGGATTCCAGCACCTGGGACTTAAGGAAAAAAACACCAAAATAGTGTGAAATTTGCAATAAAATTGCAACACTGCCTGTAGTCCTCTGGGCCTTTTCCATTTTCACTGGCTCCTTCGTGCATTGTATACTGCAAGGCACAATATTATGCCCCTCATCAATTTAATATTAGCTACAATCTTCAAAAGTTTCAATAAACAGTGCTTTAATTTATTAGAAAAAAGTGTGCCAAACAAGGCTGCCAAACATAACTTTCAGAAAAGCCGTCTCTCTACATTTGTCGGATAACAATGCAAAGTATGAAATTCACACTTAATGCACATTTGCTTTTGGAGTAGAACCTTGGTTAAGTAGCATAAGTCCCATTGTTTCAGCTGAAAGCCCTTATGACGGGCTTCAGGTAAAGCAATTCGATACTCTGAAGCTGGCTGCCGAAACTAAATTCAAATGGGTATAAAATGTAAATAGAAATTCTTTTTTTCCACAAAAAGATGCACCTGAAAAAATCCCAAAATTGCCTTAAAGAGAAAAGGATTAAGCTCTTTTGGCCATTAGTTGTAAAATGTGTAATGAATTTAGACATTTCTTTTCTGATGAAAGAAATCTATTTAATGAGATAAGACCTATTAAGAGAGCAGAATAAACTATAATGTAGAAAACTGTTCATTAGATGATGCCTAATTGCTCTTGCAGTTGGCAAAGAACCAGTAATTACTACTCCAAAAAGATCTATATTTAGAGATTATATGTTTTTGTGCACTGCATAAAAATAATACATGATATCAAATAAAAATTTAGCCCCGCATATAAGATATCATCCACCTGGAACTGAACATATAAAACTGCAAAGGATGGCGTAGGAAGAAATATTGATCACAATGAAGAATTTCATTACAGACATTTCTGAAACTAGACTTCAATACGTGTATAGTAATTTATTCACTGTGGACTCACTGTTTGCCTTTTTTGCTTATACATATTTACCACGCATTATCTTCATAAAATAATTATTATTCAATGGTCTCCCTTAGGTTTATGGTCAATATCTAGCTGAAATCAACTATGCTAAAACAAGCTCTTGCAGTATCATGCGAGAAGGTTTTGGGGAACTATGCATATTGGGAGCCTCATCCTCTAATATGTCATGGCTGTTTGACACTTTATCAACCAGTAACCTTGCAATCAACAGCATGAACCCAAGACCATGATTCAGATCTGGCAAAACCAAGGATAGAAAAGCATTAACTTCACAGACCTATAAAACCACATTGGCAGAGAGGTCAAGTGCAGAAACTGAAATAACTTTTAGCTCAGTGTTTATTTAAATGGACTGGATTTCAAGTGGACAATGCCCCTTTAAGTGATGCATATTCTGTCTGTTTTCCAGAGCCTGCACTGGCTCATCATCTGTTTCCAATAGCAATTCCAGTGGTTGACTGGGATCCTGAAAGCCCCATAAGGCTCAGATCCAAGTTCTTTTCGATCTAGGCACGTTGAGTGACATCCACCCAGTGCAGAAAGCTGCATGAAGCTCGGGGCACTAATGATGTCACTCATTAAGGTCTTAAATGAGATTTTAGCAGCACAGAGGGCCTTTCATGAATACTTCACATGGGGCGATATTCACCTCCATGCAAACAGATCAGGAAAAACTCCTGGAGGCCACTTGTGGTAGGGCTTTGTGAACACAGAGACACAATCTAGATCCATTTCTGTCTCTATAACAAAACCCAAACTTGCTGACCTTGAAGATATGGCTCCACCTTTCATGCAGACTTTCGTCCTGAGTGGAACAGCTGGTGGAATAAGCCGAGTGTGGTTTTTGGCAGTTAGGGAAGGCCGGTTATTTCAAATATTTGTCCAAATGTTCGTTTGGTAACTGACATTGCATATGCCACCTGAGGTTTTTTTTAAAAAAACAAAACAAAACACTGTGGACATATTTTTATCAATAAAAAAACCCCCAAATGAAATTAAAATTTTTAAAACATGGAACTTCAGAGTTTTATTTTGTGAAAATATATAAATATTGAACAGTATAACCACACCAGTAATATTTATAATATAGATTTGCAAATCCTGCAATAAAAATTAAAGCTCTGATGGTTAGAAGTATGAATTTTAATCCCTGGGATATCATTCCATCATAATTCCTAGTCCCATTCTACTGCTAAGGTAAACTTAAGAGGAGGATATTCTAAAAGAATGGGTAACTGGAGTGTAATTTGATATTCCATTGCAATTGAACAGGATGGTATTCTCACTAAATGTGTTATATTCAGCATCCAAACCTGCACATGAAGTTCCAGAGGAAAACTGATTCAACATTTAGTTTACTTAAAATGTCATACTGCATGCGTAAGTCACACTGATCTTTTTGTATTTAAATAAAGTTGTTTTTAAACCCAAATTTCCATTAACGACATAGCATATCAAATATTATTCCAAATTTAAATACAATTTGTTCATCGCTGTAGTCATTAGCTAATGGTTTTATCTTCCTTTGGGACAATGATAAACATTAAAATTCAATTTATTTAACATTTACTTCTCATAAAGGGGGGGGAGGGGGAAGAAATGGAGAATTTCCTGGCAACAATAAAGCACTCTTGAGGTCACAAAACAGATGAGAATTACGTATAACATATTCTCTTCTGAAGGGCTAATGATGTGTGTGTGAGTATCTACATCTATACGTATCCAAAACACACGCAGTACTTATATGCCATATGGGCCCAGTTCTACAACACATCCGCATGTGAGTTTCTCTGTTGCCTTGAATTCTGTGGAGCAATTTACATGAGCAAGGGTTGCAGGGCATATATCTTTATGAGATACAGACAGACAGGCAACATTATTATTGCAATGAGTAGGAATTATATTTTATACACAAGAGCAGAGACGGTGCATGTAACATTTCCTCAATCTATGATCGCCATAAAGTAGATTCTATTGGATAAAAATCATGCGGTAGTGATCACAGTATGTAGCAGGTTGAGTCACTCAGTTATTACTGAAGTCTCTAGTCTTCCCTCTGACATGTTTGTATTGTTTAATCAAACCTCTGATAAATGCATTCTTTTCACTTAAATTGATTTCTTTTCAAAGCTCCCCTTGCCATCTGATTTGTTAAATACTGACGGACTCCACATCTTGCTGAGTGCAGCTCCCCTGTGTATTTATCCTCTACACTTTCCGCTGCAGGGCTATCAGATTTCACTGCAGATTATTTTTCAGTGGACAATTGCTAGAGTTTAGTTTAGTATTTATAAATGTATCGAATGAATTGCTTTTAATTATTCCAGTGGAGTCTACTTTTACAGTGGCTATTTAGTTTGACAAATGGAGAAATATTACTGTGAAAAGCATTTCAAAAAATCCATACCCTGCCTGGCTTCTAGCTGAACAAATCAGAAATTTAATATACAGCATGTGCCTGCGTGTGATATGTATGAAAACAGCAAACTCTCTCTCAACTGCATATAGGCAGAAACATTTTCTAACATGCTTTGAACATCCTTCCCCATTTTGTGTTTTCACATTCTCTTTTAGACAAGGCTTTAAAAGCCTGCTTGATCATTGGCCTATTACATTTTGTGTGTGTGTGTGTGTGTTAATTTCCAGTATTAAGAAAGCTGTTAACACCAACTCTTGAATTATACGAAACCTGGGGATATGGGCAAAGTCAGCATCATCCATATTTATCCCTGTCCCTGATAGCAAGGCTCCTTCAAGAATTGTTATGAAACTCACAAGACATCCCCAATGAATACTCTGATGGGTTTTATTGTTAGTCTAATTCAAATGACTTTATGAGGAATAAAATAACATGAAGGTGAAGAGGATCCTCTTTCAACAGCCAAATCCAGGAGGGACAAGAATGGGAGGCAAAGAAGATGATATATGGAAGGCTGTCTCAAATTTTATACTGGAGCTATCATCTATGAGAATTACTACCTTTTAGTACATTTAGAACAATCACTATTCCCCTAAAATCTTTTCAAAGACTTATTAGGTTTTGCAGGTCAGAATTAAAAGACAGAAAAGTCTCAATGTTGAGAGATGATAGTTGCACTAAATGTCTTTCTGATAACTATTCATTTTATTAGTAAAGGACTTCATGATACACCTACAAGACCAAAGACCTATGGGGAAATACCTACTCTGATAACATACTATTCCCCAATCTACAGCAATACACAGCAACCGAATCACAACTTCCTCCCAATCTTCTATAGAAACATAGGAGAAATTTTGATATTGCTGATGAGTAGAAATAATAGCACTTTTGAGAAACAATCTGACTTTCAGCAAAAGACCTCTGTGTAATGAGCAGCTTGTGTGTTATTCAGCTCACTCAGTTATTTAATACCTACCAGCAAGATAAGGAGGCAGCATAAAGATTTCAGATCAAAAAGTGACACTGCAAAGATATCTGTAAAACTGTCCCTTCATAGAAATCAGATAGAAACATTCTATTATGGAGACATGGTTGAAATTTTACAAATGTTACAGTGCAGTCTCACAAAAATCAAGATATATTGTGAAAACAATTAAGCCTTTTTTTTGACAAAATTCAAAATAAAATTTGTTTTGTTCAGTTTGAAATTAAAAAAATCAATTGTGAATTTTTTTTTTTGAAAAAAATTGTTTCATTTAAAAATTTTCAGGGAAATAAAATTGGACTTTTTGACCTACTTTACTATTAAAGCATCTAGTCCATCCCCCAGTACCTGATCAGGATTGTTCCATCCAGAGTTTTGTCTAATCCAGTTCTAAATGACTCAGTTAGCCTCTAATCCTGCAATGATTTATGTATGGGTTTATCTTTATAAATCACAAGTAATTCCATTAAAATCTATAGGACTAATTCCACGTGCATCAAGTTAAGTTTTTGCAGGACTGGGGCCTTGGTGGGGCTTCCACTACTTGACTATGGGAGCTATTTCCAAGTTTAAGGAATGGGTCTTGCAACTTTAGCAGCCTTTTCAATGATTAAAGGTTATGGTTAGTGTCCTGTTGTATTAATTTAGATGGAATAAATGGGCCCAAAAATTCAAAGGTGTTAACGTGATCCGGAAACGATCCAACATTAAACACTTTAAACAAGGTTGGAGTTTGATACACTGAGACCTCAGTTTGTTAGTTTCATGGCAAACGCTCTAAGAAACTCATACCAAAGTTTAGGAATTTATTAACTAAGATCCAAAAAAAAAAAAAAAAAAAAAAAAAAAAAAAAAAAAAAAAAAAAAA
>NW_020664440.1:2661882-2709527 GCF_002925995.2 Terrapene triunguis | reverse complement strand
AAAAAAAAAAAAAAAAAAAAAAAAAAAAAAAAAAAAAGGCAGAAACATGAAAGTTTAAAATTAAAATTAAATTATTATATTAGACAAACGTAACCAACACCTATCAAAGTCCCTTTTAAAAAGAGGATACCAGTTAGAGTCCCTTATTTAGTTGGACAACGCTTCTTTGTGGTGAGAAAAGGGTTAGTTTTGTTGTTGAGTTCCGAGATGTGAAGGATGGTTATTTTTCCTGGTTTTGACAAACAGACCGGCGTGAGGGGGAGAAGAGATAGGATAGTAAAGGCAGAGGAAATACAGCATCTGTTGATGTTCTTAGGATTCCAGGTGGTAGGTCAACCACGGACAGATGCTTTGGGTTGGCAGATCACCCACCACAGCAGCACGCTGAGCTCTGGCTCATTTCCCGGGTTGGGACATCATTGCGTGAGTCTGGTCCCTTCTTCTTTACCAGTGGCTCTTAGGCTGGGCAGAGCTGGATGTGCTGCTTTGTCTCATTGTGTTGGTGCTGTGTGGTACAGCTGACCTCAGGATCAGATAGGATGGAAAGCAGATAGAGAAATGAACAGGAGGAAAAATAGTGGGGCAAAAAGGAACACACAAGGGAAAGCAAGACAAAGCGTGATCTCACATCCCCAGCTGCTGGCCAGGTGTCCCCACTGGTGTGTCAAGGTCTGGACTTCATGATGCCCAGGCGAAAGACCAGACCCCTGTAATGGAGCAGGACGGAGGCCTAATGGCCTTCCTCCTCCTCCAGGAATTCCCCCAGTCAGTTCACCAGCCCCAAAAGCCTCTTTTTAAGGGCCGAAAGAGGGGCGATGGAGGGAATAGCCCATCCTTTCATTATTTTGATCACCACTCTGGCCTAACTTCCTGCAAGCCAAGGTTAGTTCACTAACTTCCTTGTTTACCAAGTCCGGTCTCAGCAAAGCCCTTGAGTTATATTGGTAAAGCCCATTTGTTTAGACTAACTCAGTCTCTTCTTCACTTTTATTAATTTTTTAAAACAACCTTATGCAAGTCTGAGTTGGACTTTTGGTACCTTTCTCCCATCAACATGTGTTACGACAAGTGACTAAACTATTTTACAAACTTCCATCCCCTTTTCCCACAGTTAGCTCATGGTTAGGCTCACAAATGATCAGGACTGTTCAATCCACCCTTGCAGACCCAATATCCCTGTTACAGCAGCCCCCCTGCAGTCTGTTTCCTGTTTTTTTCATTCCCTCCAGGAAGAAGGAAATATGAAGTCTTCCCTCTAGGCTTGATAATTCTGGCTGGGGTTGTGAGGTATTACTTGTATCCAGCAAAAACCACTAACTTTTCCCTGCTCTTGTCCAGCACATTGTTTACCCACCCCATTAAATGCTACCCATGTCTTCAGTGAACGCGAGGTAAGTAATTCAAAAGGAAGTGTACGACAGAACTCTGATTTACATAAGAACAGCCGTACAGGGTCAGACCAAAGGTCCATTTAGCCCAGTATCCTGTCTTCTGACAGTGGCCACTGCCAGGTGCCCCAGAGGGAATGAACAGAACAGGTAATCACCAAGTAATCCATCCCCTCTCGTCCATTCCCAGCTTCTGGCAAACAGAGGCTGGGGACACCATCCCTGCCCATCCTGGCTAATAGCCATTGATGGACCTATCCTCCACGAATTTATCTAGTTCTTTTGACAAAAAACAAAACATTAAATATTTAACAAAACAAAAATACAAAACCAAGCTCACCAGTCACTTTTAATCTACACCGGCTACTGTACACAGTATTACCTCAGTCCCTCATATCACCCAAAGAGTCTTCGCTGACCATAAACCGGAATATTCCATGCCTGGTTGTCTCGCCTGGAGGGGAGGTACATTAGCAGTGTCCGGGGAGCCAGAACACCTCTTCCCTGAACACAGGAGACTTTCCTCTCTCAATGTAGATGTCCAGTTCCGCGTGGAACCCTAGAGCTCTTACTCCAGCCCCCCAAAAATAATTAGACGCAGGATCTTGGTTTCCCTGGAGTCAGATCAGTTTCCCAGGCTGTGCATGACAGCCACGCTGCAATCCTCGTGCAGCCTTCAGCCGAGTCACCCAGCAGTATATATTTTACTCCATTAAGAGCCATCTTTTGTCATCCAAAATCTGCCTTATACTTAAATACTGTATTATGTTTTACTCATTTTAAATACTTCTACAATTGACTGCAAAGAAGGGAGGGAGAAGATGTCCAGGAATGATTTAACAAATTCTCCTCTCACATTTGGCTACACAGGGTCGAAGTCTTTCCTCCACCCCAGTAAATGAGTTCAAGCAAACACTTTCAGCTTTCTAATCTGACAATGCAGTAGAGCATGCTGCCAAGCAGCCACCTAATCCACCAAAAGATGCATATTAATTACAGATCACACCACCACCACCATCACCTGAAAAGTTCCAAACAAGTCAGTTTTCTAGTAAAACTCCAATAATGTCACAAGGCCACAAACGTGGGAAAACCAATCAATGGTGTCTCCAGCTCTGACTGATCCTTTCTTCTTTGCTAATGAGCAACATAACAGCTTCATCTGATTCTATCACTGTGCAAAAATCATCAGAGAACTACTAACCAGAGGAACACTTTAAAACTTTGCTGGAAAATCAGAATGTGCTTTCAGCCCACGCTTGTTACATTTTCGCTTCTTAAACCAGGGGTGGGGAATGTACGGCCGGTGGGCCGGATTTAGCCCGCTGCCTAATTTCATCCGGCCCGCGGCAAGTCTCCGCACCGCGGGCCAGAAGCCCCAAGCCTCGGTGCCCCCCGCCCCACCCCTGCAGGGCTGTAGCCACGAGCACCAGCTCACCCAGCTGCAGGGCAGAAGATGGAGTTGCCAGGCCATTAAAAGTCCAGTCAGTTCTGTGCAGCTCCCAGAACCGACCAGCATGTCCCTGTGGCCCCTAGGCACAGGTGCAATTAGGGAAGCTCCACACACTGCCCCGCCCCGAGTGCCGCCTCCGCAGCTCCCATTGGCTGGGAACTGCGGCCAATGGGAGCTGCGGGGGTGGCACCTATGGGTGCGGGCACCACACAGAACCGCCTGGCCACGCCTCCGCCTTGTTGCCACAGGCACATGCTAGCTCCTTCTGGGAGCAGCGCGGAGCCAGGGCCGGCAGGGAGCCTGCCTTATGCCCCCTGCATCACTGACCGGGAGCCGCCTGAGGTAAGCGCCACCCAGCTGGAGCCCGCACCCCGAACCCTCTGCCCCAGGTCGGAATCACCTCCTGCATCCTAATTCCCTCCCAGAGCCCGCACCCCCTCCCACACCCCAAGCCCCTACCCCAGTCCTGAGCCCGCTCTCGCCTGCCAAACCCCTTGGCCCTAGCCCAGCCCTCCTGCACCCCAAACTCCTCTTCCCCAGCCCCACTCCAGAGCCCGCACCCCCAGCCAGAGCCCTCACCCCAACCCCCTGCCCCACCCCAGAGCCCCCTCCCGCACCCTGAACCCCTCATTTCTGGCCCCACCCCAGAGCCTATGATAACGCCTGAGCCTCTGCGCCCCTCCACCCCCCACGGGGCTGTGTGTGGCCCATGACTGATTTTTCCTGTGGGTCAATGGCCCCTGATAGAAAAAAGGTTCCTGTCTTAAACAATGCTGAACAATAATCCATCCATGCTAGGTTCTTGGATTCCTAGTAGCTACTAACTTCTCTCGCCTGTTACCATCACATACGCAGTGTTTAAACCACTGCACGTTCTTTTTGGCTCACTGCTTTCCCAGAAGGCACCCGAGTCTCCCAGTAATAGGGAAGGAGACTACTGAGCTCCTAAAGCTTCTGGCAGTCACTGTAAGTGCAATATTTCTGTGTTCTCAGATTCTGATTCCTCATCCGTTTAAGCTCTTCGCTTATTTTCAATTCTTCATTGCTTTTCAATTGATTCCATTTTGCTTCTTAAGAGTTTTACTTTCATTTATTAGCCATATTTCAGATGATCATTCCAGCCTCCCGCTCCCACCCCCCACCCCGAATTTACTTCTGGAGCAATGATTCTCTCATCCGTCCTGATGCCTACATTTTGATCTCGTTTATCAAGGGAGAAAGGCATTGCTTTTAGAGTTGGGTTTCAATGAGGCAGGATTAGGTCTTTTTTCCACTACACAGATGCTATGACAACCTTTCTGAGGGCTTTTAGAAAGCTGAATTCACTCTGTCTATGGTCCCGAGAAAGACGATAATCCTGTCAGTAGTGCTGCTCCTTCAACTGTGTTTGCACAAAATTGGTGGGAGGAGGAGAAGGGGACAAAAAACCCTTCATGTTGACAGGAACTTTATTTACTTTTGGACCTCTGATTGGCAGTCATAATTGTTTGTGCCAATAATACCTCTATTCATCATGAACAATTATTTCCAAAGTCAGAGAGGCAGCCATATAGCAGGAGAAAAACATCTCAGAATAGTATTTTTGGTGCTCAACAGGTCACACGATTTATGCTCACAAATCCACATTAACTGTCATTTTAAGAGCTATTCTTTTCTCATTGAAAGTCCACTTGTATTTCCCTCTTACTTTATGGTCTTTTGAAATCAAGAGAGGCAAGCATGTTATGTTTTAAAGCATAAACACAGAGAAGTTGGGTTAAAAACAAAGTGTTCTTCCTGGAATGTGGCAATCAGCCTTCAACTACCTGAAGGGGGGTTCCAAAGAGGATGGAACTCGGCTGTTCTCAATGGTGGCAGATGACAGAACAAGGAGCAATGGTCTCAAGTTGCAGTGGGGGGAGGTCTAGGTTGGATATTAGGAAACACTATTTCACTAGGAGGGTGGTGAAGCACTGGAATGCGTTACCTAGGGAGGTGGTGGAGTCTCCTTCCTTGGAGGTTTTTAAGGCCCGGCTTGACAAAGCCCTGGCTGGGATGATTTAGTTGGGAATTGGTCCTGCTTTGAGCAGGGGGTTGGACTAGATGACCTCCTGAGGTCCCTTCCAACCCTGATATTCTATGATTCTATGTAACACTACATTATTTCTAAGAATTCAAAATGATAGCACACTTGAATCCCAGAACATAGAGAAACAAAGCAGGCTGCTCCCTAAAACAGAGAGATGCAACTCAACCCAGTTTATGCTAATCTAACTGGCTGCAACCTGACTGCTGCTAGGCCCAGCTTGTGTGCTTCCCTACAGAGCCCACTAGCCTGCAAGCAAGCTCAGGAAAACCCTGAGAGTTTAAAAGTGACAGATCACAATTTTTCGATAATCCATAAAGCATGTCACCGTGGAGCTCAAGTATTAAGGTCCAGGACCTTCACCATAAAGTAGACTGGCTCTTTAAAGACATGCAAAACAGATATATGCACATGTGTGTATGTGCATGACCCGTGCATGTATGCATTTACCAGATTTAATGAATGCCCATTTCCAGTGCAGACAAACTGCTAGGGATGGTTTATTTCCCTTTTCCAGTTACTACACACTGCTAATCAGACACTTTGCCAATGCATCCTTCTCTCAGGAGCGAAATCTGTTTTTACAGTTCTGCCAACACTTTGGAAATGGCCAGCTGGCTGCTGGAAGAGCCACGCCATCGATGGACTCGGTGGGTGCCTAACGTGAGATCTGGACCCGTGCAGACGACCCGATCCTGGTTTCTAAGCAATTTCCTTTTGATAATTGGAGACATTTCTGTGGAACAGAACTCTCCGTCCTTCACAGCATTAAATATTTCCCCCCGCCCCCCGAAGAGGAGGAAGTTGCCATTCTGTCCAGAAGGTACAAATTTACAGACACTGAACGAACCCCGTTAGCTCACCAGTTGCATTTGGCACAGCAGTGCCTACATCGCTCTGCATTCGCAAAACAGCTAATGAGTGGGGGGAGAGGATTTATTTAAGCAACTTCGGGCAGTTGAGTCCCCTGGCAGGGCACCTGTATGTTAAAACTGACCCTCTGCAGCATATAGCTGCCAAGCTTGGCGCAGAGCCATGCGTGACATTTCTCGCTGGTGAGGAGAAGTTTTTGGTTTTCTGTTTGGTGTCCTCCTGGCAATAAGAGCAGGGCAGTGGAGGGAGGGAGGAGTAGTAAGGTAGGTGATGGAGGGACAAAGACAACAGGGCAGCTGGAAGAAGCCAAAAGGGAATTGGGATTTACCAGCAATACCGGGAAAAGCAAGGGGAGAACTTTGTGTGCTGCGAGAAAGCCTGGTGGAATGATCCTGCCAGCTAGGTGATTATTTAGGTGGGTTAGGGGAGCCTGGTGCAACCTTGATGTCCCTCTCCCTTCAGCTCTTCCTTACTCCCTCATCCTGTACCCCCTTCCAGACCCTCCCCCCCATCCCATATATGATTTCCAATGCCTCTACAACCCCTGTTCTGTCTCCCACCCCTGGATCCCCATCAGCAGGGGACTGGGGCTGCCCGATGCCACCTCCACGCTAGCTGGTTGCAGTGCGGGAGCAGAGGCAGAGGAGGGGTCACAGCTGACTGAATACAAAGCCCTACAGCATTCTGCAGCAGCCAGGATGTGAAAACACTGAGGAATCACTGCGGTCTCTGTACAGCCCGGCTAGATGGGCAAGACTCCAGCAGGGGGAACTGATCATCAGAGATACCACACCTGGGCCAACCCTGCTTCTGGACTATCAGCAGGAATCCGTAACCCCGAGGGAGCCAATTCTTAGGAATTAGCAGTTCAACACAATCTGTGGGGTTAGTTGCGGTGGGAGCAAGATGGTGGTTAGATTTTTAATTTATTTTGTGACTATGAAGTTTCTAGTCTCGGGTTTATTCGTTTTTTTCTAAAGAAACTGCATCTAGCCAACCCCATAGTGGGAAACATCTAAGAAATGCATCCTCTGATGTGGGCCGCAGGGTGTGGCTACCCTGACCGGTGTCCCTGGCTGCTACCACAACACATAAAAACAACAATCACACGTTATTACCAGTATCCATCTATTTGGGGATTTGTGAATTGAGTTTAGCATGTGGTCTCCAGGCTCATGTACAAGAATATATATGGTTTATTGACAAATGCCAAGCAAAACAGACTTCCCCTCCCAGATTAAAGTTTATCACAATCTCCTCAATCAGCCCCTTGAGCATAAGCCTGAGTGATAGATGAGCCTGCCACGGTGTCCTGAAAGCAAGCAGATTCGGCTGCTGACAAACAGACAACGGAAGGTAATTCCAAGCCAAGGCCCCTTCAGTGAATGGACCCCTACCCCGGGCACATAACTGTAGCAAACGGCTCCCCCATCTATTTCCTCTGTCCTCACAGTACATCGCAAGAGAAGCTGTCTCTCCGCGAGCCAGGAGCTAAGCCACAAAGGACATTACAGATCAATATCAACACCTTGAATTGTACCTTGGAATGCACAGGAAGGCAGGGCAGCCTTTGCAGCATGAACAGAGTATGCTCCCGATGCCTAACGCCCCTAAGCAAGCAGGCAGCTGCATTCTGCACTAGCTGTCGTTTTGTACCCTCTTTAAGGGTAGCCCCATATAGACCATATCGCAGCCGTTCTTTCTGCAGGTCATAAACGTGAGGGTACATAGGGTGGGGTCCATAGCAAAGGGACATGATTGGGACTTTCTAGAAAAATGATGGTGGAAACAAGCATTCCACTTCACAGCTGGTATCTGGGATACACAGAAGCGTCCCCAGACTTCAAACCTACTTGACAACATGTGGGCACGCTATCAATAGCGGGGCAGACAGCCCCTGCACCTCCTGGTACCCTGTAGCTACCAGCACTACCTTCTGTGAACGGTGTTTCAAATCGCTCACTCCCACCCATGCCTGCCCCAGCAGTGGGAAAGGAGAAAGATTGCACCATCAGGGGTCTGACAAATAATTACAGTGGGGTTCTGTATAGCTCTAGTTTGTCACCCTCTGCCCCATCTCCCCCAGCAATGTGTGTGACAAACTAGAGCTATACAGAACTCCACTGTCATTGTTTTATTCTGTATGAGAACACTTTGAAACCAGACGAGCAATTACCTGACAATGCTCCGGGGACATTACTACAAGCAGTGACATGCATGACAGCTAGGGCAGATTACTCATAGGGCACTGGACTGGAGCCCAGGATCGGGCAGCTGTCTGGGGACTCCCAGGCCTGGGTTCAAGACCTGTGACACCACAACAGGACCATCCTCAGTTGCCCAGGCCCAGCGTCTGACAGTCAGAAGTCTAGAGACACTCAAAAGCATTGTGTTGCATCCCTGACCATCTTGGCTAATAGCCATTAAATGATCTATCCGCCACGAATTTATCAAATTCTTTTTGAACCCAGTTATACTTTTGACTCTCACGACATCCTTTGCAATGAGTTCCAGAGGATGATTGTGCATATGTGGAAAACTACTTCCTTATATTTGTTTTAAACCTGCTTCCTAGTAATTTCATTGGCTGATCCCTGGTTCTTGTGTTATGTGAAGGGGCAAACAACACTTCCCTAGTCACTTTCTCCACACCAGTCATGATTTTATAGACCTCTGTCATATCCTCCCTTAATCATCTCTTTTCTAAGCTGAACAGTCCCAATCTTTTTAATCTCTCCTCCTGTGCAAGTTGTACATGTCACAATGAATCCTGATTTAAGCAGGAAACCAATATGGTAAGTAGGAAGAAACGGTATATTAGCTCATCATAAACCCCTTGCTCAAAATTAGGATCCAGGGTGATTTCCCCCCCCCCTTTTATTGCATTGTCTAACAGTTTCTCAGCAGCACCAGCAATTTGTAAAAATGCGGGGGGGGGGGGCGGGGGGCAGGGGAGAGTGTTTAACAGGTAATTGCAATGGTTTTGGAGATTGTAATAAAAACACTGGGGAGTATGGAAGAGGAAAATTCATTCAAGCCCACTACTGTCACAAACAAGCAACGGTGCATTCAGTTAACTGCTATTTGATAGCACGTTGGATACAAATTGATTTTCCTGAATCAACTATTAGAGAGAAAATTCTAGCTGTTGAAACTTTTTCAGATGACTAACTTTACAAATGAAGTTCGCAAGGCTATGATATCTAGTGGTCAGAAGCGGTGTGAAATTTAGCATCACATCCATTTGATCATTTATACATTATAGAACAACAAGATTTTGGTGAATGCCATGGCAAAAGTCAATCTGATAAATATATTCAGCACTAAAATTCAGCCGTAGTCCCAAGAAGAGCTGTAATTTACAATGTTTATGAGTTCTATCAATTATGTGACAAGTTTCTCACCAAAGCTGAAGGTGGAAATCTATGCAGACAGTCCAAAAGAAGCCCCTTCTAGATTAAAATTGACTTTCAGCAACACAGATGATGGGTTGTTAAAACTGTGAAAAGTACAAGAAGGAGCCACACAATAAAACAGATCAACAATAGTGACATAGCTTGTAGGGATTTTAGCTGCTTCTGCTCAGCCTGCATTACTATATCTGGCTGCTGTGAATTGGCTCGTGGGGGGGAAAAAAGCCGTTTATGTCTGATATGATTCTTTTGCTTTCTTAAGAGTCAAATTCTCCGCTGAAAGACCTTTCACAGCTGAAGGAAGCGATGCTTATATAAAGGGGGCATGAGCCTTTCCCATTAGACTCTCTTTCTCTTATTTGAACGGAATGGACAGCAATGCTACTTGCATTTTGAGAATACCGCTTGCATCTAGTCATTCCAGAATGACCCAGGAGAAACCTTCTAATTCATTTACACAAACCAACCATCAAACAGCATTAGTTATCACTAGCCTGAGGATTGCCTTCAATACAAGAAATCAGAGCTCTTCTCACAGCTGAATCACCTCCACAAACCAGGCCTGTTGACGTGGTCACTAAATCCTGCAGGGTAATCTCCAGAATCCTTCTGGCCTCTTCATTGCCACCGGGAAAACACTCACACAGGCCCTGATCACAGCCATATCCTCTTCACCCCCAACAGTCTGTCTAAAAAAGACAGCTGTAAAAGATGATCCAGCCTGCCTGATGCCCTGACTGCCTCCAGCTTCTCTTCCAAAACTTTCACTGTGCTTCCAAGGGGGAGGGGAAAGGGTGTAGAACAGAGCAGAATGGAGGTTCGTCAGGAATCAAATGCCCCATCGCTCCATCCTGGGAAATAAGAGATAGATATGTTGGTCGTTATACACTATTCCTACCTTTACAAGTGATACTAGTGGCACAAGCACTAGGAGCCCAAGATCAGCTGCCTCTAGAATCTCCGCAGTCCATGACAAACTATAAAATGAACTGCTACCCCAGTGAGGCAGTGAAATACGGTGCTATACAACAGCGTATATTGATTGGCTGCCCTGTAATGCAAGGGAACTGGAACACTTCTCAAAGTTCACCATTAACTATCAAAAGTGAGCCTAAAAAGGCTAGCATTTATCTAGTGGTTTTATAGCAGCAACAAAATTACAGGAACACACATCTTCTCCTGCTTTGGCCAATACTGCTAGCACATATGTGCGTAAACCGTATTGCGCACAGATGCGCAAAACGTGCCCTGCTTCTTCTCAGTTAGCTGGTGACCTTAAAAGTGGTTGAGTAAAAGCACTGCTCGCTGTTCTTGCAATAAAGTTCTGCTGATGCATAAAATCAGAAAACAAGCATAAAAGAATCACTAAGAATTCTAAATTTAATTATTCCCTTGTATTCCATTATTGCTTTATTTGAAACTTGAAGCCCCAGCATGACAAGTACAGCATCTTGCATACATTCCCATCTGGTTTCTATATGCTCTTGTAGAACTAAAAGGTGCCAAAATTGAAGCAGTAAAATATATAGGTCTGTAGACTGCCTCTGATATCTTAATGATTACAACATTAATGCTGCTCAGGCTTAACGTAAGAAACATGGGAATGTCGAAGGGCTAACATTGCAGCGAGCTTGGAACTGCTGGTTTACTGTTAATCATTTCAAACAGGACAGGTACTGAATGAATTTACTGTACTCTAGAGCAGTGGTTCTTAACCTTTACTGCAGCCTGCACCCCTTTGGTTCTCAAAATATGTTCTCGCACCCCTTAAACCTAAAAAAATATGTTCTCACACCCCTTAAACTTAAATATATTTTTGTTTGTATATTACAGTAATCGTTAAAAAATGTATAATGTTAATAAATACATAGGTTTGATGAAACAAAGTAGTTGTATTTATGTGCCTGTGCTTAATTTGTGTTTTCGATGATTTACCTTCAAAAAAAATCTGGCATGTCTCACACCCCCAGAAAGGGCATCTCGCATCCCCAGGGGGTGCGTGCACCCCAGGTTAAGAACCACTGCTCTAGAGGGATAGTCACAGACTGTCAGCCAAGAGCCTTCACTTTTGTTTTCAAAATAGTTTTGCAGGTCACTATGAAAGTGAGTTTAACACCTAATTTATCACCTTTTGGGCAGTGATCCACATGGAAAAACTCACATCCAAAGGACAATTTGGCTCAATTAATGGCCTTTTCTCAAAGGAAGTGAACAATTAAAAACATATGGAGATGGAACAAGCTGCTCACTTTTCAAATAAATGTTTGGTCTAGTTCTGGGAAATAAATTTAGACTCAAACTGTGCTGAATTGAGTCAGTGGATTAAGAGAGGATTGAATTCCCTTATAAACTCAGTCCCTTTCCTTTCACAACCAATATATTTTCCACAACATTTTTTTTCCAAGCGGCAGTGAGAAGGAACTGGAGACGCCAGCGGCCCGGTTTATCGCCTCGAGCGAAACCAAGATGAGGCACAGGGCGCATGCGCAGACCGCCAAACACTATTACTTTCAAAAGCTCCTGCTCTAGGCGCATGTCCATAACCCTCGGTGGAATACAACAGGGACCATCACCGGAAGAAGAAAAATGTTTTTCCAATCAATATTTTCCAACAATGCCCGACGATCGTGAATAACCTCCAGAAACAGTTTTGTACAAAGTTCACATTTGATTTGTGTTAGTTCCAAGAAATAGAGCTCTTTCCACACTAGAAATATTTGACATATTTAGGTGTCTAGATATGGTAATAGAAAGTGTCAGGTTAAACAAGTAAAAGCATCAAGGCAAAACTAGTTTTAAAATGTGTACATCAGTGTACATTGGCTTTGATTATAGTGGAAATCCATCATGGGGGTTTTGGTAGAACTGACATTTTATTATATCTGGAAAATGTCATGATACAGTTGATACCTTTACAGAAATGTATAAAGCTTGAAAACATATATGGAATTTCCATTTTTTTCTTTTTCTGTGAGACGTGACTGTGCCCTGCACAATGCCGAGCCACTTGGCAGCATTTGGCCAGATCAAGCTCTCACTGAATTCTTCCCATTGACTTCCGTGGATGAGGCCCTAAAGGAGGGATTTCATTTCATGTCAGCCTAGGTTCTTTCTTCTGCTTATCTGATTTGGCTTCGCCCAGATCACCGTAGATATTGGTTCTTCCCCTGAACAGCTGTGTATAGTGCTGTTGATAAAACAGTTGTCATGTTTCATGCTTCAAGGGGCTGGTGGAATGACCCCTGTCTATAGTTTGCACGTACGCGTGTTAAATTTGTGACGTGCTGTCGGAGCCTTCAAGATGAAAAGAGAACATTGTGTACTGTAAAGCAGGTGGTTTCCACAACCCTGACAAACACAATCCATGCGGACTGTGGTGGGTCAGAACTAACCCCTTCCCTGGGTTTGGCTTTATTCACAGGAGGAACTCAAAGTGAAACACAAAATCCAGCCCAATGCACAGCTGTGCCTCAAAGAGGTGGGTCTTCTAGCATACCCTACAGGTGGTCAGGCTCTAAATTAGCCTTCTGTCTCTGCAAATTCATTTAGTGAGCCCACTCCAACAGAGACAGCTTCCCCTCCAGCTCTCACTCACTACGTGTGTGCTTTGTCAGCTGCATTAGCCCTAGAGAAGCACAGTTGTCCCCACTAACTATGGAATATGGATATTGATGTACCTGGCTGCTGATCATCGATGGATAACTTAGAAGACCCAAACTGATTGGGAGCCAGTGGTTTTCATATTTATTCTCTCTATGGTCATATGGTTTAAACTGCAACTCATCTTCTCTGCTAAAACATGTGGGACAAGAGACCGACAGTGGAAACAAATTATTTCAACTGAAAACAAGACCCCTTGTAGGATTCTCAAAAGCTCCTACGTGATTTAAGAGCACTAATGCCATTGATTTTCAGCAGATTTGTGTCATAAGTTACTGAGGCGTTTTTGAAAAGTCTACCCACCACTCTTATGGAATTTTTTAAACCTTTAGCTGGTAAATTATCAGCTGTATTAAACTAATGTCACTCCATTGCTAGACTTAAACCATTGACAAAAAAGTCAGTATTACATAGTGATATGCTGTGTTTGCTTCACCTTCCCATGCGGATGAAAAACCTCCCAGAACACGAGTACAAATTTAATTTTACACTGCCACTATTATCAAAATATTTACTAATTACCTGTTAGTCAACTCTCATTGCCATTCATTAGTGAGTGTTATGTATTATAACCGTGGGTATAAACATGGCCACTATGTTGGCCAATACATTGGAATTGAACCAGAAACCTCCAGAGCTAAAAGCAACAGTTGTTACAGCTTGAGCTAAAGTGCTCTAGCTTGGGTTATAACAGACTCGTATGCTGTGCAGATCAGGCACGCAAGGGGACCTATAACACACACTTATCAATCACAAGTCATTTGAGAGGCCCCATTCTGAAGTCTATGTACGTACTCCAATGCCCCCAAGTTTTAACTATCTTTCTGCTGTCCTCCCACTGAATAGATGCAGAACTCTTGTATTTGCATTCTCAGTCCCCACAAGATTTTTTCTGGGGGGGAGAGAGGGAGCGCAGGACCAGTTGTACTTCTGCAGACCTCTCCTCGGTAAAATTTGTTTCAGCTTTAATATCTATTTGTTACACTACTGGAAATGAATATCCAAAAACCATGTAGGATGCTCTTCCAACTGGGCACTACAGGTGTGCTTGTATGCTCAGCGAGTTCTGCTCACTCAAAGACACATATTCTGCCACGGTTCTGCATGCACCGTTCCCAGGGCAGTGAATGGAAACTGGAATTAAAAAATGGCACAACATTTTGTGCCAGAATCTCCATTCTTTTAATGGAGGGCCCAAATTCTGTTTCCACCAAAGCCACTGAGAATCAACTTCAATGGACCATGAATGGTTTTCCTCATGTTTACTCCCCAAATCTTTCTTGCTTATGTGATGGCCACCATCTTGACTGGCATCAGGAATTGAACTGGTGACTACCAGGGTTAAAAAGTATGAGTCATTACAGGCTCAGCTAAAGAGCCAGGGTTTCTAGGTAAGATTTGTAACATACTAACATCCTCTATGGATCAGGAATAGACAGGGACACCACACACACTGACCAGTGGGTTACACTACGTATTTCCATTAAAAGTAGTAGTCATCAGTTAGAGCATACTTGTGATGAAAATACAAAGAAAAAATGGAAGCTCTACCCTTGAAATGTCTTTTAATGTTTATATGTTGCAATGAGTCTCAGTATAATCTGCTGGATGAAAATATTAAAAGTAAATAAAAATCAGGACCACCTAATCTTATCTTCACCGGCCTTCTGCTCATATCTGTTAGTGTTGGTCTTATTTACAGCTTGACATCTGTTTTAGTCAGCAAGAGAAAGTCCTCAAAATAGCCTTTGTGCTTCTGTCTTTTAAATGAAAAGTTACAGCAGAGATCAATTAAGTGAGACAAGAAGAGAAATAGAACCCAGAATCTTGGTTCAGTAAGTCATCTGCTTACTGTGCGTACCATAAAGACCAAAGGTTTGATGGTAATTTTCTGTGATGCATTTTCCAATAATCCATGACTGTGAGCTTGAGTACTGACAGGAAAAAGTGTGGTATTTCACAGGCACACAGGAGCAGACAGTTTTAAGATCATTTATTTAATTATGCAAATGCTGCTCTTGTGACAACAAGAAACAGGCTCAAGCTGAAATCTTACATTCGATAATAAAGTTCATACCCAACTGAAGATTCATTACCTGCTGCATAAACTCTAGCTATTACCACATTATTATAGCTTTGCAGTGGCAATGCTTCAGGGTAGTTAAAAATCGAGAAAGCCCTTCCATTCTAAGCCCTTATTTTAGCTCTTTTAAACTAAATGTTCTTTATGTGTGTTCCTTTAATTGGTTATTGTATACGAGACACCCCAGAATATACAAAAGAAAAAAAATCTTTTGCTTTAAAGTTAATCACGATTGAATAAACAGACTTCTTTCTATTTCATGTGAACTCAATTTCCTTCCTTCATTTTACGGTAAGGAGTACACAGAAGATGATGCATAGCTTTTTCCCATTTCCTTCCCCCAGTTATCACCTTAAAAAAACGACAACTCTAAATCCTACCTGGAGAGCCAGCTTGAGGAACTCTGAACACAAGCTATGCAACATTAGATCAAATGAAATCTCTGCCAGGCTGTCATACCGATGAGTGGCAAAACAGTATTTTTAAAAGAGCTGAATTACTAAACTGATTTTTGTGTTAATGTTAACCATCATTTTGCTGCATTGCCCACTACTGTGCCAATGCCAAGGCCAGTCATGCTGTAGATATTCCAGCAACTCCTGGGACCTAACTCCTCTCCGCACAGTGATTTTCTAATTTGAACAAGAAGCAAGCATGTGGATTTTAAACTGTAAGGTCTTTGGGGTAGGGACCGTCATTTTGTGTGTGTTTGTACAGCACCTTGCACAATGGGGCCCAACCGGGTTGTGGTTTCTAGATAATAGGGCAATAAAAATGTTACAAATTAATTCATATAGTTTAAGTGTTTCTGTTGCATTGAAAAGTCTCGTCTCTGTGTAAAGGAACAAACCTTTACAATTGATGGAACAGCAGATTCTCTCAGGCACAGTTGGGCTGTGGTGAGGTATCCTGAAATATCTGCTCGTTTTAACATTTAATCTGAGACACTGTATATAATGTGAGACGCAACCATTACTCCAATATGCACTGTCATTGTTCTTACTAGTATATTAAAATGTCACTTTCAGAGAAATCTAAACTGCACCACCACAAATTATACATGCCACACAGTAAATACAGCTTCTACTTGGCCTTTTTAAAAGAGGGCTTTTATTACCAAGCTGTTCTTAATTACATCTAATCTCTCTTTCTTCTCTCACACACACAGTACATGCATGTAACTAATCCCAATCCTACAAAGACTGATATCCATGCCTAAATGTACACACTGTTACTAATATGTTTGGAGTCCCCCCGGGGGTAGGTCTACACTTAAAACTCTGCACTGCTGTAGCGCTTAAGTGAAGATGCACCTACACCGACAGGAGAGCTTCACCTGTTGGCGTAGTTAATCCACCTCCCCGAGAGGCGGCAGCTATGTCGAAGGGAGAAACTCTCCCATCGACACAGCACTGTCTACATATGGTTGATGTCATTATGTTGCCATGAGGTGTGGATTTTTCACACCCGTGTGTGACGCATTTATACCGATATAGTTCTGCAGGGTAGACCTGGCTTGGGGCTACTCACCATATGTGTCGTTCAGCACATGCATAAGTCGTGGCAGGATCAGGGCCCATATGTTTAAGAACTAAGATAAGGTTATTTTGTGTGTGCATTATATACTCAGATTTAGTTAGGAGAAAAAAGTATTTCAATAAGGCAAATATTACATGACAAAACGTATGAGGTCCCTGCTTCCGGCATAAATGGCTTTTTTCCAGGAGCATCACTGCAGTCCTTTCCCTTTGTTTGCTATTACCTCCCCACTGCACTGCCCCCTCCCGGCTGCAGTCGTGTTATTCCCTGGGATGTGTTAAGTTTAAAACTTAACCCACTCACATCAAGGAATTTGGACATAAACTGATCCAGCCCTCACTGAAGTCAATGGATTCCGCCCTTATCTCCATCTTTGAAAGCATCATGGACACCTAGAACACTACATAAATAACAGTAATGACTAATATCCTCACAATCTATTGTTTTATTTTCCTTTCCTCCTTGTATCCTAGCTTTGTCCTGTGCGCTATGTCTTAGATGAAATATTTTATCAATACCAGACACCACCCAAGCGATACTTTTTCCCTAGCTTTTCAGCTCCTTATGTGCACTTTTTGTATCGTGTGGAAAGCTTAGATTTTTTTCACTGCATTACAAGAACCACATGCTATGATAATATTTAGCATTTTTAAAGTGCCTTACATTTGAGTATCTCAAGGTGCTTAAAGGGTTAGTAAATTAATCCTTACATCCCCACGAGATAGGGAAGATGGGAAAACTGAAATACAAAGAAGTGAAGGGTCAGACTTTCAAAAGTATTTAGGCACCTAAAGATGCAGATAGGCACCTAAAGGGAACTGCAAAGTACCTCAGCAGGTTCGGCACCTAATTCCTATGGAAATCACTGGGAATTCAGTGTCTAACTCACTCAGACGCTTTTGAAAATCCCACTAACCACCTATCTTTGGGTGCCTGTAAACAGGTCGCCTCCTCCCCAGTGGCCCCTTGTGGCCTCAGGGCAGTCCTGCAAGTGGCCCTTTGCCTCACTTTCCCTCTTGGATAACCCAAAGGACTACACTTCAGGCTCTTACTTAAACGGTACCCCTCCTGGGGCCAGTTTGTTACCAGAACCTTGTGCCAGCAGTCTGTAACAGATGTCCCAAAACACAGTCTGTACAGTCCTTGTTCTCACCACACCCCAGCAAACCCTTCTTTCTGCTCTCCTGCCTTCTCGGTCCGTTCTTATCTCCTTTTCTTCTCCTACCTGACTCCTGACTGACCTATTACAGCCCCCAGGTGCTGTCCCACCCACTTAATTGACCCAGCTGGGAGGATCTGGTCTGGAACAGGAGAGTAGAGGCCAGTTTCATTTAATGGGCCAGCTATCGTGTTACAACACCTAAATAGCTCTGAGAATCTGAGAGACAAGGCCCTAGGTGACTTGCCAAAGGTCACATGGGAGGCCTGTAGCAGAGCTGAGACTAGGATCCACGGCTTCTGCCTCCTGATCCTGAGCCAGCTCTTCAGCTGGTGCAAAAATCAGCACAACTCCATTAAAGTCAACAGATGCAAGATATTCAGACGCAAGATGTTTTAATGCGTCTGACCTTACCCAAAGGAACAGCTAGAATGAAATTTTACATATGAACCGGCAAAGAGACAAACCACCTCAGTTCTCTCTCGCTCTTGTAGCATTTCCAAACCTCGACAGTTGAAAAGGGAACTCACACTGGAAGGTTATAAAGAAGCGACTCTCCCTGTATAACGGGAACTCGTTGCATCAAGCGCCATTTCAACGCAATGCAAGAAACCTGCAAGACTAAAGGGACGTTAGAAGAAACGCAACTGCCTGCATGGCATGCTCATCACTTCAACACTCCATTTCATTCCAAGGTACCAAAACGATAATAGACTTTATTCTAATTGGATTGTCTGCAATGAGCCAATTTAAGTGCTAAATGCTGCGAATTATTCAGCATGACATAGCAATGCAATGATCTGAGCCTCTGCAGGGCAGGATGCTTGTTGAAAGCTACAGTTCCTGAAGCGTACTAAGAAGATGCAAGTCTTACTTGGCCAGACTCCACTAACCAAACTCAGATTGTTTCAACAGCTGCAGTGTGTCTACAAAGCATTAGTTAGGGCTCTGACCTAGAATGCAACCACTGTCAGCAAACACCTGATTAAAATATGATTTGCTGAACAATGCCCCTTTAAGGCCCATCTCACTGTAATTACTGGCTTTACGGAAGGCTAGGCGCTTATGATGCTGTAATGTAGATTTATATGGATTTGTGAAATATCTGATCTAACTACAAGCCTTAAATATTATTCTAAGTTAACCCAGTTTGTATTTTTGTGGTCAAGGTAAGAATATCAGCCTTATTTCTAACAGATTTATGGAACCACTGATAGGCAAGTGATGTTTAAACATTTTAAATTTTTATTCAGGTGCAGTTCCAGTAACCCTGCATTACAAGTGCAAATTAAAGATTTTTCTGTTATTGCTCATTTTTGTATACAATACACAGTTCAACAGACAATGCTTATTTTAGAGTTAATATATCAATGCTTAGTAGTTAACATACAGTTTTCTTGTTACATATTCAACATAGGCTGAATTTTATGGCTATGTTTTGATATCTTCATCGAGACTAGCAGTGAGCCACAAAACTGAAAAGAAGAAAAAATAAAATAATCCAGGGATTGAATAAGGTTTCAGAACAAATATCGTTTCCTTGTATGATAGCCATAGGAGACTGTCAGACTGTGTCTGTGGCATAGGGTTTTAGTGCAAACGCCATGGGGGTTTAGGAATTAAGCTCCTCTAATGTTCCGGGTTGACTTGACTTTAGTCCTTGGATCCTCAATTTGTTAGAATTAACATCAATGGATGAGCAGTTTATTGTACTTTATTTCCCCACATATTTTCTAATCCATATAAGCAAAGGCACATTAATTCAGGAATTGGCTGCAATTATTTTTGCTATTCAGCTAGGAGCAGTAAACACTGGCTGGAGTTCAATGTCATTGCATGGGATTTTCTCTATTGTTCCCTTAGATCACTGTGAAAGTGGGTAACTCAAAAAAGTGACAATACCATGCAATTTCTAATGGTTTTCCCCTAAAGGTTTTCTTGTCTTGCTGGAAAATTAGTTTTCTTTTACTTCAAGTACCTAAAAATAATCAAGAAATAATAGAATTAAAACCACTTCCTCCCTTACCAAAATGTCAGGAGGCAAAAGTCTCAGCTGCCCATCTTTCATTTGAAGCTCATGATATAATGTCTAAACTAAGATTAGCAAGCTTTGTGCATTCATCTCTATCGTGAAGGCTGTGTAAGTTATAAGAAGATAAAGAGGATATTCCACCGTTCTATTTGCATAAAGACTCCTCTTCTCCCCAACCCTGATGCCTTTTGTCTTACAAACACCAGAGACGCTTGCAACGCTTGAGCAATAATCAGGGTTTGAGCTCAATTCTCCAGTTTCTTTAGTCTCAAACCAACCACTGCCAAGTTCTGTTGCACTCCCGAAATGCTTAAACCCACAGAAAGACGGGAAACCATAGCGAGGGTAGGCTCCATTCTTCCGAACGTGTCAGTTATGGGTTGTGGTTTTGTCTTGTAAAAGAAAGGCCAAGGTGTACACGGCTATTGCCACTGCCTTTGAATGGATTATTTGCTGAATTGATATTACTGCTGTTCATCACCTAAAAGTTTGCTCTCCAAGGAACAAACTGTGTGGGAGACAATACAGAGACTGAGCAGACACTACCCAGGCTCTCCCTTCACTACAAATGTAACTAAAAATACCAATTGTCTTCCCAAAGCTCTCTTACGGCATCCGTAGACAAAAGAGGGGCATTGCCACGATATCCCCGAGACTTGGCAGCCACCTTTTACTTCTCTTTAAAAAGAAACTACCAGGAAGAATTAAAGGAGGAAAGAGTGGGATTAGAAACACACTAAGGAAGCTTGCCCACATAAAACATCCATCTCCTCCCTTTGGGATGCCTCAGGCAATGGTTTTTACATCTCCTGGTTGTGCAATTCACTCTGCGTACTGAGGACCATGTCGGAATTGCAGGATATCACTTTAAGAGCTGAGGGAAGGGAGGAACCTTCTTACTGAGTGACCCCCTGCTGGCCAGAGGTGTCCCTGCAGGATCCCCACTTCTCTACGGGGCTCTTTAAGAATTCACAGAGGCTCTCCCTGGTTAACAATACCCTTGCAGGGGTAGTTTAATACCAGCACCTCTTTATAACAGCCCAGAGTCCCAAGCTAAAATCCATTCCTATACCACGAAGAAAAAGTCCATACTTAGCTCTGCCGTTTTCTGTCACTCCAAGGGCTCTTCTTCCATCCCAGTCTGATCTCCCAGCCAGTACCCCCCGGCTCTCCCTCACTGGAGCTCTGGTGTCCAGTCCCAAACACAGTCAGATTGCCTGACCGCAGGCGCCTCCTGCTCACTGGACTTTATCCTCCACAGCCTTGTATGAGCCTTTTTTCTCCCTGCAATGTCCACCAGCTTAGCTCCGGCTTCCTTCTCTGTTTTACTGCAGGCACCTTCTGCTCTTTATAGGGAATTGCCTGATTCCCCACAGGTTGGGATCATTCTGTAATCAGGGCTGGCTTACAATCCAGTCCATGGGGGCAAGCCCGCCTGTTAAGGATCCCTGGTCCTGCTTGCAGGGTAGGGGGCTCTACAGCAATGTGTAGGAGCAGAATCAGTTTGCAGACACCAGTTTATAGCAAAGTGAGGTGAACTGTGCCTCTCTAGATTAGGGAGCAGCCTGTTTTTCTCTCTGCCTGTTTTTGGGTTCTTGTGTGTGATGTTCTGAATTCTCAGAAATAAAGTATTGTTCAAATGCAACCTTCCAGCAAGAGTATTTTATGTTTTTATCACCTTCTCTGTGTGCATGAGACTAAACATGATCATAGGTTATCAGATGAATAGTGGTGGGAAAAGAACATGCCATGATTTAGTGCAACAGACTGGATGTTACTTGAGCAGTCCACGTTGCCAGTGAGCCCACTATAATATACATCACCGCTGCAAAAGATAAACCAATGTAAAGATGAGCACACTCCAGAGGTAATGAGCTCCACGGGGATGAATCAAGCATCCTAGCTTGAAAGAGGTCCCCCAAGAGTAAGATTTTATTTACACTACTTTAAAATGCCTCTAGTTTTACAGCCTGAAGAGTGCAACATCTTGATGGTGCTGGTCCTTCCCTTTTTAACCCTTCACTAGTGACCTTCAGTGGCTATTCAGTTGCAACTAACTCACTTTGTAAAATTAAGGTTTATATTTTAATGCATCAATCTACCTGTTTGAAAAGAAGATGAAAAGCCACATAGTACAATTGAGAATCATGGCCTGGCTGTCTGTTTCTCTCTCCCTGGTAGTTATTTTCCAGTGCAGTACTGCAGGGCAAGCTCATGCCGTCAATAAAAGTTCAATGCTATCCAGGCTGCTTTGAACTCGTGGTGATGGTGGTTGTTGTTTTTTTATTTTAAAACATCAAATATTGAGGGTCAGTTGGAGACTGGTAGTGGGGGAAATATGAGGAGGTTTATACTCCCCATGCGCACAGCACGTGTGAGGGTCAGGGACAATCACATTGCCACCGTATACCAGTACCACTCCCTTCCACCCAACTGGCAGAGCGGACACCTTTGCAAAGCACCACAGGGAAGGAGTGGCTCATCCTCCAAAGTAGCCCCTGGACCAGGCTGTATGAGCCACAGGAGCAGGCTGTGCCAGACACCTCGCTCCAGAGCACTAGGGACAGACAAGGCCCAACCACCCCGGGGCCCTGTGCAGCTCTATCTGGCACCATCTAGCCCTACAAATGCCTTGGATTCAGGTGAACTTTATTGTCGCCCACAGATTAACCACTAACAAGAGCAGCATCCAAGAGCAAAGTCAAAGCAGGAGAGAAGTAAGTCAGAGCGTTGAAGATGCTGCAGGGTCCTAAAGCTGCCGGAGTTCTTGTATGCCACTAAACTGATGAAGGGATGTGCTGATGTAAGGGGGAGAGACTGTCATGAGCAATAACAGAACCCACATGCCAGTTAGGTAGTTCTCTCCATCCAAAGCATTTCATTAAAACAAATTCTCCAGCCTAGTGATTAGAAAGCTGTGCAGTGTCTTTCCACCGAGAGGTGTTTTCTTCCGCATGCCACTGTAGACTTGTAATGGTCTCCAAAGGAAGACTCAGTTTCAGGGTAACTGCACCTGTATCGCCCTCTCCGCGGTCCACTCCAGGAGTGCCCCAGCGAGCCAGTTTGCCTAACAGCCAGAGTTTGCGCTTTATTTTCTCTCAGAGGACTATCAAAGTGCATTGTCAGCAGTAACAAGTTACCACACAGCTCTTTCTAAGCAAGCACATTTATTCTTAGGTATAAGTATTACAGAGAAAACATCATAAAACAATGAACAGCTTGAAACACACTAAACATACCAGGAGACACCCACCAGTATATGCATGCTTCCTCAGGGGTGGTACCTCTCTGGAGGTGTTTGCTACATGAGTGATTCACTTTAATCACCCTGCCCAGATTTTGCTGTAGGATCTGTGGTAACCCTCACACTGGAGTTGCATACAATCCCTGGCCCACAGCGATATAGCATTCACAAATTTAACACACTATGGAACAGAGAGATGTACAGGACACACATGTGGATGGCAACTCGGCCCAACCTGTGAGAAAAATCAAGCTTGCCCATTAAGAGTTCGCCAATTGTCCAAGGAAGGAGGATGATCCTTGTTGGAGAATCAATCCTCAGAAGACTCAAAAGAACATTCTGCAAGGGACAGGTGGACAACAGGACAGCGTGCTGCCTTCCCAGAGCCAAGACACGAGATGTCACTTGAAGGCTGGCTTGTCTTCTGAAGTTGACAGGCAAGAATCTATTGGTGATGCTTCATATTGGCACTAATGCCACTACGTCACAAGATATCTTGAAGATAGTAGATGACTTCAGGAAACACAGAAGTATGCTAAAGAAGAAGAATGTCCAAGTGATCTTCTTGGAGATCGTTCCTGTCTCATGAGCAAAGGAAGACAGAAAGCAGAAGATTCTGGAAGTGAATCACTGACTAGGTAAGTGGTGTAAGGTGGTGGGTTTGGGTTCTGTGGAACATTGGTGCAACTTCTATGGGGAGAGGGGTCTGTATAGTTTGGATGGCCTCCACCTTAGTAGAAGTGGGGGGGAAGCAATCTCAGGACAGGCTGGCTAGAGAAGTCAGGAGGGGGTCAAACTAATAACAAAAGGGTGGGGGTAAAGAGAGGGAAGATGTAAGCACTAATGTAGCACAAAACTGAGATGTTGAGAACAAAAATGAATCAAGGAACCAAAGGATGTAAAGAAAAGAAATTACTGAATTGCTATACACCAATGTTAAGAGCCTGGGTAACAAACAAGAGGAATTGGAATTGCTCATTTATGAGCATAAATTCAATCTAGCTGGTATTATTGAAACCTGGTGGGCTGATTCACATGACTGGAATGTTAAAAATCAATGGTAAAACTTATTGGGAAGGACTGACTTGGCAAAAGTGGAGGGGGAGTGACACTCTATGTCAGCAATGGCATTTCCTGTTTCCAAGTCACTGATAACTTGAAAGAAAGTGATCTTGAATGTTTATAGATCAATTTCCTAACTGATAAAGCACAAGATGGGGTATTAGTTGGTTTCTGCTATATACCACCAAATCACACTAGGAAACAGGATGACTACTTCCTTATGCACCTATCTACAAGACAAGAAAAAAACCTGCATGATCATGAGGAACTTCAATCTGAGTGAGATATACCTGAGATCTCTTGCTGCCAGTATTAAAACATCCTTTGAACTTCTATACATTATAGATGACAATTTCCTAACTCAAAAAGTGTGGCAGCCAACATGGGGGAATTCTATATTAGTCCTTGTCTTAGATAAAAAGTAACTGATGACAGAACTAAAAATTAATGATAGTTTAAGTACAACTTGATCACATTTATGACAAACAAGCAGAATAAAGTCCAGAGCAATAATATATATTCTTGGTGCTTTAACAGGGCCAATTTCACAAAGCAGAAAACAATTATGAGCCAAATCAGCTGGGAGGAAGAATTTAATCAGAAAAACATGACTGATCATTAGGAATCATTTACAAACACCTTACTAGATGCCCCAAAAGACACAATCCCACAATCGAAGAAGATGGCCATACTGGTCTAAAAGGAAGTGAAGGAAGCTGTAAATAATAATAAGGTATAACAAATGGAAGAAATGGGAAGTTGATGGTAATTACTGTAAATCAGAAAGTAGGAATTGTAGAAAATTGATAAAGGAAGCCAAAGAACACAAGGAGCTACTACTAAAGTCAGACATTTTAAAATCAGCAGGTCCATATAACTTGCATCCAAGAGTTTTAAAAGAGCTGTCTGTAGAACTTATTGGACTGTTAATATTGATTTCAATAAGGCCTGGAGCACGGGGGAAGTTCCAGAAGACTGGAAGAAGGTTCAAGTTGTGCCACTTATTAAAAAGGGTAAACGAGATGACCTGCATAATTATAGGACCGTCAGTCTGACATTGATCTTGGGCAAGATAATGGAGCAACTGCTAAAGGACTCGATTAATAGAGACTTAAAAGAGGGTAATGTAATTAATTCAAATAAACATGGGTTTATGGAAAATAGATCCTGTCAAACTAACTTGATATTTTTTTTTATGAGATTACAAGTTCGGTTGATAAAGGTAAATGTGTTGACATAATACACTTACACAAGATATGCTGATTAAAAAACTAGAACAATATATAATTAACATGGCACACTTTAAACGGATTAAAACCTGGCTAACTGATAGACTCAAAATGTAACTGTAAACAGGGAATCATCATCGAGCAGGTCTGTCTCCAGCTGAAATGTAAATAAGATGTAAATTTTTAACAGTGAGGGTAATTAAACAAATTGGAACAAGTTACCAAGGGTTGTGGTGGATTCTCTATCACTATTTTTAAAATCAAGATTATTGGATCTTTTTTCTAAAAGATCTGCTACAGGAATTGTTTAGAGGAAGTTCTATGGCCTGTTTTCTACAGGTGGTCAGACTAGATCACAATGGTCCCTTCTGGCCAAGTTCTATTAATATCTGATCCCCAGAGATATTGCATGTGATTGCAGGATCTGACACAATGTGCACATCTAGAGGTAAGCAATGATGGGCGTCAACAAAATCACTAGGCAAAATAGGGTTAATGCTTTTAGTGGGTAGTGACAACTCCACTGCAGAGGGGGTTGAATTAGGGTGACCAGATGTCCCGATTTTATAGGGAGAGTCTCGATTTTTAGGTCTTTTTCTTATATAGGCTTCTATTACCCCCTCACCCCCACCTGTCCCGATTTTTCACATTTGCTGTCTGGTCATCCTCAGTTGAATTGATCAGGGCAAAACTAAATGCCTACTTTAGGGAGCAAAGGAATAAAGAAAACAGGATACAGAATGAATGATGAAGCAGATGGAGACTCAGATTTTGAGTGTACTCCCCAAAAACCGGTTTACTAAGCCCACATGTCAAGGATACCCTTAGACCCTCTGTCTGGGTGACAAACCAATTGTCAACAACCCCCCCCCCCCCCGCCCCCATACTATAGTCGAGAAGAAACTGCAATAGCCAACAGAGGCAGCAGAGTAATTGAAAAGCCAATTTTAATAAAAGATATTTATTGAGTAAATGATAAAATGAGCAAGAGCTTAGCTAATTATCATTCAAATAAGAATCAGATCAATGTAGCCCTTCCATGTCAGCCTAAGGATCTTGTTTTTGAGCCCGAGTTATGTTCTACGTTTGTGAAAACAGCACTGAATTCATACTCTGCAGATTTCTGCAATGATTCAAAATTCTGCAGAGCAAAGAGGATTTGTTAACTGGAAATATGCATAATTATGAATTTTCTATTTCTCTTTTATAATTTCTAGCCTTGATTTAAAGTGAAGGGTATGAACGAAAGAATGAGAACAACATACCAAATGTACCATACAAAAAGAAAAGCCAAGAGATCAAAACACAAACATCAAAGTCTCTTGAAATCTCACTGGTCTTTAATGTACAAAAATCAATCATAATGACAAAATCCTTTATTTGACATTAAAGGGTAATTGTTTTGTGCTTAAGTGAATTTGTGGTTTCAGTTCAGTAAGCAAAACCTAATTCTTAAAAATGACATTGACTGTGGAATATAGATCCATAATTAAATTTTAATTTAAAAAACAGAAGCAAGGAAATACTATCTATAATGTGTCAATTTGCTTTTCAGACACATTGTTTTAAACAAGGAAAATTAAATATTTATATTGCTCTGTAGTGCAGAAACAGCAGCATTTAAATATAATGATTATCTAGAAGGTAGTTAGCAGTTTTGGGAAATTCTGCAATGTGTGTTTTTCTCTCTCATTAAGACAAAAACCACCCCATTCCCCCATTGAAGATGTCACCTTTAATCCTGAAGGAAACCCCTCTAAGAACATTACTATATACACATTCCATGAACAGCAGAAGACTCATGTATCATTTGGGATGCCTTAATACATTATTAACATAATCGTTTTGTTTCGCTTTTCTGTAATTTATGAAGTCCAATGAGCATGCTCTTGTGGAAAGTTCAGTTTCCAACAGTCATTTACTGTAATCACTTACTGGTGTTATTTATATTTTGTAGACTAAAAATTCTAACAAGGGCTGTCAAGTGATTAAAAAAATTAATCACTGTTAAACAATAATGGAATACCATTTATTTAAATATTTTGGATGTTTTCTACATTTTCAAATATATTGATTTCAATTACAACACAGAATACAAAGTATACAGGGCTCACTTTATATTTACTTTGATTACAAATATTTGCACTGTAAAAAACAAAAGAAATCGTATTTTTCAATTCACCTAAGTACTGTAGTGCAATCTCTTTATCATGAAAGTTGAACTTACAAATGTAGAATTAAGTACAAAAAATAACTGCATTCAAAAATAAAACAATGGAAAACTTTAGATCCTACAAGTCCACTCAATCCTACTTCTTGTTCAGCCAATCACTCAGGCAAAAAACTTTGTTTACATTTGTAGGAGATAACGCTTCTTATTTACAATGCCATCTGAAAGTGAGAACAAGTGTTCGCATGGCACTGTTGTAGCCGGCGTTGCAAGATATTTTCATGCCAATGTGCTAAACATTCATATGTCCCTTCATGCTTCATGTTTTGTTTTTGAGTGCAGTTTTGTAACAAACAAACAAAATCTACATTTGTAAGTTGCACTTTCACAATAAAGAGATTGCACTACAGTACTTGTATGAGGTGAATTGAAAAACACTATTTCTTTTGTTTATCATTTTTACAGTGCAAATATTTATAATAAAAAATAATAATATAACATGAGCACTGTACACTTTGTATTCTGTGTTGTAATTGAAATTGAATATTTGAAAATGTAGAAAAGCATTCAAAAATATTTAATAAATTTCAATTGGTATTCTATTGTTTAACAGTGCGATTAAAACGGTGGTAATTAATTGCAATTGATTTTTTTAAACACGATTAATTTTTTTGAGTTAATCACGTGAGTTAACTGCGATTAATCAACAACCCTAATTCTAACATTGAAAATATTTATCTTTTATTCCCAAAAGCATCTCCCCCATACCAGCTTCCTTATTACACCTTGTGGCAAAAATGGAGATATGTCAAAGATTCATGTAAATCAACAAGCAAAGGGTGAACATGGTCTGAGAGGATGTTTCTCATCACAAACAAGCCTTATGTAAATTCTCCCAATGTGCTTAAGCTCTTAGTTGCATGCAAATACGTGGCTTGATTTTCAGTAACCCCAATCACCCACAAATATTACTGAAATCAGTGTAAGTTAGAAGTACCCAACACCTGTGAACATCAGGCCACTTGCACTTAAACAGAAGAATTTTGGAACTGGTAGAAGATGTTACATGAGCAAAGCAAAAATGCCATTAAAGAACAGATTTCATATTCCGTAGAGCAATGAGAATATTATAACTCATACCCTGCAAAGGTTTGCTGGAATCAAAGATTTCTCCCTTCCACCAGGAGGTTTTCATATTGTTTTGTGGATAGTGAATGCTGTAGAATTCACTGAAGTTTCCCACAGAATTCTTGTATAGATGCTGCAGAATGCGGCAATGGAACACCAAGTAATTCCAGGGACCCAGCTCCCACTCTGTAAATAAACTCCATACCTGCTGTGTTTCTCCCCCCCCCTGCTCCCACCAAAGTGAGGGGATACAATGGTATGACCTCAATCTGGGGCTTCAATCTTCATGTCACATCAATAGTACTAACATTATTTTTACATTAATATTCATTTTATGTAGATTAATGATAATAAATATGTGCCTTATCAACAGACTTTTCCTTAACGTTCATTTAACCTCATAAAACATAATTGATTCCTATTTGCATTATGTGATCTCTGCTTAGGGCTCACTGGTGTGTGTGTGTGTGTGTGTGTGTGTGTGTGTTTTCTATACCAAAGGCTGTTAGCTTAATTACCTCAAAATTCACTTCCAAGAAGTCTACAATTTGTAGTCTATGAGATGCTCTTCAGCTGGAATCCTCACTCTGTATAAAAGACAGAATATCACTGGCTGAGCTTTCTCCTTAAAGAGACCCTTTCCTTTGGAAACCTTCTCTGCCAACACCATTATCATCCTTAATCCAAAATCTTAAACCAGATCTTCGGGCCTTCAGGCTATGCTCCAAGTCTCAGCACAGGCTGCAAGAGACTAAAAGAATTTGCTTAGTGTTTCCAAATCCCATGAAAGTGCAGTGCTCCATATCTTCCATGCTCCAGTATTTGCAGCTTCTCTTTCTCGACACACCCACTGTCATTTCCTCATGACTGGAAGGCATGATACTGATACTCATTTATACAATTCCACTCTATCCCTGAACTGCAAGACCATGTCCCCTTCTGAAATTGTAGTTGTTACTTCTTGATTTCAGAGTAGTAAATTAAACAAATTCAATTAAATCCCAAAGGCCATTTGCAACCATAGGTGCTGGAACTAGTGGTGATGGGGGTGCTGCAGCACCCCCTGGATTGAAGTGGTTTCCAGTATATCCAGGTTTTACAGTTTGGTTCAATGTTTCGCAGCACCGCCACTACAGAAATTGTTCCAGCGCCCCTGTTTGCAACCAATTAAAACACTTCAAAGGGAGGGTTAAGTTGATTAGGTCCATAGAGTTCTTTAAAACATATCTTGTCGTATTTATTAGTTCAACATCTTCAAGGAAGATATCAGTAAGAGGTTAATGAAACTGTCTTCTATGGAAGACAAGCAGACGTTTGTTCATTTGCTCTAGTGACTGGGAGATGAAATGCAGTCTGTGAAATTTTGTTTATTAGCAAGTAAGGGTCTGATCTCAGTAGACCCATCAGTGGCATAACCTCACACACTGCAGCCTAAAATAAGTACTGGATCAACCCTGAGTGAACAAACATAAAAACAGCAATGCTAAATGCATTACAAAATACACTGTGTTCATTGATAGTAATTATTTATGATACTTCACAGTATTATTAGCAAATATTCTGCTGTAAAAGTATCAGTCATAGCAATGAGATCTCACTACATTCAGCACTTTTATTTACATCGGTGCTGAGAAGCGGTGCGAGGGAGGGAGACCGGCCCTGGGGGTGAATTATGGGGTTTATGGCTCAGCAAAGATTGGATTACTGAAGTTCCACTGTATTTTTATTTTTCTGGAAGTTTATTAGATTATGGGAAGTCACCACAATTCCCAGAACATCACTGTAGGGAATCAGTAAGCTGACAGGGGAGCTCTTAGATCACCAAAGAATGCTTAGACTTAGGTGAAACACAAGTATGTTACACTCAGGACCACAGCCTGACACTGACCCATAAGAGTGCCGTCATAGAAGTCAGTATATATGTTGTATGTTATTTATGCCAGGATACAACTCTTACATACTAAACCCTTAATTCTTGAATTCTTTCAAATGATATGGCTCTTGGGGACTGATTTCAATGGGTGTTAGGGGCCTAGGTACTTTTGAAAATCCCACTATGTGCCTAAATACCTTTAAAAATCTTGATAAATAAGAGGTTAATATCTGTACTATACACTAAGGCAAACAGTTGGAAATTGAACCTTCCAAAAATATTGAACAAAGCAATGAACAAAAAACATGAACATCAATTCCTTAACGCAGATTAGAGGATTCAGCTAATTTCCTTTTTCTAACTTCAGAAACCAATGTAGGAGTTTGAGCTGAAAAACTTTTTTTTTTTTTTTTTTTGTAAACAAGGGGTTTTCTCTAATCCCTTTTCTTTAACTCTTGAATATGACAAAAGAACCACAGAAACAGATAAATAGATGACTGTCTTTTTTAAAAAAAAAGTTAAATATTTTTACAATATGGTGCTTAAATATATTGTAAGCTTATTCCATGATTTTATGAAAAACGATTAGTCATATCTGAAAAATGTATTTCTTGCATATACCCAAGAGTGAAACATAAACTGAATGAATAAATACAGTGAAGGAAAATTTCAGAATGCCTTTTAAAAGTTGGGGTGGATGGGTAGAGGTGTTGGCTAGTTGTAGGGAGATTTTTTTGCTTTTTGAATATATTATTTTATTTATTTATTTTTGCCTTATCTTCCCATTGAAATCTTTTAACTGGAGTTTGGAATAATTAATAAAATGTGGGCTTTTAACTAACACGGTATCTGTTAACCAAACCATTAGGGTCAATTTTACCATGTGGAAGAAATGTTCTCCAGTGTATATAAAATCAATTTAATGTTTCTGAGAACGTAATTCATTGTAATTTGAAAGTTCACCTGCCCTGCATTTCCTTTGACAGGTTTATCAATTTTTAACCTACCCTGGGTGTAATAATAGTTAATACTATGCACTAAATGTTAACCAACATTTAAGAGCAATGAAATGTGCCAAAAGATACTTTAGGGTTTAGAGATGCCGAGCTGACCAAGGAAGCTAATCACCTCCACAGGAGACACACATCTGGAGGAGATGAATAAGGCAGGAGAGCTTTGTGTTTAACTCTTCCCAATAACCATGTCACACTGAAGATCTGAAGAGACAATTAAAGGAAAGTGAAGTAGGCTTTCCAAAGAATTCTTGCTGTGAGACAATGCTGGAACAAATCCGCCTTCTCCCACTGGGGCAAATTGGCTGGATGGCAGAACTACTTTCAGGCAATACAGCCTGAACGTAACACTGGCTCAGAGGAAGAGAACAAAGAGCCTTTGCACTTTCTCCTCCCCTTTTTGTAGGGAGACTTTCCTTTTATTAGAGACTGTGATGGTCTCTCAGCCCAGCTGGAGTGGTAAGTCTTGGCAACCCATGCACCAGCTGGGCGCACACAGCTGGCTCAAAGGCTTCAGATGAAGAACAAGGGCAGGGTCTAGTCACACAGCAAAAGAAGCAAGGACACATGGAATCTGTTCCGATTAGGACAATTCCTATGTTTGCTAGACAAGGGGGAGGGAGTGAGGTAATATCTTGTATTGGGCCAACTTCTACAGGGAGAGAGACAAGCTTTCAGGTCTGGGAAATGTACTTGGAATTCCACAGCTAAATACAAGGTGGAACAGGTTGTTTAGCATAGGTAGTTAACACATATTTCAAGGAACCATTCAAGGTGACAAGTATCAGGGGGTAGCCGTGTTAGTCTGTATCTACAAAAACAACAAGGAGTCTGGTGGCACCTTAAAGACTAACAGATTTATTTGGGCATAAGCTTTCGTGGGTAAAAACCTCACTTCTTCAGATGTATAGAGTGAAAGTTACAGATGCAGGCATTATATACTGACACATGGAGAGCAGGGAGTTACTTCGCAAGTGGAGAACCAGACAGGGCCAATTCAATCAGAGTGGATGTAGTCCACTCCCAATAATAGATGAGGAGGTGTCAATTCCAGGAGAGGAAAAGCTGCTTCTGTAATGAGCCAGCCACTCCCAGTCCCTATTCAAGCCCAGATTAATGGTGTTAAATTTGCAAATGAATTTTAGTTCTGCTGTTTCTCTTTGAAGTCTGTTTCTGAAGTTTTTTTGTTCAATGATAGTGACTTTTAAATCTGTAATAGAATGACCAGGGAGACTGAAGTGTTCACTTACCATTCCTGATGTCCGATTTGTGTCCATTTATTCTTTTGCGGAGGGACTGTCCGGTTTGGCCGATGTACATGGCAGAGGGGCATTGCTGGCACATGATGGCATATATAACATTAGTAGATGTGCAGGTGAATGAGCCCTTGATAGTGTGGCTGATGTGGTTGGGTCCTCTGATGGTGTCACCAGAGTAGATATGGGGACAGAGTAGGCAACGAGGTTTGCTACAGGGATTGGTTCCTGGGTTGGTGTTTCTGTGGTGTGGTGTGTAGTTGCTGGTGAGTATTTGCTTCAGGTTGGGGGGTTGTCTGTAAGCGAGGACTGGCCTGCCTCCCAAGGTCTGTGAGAGTGAGGGATCATTTTCCAGGATAGGTTGTAGATCGTGGATAATGCGCTGGAGAGGTTTTAGCTGGGGGCTGTATGTGATGGCCAGTGGTGTTCTGGTGTTCAAGGTGAAATGACCCATTAACACCCCTCCCATCATACAGAGGGAGAGGGGGAAAGAAAAAATTCATAACTTCGCTAGATACTAAAATTCATGGATTGAATAGACACTGGATTTATGGCTTATTAGAACAATTGATAACACACTAAACCCCTTCCCCCCACCATGACTGGAAAGGTATTAAATGGGCCACTTCACCTAGAATGGCCCCTTGAAATGTGTGTTAACTACTTATGCTAAACATTCTGTTGCACCTTGTATTTAGCTGTGACACTGGTACATTTCCCAGACCTGCAGAACAGCTCTGTGTAAAATTGGAAGCTTGTCTCTCTCTCCAACAAAAGTTGGTCCAATAAAAGATATTGCCTCGCCCACCTTGTCTCTCTAATATCCGGGGATCAACCTGGCTACACCAACACTGTATCTACCTGAATAACTGGTTGTTAATAGTTTAACTGTATCACTGAATTTATTAATCTTAATTTGGGATACTGTAGATTATGTACTACATGTATTTTAGGACTTTCAAACCAAATTTTGTACTTTTGGATAATTTAAGCATTATATCCAGATGTCCAGACACTTTTTCTTAAACTATGGATTATATAATTTTAACATTAGCTTTAATAAAAATTGTAATTCCTATGTTTGTCAAATTAACTTGAAGTAGAGGCAGGAGAAACTTAACCAGATGAATCTCGCTTGCTGCCAAAAGGCTCAGATTCATCTTTCTAATGTGACAAGTTTAAGCTGTCTCAGCAACGTGTGAAGATCGGATTGACAGAGATGGAAAACAATAGAGGAAAAGTAAGAATTTAATGTTTCTTTAATAACACATTTAATAACACATTTCCTGTTAGTGAGCATTCCCCTCCTTACTGAATACTGGGCAGAACTATTCAAAGAGTTAGGAGTAATGTTTGTTAGGCGACATTATGGTACATTTTCAGTTTAGACTCTAAACTACTCTTGCATGAGTGTGTAAATTGGCTGGCACAAATACCTACACCCACACATTACAAACGCAGACACCTGTGTTAGCGCTATAAAAAGTCCTAACAGTTACATATGCACTTTCGCCTGAACACACACCTGTGAAGTTAACATTTCACCCACAAATCCAACGAGACCAGTTTCTCTACCAGTGGGTTGCGATGCGCAGGGGGCTCCTGAAAGGAAATCAGGGGAGCTGCAAGACATTGAAAATTGTCTTACAAGCTAAAACCAAGAAAATCTGGCTCCCCCACTCCCTGTACATCCTCACCTCACCTGTAGGGTCAATTACTCTCTTCAACCTCTGAAAACACAGACACAGATAAATTGCAGAGGCTTAGAAATATCCACACATTTTTTCCTCTTGCTTTATATAGTAAATGTAAGGGGATCATATACAATTTTGACTTCAAATACAGGGGCACTAGCCTGAAAAGATTGAGAAACATTGATAAAGACTCAATGAAGTGCTCCCATTGATACTTTTATATCAATACCCTATAAAATTAATTGCATCATGTGCTCTATTATGGTAATTCGGTGAGTCCAATGGGTGCCAACTGTAACATTGGCAAGCACGGGTGCTATTTAAAGTGTGCACACAAATGTTAGATAATATTGTTACAGCATATGCAACCACCAATGGTGTTTGTAACTACAAAATGTGACTCCAAGTATGAGCTTATGCAAAAGGGAAGCTGGTCTTTTTAACACTGTTGCCAACTCTCAGGATTTCATCACAAATCTCTCAATATTTGGTAAAAACGACGAGGAGTCCTTGTGGCACCTTAGAGACTAACACATTTATTTGGGCATAAGCTTTCGTGGGCTCGAACCCACTTCACCAGATGCATGGAGTGGAAAATACAGGAGCAGGTATAAATACATGAAAAGATGTGATTTGCCTTACCAAGTGGGAGGTCAGTCGAACGAGACAATTCAATTGACAGCAGGATACCGAGGGAGGAAAAATAGCTTTTGAAGTGGTAATGAGAGTGGCCCATTTCAGACAGTTCCTGTCACAATAGTTGGTGTTTTTCTTCAAGGCCCAGCTCCTACAATCGTGGGATTATGTCAGAAGCTCGGCTTTCATGATTTATTTATTTTTAAGTAAGTACATTTTTAGCCCTCATGGTTGCAGAAAAAAAAAAACTCGAGAACATGAGCTGAGTGTACCAACAAGGCTCAAAAACCAGGAGGCAAATAAAAAGAACCACAAATTGGCAAAAGAAATGGGCTACAGACTAGATATTTGGCCCTCCACATGGTGCTACTTAAATTATGGCTTGATTGGTGCACGAGTCACAGTTAACAGTCACGTAAGTGAGTAAGTGACCATGTGTCTATACACACACATACTAAATAAATGCCAGGGCGCGTCAGGTGAGGAAGGGAAAGGATGGAGCCTGTGAGAAACCCAGAAGGGGTTGGAGGAGAGAGGACCTGGGGACACAGTGCACGGGTGGTAGTGGTAGGGAAGCGAAGCGATGAGAGAAAGTAGTTGGGGGAGAAATCAATAAGAAACTCAGTAGCCTGAACAGGGCTGCAGGCCTTGGCTAGTGTAACGTTATTGACATGAACTGTGACCGTATAGATCATTGTTGCAACCAAGGTCCTATAGTTGTACCAAATCCTGTACAAAGGAGGTCAAGTGAGGTGTCTATGAAAAGGTTGTAATTTGCTGGTGATGATTATGCTGTTTGTATGTGTGTATCATTTTTGTATTTGAAGTTATGAATATTGGCTCTGTACTTGTATCTCAATGTGTGTGTTTGATTCTAAGTAGCATCAGTGAAGCATTTGGTCAGCTTCTTGAGAAGGGACTATTCTCAGTAAGTGCCCAATCAAGAAATACTTAACTGACTATGAACCTTGGGAGACTCCAATCCACATCTGAGGAGCCTTCCTGGGGACGTTCAAGGGAGCATGTGAGCAATGGTTGCCACCTGCAAACTGAGTCATGCATGGACATGTGACTTGCCGATGTGACTCCAAACTCCATCTTGCTGCTGTAATTTTCCACAGTAAGAACAAAGGGGTCCTTCGACCTGGCAGAGGATATAAGAGGCCCTGGGAATTCCTCCATTTTGTTTTCAATCCTGCTTCTGATCTCTGCAGGAACTTTCCTACAAACTGAAGCTCTGAACAATGACCCATCCAAGCCGTACTCCAGAAACTTGACTTAAGCCAGCAGTTTATTCTATCACTGCTACAAGCCTGAATCAAGAACTTTGCCATTACTGTATGTAATTAATTCCATTTAACCAGTTTTAACTCTCATCTATATTTCTTTCTTTTTATGAATAAACCTTTCGATTTTAGATTCTAAAGGATTGGCAACAGCGCGATTTGTGAGTAAGATCTAACTTGTATATTGACCTGGGTTTGGGGCTTGGTCCTTTGGGAGTGGGAGAACCTTTTTTCTTTTACTGGGGTCTTGGTTTTCATAACCATTCATCCCCATAAGGAGTGGTGCTGGTGATGATATGGGACACTGGAGTGCCTGAGGGAATTGCTTGTATGACTTCTGGTTAGCCAGTGGGGTGAAACCAAAGTCCTCTCTGTTTGGCTGGTTTGGTGTGCCTTAGTAGTGGAAGACCCCCAGCCTTGGGCTGTGACTGCCCTACTCGAAGCAATTTGTCCTGAATTGATACTCTCAGTAGTGTCCCGCCAGAGGCTGCTTTGTTACAGCTAGGTCTTGTAATAAGATAGGCCTGCTAGGCTCCAGGCTTTAAATGGGGAGGTTAAGCCCACAACACGTAGGGTGCTTTGGATTCAAGCATCAAAATAGGGGGGAAAGGGCCAGTGATCGCTTGATGCAGCTGTTTCCTTCCCCACTTTTGCTGCTGCCAGAGCATATTGCCTTCCAGAAAGTATCGAGCTTAAAGCTACAAGGCTTAATAAAGTTGTGGCCGTTTGGCCAAAATCTAAATATCCGTTTCCATCTCCATGGCGTCTCTGTCGGTCATAACAGTGCTTGCCTTTATAAAGTACTCAGAGATCCATGGATGACAAGTGGTCATTTTCCTCCCTCCCTCTCTCGCTCTCTCTCTCTCACACACACATGTATTTCCACATAAAGATGTGCAGCAGGGTTAAGGATAGAGGCATCTCCTCCTAGCCTGGCTTTCCTGCTACTTATGCTCCTAACCCCTGGGCACAACACTCTCACAGTGGGGACTGCAGTACGAAAGGCAGAAAACCTGCACTAATTGAACCCAAACCCCGAACATTACTTTTTGCTGGCACATGGGGTCAGATAATTGTATGTCTGTGTCTGGGGTCATGGAACTGGATTTATCTGAATACACGGGGATTCAGATTTATGGCTGTACAGTCTGTTTGCCGTAATTGCTGCTCTGACTCTGGGATTTACTAGCATTTGTCACCTTAAACAAAGCCTTTAACACTGCCTGAATGTATCTGGATGTGTGCAGCAGTGTAATGAAGCTCGGCTTCCCAAAAAGTCTATTCCCGAATCGCCCAGCCGAGAATTTATTTGAATGTATAGGCAGCCGCCAAGTCATATATTACTTTCTTAAATGTCTTACATAAGCAAAAATGCACAGCTGGGCTATGGAAAGTTCAACTTACCGACACACCACTCTTCAGAAAAGCATACACTTTATAAAGGAACTTTTCAAAAGAGGAGACTTGGTCAATAAACTCTACCTTTTAAGCGATAAAAGAAGATGATCAAAGCCTAGCTAATGAATTTCCTGAGCATATAGTACTTTTAGTCAAGCTCTGCTTTGCCTAGCCTATGTAGTTCTGCTGTAGATCCTGCTACCCATTATGGACCTGCCATTAAAAGGAACTGGACTGAACTTCCTGGGCATGAATTTCTGCCAGTAACGTACCATGGTAACTGTAGCAGGGTGGTTACCTGCTCCAGCCCTGACAGGGGAGACGCCACCCCTGGGAGAGGGCTCGGGGCTAGGAGAAAAAGCCCAAGCTGATTGGGGAAGGAGCTACACCTGGGCCACGCCCCAATCAGGGCAGGTGGGCCTTATAAGAAGGCCAGGGCAGCCAGAAGCCGAGCAGAGTCTCTCCTCTAGCGGTGGACGGAGACCGGCCTGGCTGCAGGGAAATAAGAAGGTACCTGGGAGTGAAGCAGGGCTGGGGAGGAGCCAGTGGAGCAGGGGAGCTCCAGGCTGCAGGGTCTGGTTCTAGGCCCATAGAGGTACTGGGTGGTAGAAGAAGGCAGCAGATCAAACCCCCTTGGCTGTGACGAGTGGCTTTTATACTGCAGTCTGCCCCAGTGAACAGGCTAGGTGAGGATTGGCAGTAGCCCAGACTGAGGCAAGGTGGGGGTTCCCCGGGGAGGGGAGACCCACAGAGATTGTTGGGGTATTGCCAGGTGGCAGCACCTCAGAGAGAACAGGCACCAGGGTCCGAGGGGGACACGGGGCCCCGTTGTGGCGGATCACCGGCCTGCAGAGGGCGCTCCGGGCTGGAAATCGAGCTAATTCCCTGAGAGACCAGCAGGAGGCGCCGCAAGGGTGAGTCCGCACGGTTATAAGTAACCCGCTACTAAAGTGAATCAGGTCTTAAAATAAAATATTCTAAATTCTCCAGATCTAGGGCTCTCTCCTGTATTAAAATGCATGGGAATATGCTGCTGCTTAACTTACCAAATTAGCTACAGTACAATGTTAGTCAACACTGTATCTAATTTTATGAAGCACACGGTGATTCACGTTTATGTATCTGAAGACAAACTGAAGCCTCTGGACGTGCTCTACGTTTAATGGCTGCAAGAAGAACGTGCTCACTATACAATACATGGAGAAATTTCCAATTTCAAACTTCCTTGCAAAAAAAATAGAAGATTTCATAGTGGGTACAGGAAAATAAATGGGGCATTTGATTTTGCCAAACTTGCATAGATCAGCTGTCACTACATAACATTTTCTAGTGCTAAAGCTTTCTGTAACTACAGAAATATTCTTTTTCCCAAAATACACTAGTTCTAATAACCCAGATAACAGCTTTTAAATTTTTAACACACACAGATAGAAATGTATTCCAATTAGGGCTTCTTCACCTGTACAACATCATGTTCCTAGGGCATTAATATGCACTTCATCAACAGTTGTTGATAATGATGTGTCACCTATCAAGATAACAGTCTGGATGTAATAACATCTGTTACATTCCTGTGTTAGGAAACTGGGAACATAGTTTCTGAACACATCAAATTTGACTTTTAATTACCCTATTACACCTTCTGTTCAGATATTCGCCAGCATTAACCCATAAGGTCATTTCAAGTATTAAGAACAATAAAACTCATTCCTATTAAGTTAAATGTCTCCATATGAGTGAAACAGAGAGAGGATTTTTCATGTAAAGTCATATCTCCCTGGCAATTAATATTCTCTTTCATAATTCTGGAGTCCAGTTGTAATGAATTGTCCTGTTGCAGCTTTATATTAGAAAGAAATCATATACACTACCTCAGGTCAAAGAGTTAAATATAATTGGAGTAAGTGTACTAAATTTTAATTGCCATAATTTAAATACTAGCACACTCCAGTAATTTAAATAATGTAGGTTAACTTTTTATATTTTATTATTTAATTAAACAAGACATCTTTTGGCAACATATTAAGTAGGCACATAACTAAACCAGTGGTACATGTATCAGGAAGAGCTGTACTTTATATAATTACTTTAAGCCAGTTATCATCCATTGCTTTTTACCAGGACTGATCTTTCTGTTCATAACTGCAGTATGCCCATTCTAATTTAAAAGAATCAACTAGTTATCCCACCGAACGTTTTCCTCACTTTCCCTATCTGCTCTCACAAAGGAATGCTTCATCGATAGCAGAGGAAAATAACATCTTATTTAAATTAATGTAAAGTTACAAATGCAATCTTGAGATTTCATAGGAGTCAGCTGTTGAAAAGATCTACTAGGTTATTTGCTTCATGTTCCTGCCAATGCAGGATCATTCCTTATAGCATATTTTCGAGTGCTCAGTCTACTCAACCTTGTTTTAAAACCTCACAAAAGGTTTGACTTCTACCACCACAGATTTATTGACCTTGTGGTTACCTCTTCCCCATCATTCAAGTTGAGAACAATAAGTCAGGGTGTTAAGGGTTCCCAGTGCAACAACATACTTTTCACTGATGCAATATTATCTTTGAAACAGGTACCAGTAAATGCAAAAGAACAAACTCTGCAGCTTTTAATCAAGAAAAACACTCATTACTCAGTGAAGAAGCACAAGACAGCTGATTTAGCACAAAGCGTGAACATGGACAATATGGGCTTATGGGATAAAAAGTGTTTAGCAAGACACCTGTAAAGAAATATTAAAAATGACAATAATAAATAAGACACAAATATAGCATTTCCGGTTTCCAAAGTGCCATGCACTCACTAATCAATCAGCACTGCCAGTAGTAGGCAAACATTATCTCCATTCTATAGACTGGGAAACAACTGCCTCAGCGAGGTGAAATCTATCTTACTACTCACAGGGCCCTTGCCACCCTACAATCTGGGCACCTCACAATCTTTAGTGTATTTATCCTCATAGAATCTCTGCAAGGCAGGGCAGCGCTATTATCCCCATTTTATAGATGCGGGACTGACACGCAGAGAGGCTACATAACTTGTATAGGTCACATAGGGTGTGTGGTAGAACTGGGAACTGAACCCAGGTCTTCAGAGTCTCAGGCTACTGGCCTAACCCTTAGATCACTCTTCCATCACCAACTTGACCAAGATCACACACTGAGCAGAATTAGAACTCATGAGCTTAAATCCATTGCAACAAGCTCAACATTTGAAATAGAAAGTAAAAAACTTCTACAGTGCCTTTTACTTGCCTCACACTTAAAATAAAAAAAAAGTGTTTGCAATAACATCAATACTAATCTTTTCTTCGTGTACAGACAATAGCAACTCTATCTATGATGGCGTCTCATTGTCTAACTGTGTACTAGACTCTGATTTCTAAAACTTTTCCCAAGCCTCTCACTTTACTTTGCTTAGTTTGAAAGTGAGGGAGAAAGAACCATTTTATAGAACCTAATCCCAGGTGGTTTACTAGAAAAACCATTTCACGGCTACCAAGTGCAACTGCACAATGCTCAATGAAAACAGTGATCACCGACTTCTGAAGACGCTGCCACCCTGCAGGGCTTTGTAATGCCCATTACAATGCAATGGCTCTGCCATGGGTAACGCAACAAAGGAAACTTCATTTACACAGCCTGAGAGGTCCAAAGTAAGAAATATGTTCAAACAAGCTTCTGTTAACACTGCTTGAACAACTGGGAAAGCCATAATTGTTGGAGACTTCACTTTACTCCTCTAAAAACTCTCATATAGCAGATACTAACTTTTCCATGACAGCACATTCCCATTAATTTCTACCAACACAACGCAATACAATTTGTTAAATTAACAGTGCTGGGTTCGATTTGGCTTAAAATTTACATTTTATAAAAATAACCATTTCACCTAACCTAAGATGTCAAAAACCCAAGAGAAATGCTGCTATGAAATTCTAGTTTTGCCAATCCCAAGCGTTGAAAATTAATGAGTCTGGACTCTGAAAATAATGAGATTGCCTTGAAAATCATGAGATTTTTTAAAAAAAATAAAAGCAACAAACTTTAAGTTCTGTCTGTTTGCTTTTGGTTCTTAAGCCCTTAGTGTGGAACTGGGTCATGTCTCCCAGCTCTTCTCCACAAATACTAGGGCTAGAAAATTCCTTTTCCTTCTAAATGAAAAATAAGATTCCCATGTATTCACTTGGCTCCTGTAGCTGGGCCTTTAAGGATAACAACAACGATTGTGAGACTCGTGATAAAATAGTGAGAGTTGGGAACACTTTCACAGCAGGGCTCCATGTACGTGCAAGGGTTGGGCTACACTATTCTCTTTGCAGGGTCAGTGTCTGTGGAACAAAGTGGAATGGACGAACCTTCCATCAACTGTCCAAGAATGCAAATACAAAAATTAAGCGAAAGGGCATAAAGAGGAAAAGTAAATTATTTTAAAAACCCACAAATGTTTAGTTTTAATAATCCAAGGTATTTTCAATAACATAGGTCAGTAAATTTGTTTTGATGGATATGTTTTTTTTAAACAAAGCATGTTCCTAAGCAATACTGGATTGAACTCAATAATATTTCATAAAGTTATTCTCTAAAATTCAAAATTTTTGTTGTTGAAAATAAAACGATCAAATAGCATCTAAAAACACAGAGCAGTGAGGAGGTCTATGATTTGCACTGTAGCTTCTCTGTTAATCTCTTTACAGACTTCAGTTCCTGAATAAATCTCAAACATATGCAATACCTTTTGGAGTTAAATGGTGTATGGCCAATACAGTTCACATTATCCAGTGAAAGCTGCAATAGATACATTCAGCTCACAATATAGTTAAAATTGCGCTCCCGCTAATTTAGCCAAGGGCAGGCTTGCATTCATCCAATTTGTCAAGCAATTCTGTGTCCTTTTGGCTAAAGCACTTTAGAACTCAGTTAAAAAAAAAAAGTTAAAGATTAAAAGAAAAGAGTGAGTTGACTTCCAAATGCATAATTCCAAGGGAGAAATTAGAAAATCAGAACCATTTTTCATCTTTTATTGGCAGGGTACACATAACACTTCATTATTTACTTGATCCCCATGAACTGCATGCATGGATTGACTACAACCTTGATCAAACCTTCACTTGTTTAAAAAGACCAGTCTATTCATGCACCACGTTTCCCGTAATGGGTGGTGGCGGGGAGCGGGGGTGGGGTGGGGAGATGTTTAAGCTAAAAAAACCAAAATCGTATTTTCACACCTTCGGCCATCTCTAAAGCATGGAGGTATACGGCCAAATCCTGCCCTCCGCTGTCAACTCCCACTCCCACTCTCACTGGAGATGAAAGGATGGTCTAAGCAGCTCCAGTTGCATGAATTACATGAGGGCCAGACTTGGGCTGAAGTCTCAAACTGAACTGACACGGCTGAGGTCAAAATGTAGCCATTGGCACTGGAATGGCAGGGGTTTTAGAACTCAGGATTGAAGTGTATTAGCAGAACTATGGGCCATGCTTTCCCTTTTATGAGTAAACATTTACAAAACAGAATATTGACCTTCTTCTGGGCCGGTGATAGAATATCTCCAGGTGTTTGTGAGAATAATTCTAGCCTTGCTCCCAGAAGCATAGGATCAGCTGTATTGAATTTCAGTTCACCTGTATTTTTACATAATGTAAAAAAGCACTTGCATTCTGTATGAACACCACAACTTACACGTTGAATTTTCACATTTGGATTGGCCGCAGGCAGATCTTCCACAACTAACCCGCCAAAAATATAGTTTAACTCACAGATATGCCCGTGCTCTATATAAGGAATGACAACTGTATAACAGATCCAATCTCTCACCTGGCTGTGCAATTCTTTTCTTGCATACTCACAACTGGAGCAACGTTCTGCCATGAAGGCCCAGGTTGTGAACAATAGTGAGCAACTACTAACATGAGTAGTCCCCCTGAAGTCAGTAAGTCTACTCACATGAGTACGTGCTCACTAATATGAGTAAAAGGTTTGCAATCTAACCCCAAATCATTTCTGCCATGTTTTCTATGCTCCCTATCCCTACCCCTACCAAAAATACCCTTCAAAACACTACACAGCATGTCAATCAACAGAGGAAGGGGAAAATATAGCAAAGTGGCATAAGCAGTACTGCACCCTCTGAAAATTGGGGCCCAGAGCGAACATCCCGCTCCCCTGTCCCTAGATCCAGCCCTGGGCAGGACTACTTCTAACATCCCAAAACTCTGAGCAACTTTCAAATATCCATTAAGAAAATGTTTAAACACCAAGTAACACAAAAATAGGTTTCCTTCTCTCCCCCTCAAATGAGAAGCTTCCCTCCCAAGATTTATACTTGGGCGATGTGCTCCAAGTTGAATTGAACAGACAGCCTCTGGGATGAATGGCTTGCTTCCTTCCTTCCTTCCTGCCCATTCAGCCCTTGACCTCCCTATTGAGACTGCCAGCTGTGTGGGTTGTTAGGTGGACTCTGCAAATTGAACAAAGACATCTAAACTCACTTCGCAGAGAACAAAGGCACAGCACCTCAAAAAATAAAATCAATGGGAGTCAGACATCTAAATACCTTTGAAGATCTGGGCCAAACAGCCATTAGATATTACCTTTCAGTCATTCTTAACTTGGGCTGGATTTTAGCTTGTTACCTACAGGTGAAAGCCATCTCATTACCAGTCTCCCAAACAATCCAGATCTTTCCTTTTCCAATTTATGTCTATAGTTTCAACACAAATCTTCATTTTTCCCTGCAGCCCTTACCCTTCCCCACTCACTCCCCGGCCACACCTCTCCTCTCCTTTTATACCCAATATGCTCCAAAGGCCAAAGATATGAAGCCTTCTCTTAGATTTGGACAATGGTAGATTCCACCCTTTCTCGATAAGACGTTTTCTATGACAGTTTAAAATTGGTCAATACTATCATGACTTTAAAGCTGGGGTCTCTAGTTCACCATCTTTGGTTACTTGCCAAAGGCGTGGAGATTTCCTTCTGCTGGTTTCTGTGTTCCCACAGAAATACTATATTGGGAGTCTATTACATTCTGAAATATTTAGCTGAAATTAGTGACTCAGACAAATCCGGAGGGTATAAATTCAGACTTGTAACTTAATATATTAAATAGCTGCCTTAGGGCCCCAATTTATTTAAAAAAATTAGAGCTACTGATTTTTTGCACATTTAGAATGAAATGCTGTGATTAGATCCACACATGCTTATCTCCTAAAACGTCTTTTGTGGGCTACTTTGGGAAAGCTGCACCAGTTTAACCTAAATCAGTGTCCTTGTGAGGACACTCCTACAAAAACTTAGTTTAAACTTGTTCCCAGTTGATTTAAGTAACAGCAAAATAAGTCATTCTTAACCGAAATCAGCGTCCACTAGTTTGCACTGGTTCAACTAAATGGGTTTAAATTCACATATTAGGTTAAATTAGTGCAAAATTCTCATGTAGACTTGTTCTGAGAGACCCTTAATTGTGATCTTATAGGACTCTTCCTTGCCTAAGTCTATATTTTGATCATGTCTTCCATGTTTTAAGAGGCGGAGCATGGAAAGGGCCATCTTCAGCACAACATGCAACTTGTGCAGTTTTTATCATGCAAAAATCCATTCACATTTTTCTTAGATGAACAAATAATTCACCCTTCACCAATATGCAGCTGCTGTTACGGCCCCATGGTTCTGGCACTGCACACATGCATAGTAAGAGACATTCCCTGGACAAAGAGCTTGCAATCTAAATAGACAAGACAGAGGATTAAAAGGGGAAACAGGGGCACAAAAAAGTAATGTGACTTGCCCAGAACCATGCACCAGGTCATTTGCAGAGCCAGGAACCGAATCCAATTAATCCTAAACCCCAGTCTAATGCAGTATCCACTGGCCATACTGCCTCATAATGGAGCATCAATAGGGAGCGACCAACTCATCCAATGGTCTCTGTACATACATACTAGCTAATATAGATAGCCCAACGCAAACACTTACAACATTTAAGAATCTCATGTGGATTTTGCCACAATCTCGGGAGGAATTTGATTCCACACAAACATTTTTATGTGTATCTACATATAAATGTGTGACAGCCACACTGTTGCTCCTGTATGTTTCAGGCTATTTAAATGGAAACTGTCCCCATTAGTTTCAGACCAGCAGCGTGAAATCTCAGAAGATAGGAAACAAGTCAGTATGAATAAAGTACAAGGTATATACGTGAAATAATTTGGTACAAGTCTTTTGAAATTTCAGAGTTTAGAGATGAACAAAATGGGTACAGGTTTTCTGTATGCATTTTACACCAGGGACCTGATTCTCCACTGCCTTTTATAATCATTATTCTTTATATTCTAGTAGTACCTGCTTGGGACCCCAACCAAGACTGGGACCCCACTGTATTAGGCACTGTGCACATACAGAGGAAGAGACCGTCCCTGCCCTGGAGTTCTACAAATCTAAACAGACGAGGATTGGGGAAAGGCAAATAACATGCAAATGTGATAGTCTGTAGACGTCACACCAGTTCCACATTTTGAGGAGGTTTTTTGCACTGCCTTGCCTTTTGTATAACTATTTTATATCCATGCAGAGTGGGTCCAAGACACACTAAATCATAACGGTACCACTTTGCACTGGTATAAATGATCTTGTCGTGTCCGCAAACATGATTCTCATGTAATCACCTGACTCCTGGAGGTAGGGCTTTAAGACTTGTGAGAATATTGAGAGAGTAGCAACATAGGGAATATAGATCAGCAAATTACTCCCACAGCCAGATCAGTATATTGGGAATGGCTGTCTGCAATAGGAAAGAGATTGGCAGAAGTAAAAGAAATAATTAGACTCAAGAATTCCCTTTAAAAGCTCAGAATGAGCATCTCCCTGATGCAAGAATTTCACCATGACAGATGAATCACAGTTACATTAGTAATTAGGAAGGATTCCTATTCCCATAACTACAAGATGCCCCTATTCCATTGTGATCCCCACCAATAGCAAAAAGGCAGGTACAAATAATGTTCCTATATGTTCACACCACCCCCCAGAAAAATATTCCTTTGAGGAGCTCAAAGCAATACTAATTGCACATTATTTGCGTCCTATTCAGCTTTGTAAGATCTATTAAGCAGCACGTGCATTTCTGAATGAGTTGTGCATTTCAGCTTCTAGTATCAAGTAGAAGCTACATTAATATCTCTTTAAACTTTAAATATTTAGTTTGGTGTTCACAATTAATGCCAGAACATTAAAAAGAACTCTGACACCTCTAGTGAAAATTCTCTCATACCAAAGTCCCACTTTTAACAACACAGAGATCTCAGGAACTACTTCTCTAACCTAATGAGCCTTGGCAGCCATTCAAAATTAAACACTCTATTGTGCAAGGAGCTAATTATGCTGAGATTAAACCCAGAGACTGATGGGGACATTTACTGTACTTCTAGCAATTATAACAGCCGTCAGCACTGGAGAATACAACTTGTATTTCGTAATTTTGAAAGATGTCACTGATAATCCAATAAAAAATGCATACGTGTCCACATGAGGTTGACTTAATTTTTAAAACATTATGCAACTACTTCTGTCACATTTTTATTACCCAATGTTAATACTACACACTATGTTACACTAGTCCTACTGTATCAGAATGTTCATACTGTACTCAGCTTCTTCACGTACAGTAATCCCCCTAACATTTTTTGATAAGCAATTAAATGGTAAGTTATCCCTTTTTCCTAGCAAGCCTAAAGCCATGTCTATGTGTACAGAACTGCAGCAATTTAGCTGTACCAAGAAAGCTGCGCTGCTGCAGCGTGTCTGGTGAAGACGCTCTATGCCGACGGTAGACGCTCTCCTTCTGACATAGCGCTGTGCACATGAGCACTTATGTCGGTGTAATTTTTGTCACTCAGGGTGGTTTTTTCACACTGCTGAGTGACATAAATTATGCCAACATAGGCTGTAGCGCAGCCATAGCCTAAATAAAGACTGTATCATTGT
>NW_020664440.1:2626818-2661482 GCF_002925995.2 Terrapene triunguis | reverse complement strand
GGGCAGTCAGGGGACAAGGAGCAGGGAGGCTTAGGTAGGGGGTGGAGTCCTGGGGGCCAGTTAGGGACAGGGGTCCCAGGAGGGGGCAGTCAGGGGAGAAGGAGTGGGGGGGAGGGTTGGAGGTTCTGAGGAGGGCGGGAAGTGGGAGGGAGTGGAAGGGGCAGGGGCGGGGCTAGGGCAGGACAGGGGCGGGGCTCCTCCCGTCCTCTTTTTTGATTGTTGAAATATGGTAACCCTAGTTTAACATGAATGCTTTCAGTGCGAGAAAACAGCATGGAAGGTAATTGTTTTTATGAAAGAAGATAAACAAATTACATGGGATGCACAGGAACAGAAGTGGGAAATGTAGTAATATATTCATTTTAATCAATGTTGTAAGTTTGTAACTTTTTCTGCTCTTAAAGTTTTTTTATGCCTGCTGCCCAGCAGAAGGGAATAGTTCAATTTACATAACTCCATCCATTTCATGGAAATAGTCACACCTACGTATCTTAAAAGGACAATTTTGAGTTCTCCTTTCAATTGAATTTCAATCCCAGTTAACATTTAGCATTTTACTTTTCTCTGTATTAATTTTATTCTTTGATAACCTTCTGAGTTTTCAAATTTCTGATAGAATGATTGCCCTACTCCACCTTGCCTCATTCAAATAAAGTAGAGTAGCATCAACCTAAAGAGAAATATTGCTTTGTGTTCCAGCAATCAACATACTCAATAGACCTAGAATTAGTTTGGAAATGAGTTATAAGAGTGCAAATAATGTGGGGAAGGGGATCAAGTGAACAAACTTTCGTTTTCCTTCATAGTAAAAAACAAAACAAAAAAAACAGCATTATAAATTCTTGTCAGTTGTACCTCTAGCTACAGATTTGAAATATTGTGACTTAATACATTTTTTAAATGGACCAAATCAAAATTTCTTAAGTTTGTTAGATGGAAACCCCACTCTGCCTTATCAAGGGCTTTCTCAGGATCTAGACTCAAGAATTTGCTAATTATGTGGCCCTCAATTATAGTTGTTATTCTGGGAATACTGCCTAAAATACTTTTCCCTCCTGCAAAGCCTTTCTGACCAGAATGTGAAAGTTTTGCCAGTCCTTTCTCAAGCCCTGAATTTGCAATTTTTGTTAAATAAATTGATTCAATAAGGAGATAGGAATATTATAGGCCAATCTTATGGCATCTTTGTTTGGTTTAAGACAGACTGTAGCTGAACAGAACTGTTGAGAAGAGGGTTTTTTCCCCCAGTTAGGTAGCTGAATGTTTCTGTAGATACTGAATTATTTTGGTCAAGAAGAATTTATAGAACTTTCATGTAATACCATCTAATACATGAGCATTGCCTGCATGAACACGAAATACAGCTTTGGAAACCTTTGCAGATGCTCTGATAATTTTCCCCAGCTTCAGTTTCTCTTACACTTGTAAGTGTAAGTAAAACTTAAATAAGTATTTTTCTATTTCCGACATGGATACTTGGGATTAGATATGTATAGTTAAAGTGTATTAAATCTTTTATTAATATTTGTGTGGATGTCATTAGTTTGCCTGTAGTTCATTAACTGAACTTTGAGTCTCTTCCTTTTTAATTGCCAAATGAGAAGTTTTCCTGTTTTATTTCCTTCCACACCCCATTCATATTCTCTTGCTTTAGTGAATTTTAATGATTTTTCTGTCCTTTCAAAGGCTAATTGTCCATCATCTTGTATAGCAGTATTTAAGTAATCAATGTTCTCATCTCTTCAGTATTTTTCCCTAATTGGTGGATAGGGTGTAATAAATTATTTTTTATTTCTTTTTGTGTTTTGTTTTGTTTTTTCATTTGAGTATTCTGTTATATGACCCCTGAGGACTAATTTAAGTACTACCTATTAAGTTAGTGATGTCTCTCCCATATTAGCATTTGCCTCGTCAAAGAGCTTAATTTTCCCTTTTATAGTATTTCTGAATTCTTTGTCTGAGAAAAAGGATGCATGTTGAAAGTCCATATTCTCTCATAATTCATTCCTTCATCCATTCTCCACTCTGTTTTAATTGGAGCACGGCTGCAGAGATGAAATGATCCAGTATCATTATTTACCCCTCCCCAGACATCTCTGGGAGTAAAGATCTGGCAAACACCTGCCTAATGTTAGTCACATTGGTTAAGGCACTCCTGGAAGGTCCTTGGATACAGTAATGAACACAGCATAAAAACCTATGTAGATGAGAATAAATTTAGAAATGAGAAAAATCAATAAAAAGGGATTAATATGGATAGTGTGTATTTTGGGGGTCTTTTTCCTTTTCGTAGGCTTCACTATCTTTAAGTCTTTATTAATGTTTCTACTGTTTCTTTAGCTTTTTCTTAATGCAGAAAAAGCCATGTAAGGAATAATCTAAATGATCTTGTGGAGCAAGGTTGAAGTCTCTGGCAAATAAATATTGGCTTAGTAGCTTGGCAGATTGTGAGAATAAATCACTGAAGATAAATGCTCCCTCCCTGTTTGAGTATAAATATAATCTACTATGAATTTATTATTTATATTAGGATGAACTATCACATTGTAACCATTATTTATTTGTTTTTAATTTGAATAGGATGGAAATTAATTTGCCAACCTCAAATGTTAGCTAACCCGCCTGCTAAAAGAGCACATCTTTTCAGTCTGTCAGTAAAGTCTTTACGTAGGCGCATTTCCTATAGGAAAATACTCTCTCTAAGGCCCGGGTCCTGCAAAGTGTTCTGCATGGTGGGCTCTTCAGCTGCACAGAGCCCTATTTGAATCAGTGGGACCCTGTGTCGGTGAAGGGATCCACCCACACATGTGGGAGGAGGCACTTCTAAGGATTTAGGATGCCTCTTTCTCCATTAGTTTATTAAATCCTCTTATATTTCAGGAACAATTATTTTATTTTGTCCCACAGTGTCATTAGCAGCAAGTTTCCTATGCCGTATATGAAGCTGTGTTATTTGACTCATGAAAATATAATGAATAATTATAAAACAAAACACCATATGCTTCCTTTCGCCTTGTGGAAAGCATGAATACCTCATCTGCTACAGTACTCAGATAAATTTAATCAATGTAGTTAATAGTTTGAAATTTCAACTGCCGAACACAAAGAATACTCACAACAGCATCAATTATGCTGAGCACATTTGCACACAGAAAAGAATTGTGCTGGACTCAAAAATAGAAATGAGGAAGCGAACAAATGCTAACAGGAAAGTGTTTTCACAGAACTTAATCTATCCCAGAATGAGCAGCTGTACTCCTCTTTAAAGAATTGCCATACTGGGTATAGCATTATTTAGACACAGATTACATTTCCCAGAAATTTCTCTGCCGTTTCTTAGAGGTCCGTCTATTTGCAAACACGTTTCTCTTCTCAGGATACAAGCTCTCAGGTTTGGAACTCCCCCCTCCCCTCCCCCGTACACGGAGATGGAATGGCGAATTATTCAGATTTGATTGGCATTGCATCCTAGTGGACCAAACCAGAGTGCCAATGCAACCCCAAGCACCAGGTCACAATGCCACCCTGTTTGGGGGCCCTCAGCAAACTGCCCCTGGATTGCTTGGTAAACTGAGCTCATTTGAACCACATGCATCTTAACACAGCCAAATGCTAGGTCACACATCTAGGAACAAAGAATGCAGGTCACACTTATAGAATGGGGGACTGTATTTTGGAAGGTAGTGATTCTGAAAAGGACTCGGGGTCATGGTGAACAACTAACTGAACACGAGTTAAGAGAGCTAACATGTCTTTGGATGTATATGTGGAGGAAAACTGAGCAGGAGTAGAGAGGTGGTATTAATGAGACCATTATTGGAGTACTGGGTGAGCTCTGGTATGCACACTTTTAAAAAGATTGACAAATAGGAAATGGTTCGGAAAAGAGCTACATGAATGATCTAATGTCTGGAAAACCTGTTTTACAATGGAGAGACTAAATCTATTTAGTTTATCAAAGAAAAGGTTAAGAGGTGACTAGATCACAGTCTACAAGTAACTACATTGGGAGAAGATTTCTGAAAATAGAAGGCCCTCATCTTACAGACAAAGACATGACAAGATCTAATGGCTGGCGGCTGAAGCAAGATAAATTCAGACTAGAAGTGAAGTGCACATTTTTAACAGTGTGGGGAATTAGCCACTGGAAAAACATACCCAGGGATATGGTGGATTCTCCATCACTTGAAGTCTATAAATAAAAACTGGGTCTTTCTGAAAGAATCGCATTTACTTTAACCAGAAGTTATTGGGCTTGATGTAGGAATTACTGGATGAAATTATCTGGTCTGTGTTATGCAAGAGGTCAGATGAGATGATAATAACGGTCCCTGCTGCCTTAAAATCTATCGATCTAGAATGTATTGGGACCAGATACTCATCTGGAGTATAACAATCTAGCTTCATGGATTTTCCTGGAGCTACACTAATTTACACCAACTGAGACTCTAACCCATTCTATATACTTGTATTTCAATTTGAATTATGCTGCCACTAGAAAGAAAAGGTTTTAAAACAGTACGCAGATCACGGCACGACTCACGGTAAACAAACCAACCCATACGCTCTCACCATCTCAATGCATATGTCACAATCCAGGCCTAGTCTGCACTACAAAGCTTTGCTGGTACAGGTATGCCGGCAGAGCTCCCTAGTGTTGACTCTGCTAATGGTGAAAGGAGGAGTTTTTCTTTCAAGATAGTATATATCACCTGCTCGAATGATATTAGCTATGCAGACAGAAGCCCTCTGCTGTTGCCATAGTAGTTTCTACATGGGGAGTTTTGCTGGCATAGCTATGTGGACTAATGGTGTGGTTTTTGTATACCCCGACCAACACAGCTATGCCAACAAAACTTTGTGGTCTCACTTATTGAAAGTAACTTGAAGATAAAACTCTGGTCTCTCAGGACCACTATCAAGCCACATTGGAAAGTGTCTTTTTAATATGTCAGGCATAAGACACACGATCTTTTAGAATTATGATTTGATCAGAAGTAAAAAGTTTGTGATAAAATGCTGAAGTAAACCGAACCTTCAAAAAATGGACTGTTCCATAAATGGAGACATTAAGTACCAATATTCTCTCTCATATCGTCAAGTCCCAAGTTTGCTTTGTTTTTAATTATTGATGAGATTAGATAAGGCTTTCACAGACTGATTTAATATGTAAATAGTGCAGAACCTTTTCCGGCTTTTGAATGTTCCCTTATAATATTGTATAAAAACATGCAAAATCTTCCCACCCAGCCGTTAATCAAAAGTACTGCAAAGAAGGGTTCATGCCGTGGAAATCTAATCCACAGAATCATTTTCCAACGGAGATTTTATCTGAAACGCTAACAATGTTCTTTTCACACATTTAAACCTAGACCATCATTTCTAAAGTCTTTTCCGTGAAAAGCTAGTTACACGACCCCTGGTAAATATTTTATCTGAAGCCCGACTTGGGCTCGTTTACCCTGCGTAGAGAGGCCAGAGAAATGTAAAGGGGCCTAAGTGTCCCATATCCAGCGGTTGGCACCTCAGAAGACAGCCATAGAGCTGCCCCACAAGGATGCCCTCGCAAGCTATGGAGTAGGAGGCGGGCTGGGGGCAGGAAGGGCATGTCGGGAACGGGGCCGCATAGTGCCCTGCAGATTCCAAGCAGCGCCATGACACGTAGGGCAGTCCAGGGGTAGGCTTCTCAGGCAAGAGGACGGAAGCTTGTTGAGACTGGGGGGCTGAGGGATAGGAGGAGTGAGGGGAGTTGCTGAGACACAGCAGCTGCAGTCTGGGGTGATGAAGGGAGGGATCCCCAAGGTTTCTAACTGCTCCTGGCCCAATCATCAGCGCTCCAGCCCCTCTGGGTCCCACTTTCAGTTCTGCCACATCAACGTGTGCACAAGTTTACATGGGGGCACAGTCCCCCACAATATTTCCATTGCAGGGTGCTAGCCCATGCTGACTCCCCAGTTTCACCACTCCGGAGGCTACTGTAACTTAGGACAGGTCCCCAGGAACACGTGTTTCACACCAGGGGCCTCCCCTGCCCCTGCAACAACCCAGCAGAGGGAGGGCACAAAGGTGGCTTAAACCTCCTTAGCTCTCTCCTCCGCCTAAGCGGAGAGTTCTGTGCCGCACCAGAACAATTTCTCCCCTAGAATTGCCAGTGAAATTCTTTGGTGGCCTGACCAGCTCAAAATTTAGCTAATAACATGATAAGTGCATTCAATTTTCTTCTTTCTGCAGAACATTTTATTCTTGAGCCATTTATTGCAAAGATCAGAAATAAAACAGAAGCATAAAAAACTTGTTATTGATGATAATAGTCTAGTGATCCTCTTTATTTTGTTTCTGTATATACACCTTCACACCACACCCCCACACGCACACAGAACAGAGTGCCAGGGACCAGCAAAAGGGCCTTCACACCACATAAGCTCTTGGTCCCAATCCAATGTCCATTTAAGTTAAAGGAAAAAACTCCGCTTGATTTCAACAGGCACTAGTTCAGCCCCAATATGCCTTGCTCTGATATAGTATACCTAGCTCTTATATCACACTTTTCACCTGTAGACCTCAAAGAAGGTGACAAACTGGGACACTCTTTACTTCAAAATAGCACCCTGGAACCTCCATATTCACCACGGTCATATGATTATGATGTGTTCTGGACAAAGTATGCCTTGTGAGGTATCACTTAACAAGTCTTGATTTGCTGAACATTAATATCCTGTTCAATTGTGTGCACTATGATTGTATGTGAAGTTATGAAGTACTGCTATGTGTGTGATACTGTTGGGAGACACCCACAGCCCGCCTTCCAGTGGCAACAAAGGAGCAACTATCAGTGGCCCATCAAGAAGAATCCACTCTCCCATACAGGGCTGGCTCCAGGCACCAGCCTGGCAAGCAGGTGCTTGGGGCGGCCGCTCCGGAGAGGGGCGCCACGTCCAGCTATTCGGCGGCAATTTGGTGGACGGTCCCTCATTCCCGCTTGGAGCGAAGGACTTTCTGCCGAATTGCCGCCGCAGATCGCGGTCACGGCTTTTTTTTTTTTTTTTGGCGCTGCTTGGGGCGGCCAAAACTCTGGAGCTGGCCCTACTCCCATAGACTCTTCAGAGAGAGTGCATACCCAGTGAGGGCTGCCTAACAAATGGTACAGCAAAGATCTTTCTAGCAGCTGGAGAGAAAGTATAAGTGAGGATCGAGGACATCCCCACTTGGCGTCTCTCCCCCATCTCAACACCTGGAAGATCATCTGGAAGACAAAGACTGAACTGGGGTGATTGGTCCCAGGCCGAGAAGGAAATTCCGCCTGTGTAATAAGAACTGTAAACTGCCTGAAACATCCAATGGGGTGAGAAACTGCTTGATTCAAATCTTGCTTAGTCTGTAGAATTTAGAGGGAATGTTTATTTTTATTTCTTATGTAACCAACTTTGATCTCTCTGCCTGCTCCTTATAACCACTTAAAATCCATTCGTCTGTAGCTAATAAATCTGTTTTATATTTTTTCTAAACCAGTGTGGTTTTGGCTGAAGAGCTTGGGAAATCTCAGCTCAGGTTCACATGGGCTGTTGCACGCCCACTACCCTTTTGTCGGAGTGGTGAACTAACTAATGAGCTTACACCGTGCAGTGTAAGACGGTATATTTCTGGAGAGCCACGCTGGGGTGATTGGCTGGGGCCTTTCTCTGTATGGTTCATGAATGGCTTAGAGAGCACTAGTACAACTTAGCCGGGCATAGGGCTCCACATGCCGATGGCTGAATGATCACAGCGCCTGGAGGGGTTTTGCTGCTTGTCACTGGCATAGCACTGTGTGAAAGAGCCCAAGCTGGAGAGTTAAGGGGGCCCAGCGGTCCCACAGTTCCAGGTTGTACCCCAGTGATCCCATCACACACACAAAAGAAAGAATCAGTATTTTACAAAAGGGGAAATCAAGGCAGAGAGAGGTGAAATGACTTGCCCAAGGTCACATAACAGGACAGTAGCAGAGCTGGGAATACAGCCCCAGGTTTCCTGTTTACTGCCATACCCACTGGTCCACATTGAGTTTAAGTGATGCATAGGGCCTTTTGCAGACTCTCTCCAGAGGGGTGAATTTCACCCATATTGACCATCTTTTAAGTCTTCCATTCAAAACATACATGTAAAGACACAGGCCAATTTTTTCTAAACACAATCCTGAAGTTAGTAGCCTAATTTCACATATAGGCCATTTAGTAACATAATATGAATGTAGAAGGCTAATTAAGATATCCACATTTGAATGTTTCGGTCAGTTCACAGCAGTACTAGCCTTGTGCAGATAAATCTAAGTATGTGGTACTATCTGAAGATAATATCCACTTTTCTCTTTTAAAAAAAATCCCTCTGTTACATCAGATAGAGATTAAAACAACAAAGTTCCCAACTTCAAACAGAAGTGCTGAAAGATGTAATATATTATCATTCACCACATCCTTTCCCAGCTACATGTGTTCCTTTTTTTAACAATTAAAACATATTTGAAGAATCAGCATTTTCTGGCTACGTTTTTGAGCAGAATAAAAAAGCGTTTTTCAATTTGTTTACATTTCATTAACTAAAAGTGAATTGTTTTCATTTACTTGTTAAAATGGAAACTGTAGTGTCTGCCAAATCCCATATTTAAATAAAAGATACCGTAATCATGTCAGATGCATTCTGTTATCAGGGACTGTAATATATCCTGGAAGTACACAAATCTAAGCTAACCCAGTTAAAATATAGCCACAAGTATAACGCCATAAAAATTCAGTCTATAATGTAGCTGAGTATTAGTCATTATTTGCATACACATACAGGGCAAAGACGAAATTGCACAGCTTGTTATGCATGTATTTGATCAATGATTAGCAAAGAAAGCAACACAATATGTAGACATATACATATACACTTATTTCATAGGGTCAACAATGATGACTACATTATTGCATTGCAATGCAACCCCATGAAAAACTCCATTTAAAAAACATTTTGCAAGTCCTTGCTCGGGGATATACATGAAGATCAGTCAAAACAGGGATGATCCCAGATTTATTGCCAATATGAGCACCAAACAGGATCCAGATAGTCGCTCTACAGGCTGTGCCCCAACGCCCCATCTCCAGGCCTCTGGATCCCTTGTGCAGAGCTGCCCAGCAAGGATGTAGTTTCATAGCTTTTAGAGCCAGAAGGAACCATTACTTTATCTAGACTGATCTGCTGTATAACAGCAGTTATATTTCATCCAGTTACTCGTGTCATGAGCCCAATGATTTGTGGCCACTATGGGTATCTGGACAGTACCTAGCACAATGGGGCCTTGACCTCAGTTACGGCTTCTAGGCCTTCTACTCGTATGCAGTGTAGTGGTAGCCATGTTGGTCCCAGGATATTAGAGGGCCAGGCCTTGCCTAGGTTGATTCAATAAAAGATATTACTTCACCCACCTTGTCACTCTAGGCACTACTGTAATACAAATAGAATACTTTAATAAATTTTATGCCCTTGCAAAATTCATGACAGCAGGTAAACAGCATGTCCTTCTCCACTTGCAGCTCCTTGTCTGCACCGGCATGGTTTTGCAGTGGGTTTATTTTCATTGTTACTTAGGTTACAGAAGCTCTCTAATCCACTCTGGGACGAACTCTTAAACCATTACTCGTTTTTCACTCAGCTGTTACGCAGGCAAAACTACCTGACTGAAGAGGAGCATTGCCTGAGTTGGGACTTGCAGAATTGAAGTATCTGTTTTAGCTCTGATTTTCATCAGGCAGAAATGAGCCACCCACCTAAGGCCCTGTGGATCCTTGGGTCTTAATGGATATTCAGCCACACAGGCTGCTCCCTGTTCCAAGAACGTACACTTATTGCACCTCTGCATGGCCCCCAAAATCTGCTTCCTTCCTCAGGGCTGGTTTTGCCCAGGTTTACTGCCATCTGCATATCTATGGCAGTTGGAAACATGGGAATAGATTCATATATTTTAAGGCTAGTAGGGGCCAGTAGATCATTTATAGCCTGACCTCCTGCATAAGACAGGCCCATGAGATTTTACCCAGTTACCCGTGTTCTGAGCCCAATTAACTGTGCTTGACTAAAGCATACCTTCCAAAAAGGCATCCACTCTTGATCTGAAAACGTCAATAGGTGAAAATCCACCACTGCCCTTGGTAGTTTGTTCTCACTATTAAAATTTTATGGCTGAGTTCTAACTGGAATTTTTCTGATTAACTTCCAGACGTTGATTCTGGTTATGCCTTTCTCAGCTACATTAAAAGGTCCTTTAATATGGGGTATTTTCTTCCTGAAAAGTTGCAGTAGTGGAAAGTTAACACTTGCCTACTAGGAGGCTAGAACATCAACTCATTTCACACACGGCAAATGTTAGAAGGCAAAAACTAACCCAAGCTGGAATTGAACCAGTGATTTGAAGGTGAAAAATCCTCAAATCCTATTACCCATTGTTGAGCCATCCAGTACCATGTGTTTTGATACAGAAGTTTTAAGAAGTTTGAAAATCTCAAAATCAACACCATTATTTATCTATTCAGGTTTAAGGTGGATTTTCCATCTGTTGAAGAAAAACAAAGAGGAAGTTTCTCTTTGGAGACAATCTCTTTGATCAGAGAACAATGACTTGGTCAAAAAGCAGAGCTTCCACTGGTGTTGTTCTCATAATTAGAAGAGTTAACTGAACATTCAGCTGCTTCCATTTAACATTCTGATCTGTGTCCCTGCTCAGCTAGTTAATGATTCAGATTATCCCTGCAAAAATATTCCAAGCAAAGGTTGATTAAATGTTAACCCACTAGGTGAGATGCTATTTAATTGGTAACCCCAATGGTTGTCGGTATGGAATGATATCATCCTTTAAAATCAAACAGAGAGATCTGGAATTAATTAGGATAGACTACAGTATTCAATACAGTAGGAACAAAAAGGGCAACTTGTGGTCAAAGAGAAGGGGGGAAGAGAGAGAAAATAATGTTTCCAGCTAGAACATGAAGAGTCAGACAAACAAAGTGGGGAAAGAAATTATATTCTTGGGTGTAAAAAAAAATCATGTTTTGTTCTAAAAGATATTATCCTCTGGGCAGTGGTAATTATATATTTGTTATACTTCAATGACTCTGGCTTTTATTTATTTTTACAAGAGATCTTGAACAACTTCACACACCCACTTCTAAGACAAGCTGAGTCAATAAAAGGCCCACAGCTATGCAGGTGTACAGAAATGCTTCTGCACTATAGGTGGACAGTGGTAGAGAGACCCTACCATCTTGGTTTTACCAGAACATTCTGGAACATTCTAGGGAGCCAGGAACTTATTTTGGGATGCCTGAAATGTTCTGATTTGCATTTCAATCAATCAAGATGTCCCAAGTTTGTCGTGGTTTTTGTTTTTTTTTAAATATATGACTACAAAATGTTTCTTCAAGATGTACTGATGCCCAGATAGAGACTGTACTGTGCATAACTTGTTTTTGTTCTCATCACGTAGTGAGCAAGTGTTCCACACCAAAGCGTGTCATAACTTGTCAGTCCACAACATTGCAACACAAGTCTGGTGGCCCAGCCTAGACAGTGCCAACAAACCGCTTCTTTGGGCTACTGCAGAAGGATTCGGAAAAGTCCCCAACTCGGGGAAATACACATAGTTGCTGTAGCGTCAATGGCAATAGCAACACAAGGTGACAATAAAAAAAATAGTAAGTGAGTATTTTGCAAGCTTAAAAAAAATGTTGCTACAAAATTATTCCTTTTCAAAATTTTGAAAACAGTCACTGGACACACAGCCTTTGGAGAATGTGTGTAGGATCGTATGGACTGTACAAAAAGCAAATTCCTTACAGCCTAAAACTAGCAATGTGAAGAGCACAAGACAGCAGTAAAGTAATCTTGCATTTTCCAACAATGAGAGCAGCCACAGATGACCCACTCGTGCTCACGAGAGATAACTCTTATGCAGCGCTGAAGGGCTACGTGACACTCCAGTAAGCAAACGAAAAACTGAGAATGGACACTGAAGACAGAAACATTTGCAAATGCTTTCTAAATTGCAATGCTATTTTCAGAATTACAATCTTTATTCTCAGAAACCCAACTGGAGGATTTGTACTACCGTACAAGTATTTAACTACATACATATGCTTTTTAAATCTCACAAGACTGGGTTAAGCTCAGTTTGACCTGAGCCTTATGGGGTTTTGATTTTGCATTTCTTGAGCATAAGTCAGGGATAATTATCTTTTACAAACACTGTTCTGTACAGATTCCCATGTATCTGTACAGCTGTCAAACATTCTAAACAAACCAGATTTCCTGATCTCATCCCTACATCTTCTCACAGCAATATTCTCCATTAAAAGACAGCGAAACAAACAAACAAACCTCCAAAGACCACAATTAAGCGAAACAAGGGATAAGAGCATCTTACAATGAATGAGAGAGAGAGAAAAGGAAGACAGAAAGTATATGCTCACAAACTCTACTCTCTTCACCAGACTCGGTTCAAGCCAACTGCTAGTGAAGTTCTAAGCAAAAACCTGAGCCAATGGGGAAATTTATACCAATATAACTGCCAGTGTGGACACTCCTATGCAGGATATCAGGAAGCTAAACTGAAAAAATTCCACTGTTATTCCAAACAAGAGTGTTCACACAATGGAGTTATACCAGGATAACTATAGTGGTGTAACTGAACCAGAATCGTAATGCCAGTAAATTTCCCCCATGTAGACAAGTCCTTGGTGTGCTTACTCATTCCTCTCCCATAAGGCAATGCAGATATAGTAGATGTACACCAGGCAATAATGCAGCAAATCATGAACTTTCAGGTTCCTACGTCCTGATTGGTTTGAACACCTGATGCAAAAATGATCTCCAAAAATAGAGATCGGGAAGAAATTGCACTGGGGCAAGAAAGAAAACACTTCTCACCCCACCCCATCCCACCCCCCCAAGGATCTCCCAATGATTCCTTGAGTCAAACAGGTCTGTCTGAAGCTGAACCCACATTTGATGGTTGTTTAGTCTGAACATTTTTCTGCTCAAGGATCAAACCTCAGTGTCCTCTTTTTACATATAGACACAGAGGTAATGGAGACAGAGACCTTACGCTGCATGGAAAATGAATAAAGACATGGACAGTGCCAAGGAAAACCGAACTCAGTTTTCTGATGCTAATATCAGGCCAATGGATTTACTCCAGATTTACACTAGCATTACTAAGAGTAGAATTGGCACATTATGTTAATTTCTAGTCTTGTTGGAGTGATGGAGCCGTATTGGGCTAGCTGCCATAGACTTATTTATTAGGGAGGGCTTACGGCTCTCAAACCATAGGAACCAATTAACTAGTCTGAACTATAATTATATGGGTTTGCATACTTCAGAAGCCTGTGAAAAAATTGTGTGTTTGCTGTCAATTCACAAATTGGGCCTATTGTTTTATTTTATTTTGCTTTGAGTATCAGACATTACATATTTAAAATTGGTTTTCTTGAGCACTACTTAAAATATTCTGTCTTTGTTTTACAGCTTCATTAATCCATTTCTAATTCATTTCTCAGGTTTATTCAACAGCTGTGTCTGATGTAAACTCCGAATCTGGATAAAATTAAAGCCGCTACACTACTAAATCGCTTTATTTTTAAAGACTTAAAAATGCATGCTGTCTTGTGCTATTTAACACCACTGTAGCTTGTAGGTTAATATTTTACTTGAAGTAACTGACTGGAGCATGGGAATGGTAAAAAAAGTAACCTTTCTATAATAAAATGTACAAATGTTTGAATATATAATTAATGTGTAGGTTGTGTACAGAACATTGACTTTCCTTGTGTGTTGTTTTACTTGGATTGAAGTTCTCACGGCAAGCTTTTGCATGCAGTATTGTGAGGATGCTGAAACTCCTGTAACCTTGAAAGTAATTTCATTATCATACTCTGGTTTCAAAGAAGAGCAATGAAAAGCATATGTAGCTCACTTGACTATTGTTTGTATCAAAAACATGACAAAGCAAATAAAATTTTCTGTCTGATTTTGCTTATATAAAAGCATAATCAGAGATGAGGCTGTCCTTGGGTATGTTTCGAGTGCACAGTGTAGCGGTCTCTCTAAGAACACAGATTCCTAGTCAATTCTGTCCTGGTGTATTAGTATACAAGTAATGAGTTGAGATAGTTTAATAAGAGCTGCATCTTTCAGCCTCCTCTAAAATGGCCTTTGTATAATATTACTGTACAGCTGCGCTATTCTCCAATTTAGGAAATGTTACACTAATTGAGTATGCAGGCACGCGTTCTCCCCATCTCTGATTAATTAGCACCACTCTAGGTCTTCACATCAATCTTGTGAAAACCACTGTGACTGATCTTGTCTCACTTGGAGCTGAAAATTACTTTGCCAATAGCATAACATAATACGTTGGGTATAAACAACAACAAAGACAGGCCTCTTTGGTGGCCCCATCACCATTTCTTTTATGTTGCACATTTCTCCAAAGCTTCTGAAGGCAAAGGACAGGACTTTACCAACAGAAGCCAAATGCAAGACAGTAAAATTCAGACAGCATATTTGCACCCTAAAGGGCTTATTTTTACAACAATATCTTTGATCAAAGTCACGATGGTGTTTTTTCAAGCTCCAAGTTTGACAAGAGACGGGATCACTTGTCCCATTTTTTCTTCTCTCCCCCATGACTAGAAAAAGGCTACTCTAGCAAACTGCTGGAAAGCAAGACTCACATGGAGTTACTGTCCACACTCAGCTCTGACATCCTACCTGGTATGTCCCAGTGCTACACCAATTGCGTGGGGTTTGTTTGGGGGTGGTGTTGAACTTTGCAGAAAGACTTTCTCCCCAACCTCCCCCCGCCCCCAGCAGCCACTTTGAGGAAATGTAAAACAACAATAGCTTTTTGTGAGCTAAGAAATAGTTTATCTCACAGTTTCTTTTAGTGCTGACAAGTCAAAGGGCAGAGCCAAAAATGTCAGCGAGATAAAGGTGAAGGATGATGATTTCAGGGCACATCTGAAATTGTCAGGCAGGATTTCCTTACTGGCCCAGTCTGCTTTTATCATGTATATTTCAACTCACAGCCTGCCCCGAGGCAGAACTTCTCTGCTTTACACTGTACAGAGCATGCTTCCATTCCCATTATTTTCCACATTTAGCTCTCTGACAAAGTAATCATCCCAGATTTCACAGACCACGTTGCCAGACTTTGAATTCACTTTACTAGTTTTACCCAAAGTTTGCTGAGCTCTCCTTAAGCTGCATGTTTCAAAACAAACCAGTGAGAAAGGTTTTATATTTGGAGCCGGCCTTTATTTAATCCTTTCACTGCATTGTAGCTTTCCTGAGTGTCCCTCTATTTTAGGGTTACCATACGTCCGGATTTTCCCGGACATGTCCGGCTTTTTGGTCCTCAAATCCCCGTCCAGGAGGAAATTCCAAAAAGCCAGACATGTCCGGGAAAATAGGGAGGGGTCGTGGGGCTTGGATCCAGGCTGGAGCCGCTGGGGCCGGCGCCGCTCGGCCGCCGGCCAGAGCCGGAGCCGCTGGGACCGGGGCTGGGGGTGCTCGGCCGCTGGTCGGCGCTGCTCGCCCAGGGCCAGGGCCGGGGCCGGGCCGGAGCCGCTTGGCCGGAACTGGGGCCCGAGCCGAGCCGAGCCGGGCCAGAGACACCGGGGCCAGAGCCGCTCGGCCGGGGGGGGGGGCTGGACTGGGCCACACCTCCTCGCGCCCCACCGCTACCGCCCCAGCCCCACCTTACCTGCTGCCTGCCTGTTTCAGGCTTCCTGTGAACATTTGATTCGTGGGAAGCAGGGGAGGGGGAGGAGCAGGGGGGCGGAGCGTTCAGGGGAGGAGGCGGAGCAGGGGGCGGGGCTGGGAAGGGCAGAGTTGGGGCGGGGCCGGGGCCCCGTGGAGTGTCCTCTTTTTGTTTTTTTAAAATATGGTAACCCTACTCTATTTGAGATAAAAAAACAACAACAATAAGTTAGATGGGATCTGATCATAACCCCGCTCCCCTGCATGATGCATTGGGGAGGGGGAAGACCAGTCACTGGAAGCAGAGGTATAGCATTCCCATGGATCCCACAGGACCCACCCACTACATTTGGATGCAGAACCACTGTTTGTCCCCCGTGAAGAGCAATCCCCGTTACCCCAGTGAAACAACTCAGAGAGACGTTACAAAAGGATCCTTACTGAGCCTTCCCCCATAGGTATTCCTGCAGGCTGTGGCAATGTAGACCAGGGGTCGGCAACCTTTCGGAAGTGGTGTGCCGAGTCTTCATTTATTCACTCTGATTTAAGGTTTCGCGCGCCAGTAATACATGTTAACGTTTTTAGAAGGTCTCTTTCTATAAGTCTATAATATATAACTAAACTATTGTTGTATGTAAAGTAAATAAGCTTTTTAAAATGTTTAAGAAGCTTCATTTAAAATTAAATTAAAATGCAGAGCCCCCCGGACTGGTGGCCAGGACCTCGGCAGCGTGAGTGCCACTGAAAACTTTGGCACGCTTGCCATAGGTTGCCTACCCCTGATGTAGACCATCAATTTTCAAGTCTTAAGCAAAAGAATGTCAGGTTTGGGACACACTCTCCTTGACGGTGTCCATTAAAGCTAATGGGTGGGCTGATCACAGCTCCTTAATAAAAATCTTTATTATGCTAGCAGAAGTTATCTTTGCTGAAATAATGACTAGCCTCGTGGGGAAAGTATTAACCTTCCTAATTGTTCGGGGAAAACCTACCAGTTATTATGAAGAGGCAGTAGTTTTCCCGCAGTTAAGAGGACATCCAGCTTCCATTGTAAAGCACCAGCGGTTAAAAAAGACCGCTACGGTTCCAATAGACGGCGGTAGGGGAAGCATAGCTCCCCAAAGCAAAGCATGGGAGCTCCTCTCCGCTTTCAGTAGAGCATGGGGGGCTGTGCAGCTCCCCTCAAACTGCTTCCCACCCCCTACTTACCCTAACTTTAACCCCCCATAAAGCCCTGGTTAAGCAGCCCATACAACTTTGTCTTTTCTAAGGAACTTGGCCAGAAAATTACACTGAAGGTAAGAAGAATATTTCTACAAAGCTTGAAAAAAAAAAACTTCAAACTGTTCTCGAGTTACATGTCATTAAAAGCGACAAAGAGTCCTGTAGCACCTTATAGACTAACAGACGTATTGGAGCATAAGCTTTCCTGGGTGGTATTCACCCATGAAAGCTTATGCTCCAGTACGTCTGTTAGTCTATAAGGTGCCACAGGACTCTGTCGCTTTTTACAGATCCAGACTAACATGGCTACCCCTCTGATAAATGTCATTAAAAGTTATCTACAATTTCTTTGTCTGTCTCTAGCTCAGAAGAGCCTGCTACAAGCCCTTCCTACCTTCCATACAGTTAAAGTCTCATTGAAAACGCATGCACCACCTACAGTGTGACGAAAATAAATAAAAAGAACAGGAGTACTTGTGGCACCTTAGAGACTAACAAATGTATTTGAGCATAAGCTTTCGTGGGCTACAGCCCACTTCATCGGATGCACGAAAGCGTATGCTCAAATAAATTTGTTAGTCTCTAAGGTGCCACAAGTACTCCTGTTCTTTTTGCAGATACAGACTAACACAGCTGCTACTCTGAAACCTGAAAATAAATAAGTCATTAACAATGTTGTGGGCCATTGGGGCCCAATCCTGCTTCCACAGATTTCAATGGGAGTTTTAATTAACTGGAAGCAGGAATGAGTAATATTTCTGTAGGCATGTTGCCCTCTACTGGCTTACAAAGAACAGAAGAGTATGGTGGTAGCTGACAGCCATGAGAGATCTCCCTTTAGTCCCAGTGGCCGAGAGCTAGGTCTCTAGGAATAAAGCTTGTGGGTTCTAATCCCAGTGCTGCAAATATGAAAGTAGCTCAGCTGAGAAGAGGTGGTAGCATCGCCATCATTAAGGTTGCAAAATGGTCCCTAATTTTGATCCCAATTTGATCTTGCAAATTGAAGAAATATCCCCCTTCTTTCACATTTTTAGGGCCTCACTGACTGTTACAAGGTTTTCTATTAAATTAAGATTTAAAAAAGACTTTAAATGCCACATTTTAAAAAAAATGTTTGCAAATGCTACTATTTTCACAGCTCCCTAAGGAAAGCCTAGAACCAGCCGAAATAAATTGGAATTCAGAATCCAAAACTCATAGATGCATTTGAAAATCCTAGCCCAAACAGCTAATGCTTCTGTATGTCCTATCTGCCAAAGACACCACCATTTAAAACAAAGATGATTTTGTCAGTGGCTAATCCAAGAGGCAGTTTTCCCGGAAAAAATAGTGAAATATTAAACCAATTGGTATTTGACAACTTGTCATGAATTGCTGCAGCAGATGAGAAAAGAAAACTATATACATCAAAATAATGAATTGTGAAACAAACAAAAATAATACATAAAAAGCTTCAGCAATCCATAGGTCAGAGCTCAGGTTGGGTTGTGATGAAATATGCATTACTTCATACTTGATAAGAATAATGTGGGTGTCTATTATGTGGGCATGTAAGATTTATGATGTCCTTAACTATTCATTACCTTGCATTTAAGTGCTGAGGTTTTGTACATGATGTGATAGGTAACTAGATTCTTGTCCCTCCAAAGTCCTAACAGGAGTCTGAAACAGGGGTTTGATTTTTGTAATATTCATATTACAAGTCACCATTTATTGATCATTCCTACTTTACTTCAGGTTAAACATTTAGGACACTATCCTGCAATTGTAAATTTCACTTGAATAGGTCCATTGGCTGCAATAGGATTACTCTCATGAGTAAGGGCTCCTTGTTCAGGTGTTGCAAGGCCAGGAGCATGGCTGTATCAGTAACAAGGAAAATTAAAACTTAAGCTTAATTTTACATGGGGAAAAAGCCCTGTTGTGGAGAGCTTTATAAAAGGTCACACCAGCAAACAACGGGGACTCAGAGACAAATGTAAGGACTTCCTATGCTGTGCAATTTCTTGCTTCCTTATTTGATCTAATAACTTAAACCATGTACCCCCCTCTCCAGACATCCATATTTCTATACAGTCAAGGTTAGCCTGAACACACTTTTTGTTTGCTGTTCAGAATGACTTGCCTACAATTGGTTTCAATGGGACCCCAAGTAATATTATAACTAGCCACTCATCCAATGAGAAGGTGTCAAGACAGCATATTGCCACAATTCCCTAGAACTCTATTTTCTACAACTGTGACATTCTAAGTAAGAAGATTCAATTAAACAGATTCTTTAAGCTTACTCACCCAGCAGTTTATGAACCATCTCACCTCTTATCAGGCTAAACCAGAAATTTATTTTAACAATAAGGAGTTTTTTTCTACTGTTCACTGAAGCCCTGAAATATTAAACAAGACCATTTACCACTCTCTGTTGCTGTTTGACGAAGTGCATTCAGAAAATGTTAGGTGTTCAAAGGTTAATTTGGATGAATGTCAGTAGATTTTGCTTCTTTTCCCCAACCTTTGATTTGCAGAGTTCGGTAAGGCCGGGTCTCCTATACCTTCAATGCCCTTGTAGAGACAGAAACTGTACACAAGGAGATGGAAAAAATGCCACTTCTGCTGCATCCTTCATTCTTCCCCCGGCCTTGTGAAAGCCCCTCCACGGGGACTTCACAGGGTACTGGGTCTGCCTAGGTTTAGGGGTGGAAGAGTCAGGAGAGACTGCCAGATTCCCCTCTTCCAGCCCCCCAAACCTGCAGAGGATACTTGAGGAAGTCACTGGTACTAGTAACTACTACTGTTGCTCTCTCCCCACTACAGAATCCCTTTGTAGTGGGGGTTCAGGAAGACAGCTGTGCTCAGGAGAGTTACTGGAAGAATTGCGCTCGCAGGGGATCAGATATCAACCATCCAAAGACCCACATAAGACGTGGTCAGGGAAATGAACCTCTGCTTAGTCCATACAAAAGGCAAACCTCACTCTCTGCTATAAAGGGTTAAAAGTTTCAGCAAGAAGTTTAAAGTTGGCACATGCCTGCTGGTCACTGTAGGCTGTGTGCCTGCTCCCCATGTATTGCTGTCACAGACAGACCCAGGATCAATCAGCAGACACCGAGACACTGAATGCAGCCAGGCTGGACTGCAGCAACACCATTAGGTTTTCTGTATCTATCCTGTTAGTTAACCTAAAAACTGCCTGAACAAGGGAACGAGTAAGAAACTCTGCTAGATGAGATTCAGAATTTCCTTTCCCCACACGAGTTCTTCTTTAGGGAACAATGGGCTAATGAGGTCTGCAGAGTTGGCTAACTGAAGAGAAAGCCAACTGAAAATAAAGGGAGGTGGAATAAAAAAGGGTAGGCAATACCTTTAAAAATGCCATTTTACATGCACTCTGCAATGAAAGGCAAAGGGTAATTTTTTAAAAAAATATGAAAACGTACTTTATCTCAAAGACGAAATTTTGAGCTACACGGAGCTCTTTTTCAGGTCTGAGGAAGAAGCGCTCTGAGTAAGACTGTAAGCTTGTCTCTTTCACCAACAGAAGTTGGTCTAATAAAAGATATCACCTCACCCATCTTGTCCCTCTAATATCCTGGGACCCACATGGCTACAACAATACTACAAACAACAACAGGAAATCCCTTTAATCTCTGAAAGATTAGATAAGATATCATCCCCCATGCCCTGTAATATAAATTGTGCTATACAGGTTTTGGGGATTAGAATGCCATCTATTGTCATGAACTATAGTTTATTTACCTCATAAGAAGACATTAATTTGATATCACTAACCCAGAGCAGACATGCCAAACTGGTGAAAAAAATGCAGAAATTGGGCTTGGTTTTGGCTTAATTGGCTTGTGAGTTGCTTGTTGGTTAGTTTTTGGCTTGTCGCTTGTTGATTTTTTATTTTTATTTTTTTTGGATCGGCTCCCGGCAAGCTGGGGGAGGGGGGGCAAGCAGGGGCAAGGAGGGGAGAGAGTCGGATGCACAGCGGGCCCACCACAGTCCCAGACTGCACACTGGGGGGGATCTAGTCATAGAGTGTTGGGGTTCTTAGGGATTGGCTTGTTTTGAAATGGGATTAGCTTGGTTTTTGGCTTATTGTGAAAATCGGGGTGCTTATTTACCGCGTGAAAGTTGGGAACTGTGACCCTGAGGCTGATTTTACATTTTGTCTCTTTTTACTTAGTCTTCTCATGCCACTGCAACTATTTGATCCCGTTACACATGAAAGACAACACTGGAACCATTATATACATGTATCAGAGGGGTAGCCGTGCTAGTCTGAATCTGTAAAAAACAACAGAGGGTCCTGGGGCACCTTTAAGACTAACAGAAGTATTGGGCGCATAAGCTTTCGTGGGTAAGAACCTCACTTCTTCAGATGCAAGTGAGGTTCTTACCCATGAAAGCTTATGCTCTCAATACTTCTGTTAGTCTTAAAGGTGCCACAGGACCCTCTGTTGCTTATTATATACATGAAATGCATCCTAGTTATCAGCACATCTATATACTGAACCAATTGATTTTGGCCCAGCAGTTTTTATTGGAGTTAGCATATTCCTCCTCTCTTTGCCAACTGCTCGGTAGCTATAGCACTGAAAGATACTCTACATTCCATTCTGTAGTCATAGTCATAAAAGTGGAAGTTGAAAAAATAAACTGTGTTTTGTTAACAGTACAGTAATACCAGTATATAACCATAGCTAAAACAGTGGTGTATAACCCAAAATGTCTTAATAAGAAAGTAACAGCAATGCATAAAGGACCTGATGTAAAGTCTTTGACTACAATGGGCCCTGGGTTGGGCTCCGTGGAAAGTGGTGAAAGAGTATCATGATTTTATAGCACCCAAAAGTGTGGTAGGCTTCTCCTGATACAAATAAGACAACACGGTCCCCATCCTGAAGAGTTACAAACTATGGCTCTGATTGTGTAATTAAATTCATAGAGGTGGACCCTGGCAGCCGTGCAGAAATACATTAGCATCAATGGGGGGTTGGGGGAGGAGGCCATGAAGGCATAAAGGCAGCTGTGTGGATCCAACTATCGGATCGTGGCCCAATTTCATACACGACACAACAAAGTTGGGTAACGAAACAGCAGGAGGGAACTGAGGGAGGAAGCTCAGGGGCAACATCAGTAAAATTATGCTGTTTCTCAGCAAAATCTGTTGCACAGCAGGGCGCAGTAAAGAATTTGTTTGGTTTGCTGATGCATAAATTGCTACAGTACTTTCTAAAGTGTTATGCTTAAACTATGCAAGCTATCTTAAATGGCATGTGAGCAGTATCTCAGCATTACAAACAAACAAAAGTGGAATCTATGGGCCACAACAAATTTTATTTCCATTTCCTCCAGCAGAACGGCAACTTCCCAGCTGAGGCCGATTCCCCAAGCTGCACAGCACAAAGCAACTGCAGAATTGAGTCCACGGATGTAGCATAGAAGCCACAGGGGTTTGTGCTGGGTATCCTGGGTAGAGAGGTTTGTGAAAAACAAAAGGAGATGTCATTAGCTTTCCATATTGACTCTCATATGGGGAAGTGCCTAGCGGTCTCGTTCAGGATCGGGGCCCCATTGTGCCAATTGCTCTGCACACAACAACAGACGAGCAAACTCGGGCAGAGCAGCAGTTTATGAAGCAGAAGAGTAGCTAGAAGTACAGTATGAGGCTACTTTAAAACCCCCAAACTGGCTTTGGCCAGAGGCCTGAACCCCGGCTTATTACTTTATATCAATCCAAGCATGACTGTGGTGGCAGCAGGACCGTAGCAAGGACTGACAGTGTCTGGGGATAAGATGTCAAAAAACCCCAACCGCTCCCAGTTTTATTTCTTCTCCTCGTTTGTTTCCCGCAGTTTTCTCGCCTCCTTCCCACCCTCTGCCCAGATTAGACGGCTCCATCTTCCGCTGAGCAGGAGAGCCGCTGACTGGCAGGAGCTAAAGAAAATGACAGCTGGCACAGAGCCACCCATTCTCCCCCTGGCCCAACTGTCTGCTGTAGCTGGGGCCACCTCTGCACCATGCAGCTTGTTCTCTGCCTCTGTGCTACAGCAGAGCACGGTCAGCTCCCAAGCCAGGGCCGAGATCACCAGTTACACCTGTTCCTCCAGTGGCAGTGGCTTCCCGGATGGAAGTAAACTTAACTCCCTAAAGTAAAACTCTTCCAGATTACCTCCTAGCTGCTATATGTGTGTGTGTGGGGCGGGAAGAGGATGTCATTTTAAACCAGTCTTCTTCTTATGAATCCAGCCCAGTGGTTTTCAACCAAATTTGGGCTGCGGCCACACATGCAGCCACAGCAAGTTCACAGTGGCCGCGGTTTTGACAGTTAAATTATACTACTAGTGGCAGTCCAATCATGTGGTTATTTGGAAGTGCCATGTAAATAAAATAAATCTTTTCAATGTCAAGTGGAATAGGTACTATTAACACCACCACCAAAGTTACACGGTTGTTACCATGTCAATTTAGAAAAAAAAATTGTAACAAAATTTCTCACATGAAGTTCCTAGTGGTCACATACCCCCTAAAGTCATGGGGGCGGTACTGGAAATCCCTGGGGGCCGCACTGGAGAAACACTGACTAATCAGGTTACCTTATTCGCACAATACAAATACAAAGCAAACTCTAGTGTCAGAACGTAACAGGGTGTTCTGGTGTTCATGTGAACAATCAACATATAACTAAAAAATGCCAGAAAGTATCCTTTTATTCCATGCCATTTGCCTTTTCTTTCTTTCTCACTTTTTTTGGGGGGGGGGGGGAGGGGAGGGGAGAAGGGCAGAGTGGGAGAGAAAGGAAAAATTAAAATTAAAAAAAAAAAAAGAGAGAGAGAGAGAGAGAGATCCCGGTATTCTGAGGCCAGGCCTACACTACAAACTATTGTCGGCCTACCTATATTGATCTGCGGCGTGATAAAGGGTGAGCCCTGCCGGACAAGTTGTGTCTAATGTAGATACATTTATATTGACAAAACCATGTTTTTACTGGTACAGCTTATCTCGTTGAGGGGAGGGGACCGAATAAGTTATACTGCGAAAGTGCCGTTTTGCCAGTATAAGCTGTATTGACTAGGAGCACTGGGTCAGTATAGTATACTGGTATAACTGTACTGGCACGGTGCTCCTACCGTAGCCCTGATTTAAATCTTCTCAAGCCATTTCCTTCACCACGTGGATACAGCCCATTCACATCACCATCCCGAAATACCGTAACATCCACAGAAACAAGACTGTCACGGATGAAGCCCAGCCAACATAGCAGGACCGATGACCACATATTAAGCCCATATTTGTAATTCTTGACTTAACAGTGAATTGCTTTCCAATCATAGAATATCAGGGTTGGAAGGGACCTCAGGAGGTCATCTAGTCCAACCCCCTGCTCAAAGCAGGATCAATCCCCAGACAGATTTTTGCCCCAGATCCCTAAATCGCCCCCTCAAGGATTGAACTCACAACCCTGGGTTTGGCAGGCCAATGCTCAAACTACTGAGCTATCCCTCCCCCGCTTGAGAAGGACTGCAAAGGGAGTTATTTTTGCTTAGTCCCCCACATAAACAAGACAGTTAACACATGGAAGAATAATAAGGTTCCTGAATTCTGAAAGCCAATATCAGAGTGACACCAGATTTAAAATCCTGTTCCTTATTTGAGAGTAGCGGCACATTCTATTAGTTGCTTAGTGGACACTCTTTGATCAGCTATGGAAACAAAGTTCAAAATATTCCAGTGCAGACCCTTCATGATCTGTTGTGAAAAGAACAATTCTTTGCTCTTTTGGGTAGGGACCAAAGGCTATCAGACACTTCTTACTCTTGTCTAATAAAAGGCAACAACGCAATTTCTCACAGCTCTGCAATCTCTGAGGTTTTCAGTAAGAATACAGAGATTTCAAATTGTTCACCAAAGTTCCTGCAGTCTTTAACTAAAGTTTAAGAACTTTGGAAATCAAAGAGAATCTTCCCGTAAGAATTTGGCAGATATTAGGAAGCTGGGCATCACTTGGTGAATCAAATGCTTTCTACCTCATGAAGCAAGACCAAAAAGGAAAGACAAAATAACCACTTTCTAGCTAGTGGGACTAACAGTGAAGTTTTAATGACTCCAGCTTAATTTTTAGTCCTTATAAAACAGCCCCATCTACCCAGCAAGTGTCGTCATTCCTCCCAAAAAACTAAGTAAAAAATGTGAATGCTCCTTTTCTGCCCTAGATATAGGTATATAATTCCCAGTGGACAGTATCATGCACTCTATGTTTTTAGCACAGAACCAAACCCCTAAATTACTAACATATCAATGTAAAGACTCTTGCAGACTTGTTAGACATAAACACAAGTTAAATAAACGTTTATATTATATTTGTTGTCTAACTAAGCCAACTGTAGTGCCTGGTTATATATACCAAGACCACGTAAAGGCACTGGATTTTCGAACTCTCAATTAAATTTAGTTTGTATTCTTATAATACACTTCAAGAGTTACACTCATCAGCAGATTTTGACTGTTGGAACAGAACTTTAAATTCGGTTGCACAATGCAGTTGTGAAGTTCTCTTTTTAATCATATCACTCCTCTGTCTCATAGGGCCCATAGTACCATTTCCAACAGAAGATGGTTGTACCTCCACTGCAAGTGCCATTTACCCATCACTATCATCATTTCTGCAATATCATGTGTGCTCTCAATCCTGTTTCCTAGGAATACAGTTATACACTTTGTGTTCAGACTGTTTTGCTAGCAGGTCTCTGCAGCCTAAAAATGCAAAGTTCAAATACTGTACTTTCAAAAGTTAACTTCAAATTGGATTGTTGATTAAATATATGCATCCATGTGAGAAAGGAGTAAATCAAACTACATATTATTATTACAAATTTGAAAGGTTTAATTGTGGATAGTGTTCTTAAAACAGGAATGTTATCTATTTGCATCCTGAATAAACTTAGGAGAAACTGAGGTTTCCTGTTCTAGGGTGTTGTCCGAAACCTACTCAACAGAAGTCTGCAAAAATAATCTTTCTAGCTTTGTTTGAAGAGAAATACTTGGAACTTTTCCCATTACTAAAGGAAATGGGCCCGTCTGAACTGCAAATCCTTTATATTCTTCAAAGAATAGAAACAACCAAACTTGAAACTTCCCTTCCCCCCAACCACGCTCTTTTTTTTGGAAGGAAGTGCACATAAAACTAAATGACTGGATTTTTATCTTGATGCCGTAAGTTAGATTTAAGTAAAACAAGTATTATTGAAAGACTGTAAACCCAGAGTTGGACTGAAATAATTTGTTTAATATATAGCATAGCTAGATGACAGAAGAGAAGGCATGTCCTGTTTTAAATAAAAATGAATAGAAACTTTCTGGAATAACTTCAATCTTTAAAGATAAAATTGCTCTTTGGATTTACATGAGTAGAATATGAAATGCTTTCCCCAAGATATTCTGGAAAGTAACTACTTGCTCGGAAGATGCTGCTAGACAGGAACCATTTTTTATTTTAAATTGCCAGACACACTTGCTACATTTTGGAATTTTTGTTTTGGTTTAAGCGCTGTAGCGTTTTCATCACTCTTCTGCGTGTTTCAAAAATAAATTATGCCGTCCAAGTGAAAGAGAGGCTGCCCCAGAGCTGGCTGAATAATGAACACCGCACATCTGGTTATGGTGCAACTTTCTATTTTACTGCAGAAGGGCGAGCGTGTGTAACTTGGGAGGTGTATCATACATCCGAGGCAGAGAGGATAAAATTCTATAATGACTCATAAAGCTGTCCTGGGGCAAGGCTGGGAAATGGTAGGATTTCATCCCTCGTTTAAGGGTTAGCCATGGATTTACAGAGCATTTCATTTGCGGTCACTGCTCCAATTTACGGACTAGAAGCGCAGCCGTTGCCGCTCCAAGCTACCGTGTGTGTGGTTTCCTGGCCACTGCAGCATGGAATAGTAGATCCTCTCCTGATTTTCTCACCACCACCTCCCGTCCACATCTACAGTTCCCTCATCATGAAGTGTCACTGCAGAGCTCAGCTCACCCGGCAACCTTTCCGCACAGGGGGTGCCGCAGGGTTATGCATATGTGGATCCTCTGCCAGTGGGTGAATTTACACCTAAGGGGTCCAAAAACGCATTTACCAACATGTAACAGGAGAACATCTTTCAGAAGTAGGAGGGAATTCCAAAGAAATCATCAACATAATGAAGCTACTGTACCTCCATAGGGTGTAAAATTACTAAAAGAAAAGCCAAACATTGACCAGGAAGAGGACCAGCCATGGCTGAGAAGCATAAGCTGGAACTTTGGAATAAGGGGTAATATAGGTGCCAAGCATATGTCAGGAGCTGTTCCAATGACTTTGTTCTTCTGTAGGAGTACGTCTACACTAATAGTGTAGTGTAGTGTAGTGTGTAGTGTAGACACGATAAATCGATCCCCGATCGCTCCCCCGTCGACTGCTGAACTCCAGCAGTGTGAGAGGCAGAAGCAAAGTCGATGGGGGAGCTGCGGCCATCGATCCAGCACCATGAGGACACGAAGTAAGTAATTTTAATTCGATCTAAGATACGTTGACTTCAGCTACGCTATTCTCGTAGCTGAAGTTGCGTATTTTAGATCGATTCCCTCCCCCCCCCAGTGTAGACCAGGCCTAGGAGTCAGCAAAAAAATAAAAAAAATAAAAATTGGTTAGGCTCCAGCTTTGAATCAGATCTTGCAAATCAAAGAGATTACTTCATATGCATGGAGACTATGCATGAAGCAGTTACGAAAAATTGTAGTAATGAAAGCATAATCTGTTGATGTGCTGGTGTATGAAACATGGATTGCACATAGCAGTTTCAAAATGTTTAACAAGAAAAAAAAAAAGTCTCCCGAACACGGACATCTGCACATATTTTGTATGATTTTATAAAGATATAGCACCATAAAAATAAGTTGTAACAATTAGTGACAGAAAAGACCTATTTGTTCATCTTCTCTGTTCCCTGCCACGGCAAGATTGTTCCCAAGAGAATATTCAAAAGTATTTTTAGGTCTTAGGAAAAATTTGTTAACCTTATAATTAAGTGCTAAAGCCACTGAAGAGCAAGAGTAGCTGGTGTCTGCATCTAAATATTCTAAACACACTTAAAAAAAAATACCTCTGAAAGACCCTCTCTTGGGCTTCTGACAGGTATGAGGTCCCAGAAGGCATGGGGACAGCTCAGCTGCAGAAGAGGACTGCTCAGACCATGGAGGAAGCCCACTTCACAAGGCTAGGAAGTATAGTGGGGAGCAATCAAACTGCAACTATATGTCCCAAAGGGTTTAAAATAGTACATAAAAACTTCAAAACCTTTAAAGGACTCCAGTGAACCGGCATCAAGAACTGCCATAAGCCAACAGATTTGAGTTACAACATTTTCCCTGTTATTCATCCCTAATCTCTTTACGTACAACTTCATCCCATGACTAAGTTATGCACTCAACTCATTAAACAATCCCTTTTGGGCCTGATCCACAGAGACTGTTGTACCCCTGGCTACAGTGCTCAGCTCTTCAGTTTTAAATCGTACAGACGCACGCTTTCAGCTGAGGAGACTCATTCCCTGGTATCAGCCAAGATGGCTCCCTCACATTTTCACAGCTTGAGGGGCTTTCAGGAGGACGTATGTATTTAATTAAACAAGAAACCAGACCCTGGAATAGGGGTGTATATAAAGACAACATATTCAAATGGTTTTCCTCTCCCGCACCCTTTGTATCTTATTTGTGTCGGTTATGGGGAGAATTTAACACAATGTGTCTAATGGCTTTCCTTGTACGTATCCTGCTACCCCTCTTTTTAATCGGTTTCTAAGATCATTGGGGCAAAGGCTGTGCTATATATGAAAGAACAGTACCCAGCACAATCGGGCCTTGATCCAATCATGCTTCTGGACGGGACTGTGATTCAGGGCCACCACTACTACTACTACTACTTGAAAGCCTCGTTGACTTTTGTCATTGTTGACTTTTGCGTCTCTTATTTGTTGATGCCCTTCCTTTAGGGCCACCTGATTAATGAAATATGATGAGCATTCATCGTCTCTCTCTTTAAGCAACAGTTGGGCACAATCTTGCTTGCATTTAGGTAGATGGGAGTTTTGCCACAGACTTGAGGGAGAACAAGATCGGGGCAGAACTGGTTTCCTTGATGGTTTTTGCCAATATTCTCATATATCTGTGTTGCATGTCTACTGTGCATAGAGATGGGTTGAGTACTGTGCCCACTGGGTTTCTGAATATCAAATACTTTGGAAATTTTGGCTACCGCTATGCAGAAAGCTAAATAAGAAGTCAGGCAGCTAAAGGAAGTTAAATATAGTTATAGCAGCAGTATGCCTAGGTTCTTGATGTTGTCAGTTTTCATTTAAATCTCTAAGTGCTATTAAATAACAAGCACTCAAGTATGAGCAAAATAAATATGCAGATATGAAAGTGGTTTGATGCCTGTAAAGCTTCACAATCCTTTTCTTGTCTTGCTTTCTTTGATGCTGTAAATTTTATCACGTAAAACGGTCAATCGTAGAAAACAAATTGTAGGGTATGATCCTGCAACACATTTAGTGTCCTAAAGTCTTATTAAAGTCAATGGGAATACAGAGCACTCAGCCTCAGGCCCATGCTAAGGTAAATTTGTGCAAGTCAGTTTGCCGAATGGATCCTTGTGGAGGGATAAAAGTTAAAACAAATATAAGCTCAGCCAGCCAAACTGTTTTGCCTGATAAAAGTCCTGTATGTTTGTGGAAAACCGCTAAGTTCTAAATTGCTGAGGCATTGTTTGATAAACTGATACAAATGCATCAATTCAGTAAGGGGACAGTAAGACACTAACTAGCATTATTATTCATTTGTATTGTGGTACACCTCTACCCCGATATAACGCAACCCGATATAACACGAATTCGGCTATAACGTGGTAAAGCAGTGCTCCGGGGGGGCGGGGCTGCACACTCCGGCAGATCAAAGCAAGTTCGATATAATGCGGTTTCACCTATAACGCGGTAAGATTTTTTGGCTCCCGAGGACAGCGTTATATCGGGGTAGAGGTGTAGTCCCTAGTTGCCCCAGTCAGGGATCAGGTCCCAAGAGCATACAACTAAGTATCTTTCTCCTACACTAATATACATCTGATAAGATGATTAAGATGCCAGGGGCCAAATTCTGGCTCTACTGAAGTCAATGGCCAAACTTCCATTGGCTTCAACAGGGCCAGGATTTCCCCCCAGTAGTTTTTTTTTTGAGGGAGAGAGGAGTGAGAAAGCCGCTAAAGAAACGATAATGCTTGTGCAAGGTGACGGATTGATTTCACTGGAAGCTGAAACCTAACCTACAGCACAATCGGCAACAAGGCGAAGCTTCCCCATATTGCTCCACCAATAGGCCTCAGTTCTCATCCGGATGAGCCACTTCTAGAGCACTTCAATGTCTATGCTCAGTCATTGTCTCTGTACTGAGACATTGCTCCTGACTCCATTCCTCACCCACCACTGTGATAGGACCAATGCCTCCTGCTTCGAGGATAAACACTGCGAGCCTTCACCTTGACACTAATTATCCATTGACCCAACGGCCTCACTGTTCGATTTGAGCAGCAGCAGGAGACCATGACCCTGATACAAGAGCAAACGCTTCCTTTCTAGATTTCCGCTGCCTCTGTGGAAACGACGGACGCCACATGAATATTTAATTTTCAGCTGGTCATTTAGCATAAAAATGATCATGCCACATTTATTTGCATTTTTAGCGTAATTACCTCTAGCTTGACGTTATACTTGAGAGAGTTCTAATAAGAAGTTAAGAAAGGAGCAGTTCTTTCAAACGCTGCCTCGGGTTAGTTCAATGCCCCATTAGCCCATTTAATGACTTCTTGTCTGCAACCCTTTGTGTGAGTGTGCTGAAGTCAATGTAAAGGGAAGCATGGAAGCTGAAGGAATATTCTAATTATCCTGGATTTAACCCATTCATCTATGCACCTTTTAATTACCAATAAAAGGTACCAGACAGGCACAAAATATACTTCCCTAACTTACCCTTATAAAACACCTCATATTTTACTTGCTGATCAAAAAAAAAGGAACTAAACACATGACTTGCTCTTGCTACTTGCAGTGGCATTTTTAAGGTGGTTTTATTGAGTAGGTATGAATGATCCCATTTAATTCTTTGCGATATTTCACAGCACCTTCACAGCACTTGTGGGGCTTACTGTTTGTAGTCAAGAAGGAACATGCTATTTTTTCTGCTGTTCCTGGTCCAAGAATCATTTGTGGTGCATCCGAAGAAGTGGGTTGTAGCCCACGAAAGCTTATGCTCTAATAAATTTGTTAGTCTCTAAGGTGCCACAAGTACTCCTGTTCTTTTTACTATGATAAAGGATCTCAAGACCAACTCAAGGCTATGCTGCTAATTCCTATTGTTTCTTATTGAGAAAGGCAGCACGGTGCCTTCTTTTCCCCCCATCCATTCAGAGTGCTTTATAAAATTATTTCTATTCCCTATCACCAGACCTGCCTTTTCATGCTTCTCCTTGAACTTAATGGCTGGGACTTCAAACTTCAGAAAAGATAACATGTTTAACACTCATCACCCTCCCCCGCGCCCCCCCCCCAAACAGGAATGAGGTCACCATTACCTCCTGAGCTCAGTTCAGGCATGATGAAGGGGAAAAGACTACTTTACACTATCTTTTTAGAGCCTGAATTCTGGAGCCAGTTTGGGACTAGAGCCAACCCGAGTGTAAATTAGAGCAGCCCAGTGGCTACTCTAAATTACACTCTGCAGCAGTATCCCTCTATGGAGTGTTGTGGCAATCCAGAATAGGAAGAGCTCTGACTACATCCCCCTCCCTCCCCAGACCCACACCTTACTGAGTTAGGGGCACACTCCTATACCAAGGGCTAAGGAGGAGGTGGGGCTGAGCAGCATAGGACCAAATGGTGCCAAGGAATGACTCATGCTTCCTGGAGCTATTTGCCAACACAGCCGGTGTACATAGGATCCAAATAATCCCAGAATCAGGGGCTAAAATATTGAATATACACTTACTCACTTAAACAGAGAGCTGTACCCTCTATCTTTCCTTATTGAGGCATCCATGTGATTTTAAAGACCATCAACTGAACATGTTCAAGCATGTGGAAGTGCAGTCATATCTACTTAGATGCCCACACAGCCATTTCAGGAATGTACGCTGTGCACCTCTGTTTGAAAATGTAGCCCTTCCCCGGGAAATCAGCACTTTTACTTACACATCACAAGTCCAAATGAAAGTTAAAACAAAAAACACAAAACAAACCAAAAAAACCCCAGCTAAAACACTTACTGAATTAAATATTTAAGCACCATTTGTAAGACAGCCCAATTTATCCACATTAAACACTTATTAACTGCTGTTAAATCAATTGATTTATTAGATTACCAGTCCATTATTTGTTACAACAGAAAAAACCAAGATGAATTTACTTAAAGCATAATTACTTATATTGGGTGTGCCCTGCTGCATAACTGACTTCCCCTTACTCCAAGTGCTTTGGGTATGATCAGGGAATGGACAGAAGGCAGCACCACTCTACTTAATGAGCGTTTTCGAGATTAAGTTAACAGGAGAAAAACAATCACACTCATTCAACCATGCTGAGATCTCATGTCTCACACTGAACTCATCGTCTTCTAAACACCCCCTGGAGTACTGACATTATCCTTCACTTTCCTATGCAAATTCATATGTTTTACTTTCTGTGGAGTAATCTACCAATAGAAACCCTAGAAAACATACATAAGAAGTATTTTGTCTGGTGCCAAATATGCATCCTGCTCGCTAACTTATCAAATCCTCTTGCACAACATATTATAATAGAACAAAGCATCTTAATTCCCTATTAATTTTGACCCAAGGGTAAAGGGAATCATAGAATCATAGAATATCAGGTTGGAAGGGACCTCAGGAGGTCATCTAGTCCAACCCCCTGCTCAAAGCAGGACCAATTCCCAACTAAATCATCCCAGCCAGGGCTTTGTCAAGCCTGACCTTAAAAACCTCTAAGGAAGGAGATTCCACCACCTCCCTAGGTAACCCATTCCAGTGCTTCACCATGGAGGGGGAATGTATGATGCACTTTTTCTGGGCATCAGTTCACAATACTATTTACCTCAAAACATCCCAATCAGCCTGAAAGGGTTTATATTATTTATCATGTTTTTGCATGCAAACTCACAAGCCACTGAAAACAAAGAGACGCAGCACATACTATTTTATTTATTGAAGCACAAGACGAGAACGAATTCTAAATTAGAGTTGAGAGGAAAAAAGTATGTAAGAACAGCCATATTGGGTCAGACCAATGGTCCATCTAGCCCCGTATCCTGTCTTCTGACAGTGGCCAATGTCTTCATACAGTGGCTCTGCTGTATGTTTTAGACCATTAGCATCAGTGTCCTTCAGCAAGCTTTCACTTGGTAAAAAGCTTATATTTTTTGTCACAAGGACAAAAAACAGTCTTGTGATTAGAGCACTGGACTATCCCCAGACATCTAGGTTCAGTTTCTACCTCTCCCACAAGTTTGTGGTGTAGTCTTGTGCAAGTCACTTCATCTTTCTGGGCCTGATTATTTCATCTGGAAAATGGGACTATCACTACTTCTCTCCTCCCACTCTTTACAGGTCTTGCAATTTATATAATAATCTCTGCAGGCCACCTCTTAAGGACTCTTTCTCTGTGTCTGTATTGCACCTATCACAATGGAGCCTCTAAGAACCACGATAATATCAGTAATTTATTTTTAAACATACAAAACAAAAGAGGATTTATTGAGGTCAGCAGGATTACATGGGTGGAAGTGAGAACAGAATGGGGACAAGTCAGTAGCACCACATTTGTTACCTGAATGTCACAGAGACATTGGATAAGATAATGGAGGTTTTGGATAATCAAGGTAATTCTCAATGTAATTAAATAACGTCAGGGAACATGACCCTGTTTCTGGTCGCTGGGAGGGCTGAATAATTGAAGTTTGGAAATCGAATGTTTGTCTTTTACCACTTATCTTACAGAATACTGTACAGGTTTTTATTGAAAAGCTTTCCCTGAAAAGAAATTCAAGATCAAATGAGCCCAGAGACCATTAATTTGACACGTGCAAAGCACTGCAACAAGATCTTTTGTGCCAAACCACATACTGTTTATCTGCCAGACAACAGAAAAGTCTTTTGTATCTAGCACAGTGAACTCCTCCCTCTAAAGACTATATTGTGAAGCTCAATCACTTCAGCAGTGGAAGCAACATCAAGAGTTCACATCAGGTCCCCAGAAAGCTCCCCAGTAGATAACATGCTATATTTTCATCTCTGCAAACCAAGATCCAAATCTTGATGGACTCACCAGAGAGATGAACTTGATGGTCTCAATCTTAATACTGACCCCCCACAGAAGCCCCCAAACTAAAAAATAATTAGTATTCGCTGCTCAAAGTAAGTATGGTGTCTAGAAGAACAGGAGTTTCTCAGGGCAAGCGGAGTGAGTTTCACCAATGGACATGAGGGAAAGCTTCGTCGGTACTCAGCTTCAGCTCTGCATGACTCCAGACAGCAGATATGAGCATCAGTAAAACTAGAGAAACTAATGGATATAAAGGAAAATTTTGGTTAACAGCTTTTG